>NC_081768.1:19547793-20189217 GCF_963082965.1 Carassius carassius
TTCTGTGCACAGCTGTGCTCTGGTAAGACCAATGGGTTGGCTGAGGAGATAAGAAAACTAGTGTGCAATCTCTAAGTCCTCCAGCAATGGTCTTTAAATTGTTCTTAAATGGAATCGGGTTATTTTGCTTCTTCCACTTGTTCAGCCAACCCAGACCAATCCTCCGGTTTAATTTTTAAGAGTCTATATTGACGTTTTCTTGTAGATGGCATGAGCTAATTTCATGCTCCAATTGTTTCTTCTTCTTAAGATCTGCCTTGAAGCACTAATAACAAGGAATATATCAGAACTGCATTACTTTATGTTTAAAAAGGGCCAAGTAACCATAGATCACTTAAGGTCAGGAATTGTAAAAAAAATAATATATATATATATATATATATATATATATATATATATATATATATATATATATATATATATATATATATATATATATATATATATATATATATATATATATATATATATATATATATGATATTATATAATTAATAAAAAAAAATCAATATCAGATGTTATGACACTACCTTTTTTTTCTGTCAACTGTCAACCATGTTAGCATTCATCATCTAAACAATAAAACACCAAAACTGTTTAGTATCTGAACACTCCAATAAAAGATTTTAATGGAAAAACAAAAATTCTGTTAATCATTAACACAAGTTTTATATCTTATAACCTAATCTTATAACATAATTTCTTGTTTGTCAGACATAAATAGATTATGTCTGTGTCCATATAAGCATGTAAAGCCAGTCATTTGTTTCATTCCACCTGCCACCTATTATCACAAAAAGAACTTACATCTGTGCCATTTCCCAGGAAACTACTGAAGTGGGTGGACAGAATCTGATTCGTGAATGCAGATATTTCTAAATATGCTCTTAGATAATGAATTGTGTGCTTTTTGATATTTGTCTAAGGCTATTATTTTCTGACAAGGTGAATAAATGAGCATAATCATAAGAGGTCTAGAAGCCAAAAGAAAAGGGAACTCGCATGACACAATAATAAGCTAGAATTAATAATGTTTAAGCCAAACTTCAGCTTGAGACCTGGCCCCACTGCACAGGCAAATCAGTACAAGTGAGCACTGCTCTCTCAAAAATCATCCACCCACAACAAACAGTAATACTGTGTAACCATAACACAGCACACATGCTGTATCCATTCAATGTGGTTGTTAATTAATGGAAAGCAACTCCTGTAGAACGAGGACATTAAGACTAAAGCTAATATTGGGCTATCTATAATTAGCAGAGATAAGTCAGTGAGAGGCAAAGTCATTTGTCTTATTATACATCACAGGACGCCATTAGCTCAGCCTCATCAAACATTGGCTGTGCTGGTATCACCTGTTCTGAGTTTGTAAACTGGTTTCCTCACCTACTGGCAATAAATAAACTTTACTCAAAAAACAAAACAAACAAAAAAACAAGCCTATCACATATAGTGTTTACATGACTATGTGAGAGGTTTGTAAGGATTCTCAACAGTTTTGACTACTCCAGACTTCAAGAGCCCATTTTAGAAACACAAAAACAGATGCAAACTAGCACATTACAAAATAACAAATGTCTCATTTATGCAAATTGAGGCCTGCCACCAAAAATAAAATAAAAAAATTTTGATTGCTCCCATAACGTGATTTTTCAAGCATGAAAGTCATTTCAGAAACAGTTACTGTGTCTGCAAATTAAAACAACTGAAAGACAAGTATTAATCTGATTCTTGTTGTACAACGTGGCTGCTCTCACAGAGAATACCAAGAAGTATTCAATTCTATTGAGCTGCTGACATGCAATAATGTGCTGTGAAAAGATTTCTCATGAGCATTTAGAAGATGTTGCTCTACTTAATTGGCAAACTATTTATTTAAATCAAATAAAAGCAAATCAAAGCAAAGGAGTCTGGTCACTGTTCTCCATGTTGTCTCTTTCTTGCCAGAAGCAACAGAGTTCAAACAATCACGATGGCTAAAATAAAGGACAAGGATTTACCTTGATGTTTCAGTGAGCACACTGAATGCTGAGGATGAAACTTGAACTCAAGCTTTTCATCATCATCACAGGGTGACGCTAACTGATGCACACCTGGAAGGGTCTTTGTCTCTATACTTCATTTGGCGGGGCACTTTTTGACCATGAGATCCACATCCTGTGGGCATCATCTCACCTTGAGGAATTTAAGGATATATAGTTGGATCCTTGAGGCCCATAAAAACAAGACATGTTCATCAAACTCCTTCAAAATAGTATGAAGACAAGATAAAAATGCTCTGTGGTTTCTGTTATACTTAGAACTATGACTACAACTTTGAGTAAATGAAAGTCTAAATAATAATTCCATCTAACCTCCAGCTCTTGGCAGCTCTTTAATGAATCCAAAGAACAGGTAAGCTTTAGTTTTGAATGCAACAGACCAACGTGGATTACCACAGGCAAAACAGAAGTGAATGGAGGGAAAAGCATTATAAGAGACATCTGAATTGAACATGCACATAATATCCTTGCTTTCGTTCAATATGCTTCAGGGAACACAAGATATATTTCAAAATCCTAAGAAACATGAATTAAAAAACAGTGGCATAGTACAAATTGTGTAGGCTCCCAGCAAGAGTGAAGAGGTGCGTAATTCAAATAAATTTTCTGCTATCTGTGTCACGTGTAGTTTCCTGTTTGTCCTTATTTGGTTCGGTTCCTGTTCTCATTATTAGTTAGTCACCAGTATTTTAAGCCCTGTGTTCTTTGTCCCTGATTGATGTTTATTTAATGGTACACGTGAGTTGATTATGTATTGCGCTCCAGGGGTGTATTCCAGAAAGCATGGTTAACTTATTTGAGCTAAACACTGAACTTTCTGTTGATTAATCAATAAGTCACTATGGAAACGGACGCTAAGAAAAAGTGCCCATGCTGTTTTTCTTCTTTTGTTCAATGGTCGTTTACATGCCTAGTGCATATCGCCACCTAATTAATTGTTGTGCAATCATTTAGATTTTTTTTCCGTTTAATCTTTAATCCTTGAGAATATGAATTATATTGTTTGTTTGCTGCTAATTGTATATTTAGACATGACATCAGATATGTATTTTGATTTAGAATTTAGACCTTATAGAAAATGCCGATTCATTTGTGAGATGATAATATAAAATGTAATAAATAAATATAATAATAAGTTAAACTTTACCTTGTCATAGCGTTTTATAATTTATACAGATAACTGTATAATGCCAATAAAGTAAATAACCATATTAACATATCATACAAATATATTCACTGAACAAAATTATAAACGCAACACTTGTTTTTGCCCCATTTTTCATTGGCTGAACTCAAAGAAGATCTTAGACTTTTTCTATGTACACAAAAGGCCTTTTTCTCTAAAATATTGTTCACAAATCTGTCTAAATCTGTGTTAGTGAGCACTTATCCTTTGCTGAGATAATCCATCTACCTCACAGGTCTGGCATTTCAAGATGCTGATTAGACAGCATGATTATTGCACAGGTGTACCTTAGGCTGGCAACAATAAAAGACCACTCTAAAATTTGCAGTTTTACTGTCCTGGGGGTTCCGAAAACCTGTCATTATCTGGTGTGACCACCATTTGCCTCACACAGTGCAACACATCTCCTTCGCATAGAGTTGATCAGGTTGTTGATTGTGACCTGTGGAATGTTGTTCCACTCTTCTTCAATGGCTGTGTTAAATTGCTGGATAATGGCAGGAACTGGAACACCCTGTTGTATACGCCGATTCAGAGCATCCCAAACATGCTCAATGGGAGACATGTCCAGTGAGTATGCTGGCCATGCAAAAACTTTGATGTTTTCGGCTTCCAGGAATTCTGTGTACAGATCCTTGCAACATTGGGCAGTGCATTATCATGCTGCAACATGCGGTGATGGTCGTGGATGAATGGCACAACAATGGGCCTCAGGATCTCATCACGGTATCTCTGTGCATTCAAGATGCCATCAATAAAATGCACCTGTGTTCGTTATGAATTATGAATATTACAAAAATATTTATGCTATTGCTGATAAATTGCCAATTGCAATAATACAAATTAGACCATCTTAAATGAAAAATCAGTAGTTTTGTCAAAGGCAAATCAATGCTGTGATGCTTAAGTGAATATAACTTTGAATTAGGGTATTCATTTTGAGATTAATAGTCGAGATTACAAATTAAGAGTTAAAAAAATCCCTAGTGTTCTTATAACTACATAAATGCATTCTTTAAAAAAAATAGTGCTCTTAACGGTTAAGTCTTTGCCGCTATCAAGTGCCAAATTAGTGCTAGATGATAGTACAAGCCATCTAAAAAATGTCCAATA
The DNA here is from genome assembly GCF_963082965.1 of Carassius carassius. Classification (NCBI taxonomy): domain Eukaryota; kingdom Metazoa; phylum Chordata; class Actinopteri; order Cypriniformes; family Cyprinidae; genus Carassius; species Carassius carassius. The sequence goes on from NC_081768.1 coordinate 19,552,138, forward strand.
AAGCAATAAGTAAAAATCTGGAATATCAACCCAAAACCAATATGCAAAAACCACTAACACTGACTGCAACTTGAATGTATGCTTATGCATTTGACTCTGAGAATAATATTACTGCATCTCTTGCTTACCACTGGTCAAGGGAAGGCCATCTTTCAGGCCAGACACAGAGGCACGTCAGAGTGGAGCCTTCGATTGACCGATGTCCTGACAGTGAAACCCATCTAAAATCCTAAGTGCGTTCACCTTTCTCCTTCCCCTGAATCACAGGATCAGCCATAGGATAAAAGCAAAGAGAGACATAATGTACAGCGAGTGACAGGAATACAGAGCAGACAGAACTCACAGAGACAGGGAGGAGGAAACATCAAAGCTTTTAGGAGAGTACTCATTCCAGTTTTTGCCTTTTATTTTCAGGGCTGATTCATTTCTCATACTTGTGATTAAAACAAGTCCTTCCTGGAAGGCAATCACCAGACAAAATCCATTGATCAAAGGCTCGTTTACAATCATTTACGACAGAGAAATCTAAGATGAAGTGCCATCTGAGAAGTGCCAAGGGTAGTGAAGCGGCTGCATGTGAAATTTACTGAAAATGATGGAATGCCTCTGACCTATTGAATCCTTAAACATTTTTTCTTCACATTCAAGTCACAGCTAGGAGAAGTTACGCAGCGCAATCTTGTAGCTTGTGTTACTTTGTATTCATGATTTAAAGCTCAATGGAGACGAACTGAAAGAAATTCAGTATCTGTATTCAGGATGAGATTACTATGAGAAGTGATTTATATCTCTTTAATGACTGAATTATATTAATGTATTCAACTGTAATATTGTAAATACTGTAAGCCATTTTGTTTTTGTTTTTTTCCAACAGCTTAAATGGTTAGTTTGTGAGATATAGTGTATGTTTCTACAGTACAGCTGGAATTTCAATAAAACTCTTTACCATGCACCACCACATACTTTCATAATACAGAACTAGCACCATTTTGTGATCTTCATTCATGGGACCAAGTCTGGCTAATTAGAAGTTCTCTTAAACTGAATTATTACATGATATGGCTGAGCCACAGTGCCTGCGGTGACAAGCAGGGGTTCTCTGCCCTCCCAGAGCCTCCACTGCCTCATTTCTGCCTCTAATTATAAAGGTGGGAAGGGAGGTTATTCAGACACCCTGCTGCACTACATGCTGATGCTCACATAATAACCTACTCTCCAAGACGTGCAGGTTTCCACACAGCAACCGTATAAATAAGACATCCTGTCTGGGAAGCACACTATGGCATTCATATTGGCTACAGGCGGCTAGTGAGCCGAAATAATTGGAAATCATTTTTAACTTGGATCAACACTTTTTTTGACATGTTAATCAGTGATTTAATTAAATCATCTAGACACAAATAGAGCCAAGAATCTATGAATGTCACTAACGTAACGTAATTCTGTTCTGCAGCTCCTTTATATGACATCAAGGTGGAACCGGGTTCTGCAAAACCTTAAAGGGGTCCTTTAGGAATCAAATTTTCCTTGATCTTTTGAAGCAAAAAGGCTGATTCACTATGAAATCTACTGTAATTCTAATAAATTAAACCTTCCTCCTCAAACGGTCCAAAAATAGCATTTATTGAAACTGAAGAGCAAAAAAATGACTCATTCTGTACTATGTGATACATTTTGTCCTTCGTTTGGTTTCTCACTGGAGCAAAAGCCTGCTTTTCAAGTATGTTCAACATCAAACGTGGACTGAAGAGACTGTGAACATAAATGGACATGAAGGAAGTAGAAAAAAAATAGAACATAACATGATTAGAAAAAATATAAAAATGACAATTTAATCACAGAAATGAAAAATACGGTATGTGTTTTATATGGCTGAGAAAATAATGTTCTGCACACACCCCTGGAATAATCACTAATTCTATCCCCAGAAATAATAAAAAAGAACATTAAATAAATAAAAGTATAGTAGTAAAAAAAAAGCTGCTATTCACAAATATTTAAAATAGAAAAATTTCTAATTACTGTATTTATGTTCTTTCCTCATTAATTTGGAGATTCAGTGAGAGAAAAAATATATATATATATTTATATATTATATATGGTATAATCAGCTATTTTATCCCCAGAAATCAAAAAAATAAAAACTATAAAATAAATACATTTAAAAATAATAATAATATAGGCATCGGTATCAGTATTTTTATTAATATAGTACTTTAAACAAATATTTAAAATAGCAAATATTTAAAATCTGACTTTTTTCCACATTAATTTGAAAATTCAGTGTGAAAATCGACTTATGATTACAAATTTCAATTTTAGCTCCAGTCAATTATGATTCATTACAGAAACCTGTGCTTAAATATAAAAAATGCACAAAAAAACGTGACTAATTTTAAAAAAATAAACATTATTTAAAAACAAAGTATGATATGACCTCCTTAATATTCAACACGTAATTCAGCTCTCTCCTCATGGTTATCACTGTTTTACACACAAGACATCAAAGGCTGTTGATCACAAGACAAAATGAAGCAGGCCTCAAATGGACCACAATTCTTGAATACTGCATGAGATTAAGAGACTGAGTGCAAAATACAACCCAGAGCGAGAGAGATCAGATTAAAGGTTACTAGATAAGTTCATTACAGTCACTTTTCATGTGAGTGGGAGGACACTCAAAATGCACATCAGCTCTACATGACGCCAGTGCAAGTCATATCGGACCATCATACCTCATCTACAGACAGAGAGCGAGAGAGAGTCAGTGTCCTGAAGATAAAGAGGGTTCGGGAGAGAGAAATACAAGCATGCAGATGTGTGGGGGAACATTCAATTAAGTTTATTCACCACCACCAACTGGCTCGTTAATCAAGAGGAGATAAATATTACAGCACATTAGCTCCATTTATTCTACAAAATCAATTCTTCTCCAGACTATGTTTTCCTTTTCTTTCTGCTCCAAGCTAAAAGAGAAGACAAATCGCTACTTTTTAATACAAGCCTTTAATGCAGATGAATGGTAGTGTCCATCTTTACACAATTCTCCTGTCAGCCTACTTCTCCATAAACAGCTAGCTGCTCCAAAACCTCCTATCTCTGCCAGAAATTCAATCTATCAAATACCACAGTGAAAGCACACAAACTAATGACTATTCACACACACATCTGCATATGGATGTTTGTCTCAGTCAGTGTTGGGGGTTAATGAACCTAATGCAGCTTAGTAGCGAACTTAACCATATTTTTCAGTTGTTTTTCAAAAATTATGATTATTTTATATGCTACTTTGGTTTCACCTACAGCTTTACAACCAAACAATGACACAAAAATCCAACTTGCTCTGCTAAAATGTTCTTTTATCCATATTATGTCTGGTTCATTTTAGCAGATTGGTTCCAAAGTCTATGCAGTTTTGGTCTTATATTATTAACTGCACACTGGATCGCATGCTTGCTGTCAATGAAACCTCAAAAGCAGCAGCTTGGTTATAATCCAATATGACATACACAAACCACGGCATCATTAGAGAAGATGAGAGATGATGATGGGTGAAAAGAGGTGGCTCAGTAAATTGGAGTCATTTGATGCAATGCATGAATTCTGTACATACATGTTTTAACATTGTACTTATATTTAAAAAAAAATATCTGCATGTTATAACATCTGTAATTAATTTCTGTAGTTACATTTACACTGTTGACCCATCCCTTACACTTTAACCCACCCTTAAACCTACCCATACCACCAGACCTGTGCCTAACCTTTTGCAATTTAATATGAACAAATACATAGTACTTATTTTTAATGAAAGTACATAGTAGTTAAGGCCATCTAATATAAAGTGGGACTGAAAATGGTTATTTTAATTTGTAATAACATTTCCCAATATTGCTGTTTCTGTTTAAACAGTAAAATATTGCTGTTTGTGATTGAATGCTGCCTGGGTAAGCATTAGAGACATCTTTCAAGAACACTATATTTAGTCAAAGTCCAGTTTGTGTCCACCAATACTTCTTTAATCCCAACATATTTGTAACACTGAATTATGCATAGAGGATTCCTCAAATAGCAGCACACAGGGGCATATGTTGGCTTCTCATGAAGAAAGTTTTTAGGAACAGTATAAAAGGCAAACAGCAGAAATGGTAATGACATAATAGACTGAGAGCTGATGTTTGAGTCCAATTCCCTGCCCCATTAGCCAGGTAATGGCTGATTAAAATGAAGAGGGGTTAGATCCACTGAGACCTCCCTAGTCATCAGGGCACTGCACTCCCAAAGGTTTGCAACAACTTTTGATGGAAAGTCATTACACTGGGATGTGCTGAAATCCATAGTCACCTGAAGGCTCATGAGATAATCTAACTGACTTAGTTGAAGAGCAATTTTTAATTGTCTAACTTGTGTATTATGAAATATAATAAACAGGTGTGAAACTATCATTTTCTGGTGAACAAATCTATTTATTTCTTATGGACTTCTGCTCAGAGCTTCCCAGTACCAGCAAACCCATTTTGTTTCTGTTTTACAACATTGGTGCACCTTGTAGAAGCTACTCTAAGAAGGTCTGAGGGTGGTCCTTGTCCCACTGAAAACTAGAAGCTCAGGCCTAACAGTCACTCACTGTGACAGAGACAGAAAAGGTTGAAACACCTAAAACATGAAACAACTCTTAAATGAAGCCTGTTTAAAGGTGCTCAGCCTCAAAAAGAAGGTGCAGACACCCTGACAATTCCACATATTAATTTATAATATCGGCATCAAAGACAATTCAGATATTCTGCAACTCAAGGTTGTCATAGGAAGATTAATTTTTTCAAAGGCTTACTGAATTGAACACAGATGGACTGAAAGTGAATTTTAACATTGTTAAAAACTTTATTAAAAAAAACAGATCTAGAATATGGTCATGCAGAAAAAGGCTCATGTAGGAGGAATATGTGCTTTATAAGAATTAATAAAAAAGACAATATGCAAGTAATATGCATGCTACCAACTAATTAATAGTGGATGTTTGTGTGTGTGTGTGTGTGTGTGTGTGTGTAAAGATACACACACACTTAAAGGCACCAGTGACAGTGTATTCATTTATGCTTCAGAAACTCAAGGACATCATATGGTTTTCTCTCTGTAGAATCCCACAAACATCCTTTCTACCATTGTCCCACCCTCTCAGTATGAGCTTTTTATCTCAATTAAGCTTACTGAAATTCATCAACATGAAGCCTTAGAGAGTGATGACGTACAACTTGTTTGATAAAAAAAAAAAGATATATATATGACCATATTTGTAAATCTGACAGCACTCTACTTTGGCCGTTCCACAGCAATCACCAGGAGATGTCATAACTAAAAGTGACTGTGTCTGCTGTACTGAATAAACTCTTCAATGTGCAGTCACTGAAATGTGACATTATGCAGCTACTTTTATAATCAATCATCTTAACGAACACTGGATACAACAGTTGAATGCATTTTAAGTGCTTATACTAAAGCCATATTACATTATGCATTTCAAAACCAATTAAAACTTGTTGACATTAACAGCAAAGAATAACTGTATTGCACAAAATGGAAGTTTCTTCCATTGCCACTGAATATGTATACGGCGCAATAAGTAACATGGATACAGTTCCTATGGTCTTGGAAAACAAGGAAATATAAGGGGAAATCATAGATATTCATTAATTAAAACAGATTTGAAGAAATATAACATTACACTGGCTCACCAATTATCTGCAATTATCTGCAACTATCTATTTTAAATGCTCAAATAAAATGATATACTGACCTCCCAACCCTGTCGTGATGAAGCATGATCCTGTAGTAGTTGTGTGTTCAGCCATGACTAACAACTGCTCAGAATTCCCCAACAGGGCTCAGCTTCCATTTGCTTGTAAGACAATCTTTATCATGGTACTAATAATCTATTTTAAAGGCTCCACAAAATCTTACTTTGCTAGTAAAAGATTGATTTATAATTTGAAGAAAACTTTTTAAAAGTTGTTCCTGGTTTTAGCATGTTTTAAGAACTTAAAAGCCACTGTGTAAATATGTGCATCATCTTTCTGTCCATAATACAAAACTAATAGGAAACCCGTATAATTCATGTATTGACTAATTATATAAAATTACAAGAGCATGCAAACTCAAATAATATAATTGCCAAATAACATGAAGAAAAAAAAAACCTATTTGTCTGGAAATACTGTTTTGTGCCTGTAAAAGAGGATGCCTGAAAGATTTACTTTTCTCATTTACTTTCCTATTCTGCTGGCTAAAATATCCCCCATTATTTCAGCAGGGTGTCTGTTGTCTTTCAGATGAATGGAAGGCTTGTTTGTGAGACTGTAATGTGAGTCACGTCCACAGTCTTTGAGTCCCATTATGGTCATAATCACACTGCGATGGCTTCCTCTTTGTAAAGGACATTATTAAGTGTTGTATCTAAGTTTTGCAAGTAAAAGAGTCAATGTCATCCCAATTATATTATCAGGCCGTGTCATCATTTCAATCTGTTATTCTGACTGAAAATTGCACTTGGAGCTCTCAAGCAATGAGAGGAACATCTAAACAGATATAATGCCCAGCAGGAATTTCCAATAATGCTCTCATGCTCCAAGTGGAAATAACAACAGAGGTTTGGATCGTTTTTGCTTGACACTGTGCTGACAAAATTAGCATTAGCTTTTCTTGGAGTAAAGATACTTTTGAGTAGCGTGAATTTTTGTTTAAACTGAAGGGTAACACATCAGATAGATTCTACTCCTTTATTCTCTTTTAGATGGGTTCATCAATAAATTTACCACTGACAGTCAAGATGAGAAAAGTGTCTTATGTGAGCTGAACGGTGCAAAATATGCAGACTCTTAAATCACAGACATTTGTGTCCTGTTAACATAAACATTCAACCATGCTTAATTATAATGAATTGTGCATTGCTTCATCTGATAAATATTCTCCAAAATGGAGGCTCTCAAAATCTGCTATTTTACTAAATCATCGTCTTTAAATATCTTATTAGAAGTAAAACAATCATGCTTGCAACAATCTACATAAAAAGATGCAGTGCTGGTCAGTGTGTAAATTAGCATTCAAGAGCAATCCTTTAAAGCAGAAAGGCTTATTTGGCTAATTTGAGAAAATCTCTGAATGTATGTCATTGGTTTATATAGATTCCAGACATGCTTTCTTCACTCGGCCATTCCATTAATCAACCTCAATCTACAATTATTCCTTTTGAGAAAAAGACAAGACTTGGAAATTAAGCCTACTATTAGCTAACTATTAGCATTCCAAAAATTAGGATTGACAAAAAATGTAAATCAAACGATGAAGTGAAAAAATGAAGATCAACCGATTTGAACACTTTCCTTACAAAAAGGGGAGTTAATTCTGTGAAAAGGTCAAGTATCATTTGTTTGCATTGAAATTTGGTTTGAGAAGTAATTCGAGTGTGATTTAAAAATACCCTCAGGTTTTGTGGGCCCTCTGTATAAAGTACATATAAAGAGAAAGATAGAAAAATTTAATTGGTTGCTGAATTCTTGAACATCCTGTGAGCTTTTCAAAGGATCAGGTAGCAGAACCCTCTAAAGTTTATGAACAAGCTCTATTTAAGGGAGCTCATACTTGTGACTCTTTCCATTAAAGTTCCCTGTGGTTCAAAACAGCAGGTTCAGACTACAGAGTTGTACAGAAAGCCAGTTCTGCCTGGGGTCTAAAAACGTACCTTTCTATATGGTCACGCTTCTGTCCAGCTTCCACTGTGCAGCCACCGCAGTGGCACAGCTGGCAGATTACTGCTATTGGAAGAACACATTCACTTGCCACAGTCTCTAAGACTGTTAAATATCTAGTCGTATTTAAATGCTTTAGTCCTACAAGAAAAAAAACCCCACCAGAATCAACTGAAGTTTACTCACAAATAGTGAGCTACATTTCTATATATTTTGTAGAAACAGTGAATTTACTGATATGTATTCATTCTGAAAAAAAAAAAAATATATATATATATATATATATATATATATATACTACATAGCCAAAAGTATGTGGACAAACACTACACCTTTATGAGCTTGTTAAAGGGATAGTTCACCCAAAAAGGAATATTTTGTCATTAATTACTCACCGTTATGTTCTTTCAAACCCATAAGACCTTTGTTCATCTTCAGAATCCAAATTTAGATATTTTTTATGACAACCCAGAGCTTTCTGACCCTGCATAAGCAGCAATACAACTACAGCGTTCAAGGCCCCAAAGTAAATGCATCGTTGAAATCCAAGTGAAATCCAAGTGACATCAGTGATTCAGCCATGATGTTATGAAGCTACAAGAATACTTTTTGACTTTATTCAACAATTTCTCCTCTTCCGTCTAAGTCTCCATGTAAATACCACAACGGATGCATGTGATGCTGCTGACGCAGGAGCCATCATTCTGACACATACATCTCTTTTAGTTCATTCTCAGTATATTCTGGTTCAAATAATTATAGCCCAGGACATTTTTCCTTTGGCTGTAGTCTGTGCTGTGTGTTCAAGTCCAGCTTTTTGGTCCAGACACTGCCGTCAGCTTTTGTCACCGCTAGTTCTTTAAAGTCAGCTTGGTATGTTCCGGCCTTAAGGCTTGGCAAAAATTTGGCATCCTCTCTGTCCAAATCTTCAGACATGTTTGCAAATACTGTTTATGTACAGTTATTATGCATGTACAGTAAGCATCTGGGTTCTATGTCAGAACACTGGCTCCTGCGTCAGCAGCATTACACGCATGCATCCTGGTACTTACGTGAACGCGCATTGAAGAGTGACACGGAAGAGAAGAAAGTCATTATTTTCATTTTCTTTGTGCACAAAATGTTTTCTCGTAGCTTTGTAAAATTATGGTTGGACCACTGATGTCACATGATCAATGTCCTCACTACTTTTCTGGGCCTACATGGTAGTTGTTTTGCAGTCTATGCAGGGTCAGAAAGCTCTCAAATTTCATAAAGAATATCTTAATTTGTGTTCTGAAGATGAACAAAGGTCTTACGGGTTTGGAACGACATGAGGGTGAGTAATTAATGACAGGATTTTCATTTTTGTGTGTACTATCCCTTTAAACATTTAATTCCAAAAACATTAATGCGGGTAGATTTCCTTTTGTTGCTATCAAAGCTTTTATCCTCACAGGAAGGTTTTCCACTAGATGCTGGAAAATGGATGTAGGGATTTGCTCCCATTCAGACACAAAAGCATCACTGAGGTCAGGCGTTAGGTCATGTGTTCTGGCTTACAGTCACTGTTTCAATTCATCCCAAAGGGGTTCATTGGGATTTAGACTGGTGCTTTGTTCCGACTAGTAAAGCTTTTCTGTGCCATTTTACTTTGACAATCACTAACCTCTTTCTGATTCTCTCAATTTTGCTAAAAAAAAAAAAAATTCTAAGGCATTGATCTTCAAATCTGGCTGGCGAGATCCACTTTCCTGTAGAGTTTAGCTCTGACCCTAATCATACACACCTCAGTTTGCTAATCAATGTCTTCAGGATCATTAGAAAAATCACAGGCAGGTTTGTTTGATTAGGATTGGAGCTAAACTCTGCAGGAAAGTGGATATTGCAAGCCAGATTTGAGGATCACTGGTCTAAGGTGATGTCTGTGGCTCTATGCTTGATTTTACACACTTGTTACTCCACTTGCAAGCAGCTGAAACAGTCAAAGTTGTTCACTGGAATAGACTTTGACCAAGTATTGTACTTTTAAAGGTGATATGTAATGTAAATAAATGCTAATTGTGTCAGACACATCAGTAGCCTGTATGAGAGTTAGTATGTGCCCACAAGTCTTCTCTGTTAAAAAAAAATAAAACAAATAAAAAATGGTTTATTTCCATGGGGGGAAAAAATATATATATATAGCACTGTCTGAGCTCAGCTTAACAGAACTGTCATGTCCAAGGATTCCACCCCGAAGGACCATCTCAGGCAAGTCACTGCCACTTAACCAGAATACAGTGAGTGAAAAAGAGAAAACCACCAACCGTCAGACTTGCTGCACAATGTGGCAATACATACCCTATCAAAACAGTATGCTTAGTTCTGAATTACACTGCAAGAGCAAAAAAAAAGGCCACATTGTTCATATAGAACAACATCACTTTTAAAACAAAAAGCATTTGAATAAAATGGAATTAGCCACTAGCTGGAATATGAACTCACCCCACTCCTGCCAAAGCAGTGAAACAGTGGCATCTGGTGACAAACACCCTGAACAGCATCAATGACAGAACCATTTCATGGTTCAAGGTTTTATCAATCTAGACCAGTGATCCTCAAAACTGGCTCCACTTTCCTGCAGAGTTTAGCTCAACCCTAATCAAACAAAACAACCTGTGATTTTCTAATGTTCCTGAAGACACTGATTGGCAAACTCAGGTGTGTTTGATTAGGGTTAGAGCTAAACTCTGCAGGAAAGTGGATCTCGCAAGCCAGATAGAGGATCACTGATCTACAGTGTACATCAGGACTCGGTGACTATTCAGTCGTTGACTTGATTGCAAATAAATGCACAGACACTATTTAAACTGAACAAAGATGACATCACTGAATTCAATGATGAACTGTCATTTTGCATATTGACACACTGTTTTCCTAATGAATGTTGTACAGTTGCTTTGACGCAATGTATTTAGTTTAAAGCGCTATATAAATAAAGGTGACTTGACTTGACTATTCATTTACACTTTGCTGCAGCTGTGTAAACACACACATGCAAAAAAAAATCTATATTTTATAATAAGTAATGAAACAGCGGTTTTCCCAGGCTACATACCATTGTTCACTTTTTATCACTTTATCCTGGAATATACTTAAAATAACCTAGGATTACCAGGGTTAAATACCATGAACTGATTTGTACCTCTTTTAAGAGAAAGGTTTTTATATATATATATACATATTTAGACTGAGTCACTGAGTCATATTTAGACTGAGTCACAGATATTATTAATCACTACTTTCTGTTAATGTTGTATTTATCTTTTATATCTAAAAAAAAATGACCGAATCTACCAACATGACCCCAAGGTCGACACAGGAACCCTGAAAAGAATTTTGTGCCTCGATGGGCTGCATTGAGCTGGATCTGTGAATGGAATGGGATAACATCCTTTCAATCTTCACTAGCTGTCTTCATTGTCGTGTTTTTTTGTTTTGTTTTTTTCTGGTCTCAAACTTAACTTTGAATAATAGTTCAAGTTAGATAAGCATCTGGAGATGTGCAGGCTAAACAGATTCCATTTCCGTCATCCATCTTAGCTGCTAATTGCATGAGCCATTGTGGCAGAGAGCCTCGAAGCATCCATTCAATTTTCTGAAATGGTCTACCCAAACAAGAAGGCACTTTATATGAAACCTTCAGCAAAATTAAACAAACAGTCAAATCAGAAATGAACGTGATAAATATCTGACCTTGTTTGTTTTGAAGCAGAATGTTTGCTGGCTACATTCGTTGCAAAATGCAGCATTCAGCAATCTGCCATCTGCCATGGTGCTTTAAGTGATGCCTGAGATGTAAAGGGTAAATGTTTCCTCTCACAAAGCCACGAGAGCCCCATCCACATCCTACCAAATCTCCTTGAAGATGATTGCATGCATATCTCATGTGAGGTCCAATTTATGGATGTGAGCACAGGATCAAGGATGTTTCTTGTTATTTCTATGTTAGATTTGTGAATAAAATACTCTTCTATCCAGAATGTGTGTTGATGAGGATTATTAATCTGTTCTCTAACACTGAAAGAAAGAAAGAAAGAAAGAAAGAAAGAAAGAAAGAAAGAAAAAGAAAAATTCAAAACAAAAAGCAAAAGCAAAACAAAAGGGTATACAAAAACATTTTTTAAATATGTATTTAATTTAATGTATTTTGGGAAAAGGATATTGTCAGTACTTTTTTTTGCCATTTATGTAATAAAATTAGGTAATTTATGGTGCATTATATTATATTATATTATATTATATTGCTAATGTCATTAATGCTTAATTGAAATGTGTGTCGTGGTAATAAAACAAAACAAGATAAAAAACAAAGCAATATTCCTTTGATTCAACTACTTTTTTCAAATGCTATTCATATTTGTGACCATTCACTCATTCGCCATTAATTCTCCCTTTAACATTGTCGAGGCAGTTTTCCCACTTAACAGTTACACAAACAGCCTTTACCCTGGGTCACAATTACCACACAAGCCTTTGGTTCCCAGCCAGAGAGTCATATGTCAAGCCCATTATGGAGCCTGTGATTGAGGTTTCATTTCTTGCATCAAATCCAAAAGTGTGCCTTGGAGAAGCGCCGGCAATTTGAGTTGTAATTGTAGTCAAGATCCGTTTAGTCAACAGAAAACTGCAATTACCCTCGAGATGTATCCGCCTGTGTAAATCTGTCTGCTCTTTCTGAGGCATTCTGTGACCATGGGAGGCTTGTGTCAGAGCTGATACACATGCAGTATCAACAACAACATGCGAACATACAAATCCCTGTAATGACTTAAACATTCTATTGCCAGAAGTCATCAGTCCTTCTTGTTCCTGTCCGTTTATCCAGCAGGAAAAGTAAATCTTTGTGGTAAATTTGGTTTGCTAAGCAACATGGTAAATGCACATAATAACAGCAAGAGTCAGTCTCTTGATTCCGAAGTGCCTCTTTTTATTCTACAAAGACGGCGACAATTATCTGCAAAAAGAAAGTGGTGAAAAGAGGGATATGAGAAAGAACGAAATCCATACAAAACATAATGTATCACAAACTACCTACAGTGCCTGAGGAAAACTTTGTAAGACTTTCTGGGAACTTGTTTTGCCCTGTCTGAAAGGGTGAAAATGCAATATTCCTCCCATTGTTCCTGCTCTCACAAATCAATTTCTACTGAGGGAAGATGAAACTCATTTCTATGATCGTTTTCTATTGAAAACAGATGCACTCAAGGTAACAACAACAGTAATCTTTTTCCTTTTTAACAGTTCATGAGTTTCATCTGACCAGCATCAATTTACTTCCTCTGCTTCTTTTTTTCTTTGATACACATAATTCACAGACACCATAACGTGATGTGTAGGAAATCTGCTCAGCCCATTAATTAATATAGCATAACCCCATAAAAGCAATAAACCAAATTAAATCATTTTATACATTTACAATGTACAGCACTAAAACTATTTAATTCATAATGAAGACATCAATGAATGCCGCCAGATGTCCACAGGAAGCTTCAGACCTGTGTTACAAGCCAAGATCCCCTGTAATTAAAGAATGTACTCCATACTTCATTTAAGATTTCATCATTTGCTTCACAGAAACATAGACAGCCACTAATAGACATCTCGAAAGCCTCAAAGAGAGCCGTCAGAAGAAATATGCCCCTTCATTACCCTCTTCCAATAATCAGTTCTACCACCTGTTAGGTGTCAGTACATTAATATTCCTTGTCTCAGTCTTACAGTTTCAGTTACTGGCTGAATTATACTCCAGACATCTCATCCAGAATGAAGTCCACCCACTGGCGGTCTGCCACACTCAGTGCAATCAGTGCAAGTCTGTGCAAAATTTTAAAAAATAAACAATAAAAAAACATTCCTTGAGGATGATGCTAGCTTGACCTCCTGGAACCTTAAATGGATTCAATCTGTTCCTTCACTCATTTTGGTAGGAACAGTCAAACCAACATCTCTCAATATCGCAGTGTTTCTTGAACCTGCATGTCACCAAAATGATCACTTACCATGTGTTTTGCTGAGCTGTCACTATTACAGTGATGACTTAAAGTGCTTTCTCAAAGAAAGTGATCTGCAGCCTTCTGCTCAACTCAGGAATTATGGCTTTCCACCAGGTATATGCACTACCATTCAAAACTTTGGTGTTTGTGAGATTCTTTTTAATTCATTTTTTTAAAAAGTGTCCTACACCATGGCAACATTTATTTGATTAAAATGCAGTAAAAACAATAATACTGTGATATATATATATATATATATATATATATATATATATATATATATATATATATATATATATATATATATATATATATAGTTCTTTGATGAATAGGAAGTACAAAAGAACAGCATTCACTTGTATATTAAATGGAAATATTTTGTATTCTGCTTGGTTAGATGCTATATGCTATTGTTAGATGTGTATTGTTTATGACAACATATTTGAAACAGAAGGTTGTCAAATGTACAAAGGCAAAACAAAATGCAGTACCTACACATTTTGTCAAAATTAAGTTTTAGACTATGATCTGGTCTGTGTCAACTATTCTCACATTCACAGAAAATGAAGTATGAATTGATATCATCAATGAAAATTCAATCAAAACTTTTTTCTTCTCTTTTTTAATTTCTTTACTTTTATACAAATAAATGTAGCATTGGTGATCATAAATGAGCATATATATATATATATATATATATATATATATATATATATATATATATATATATATATATATATATATATATATATATATATATATATATATATATATATATATATATATATATATATAAAAATACAAAGTGAATATGCAGATGCAGGTAAGATCCAGTATAAATGAGCACCATTATGAGCACATTAGTAAGGTGCCTGTTGCAATCAGGCTGAATAAGGATGAGCTGTGAGTGTATTTGAAATGACAGTGGCCCTAGGGGTGACCCTATTACAATGGCAATCATGCAGACCTGTCCTCAATTTCCTCTGCTGACTTCTCCTCTCAGAAGATAACACTTTTAGTTCATATCAGTCAAAGATTGAGCAGTGACTGCATCATATTAAATAATTATTCCTCTATCTATAAGAATCAGTGTTATATAATAGCTTTTTAAAAAGAGAAAGAAATGCCTCTCTTAGTTTAAGATGGGTGGGAATTAGAATCACCATTCTGTCATTTCTACCTCCACTTAATTTTTTTAAATGATTGGAAAGCTCAATTATGGTTATGGTCAATTGCCTGTCAGAGGGGTACACATGAGGAAATTTCTCTCAAAATGACCAGAACTAGGTATATTTCATATATTTGTTGACGACGATCTGATCGATGACCTTCTCACACTTGAATAAGGCTGACACTACTGTCAGTATTATGTTCGTTGACTTATAAAGTACCTTTTTCATTGCTCTGCCTCTCCAGTTTGGGATTAAACTCAGGTTGTTGTAAGTGAATCTTCCCACAGCCTAGATCACAGATTACCTTACTGACAGGTGACACTTCATGAAGCTCATGACTTGTGTGCTTGAGATGATGTGGTGAATATCACTGGAGTTCCACAGGGTACGATCCTGGCCCCTTTTCCATTCCCTCACTACTTGGACATCATCAACTATTGCCATTTGCAGATGTTCTCTGGTGAAAATGGCAATAACATCAGTACAGTTTAATCGAATGTCTATAAATTATCTCACAATAAAAATACCACAAAGACCACAAAATTTTCAATGGTAGCTCATTATGTTATCAAGGACATAAAAGTGTACTACTAAAAATCTTTTTTTTTATGATTTTAGGCAAAGTAATAATTTGACAGCATAACGTCATGAAAACACAAAGATCAATATGCATGTTCAAATGTATGAAAGAAATTGATATGTCTATTTCACACTTTAGCTACACAATAATTGTCCCCTTGCATACTGGAGCTGTGATAACTAGTAAAATTGTGACTTTTAACATACTAACTCTGTGCCCCAGATGCATAATAATAACAGCTTTATATATTAATATTGTTTATCTTTTAGCCTTTGAGAGTGAACTGCACAGAGTTGCAGGCGTGGTCTTCTCCCTAGTGTATATTTTGTTCATTGAGCCAAATGACAAGGTTTAGAGAAGCTGGTAATATGGCATCCAGAGCGTTTTATGTTCAGAATTAGGGCACCTCTGTGGTTTCAAGGGAAGGGAGCAGGATGAGCTGGTCTGGTGAGACTTCAAATAACAAAAATGAACACAAGCCCAGTCGCACCATTATGAAAGCGTGTCAATCTCTGAAGCGTACTGCATTGCCATTTAAAGAAGGAAGGTTAGGGATACAGAAATACACTAAAGTAAATATCTGTTGTCAGAAAAACAAAGAGAGCATATTTAGATAATAAGCCATAGGTTTTCGCCCTCATCTTCAAACTTTCACACATCTATTGCTCTATGATGTTTCTATATTGTCCTTCTGATACATCAATAGTTACATTAAACATTTCTTTTAAGATATACTCAATAAAAAAGCATGCTTGCAGCATGTGCGTGTGTGTGTGTGTGTGTGTGTGTGTGTGTGTGTGTGTGTGTGTGTGTGTGTGTGTGTGTGTGTGTGTGTGCATATATAATTGTTTTATTTTCATATGTAGTAAAATACAAAAATACATAATAATAATAAAAATAACAATAATATGAAAAATACAGGTCAGTCAGATTTTTATATTAGTCAGGATAAACAAGATTTATATCATGCATCACGTAGGATTAAACTCTGTATTTTTACAAGATAAACTATTCAAGGCTCCAGTGTGTTTTTATAAAGTTTATGAATTCTATTTTAAGCTGCACTGTTGCTGTACATTTTGAGAGGTATGCATGCCGCATGTAAACACCCACGCGACTCATGAACAATGAAACATTTTCATCTCTGCACATTTTACTTTATTTCTCACTGCAGCTTATAAAGCTGATTCATCTTAAAAGTGTAGGACAGTACTGATATGATAAAACAAACACATTTCTGGAACACAATATCAAAGACACAGATTTACTTTGACTCAAATTACAGGCACCCCTGCTGTTTGGCTTGATCGTCTGAAGCTATATTTACGAACATTACATAATTGCTTGTGTATGTACACGCATATGCATATAATTTTATGGTGCATATTGTGTCTGCTTAGAAAAATGTTTTAGCACTTTTCCAACCAAGGCAATGCATCTCTCTAACACTCACACAAATCTTGAAGTCAATCCACATGACTCCACACTTCCACTTAAGCTTCTATAATAGAGCTATAATGCAGTGTGGAAAAAGAGTGAGGAGGCGAGAAAGAGATCACACAACAGGGACACCTGTCATAACCCCAGCAAATCTATCTGGACCAGTAAAGAGCGACTAAAAGACTGACTGATTGCCGTCTTCCTCTCTTGCTGCGTGTTTGATCCAGTCCTTTAATTCCCTCTACTTGTTGTATCTGATCCATATAGCCTTCATCTCTCTGCCCAGCGCGCAACAGATGCGATCAGTGAAGACTCTCATTGTTGTGTTAATTTATGTGCTGCTGTGCATAGCCCAAGGCAACGTGAGCATTCCAGGTGGGCTGTGTGTATCTCTAAACACAAACGAGATTGTGTCCATGAGACTGTCCGAGGGAGGATGTATTTCTGCTGCAGTTCACCATTAAGCTTTCCCACTCATCTCTAATTCTTTAATTGCAAAAAAAGCAGGGATTTTATTACCAGCGGTTAGATAAATTAGTTCTAGAAAGGAAATAGAAAATAGAAACTAAGGAAGGAGGACAGAGAGAGGCGGATGAAAATTTGAGGGGAAAGGGGTGGCGAGTCACTGGAGGGACGGAAGCAACATAAACGAGAAAGAATAGAGCCAGGGAGGAAGAGAGAGCATGAATACGAGACTGGCAGACACCATTAGTCAAAGGCTGACAGCAGACTGTGACCGACAGGTAGACCAGTGCCAAGCAGGCTGTGGCAGCCTTGGCTCGGATTGGTTCTTCCCATTTGGATGCCTTGTTCTTGATTAGTGTTGTTTTGAAAGACCAAGTAATCTCTAATGGCTCACTTAACTTTAGCTCAACACTGCCCCCTGTCTGTTATTACGTCACATAACTGTAGTGTGTGCAGGCACCATATGCATTCTTTGAAGGCATTCAAATAGAACTAAGGTCCGAGGGGAATAGAGCACAGCAGGAATTATGTATTTTTGTGGGCCAAAACCTAGGAAGAAGTTAGCATTTTAGCACTTCTGGTTCCATTGTCCTGAAGTCAGTGGGTTCTCGAAAAGTCAAAAATAAATTAGAAGGGTTTTTAGTAGAGAAAACCAGAGTGATGCTATCTTTCGGGTTGGCCTACAAAAATATGTCAAGTTCATAATGGGAATGTCATGAAACCTCTGAAGAAGAAACAAGAAGGTTTAGACATAAATCCCTGAGTCCAAAGGGTCTTACTTGTACAGAGAACTTCTGGTGCCAGTGGCCCACAAGTCTAGTTGCACTTGATCAATTTCATCCACTCACGTCTGGTGATACACACACATACACATAAAACCTACAGATGGTGTAACACACTCACCCACACATTCAGTTCTGCTAGTTCATATCTCATGTGCCATTACAGCTGAGAAAGGACCTAAAACAATCTGTCTTGATGCCTGGGGCTTAAGCTTGCTGGGAGATAAATTGACTTTTTAAGAAGTACTGAAGAGGAGAGCACTAGTGTGAGAGTTAAGGTTAAACTTTTAGTTTGGCCCGCCGGAAAGTATTGGTAGTTTTTAAGTTTAAAAGAATTTATAACATTCAAAAAAACTGGAAAATGAAAAGTAAGCAAGTAGAAATGTCACAAATCAAAGTTTTATGACATTCATTTATACTTTCATAGAAATATGCTTGTACTATTATATAAATACAATTAAAATTGATTGATTTTATTTTTTATTTTTTTTAAATATCAGATCTAAATACTTGCATGAATTTACACTGCTATTTAACATTCATCAAGGCTTTATGGGAAAAAAACTCAAGGATCTTTTGAAAAGGAACTATAACCTTGACACAGAAAGAAAAAGGACAGAGAGAGAAAGAGAAAAAGAGAGAGAATTATGTACCATGTGGTTGTTTGGGGTGCCCAGCTGAGAACATTATAAACACTGAGACACTTTCAGTCATTTCCCAAGATGTACAGATACAAGCTCAAACTCATTAGGATTTACTTTGTTCAATCTGTGTTTAAGGCAATATTTTACACAGATACACAGAAAATGTAAGGAACGAACAACATAAAAATACAAATTAATAATTAATGCCAAACAAGTCAGCAGCATCATATTTGCTTAAATAGCCTTAAGAATAACTCAAAGTCTCTCTTGCAAAGACATTAGCAGTGTACCGCGGGAGGACAGACTTAATGAAGAGAGCAATGGGCCCAGATGAACCCTAGATAGGACAACAGAGAGGTTTCTAATTACATTAGCAGTATCTCTCTCTCTCTCTCCGGGTGTGTGCCTGTTTGCTTGGCGAGGTGAGAGAGCTAAAGAAAGCGAGCTAGAGAGATCCAGTTGCATTATCAGTTGACAACAGCCCTTGTCTATTCACCTGTGGGACACTTCTGACCTTCATTGCACACCAGAGGCCCGCCACAACATAGATGCAACCACACAAACCCTCATCATGGATCTGATGGGACACTATACCGCACCACTGTATTCACCTGCAGTCAGCTGGCTGTGCTCGACTCTTCAATGACAAGCAAGAAGCTCCATGCTGGCAGGACACAGAGGGATCTGAAAGAGTCAGAGCAGGTCAGTAAGATGAATAATGCAGAAATAGAGTGACCTAGGAACACAGAAAGCAGAGTGCTGACGAATGCTAGCTATTGATTTTCTGTGTAGAAAACAACAAACTGTGTAGAGTTTATGAGAAGTATTTTTTTTCTTATTTTTTGTATTTCTTCTATTCTTGTATTGTAAGATGTTGAGAAAAAATGTGTACTATGTTACTGAATAATTAAAATGAGGCAGTGGAAATTCATACTTCTATTCCCCAATGTAGCATGTAATTGTTAAAAAAGTTAAAAAAGAAAAACGTGATAACAGTACAACACAGTTCTCTGTTATTATTACTCTTAAGATTCTACACATTTATACAAATCTATCATTATTGAATTGAACAATGAAAACACTGTAAATTGTAAAATGCTTTAATGTAATAAGTGTAAGTACTTACCAAGTGTATTGGCAATGTATCGCCCCAAAAAATTATAACCATTATTGCTGTTTGAATGAAATTACTATTTTATATTTTATTAAATCATAAAGTGAAGATTTACAGTTATAGAAAGAAAACTACTATCTTAAAGAAGAAAGAAGAGAAACAGAGCCCTCACTGGAGCTCAGCTGGCCTTATTAAACGGTACACTCATCAAAGACCAGCGTCATCTGCTTTGGTGGAGACTCTAAAATATTGGCCTTTTAGTGAAAATATGACATCCGACACTGGCAAAGAAAAAGAAATGGGTAAAATGAGCAAAAGAACATGAAGACTGGATGGTAAATGAAAAATAAAAAAGTAGTATGGATGGGTGTGCTGCTCCAGAAACTGGAGACGGTCTGTGAGAAGTGACCTGTTATATATCATCACAAATAAAACATATATTCTACACAACAAATGTAACAAGTATTCTATACACAAGGTAATGAATGAAACCCCAAAAATTATTTGATAAATGTGTTTAATATACAGTAGTCATCAATACCATTAAAAATGTCTTGGTTTTACAGTAAATTGGGTTGATTTAAGGTGTCTTTGATTAACAAAGTATCAATTGATTAAAATGTATAATGATCCCAAACTCTTTAACAGTATGTTTGTGACTTGAAGTCTGATACAACCTGCAAAATGTTTTGCGACAGCTACCTAAGATATTCTTCAAAAACCAGTCAGTCTCAGGGCATTTGTTGTCGAAGACTCACATATGACTTATAGGTGTAAAACATTACAGGCTGTTCCAGGTAAGCATGCTGAAATGGTAGTTAACGCTACCTTGTTTGACTCAAAGAATTCTGCTCCAAATATACCTTGCAGTTCTCCCAGCGTGATCCTAGAGAGAAGATTCTGGCAGTCCAGAATGATGCAACAGATCTTGAGAGACATGTTTGTAGATCCAGAGCTTCTGGCTGAACTAAATGAGGAGCAGAGGCAGATTCTTTTCTACAAAATACGTCAGGAGCAGGTGCGACGATGGACAGAGTGTGAGAGCCATGAAGGAG
Source organism: Carassius carassius (assembly GCF_963082965.1). Taxonomy (NCBI): domain Eukaryota; kingdom Metazoa; phylum Chordata; class Actinopteri; order Cypriniformes; family Cyprinidae; genus Carassius; species Carassius carassius. Next base: position 19,573,149 of record NC_081768.1, read on the forward strand.
GCTGGGAAAGACCCCTGACCAACTTTACTAGGCCTTCATGTAATCAGTCTGCCCAATCTCAGTCCAAGCGCTCTATTACTGTAGATCCCAAGTGGTGCTAATATACACTCATGATGCGCTATTGTACTACTGAAAACTTTTGCAAACTTATATATTCAAACCGAAATCTCAGTTGGCCAGACACTTTTAATGAATCATTAAAATATTGGTGTCCAAAACAGCATAAGAAAGCTTTTAAAAGCTTGGCTCATGTGTTTTATAAATGAATAGTGCTCATAAACAACTGCAGAAATAGTATTCACAATTGGAAGCAGATATAGTATTCAGTGCATTACAACTTAAAGGGATAGTTCACCCAAAAATCTAAATTATGTCATTAATAACTTACCCTCATGTCGTTCCAAACCCGTGAGACCTCCGTTTATCTTCGGAACACAGTTTAAGATATTTTAGATTTAGCCCGAGAGCTCTCAGTCCCTCCAATGAAACTGTGTGTACGGTATACTATCCATGTCCGGAAAGGTAAGAAAAACATCATCAAAGTAGTCCATGTGACATCAGAGGGTCAGTTAGAATTTTTTGAAGCATCGAAAATACATTTTGGTCCAAAAATAGCAAAAACTAAGACTTTATTCAACATTGTCTTCTCTTCCGTGTCTGTTGTGAGAGAGTTCAAAACAAAGCAGTTTGTCCTATCCGGTTCACGAACGAATCATTCGATGTAACCGGTTCTTTTTGAACCAGTTCACCAAATCGAACTGAACCTTTTAAACGGTTCGCCTCTCCAATACGCATTAATCCACAAATGACTTAAGCTGTTAACTTTTTTAATGTGGCTGACACTCCCTCTGAGTTCAAACAAACCAATATCCCGGAGTAATTCATTTACTCAAACAGTACACTGACTGAACTGCTGTGAAGAGAGAACTGAAGATGAACACCGAGCCGAGCCAGATAATGACTCGTCCATGAGTCAAGAACCGTTTCTGTCAGACGTGTCCGATTCGAGAACTGATGAACTGATGATACTGCGCATGTGTGTTTCAGCGTGAAGCAGACTGACACAGAGAGCGTCTGAACCGAACTGGGCCCGGTTCCCCGATAACGCTCACTCTTAGAAGACCTCGAAAGAAAGATCTTACCAAAGTTGTTTATGTTCCTAAATGTGTTCCCCAGAGTGTCCCTTAGGAAGATTCTTAGCACGCTGCCTCTTACGTCCGACATTACAAGAGCGCTATCCCAATTGAAGGTGCTGAATTAGTTGGCATCGATTGCTCAGGAATCGATTTTCCACTTCACGCGAAGGTGCAATACAGCGTTAAGAAAGACAACACGTTCTATGCAAATGAAACATTCCAGTAACATTTATTTTAACATAGTTTAAGTTATCAGTAAAATATAGACTATAAATTAAATTATCAAATGGTCAGTAATATGTTCACACGATATGTTGTGATGGTTAGAAGAACCGGGTATCCCTCGCTAATCATCCACCCTCCTTATCCCGTTGTGCCACTTGTGCCACTTCTTGACATAGGTTTAACGAATTCTAAAAATTATGTATTACACTTTTATATTAATGGTAAGGTACTTTACAATCAGAATTGATTGGCAAGCAGCTGCAGTTACTGCTGTTTAATGCTGTATTGATTGCCATTGGTTAATGTTTTCAATAAAAAGCAACCTATCTACAATGAACCGAGAGAGAGAGTTAGATACAGAATATGGTGGGGAAGCAATATAAAAAAAACAAGCTTCTCATCAGAGAAACTTGGAGTTTTGCTGGACCTTGCCACCAGGTCAGAGATCACACCCCTATGGTCCACTATAAACTGCACGTTTATGGCCACATATCCCTTTCGCGATATGTACGCCTGATCAATCACTGATGTATTGGCGATAGGGATGAGTGTGCCATCCACCAGGATGTAATCCCCGGCATGGCACAGAAGGGCGTTGGTGACAGTGTGGACGCACTTCCACACAGAGGTCTTGCTAAGGCCGTATAGCCTTCTCCCACGACCTCGATGAAGCAAAAAAAAGCCTGGCAAGCGCAGGTCTGAGAAGGTCCAGCAGCTCCATAATGAGCTGTCTTTAGAGACAAACTTTTTTAAGCCACGTCAGGCAAAATGTCAAAAGGGCTTAATTTTTGCCGAATAAAAAAATTGACATGGACTAAACGGCTCCGCGGCCAGCGCCGTCTTTGATTCAATACAAGGACACGTTGGATCGCTGCCATAGTTGGTCGCTTACTGGACACCACCATGCTTACCTATTTAAAGATCTTAGCCATTTTAGAGCCAAATTGTTTGCCAGATTTTAATTATCAAAAGTGATTGCCAATTCGCTTTAATTACATTACAAAATAGCTTAGGCTAATTACCACCATATTAGTTCTGATACCACATAAAGTCAACTTCATAAATAGGCCTGTATCCATTGCGAACATATTTTATTATGAGTCTTAAAATGTCCATAACATAAAATCATTGTTGAGCCACAACATTGTAAACATACCATAGTTTGACTTTTACTGCGCTGCGCTGATTTCTGAAGACTGCTGCACAGTGGGAGCGACTAGCGTCTTGAGCTCAAACAACGCTAAGAGAGAGCTTACGAATGGTCCAGACCGACCAACCTTACGAAAGTGTGACTTACAGAAGATATACTTAGCGTACGAACGTGTCGGGAATCGTGCCATAACGTTAAGAGAGAGGTTAAGGAATAGGTTAAGAACTACTTAGCGATAAGAACGTTTTGGGGAACCGGGCCCTGGTTCTTTTGGTGATTGATTCTGAACTGATTCTGTGCTAATATTATGAGCCCGGGTAAACTGAAGGCTTGAATCAAGGGCAATCACCGCCAATGACGCCATTACGTCGAGCGCAAAAGAACCGGTGAACCGTTTTCTTCAACTGGTTTATTGAATTGAACTGTCCAAAAGAGCTACTGGTGATCCAAAAACGGGTGATTCGTTTGCGAACCGGATATCACAAACTGCTGTGTTTTGAACTCTCTCACAACAGACACGGAAGAGACAATGACAATGACAAAGACAAAGAAAATGCGGAATAAAGTCGTAGTTTTTGCTATTTTTGGACCAAAATTTATTTTCGATGCTTCAAAAAATTCTAACTGACCCTCACATGGACTGACCCTCACATGTCACATGGACTACTTTGATGATGTTTTTCTTACATTTCTGGACATAGACAGTATGCCGTGCACACAGTTTCAATGAAGGGACTGAGAGCTCTCGGGTTTGGATCGACAGTGATAAAATAAATTCAAGATGTTAGCCTGTAAAATACATAGAAATATATTATTTTAATATTTGTCTGTGCAATGTATTTTTACCCTTATAAGGGTATTAGCTTAACAACATAACACATGCTAACAGCAAACTCTACTGACACTCTGTCAAATCTTCTTTATGTTTATGTTGTCAAGGATTTCAAATCTGTTACTTCTTAAGTTTCATGATGGTTAGGATTGTCCCTTTGAAGGTAGTAATCAGCACTTTAGTTAAAGAGTTTGTTCACTCAAAAATCTGAATCCTGTTGTCAAATACTCACCCTCATGTTATTTCGAAATCAATAAGGCTTTCTTTAATCTTCAGAACACAAATGAAAATATTTTTAATTTTTTTCTCTTCATTTTTGTTCATGTAGCCTATTGAGAGTCCACCCAAACAAAACTTTGACGCAACAAAAACTACGAAAACACATTGTAAATGTATAAATAAAATATAATCTAGTCTAGTTTTCACATCTGCCTTTATCACTGTTTCCAGAAAACAGAAAGAGTGTACAGTGGCTGCAGGGCAGAGATGGCGAGGTGTGGGTCTGGGTAATGGGGGACGCCCCTGGAGACAAACCATACGAGATGATTGTCAAAGAACTGATGGAGGAGAGAGCCAGGCGACAGGCTCAACTAGAAGCCCAAGAGCTGTGGTGAGGATTGTGAGATGAACACCAAATCCATGATGTTTATCTGTATCAACTGACAAGATTAGAAACTCTTTCATTTCCAAAATGAAAACAAAAAATATTAAATATTTTCCTGTAATGATTTAGCATCATGCTTTACTGTGCACATAGAAATATAAGATTAATTTTGTTAATACGGAAAAATCATGTCATTCTTCCAAATATGCCTATAAGGAATCAATACACAGGCGTGAAAGTTAAATTAGGTTGTTTCAGGAATTGTCTTATCCTATTTTAATAAAAGATTTATTCTTTTCTGGCATTTTCCAAGGCGGAAGAAAGAAGAAGAAATAAAGCAAAAGTTCAGAGATGCCATCACAAAGGAAAAAGCTCGCTTAGTTGCAGGAAAGTGGAAGGAAGAAGCTGAGGACAGGAAGGCAGCCAAACAGGAGGAGGAACGGATACGGGAGATACTAAAGGTGATTGATCCACAAAAACCTCAAACTTCTAAATGTGCTGCAAAATGAGAATGCACTAATTGGCCTCAGCAAGATTAAAATGGTTGCCAGTGTTCCACAAGGATCCAACCCATCTGCTAGAAAGCTAGGGGACTAGCTTAGCAGTGGGAGTCACAAAACAATCCAAGTGATCAATTACTTGTAGGAGACCTGCAAGGATGCCCACCTTTAGGGCAGTCGTTTGGTGGATGTTGTTTTCCACCAAAGTCTCTGTAAATTATTTAGGTAACTGTGTGGAATGGCTGCTGTATGTGGAGGTGAGCCCTCTGTACTTCTATTTTCTCTACCTCCCTTTGAAAGACAGAGAACAATAAGGAAAACAACCAGGGAATCAATACTCAATCTGAAACCAACAGGAGGGCAACTTGCTGCATCAACGACAAAAACTAGGGCCAAAGGGTTTTTTTTTTTTTGGTCCCCAAAACAGTCTATGTACTTTTGTTTTGTCATGTTAGTTTTAGTTGCTTCCCAGTTTGAAAATGCATTACACAAAACTGAAGCTGCTTTTAGTTGATGTTGTGAAAAGTAGAAGTCATGTTAAAATGTTAAAGGGTCAATGACAAATAAGGGCACACATAAAAATGAATAGGAGTAATCTATTAAACATCTGCTTTAAAACACATTTCAAGCACTTAAAAAAGTAACTGGTGAATTAATGTTAGTTTCAAAATCCTTTTATAGTATTTTCAAGAAGAAACATATACATTATACAATAACATTTCCTTACATCTACATGTGAGCGAAAACATCTTGAATTATTAATAATGATTTAAAATATATACGTATTTATTACAAATATCATGAATTCTTAATCCTTAAAGCGATCATCGGATTTACAAGCATTTACAAGTTGTTTGAATACAGAGAGAGAGATTTATTTATCCTTTCGGAAATTTGTTCTACACCATACAGTATGTCTGATACATTTATACATAAGACAACAAGACAGTTGACAGGACAGAATTCAAAACAAAATATACAACAAAATTTCCCTCTCCCCAAACACCCCCACCCTACCACACCCCCACACATACCCAACATCAGGACAGAAGACTCAAACCCCACTACACATAACTAGGATAATAAAGTGCAATTGTGCATACTGTAACAGTCAAGCTGGAAAGAAAGTGCATGATGCTATTTAAAGTGCTGTCCTGCAGGTAAGTTCTTATTCATAAATGTAATGCTAGTTGGAATGAATGACTTACTGGCTCGATTAGTTTTGAAAGAGGGTAGCCTAAACCTCCTCCCTGATGGCAACACCTCATATGCCTGGTGTAGGGGGTGTGACATATCTCTATTAATTGCTTGACCTTTCTACAACACCCTTCTTTCACAGGTAATTGCCATACTGTCTAGTTTTTTCCCCGCAACCTTGCTAGCCAGGTTAACTATCTTGCTCAGTCTGTTTTTATTGGTCACTGACAAAGAGAAATACCAGGCAACACAACAAAAAAGTAGAATGCTCTCCACAAATGAGTGATAAAAAAGTAACATCATATCACTATCCACTCTAAATTGTCTTAGTCTCCACATAAAATGCAGCCTCTGCAGCCCCTTTTTATAGACGGTGTCAGTATAACTGTTCCATTGCAACTTATTATCTATTATTGTGCCTAAGTACTTGTACTCGGCTACAATCGCAAAATCCTCTTCATTTATAACCAAACACTGATGGGGCTGGCTCCCAATTCTGTAATCTATTATTATTTCCTTTGTTTTCTTTATATTTAGATGAAGATAGCTGGACCTACACCAGTCTGCGAATTGATCCATCCAGGCCCTGTAGTTGGTCTCATCACTATTCAGTATTAACCCCACTTTTGCGCTATCATCTGCAAATTTTATTGTAAGATGCTCAGGTGTATTACTTCTACACTCATTAGTGTAAAGAGTGAACAATACTGGTGAGATGACACTGCCCTGTGGGGATCCTGTGTTGGTCATAATCGAGGAGGACACAGCCTCATTTACCCTAACACACTGTGTTCTCTCCATCAGAAAGGACTCAACCCACCTTATTATGTTAGGATTTACCCCTAACTGCCCCAGCCTCTCCATCATAATGTGGGGCCTGATGGTGTTGAAGGCGGAGGAAAAATCTATAAAGAGAACCCGGACATATCGTTTGGGCTTATCCAGATGGCAATAGATATTAAGGAGCATATACAGAAGGGCATCATCTGTGCTCCGCTTGTTTCTATAGGCAAACTGTAAAGGGTCGATATTACATTGCACATCATTTAGAATATGTCTCAGAACAATTCTCTCTAGGCTCTTCACCACGATTGATGTTAGGGCGACTGGACGATAATCATTTAAATCAGCTGGTCTTGCTACCTTAGGTACTGGTACTATGAGCGAGGACTTCCAGGCTTTAGGAATGTATTGTGTATCTAATGACTTTTGAAAAAGCTGGCAGAAAATGAGGCTAAGTTGTTCACTACACATTTGCAAAACCCTACCACTTATTTGATCTGGGCCTGGTGCTTTTTTAGAATCAATTATATTAAAAACTCTACGCACATCATCTGCTGTAATAGTTGGAGGAGTACCATACTGTAGCTGCTGTCTAATGGCATCACGCTCCAGGAGAAAGTCTGGTGTTTCGAACCATGCATAAAAACCATTCAGTTCATTTGCAAATGCTTGATAATCTCCATTTGTAACTATGTGCCTTTTCTTCTCTTCCTTCCCTATCATTGAATACATCCCTTGCCATGCATGTTTCAGGTTATTCCCCCTCATTTTCACCTCAATCTGCCGTTTATATTTCTGTTTACAGTCATTTGTTATCTGTCTAATCTCCTTCTGAACTGCTTTCATTTTAAGCCTGTCTCCCTGCTCAAAAGCTCTCCTTTTCCTGTGCAGTGCAACTTTTAATTCTTTATTTACCCAGGGTTTGTCATTTGGAAATACCCTAAAAGTTTTTTCTGGGATTATACAGTCCACACAGAACCGAATATAGTCAGTCACCACTGAAGTCAACTCTTCCAAGTTCTTACTGGTATTCACGAAAATGTCCCACACAGTACAATTAAAACAGCCTCGAAGGCATTCAACAGACTCATCAGTCCACTGTTTAACTGTTTTAGTCTTTATCTCGGGTTTGCTGGTCTTGAACTTTTGTTTATACTGCAGGACAAGCTGGATTGCATTGTGGTCTCCAAGGGGTGGTTTTACATAGCCCTTATAAGCGTCTTTAATATTCCCAAAGCATAGATCGAGTGTTTTATCCCTCCTTGTCGGGCACTCGACGTATTGATAATAATTGGGCAATACGCTTTTGATTGAGCATCCATTAAAGTCTCCGAGCACAAACTTCGGTGTATCAGGTGCCATGTTTTCTAGTTTAGCCATTGTGTCGTATATCCTATTTGCCGCGACCTTAGTATTAGCGCAGGGATGAATATATACCACAGTGACAAACACCTGACCAAATTCCCTAGGTAGATAGTAAGGTCTTACCGACAGCGACAATAGCTCAATATCCTCCGAGCAATGGGAGTCTCTTACTGTGTAGTTTTTACACCATCGCTCATTTATATAAACACACACACCCCCTCCCATTCTTTTGCCGGTTACCTGTGCATCACGGTCCAGTCTAATCGGGTCGCTAAACCCTCTGATCCTGAGTGTTGAGTTATCAGTCGTGTCTTTAAGCCATGTTTCCGTGAAGCACAACAGACAACTTTCCCGATACTCTGAGAGGTACCTCACAGCGTTCCGTAGCTCCGTAAGTTGCTTCACCAAGGAGCGGGTGTTAGCCAGGATGACCGTAGGTAGCCGTGGCTTGCTCCCCCTGCGCGAACTCTCCGCCGTACGCCTCCTCGCCGGCCTCTTTTCCTCGGTGCTGTGGATGTCCGTGTACACTCATCTGGCAGATCGACTGGAAAGTTTCCGGTATGCAGATCCCTTAGTTGCCAGAGTTGATCCCGGGTATAATGTAAAATCCCATATGTTGTGGTGGCGGCCGATGCATAGCTTCCCCGACTCAGTGAAAGGACTGTTAACAGCAACAGGTGAATTGCCAGGACGATAGACAAAAACTGCGTAACAAAACGCATCTTGACTTTGTTGGCTCGCTTTTGACTTAGCAACCAAACTTTCAAAGCGTCTAGTTCGAGGTTTATGTGGTGAAAAACGCTTACATATAAACCATAAAACAAACAAACATTTCAGACGTGCTGTAGGCACTCGTCGCCACAGTGCAGCGCCGGAAGCTGGAACATACATATATAATGATAAAAATCCACCATCACACTGACAGGCCCCTCCCACAATAGTTTAAATTGACATTAGCATTTCAGCACAGACTGGACTGGTGTCTTACCTTAGATCCACCTTGAGTGAGCTGTCATCAGTCCTCCATTTTTTCACCACTGGAGCAGATGTAAATAAGAATGTCTCCTAAGCGACTGAGGTGTTCTGTTTTTGAATGCAATAATGAACATAGCAGTGGTCATTTACTCCTAACATCTAAGCCACTGAAAAAACAGTGGATTTCATTTGTTTCTGAATGGAATGCGCCCCAATCTGCCTAAATGCATCTATGTTTGTCTGAATCATTCATGATCCAGCCGATCTACGATCTACAGAAGTGAGTATAATGTTTTATAATGAATCTTTGCAAATCGCCTTTCCTAATAATGTATTAGTTAGCGAGTTTCACAATTAATGCGATGAGTTTTCTCTTAGAGAGTGGCTCGGAAGAGGGGGGTGGGGTCAGCAGAGCTCATTAACATTTAAAGCGACATTCAATTAAACAGCACGCTGTAGACCAGTGGAGTCAAACTCATAGTTTAGTTCGAACACTGCTCCAACACACAAACCATGTAGTTTTCAAATAAGCCTGAAGGACTTGATTAGTAGATTATTTATGGTTGCATCTAAATTCTGCAGGGCTCCGGCCCTCCAGGAACTGATGGCGCGTTTCCACCGAGATTACCCTGAACAATTGTACCAGGAACTTTTTTCCCCAGGAACTATCTTACCCCCAGACCTGTTGCTTTCTGCATTTCCACCGCGGTCTAAGGTACCAGGAAGATTAGGCAAATAGTCTGGTGACAAAGGTCTGCGCGTGTTTCTCAATACAAATTATGCACATTTTGGACTTGCATCTTCGGTAGTTCAGACTTTGTGCATTCAACACGAGAGCGTGATTTCAGCTACGATGCAAATCCGGTAATTCTGCAAACAGCAGCAGACCAGTCAGCTCGCCTTGGCTACTGCAGATTTCCTCTTTGTATATTTACAATAAAACGAAAAAGGATATCAAATACCACTGCCTCCTTTCGTTTTCATTTAAACATAATAATAGCAGCAGAAATGTACTTAGTCCAGGGAAATGTGTATTTATACAGCCATTACAATGAAACGAAATTTTATATCAATTGCCTCTTTTTATTTTCAATATAACAGATAAATTGAATACAGACCAAAGATTACCCGTTAGATTTACCCAAAACGAATTATATTTTATGTTTAACCACTAAAGATAGATCAGAGCCAGCGGCACATATCAGAAGGACTTGCCGAGTTGAGACTGCTCTCAGCGGATACATTATTACTGAGCTCCCGCTGATCACGTGGAGCTGACCGTCTCCGAAATCGGCGAAACACATTTTTAAATAGATGCTGTCTTTATAAATAAACCACAGATTTGAGTTTTAAACAACTACATTCTCGCCTGAAATAACAATAACAGTAATATTTTGAAAGTGATCTGAATAAATCGTGGTTGAAATCACAATGCTGCGTGAACTCAACCAATCAGGATGTTTAGCGCCCAAGTCCCGCCAAAGTATTACCTCTCCAGCAGGGACTTTCTGAGGGAAATTTTTTGTACCCGGAACTTTATTTAGTTCCTGGTTCCCCCAGTGGAAACACACTGAGTACCAGGCCGAAGTCCCTAGTTCCTGGGTAAAGTTCCTGCGGTGGAAACGCGGCCTGAGTTTGACACCCCTGCTGTATACAGAGCTGGTTCTGACAAGGTAAAAACTGTGTTGGTTTACACTACCATTGAGAAATTTAAAAAAATATATGTTACGGCCTTTTCATTTAAACCCTAAAGAATCATGTCAACTTGTGGAAAATGGGCATCCTATGACCCCTTTAAATATCATACGTTTTTGAGGAGTCACATGACATTTTACAAGCTGAACTAAGTTGCCTTGTCATAATAAATGTCAAATTCCCTGACATATCATGGGTCTTACCTAACTTCCTGCTGATCGCATTACATAAAAAAGATATTCAAACATCAATAGGCAGTGAAGTAGTTTTGTTGAATAACATTTGTTAAATTTATGCCTTCCAAAAGATATCAAACTTTACTTTGGGGGGGGGAAAACATGCCATTGTAAACATGAATTTGTATTTTTATGCATTTTTAAAATGATGTTATTGACCCAAAATCTAGATGCATGGTATTGTGCCAAGTCAAAAACCTGTCAACTTTATAAGAATGAATAAGAATGTTTGTCTGTAGGAAAGTGAGGGCAGAGTCAATTCATCTTAAAGAGGAAATAAGATCCTAAAGGCATCTCCAGTACTGCAGGATTAGTTATTCAGAAGTTGCACTGATGGCATTATCTTTTCAAAGAGGAAGAAAAAGAAAATGGCAGAGCGTAGGAGGAGTCGGGGCAGAGAAGTGTGGTGGCGCGACCGTTTTTCAATATTCACACTGCAGATTCCCAAAGAGGCCTTGATGGTTATGATTTGCGGCCTGGTAATGAGACCTTCTAAAGAAACTTGTCAAATATTAAAGAGCTCATTTATCACAGCCCACATATCATCCCTCTTACTGGAAAGTGCCGAGTCATTAAACTTTGAAGTGTTTCTCTCACAATACTCCTTAAGTAATCTTTAAAAAGACTGTCGAGGCACAACGTAAAGAGAAGAGTGAAAAGAAAATGGGTGAACCTCTCAAAAGTTGTTTTACTTAGACGTTCTACAGTTTTATTACAAGACACTTGTCAGCAAACTCAAAGACAAAGATCTCCATACTAAATGAACAAGAATGAACAATATTTTCCATAGCAACTGTCATGACCTAAACTGCAGTCATTTTTTTGGACTAGTGCTCTAGACAAGGAGTGTCTGTTTTCAGATAACGCCTCATTGGTAATTACCTTATGACAATAATTACACGGCTTAAGTATCTCAAACAACCATGCTGCCAAATGTTAGTGGAGGATTAATTATTCAACCAAATGATTTCCATTTCAACACAGCTAATGAGCCACTGGTGCTAATACATTAGTGCCGCAAGAGTTATAACAACATACTGAGCCTAAGTAAGGACTGAGGTGCATTTGATTTGTCACCACTCTCTCTGTCCCAAAAGAAAATGTGTTACTCTCACACAGAAACAAGAGGAGGAGGAGAGGCAGAGGGAAGAGGAGGAGATACGACATGCAGAGGAAAAAAGGGCGAAGGAACTATATATGTCCCTTGAGCAAGAACAAAAAAAAAGTGAACAACGTGACAAAGAGTGGGAGGAACAATGTGAGTGAAGATGTTATTTCTTCATATACATTTTCATCTGCCAAAGGTTTAAAAATTAATCATAAAAACCTGGTTACCTGATAAATACCAGTTACAGTGTTTATGCATAGAGAGAAGAGAGAGAGAGAGAGAGAGAGAGAGAGAGAGATGGTAATAAGTCAAGTTGTTTTTTAACTAAACTAAATGTCAAAATACTCGACTAAACAATATTCAATTAATTTACCTAATCAGTGTTCTAACTGGTATACAACTGTATAGCAGCTAGTTTGTTGCTACAAAGACAGTCTAGCTTAGACCAGCTAGAAACCGGCTACCATGTTCCAAAACACACTTTCCACAACTTTTATAAGCATTATATATGTTGCATAAGCTTGATTTTCCAGCAAAGTTGCATGCAGTCTATCCTTTATTATAAACTTTTCTCCATCTGACCATCTATTCTTTCTACTTCTTCCTCTTTAGTACGTCGCTCAAAAGAAGCTGATGAGGAGAAGACAAGAAAGGCTCGCTGGGCAAGAGATGAGTATAAGCGCCAGTCACTACGGGCCATAGAGAAAGGCCACGTTGCTGGCCTGAGTGGCCATTTCCAGAAACAGTCCCACCGGAGACACAGTACTTTCATTGAACCATCTGTTAGTTCTGTTTCTAGTAATGAAGTCCGTCCCAGACCCAGCCTTCAGCGTGCAGAACCCCCTCTCTACCGGCGCAGGCAAAGCCGCAGACATAGTACAACAGCAACACAACCACTAATGGACAGGTAACCATTCTGTAGAGAAATAACAGTATGTGACACTGAATATAGATTATACTATATTCAAGTGTTTTAAGCAAATTTTTATTTATCTGAAACACACAAATATTAGAATTCTGGCTGACATGGATAAATATTTTCAATTATCACTGAAATCTATAGTACGATTTTATTTTCAATTCAGTAGACATTTTAATTCCAAAGTGACTCACATTCAAGGTATTGCAACTTGTCAATAAAAAAAAATCAATTAAAATGGATCTGTTTTTAATTTGCTAAAGATTACATTTACCAGTCACCCTTACATATGTGTGCATAAAAAATGCCCTACAGAAGAAATGCTTTAGACCACCCTAAGCTGGTTTGTAGGTCTAGGACAAGGTCAAGCTCGTCTTCCAAACTGTCCAAGCCCAAGTTGGTTCAGCTGCTCTCCCAGCCTTAAATGCTCTAATATAGGCAAACCAGCATTTGTTGACCAGATTGAAAGACCATCTAAAACCACCAAACCATATTAGGCTGGTCCTTTCAAAAGAATTATGCATTAGATCAAGAACTGTGTGAATTAGCGCTTTTCTTTACCATTAGCCCTGCATGGGTGCGAACACCACGGCCCAGTTCCAGGGAAATGGTTATTCTCTGGTTCACTGAAGAGCAGAAACCAAAACAAGCGGGATATGAACGGAATGGCAATGCTATCGCACCGTGGTTCCACGGTAAGGTTTCTTAATGACCTCTCTGGTGTCTCCCGTTATCCGATACGATGGAATAAAATCCATGATCACCTGTTAAATTGTGCCTATGTCAATGTCAGCATTAATTGCAGAATGTAGTTGATGACTACTATCCTGTAAGCAAGTGGAAAACATGAGTAGTTTTAGCGAAGCAGACATATGCTAGTACCTCTCAAGACCTCTGCCCTTTTACCCTCTTGTACACACTGTCACCCAGATCCACGAGGAGAGAGAAATGGAGCGTGGAATAAGCAGCCCCTGTTTTGAAACCAGAAACTAGCCAACCAACAGATGGAGAGCGGTGGTGTGTGTGTCTGCGTCTACTTGTACACGGACAGACACTAGAGAGAAATAGAGGGGGAGTGCTCAATAATTCAAAGGCTTTGCTAAGCTAATTACTGGCATGAGTCCTGCAGCTTTGTCATGTTAGAATGGGTTACAGTTTGTGACTCCTGGTTAAATGACAAGAGAGCAGATTAATAGGCGTGTGAGTGTCGGAAATTCCAACGGAATGTGGGCCACGCATCAGCCTGTGTGATTCTGAATAGATGTGTCTAGATAAGAGGACAGACGCACACTCAATTCTACCCATACTGACACATACATACACAAGCCACGGTGTCGATTTACACCAACACTGCTGGTAGAGATACATGGAAAAAAACATACTATACCACTTTCTATCTGTCATCTGATGACTCGATTACAGAGATAACAAGATTACAATGGAAACAATGCTGAAATACCTTTTTATTTACCCTTGTGGAAAAAAGTACAAAAAAATCAAAGTACAAAAAGCTACTTGTGATTATATAATATTAGCATGAACTCATGCCTATAATTAAGTATACTTTTAAAAAGTGCGCTTTGTAATAATGTTGAATAAAAGTTGCTTCAAAGAAGTAACGTTACACATATTGTTTTAGTGTTGACTAACATAGTAAAGCACATTTAAAGGAAATATATTTTAAACATATTAAATTACAGTTTTATCTTACATACTGTATGTATATGCAAACGTATTTAGACACGACATACAAGTTTCAGTAGAAGTAACATTACGTTTTAGTTGACCATAAATGTTTGTCAGTACATTCAACTGTAACCAGGGGTTAAAGTGGGCCGGAACTCAGATAAATTAATAAATAAATAGATTCATTAATATCAATGATAGAGCGATAGTAGGCTATAGTTTTAAAAAAATGTTGCATGTGCACTGTCAAATTGCAACCAGCCTGGTGCTTCTGATCTGAAGGAATCTTTATGCATCAAGTAATATCACCTCCTGGCCCCGCCTTCACAAACCCGCTTCCCGACGTGTGTTATGTTCTCAGTCACGGTTCTCCTGTCTGATGTGAGGGCATTGCCGGTTCAACACAAGTCATGGTGTTTACAGTTGCTGTTCTAGCCATAGCTAGTGGATGTTGCAGTGGAGTCAAAAGTCTAAGGTGAAGTAGAATATAATGTCAAATTTACATAATTTAGACAGGGCAACAAACACAAGTTAGAGAACGAGCAAGGCTCCGAGTTAGACTATTATTTGCAGGACAGTATGGCTCTGTTCATCAGCTAGTCAATGAGGAATTCACCAAGGATATTTTCGTAAACAAAAACTGAAACTAAGACTTAAACTATCGGTCAAAAAAATTTTTTTTCCGTAAACTGGAATAATACAAGGAAAATCACAATAAATGAAAAACGAAACGAAACTAACAACAGTTACTGAAATAAAATATTAATTTGCAAAAATCAATAAACGTTTTCTTTATTAATAAGCTCTTCACTGTGGCGGAAAATCTGGCCTGTGGCTGTTTAGGGAAATGCCTGTTCGCGCTCGAAGTTGCTGAGGCAATTAACCGTGCAATTTGCTTGTTGGTAATAAACATTTAAACTGTTATCCATTGTATTTTATTTTGTTGGTTATCAAAAAACGGAATATAATACGAAAAAGTAGGTACTATCTTACAGTGGTTTGCAACGATTCTCCTTTCCCCCACAATGCATTGCATTACGTCACCTTGGGGAGAGAATTTACCAAAGCCCGCCTTTTTGCATTGAGAGTGACTAGAGAGACGATTAGTAGACGAGAGTATTCAGATTATAGATAAATAGATACATACATAGATATAGATAGATAGACTAGATATATAGATAGATATCGACCAACAGCGACCAAAACGCACTCACTTCCCTACAGCACAAGCTTTCCAATGCAGTTTTCATGGGACAGCACCGCCCACACTGTGTGTCGTTATTGTGCACTGCTGTTTGTAGACTAGCTCCAGTGCTCACTGCTGCGTTGCTAAATGATAGCAACTCACCAGAACACTTTACCAACTCTCCACTCATTCTCCTCGGACCATGCATTTAATTGGCTTTGACGGCCATCAGTTCTTGGCAATTCCTCATTTGCCCTCTCACGTCTGGCAGGTTCGAAATTATACGGCTGCGGGCCATCATACATGTTGGCTCTTGCCACCTCTTCCTCATCCCAGTCAGCCGCCATGTTATAATACTAGACTGAGGCTACCATAGATATCATCTAGGATGTCTATGGAGGCTACCTTTCCTCTACTTCTCCCCAACATGACGTCATCACCGAATTGCGTAAAAAAAAAGGTTAATAGCAAAAACTTAAAATACATTTTTGAGACATTTTAAAAATGATATACATATTTTGTGTGATTTATGTACCCATTAGTCAACAGTGGTGGTTAACCTGCAATATGGGCTTTAAGTTGCATTTATTTATTTATTTATTTTTTTTTTTATTTTTTTTTTTTTTGTTCAATCTCAAACCATTATTTTATTCTTAAAATAATGGTTAACTAATGTGTGCAAAAACTTTAACTTTGAATAAATGTCTTGCTAAAACTAAACTGAAATTTAAAACAAAATTGAAAACGATATTAAAATGAAAACTAATTTTTAAAATGCAAAACTATCATAAACTTGTGACAAACATAAGGTTAATTGCAAGGTAGATGGCTAGCACTCCAGCTTGTCACTACTGAAAGAGACAAAAATGTCCATGAATAGTAATTACACAGAATAAGGCAGTCTGTCAAAACAAAACAAAACAAAATAAAAGTAAAAAAGTATTGTGATACTTGGTGCCACAGTGACTGTCCCAAAAATTATTTCTATACCACGATACTCAATATGTTGTCACACGGCGAGTAATTTTTCCCTGTTGCTCCTACACAAAATTTGAGGGTTCTCCCACCTGCCAAATCCCACTTTAACCACTGACTGTAACCATATTTCAAAAAATGAAATTACATACATTTGAACTACAATAATACATTTTAATTTAATCGCAAATAGCAACCCTTTTCACAAGGGTAAACAGGCCAGTATTTGTGAAGTGCTTCAGTTAACATCAACATAAAATTGTTTTGAATTAGTGTACACTTAATTAACAGCATTATAAATAAAGGTTTATAATGCTGTTCCACTGACAGTTTACTGTGATGTGTATGCTGAAGGTATCATCTCCCGAGAGGACTCCGAGACACTGCTTATGAATGCTGCTGAGGGCTCTTTCTTGGTACGGGTCAGTGAGAGGATATGGGGCTACACACTGTCCTATCGCACAGCCAGCGGTTTCAAGCATTTCCTTATCGATGCTTCGGGGGACTATTACAGCTTTCTGGGTGTGGACCAAAACCGTCATGCCACCCTTGCTGACCTCATCGACTTCCACAAGGTAAAAGAGCAGTGATAGTCTGTGACATATGGGAAAATGTATTTTTACCTCAAGAATGCAAAAGATAAAAACATTTCTCGAACCAAAATACATCTAAAATAGTTTATATTGATCGTTTACAATAAGGCCAGTCAATTTTGAAAATTGAAAATAATGTAATTTCCTGTACTTTTTGAGAACAAAAGCTTAGAGTGCTGTAATCATTCCCTCACCATCATGTTGTTCAAGGCAATTTATGTCCAGACTGCTCTTTTCCATTCAATGAAATTGGACAGATGAGGCTCAAGGAATTAGCTTAAAAAAAATCAAAGCACAACAAAAGCATGATTAAAGTACTCCATACTAGGCTGTTAACCCCATTAGTCAAAATTCACAGTGCGCGTCATCAGTCTTTTGGATGGAGTCGATTTATAAAATCGAACGTTTTAGTGAAGAACAATCTGGATCTCGTGCTGTGCCCAGGTCAGAAGGGAGGAGCACAGTTTGTCAATCTTTATCTAACGATACTGAATGAAACAACCACCTTTTTGCCATGAAAAACGTATGTTTAGGACATGTATTGTGAAGTAAATGAATTATGGCAGAATGTGCCTTTGCCAGTAAACTGCCTTCAGTTGTTTGGAAATCAACAATTACTTTCTTGTGCAGCCATTCAGTGCTTGTAGCTTCAGATGTAAGTTTTCATCATTCTCCAGAGCAATGTTTTTACTGTGGAGAAGCTCTGAAGCCCAGATACATGACAGCTTGTGCAGGATTAAAGTTAGGTCCATCTAAATGTCTCTGGATCTCTAAAAGTGCTGTAACATCTCAACATGTGAGGAATGGATTAGGAGTCAGGGCTGATTCCTGAGTCAGACAATGTAATGTAATCTGTACTAAAGCAACTTCCAATAACTGAGAGCATGCCTTGGCATCTCCACAAACCTTCAGCATAGCATGTGTAACCATGGATACGTATTTCACTTTCTGGAATGCTGTCAAAGTTTGAGTCACAAGCTGTGAAATCTCTGACATTAGTTACATGGAAATGCAGGCGACGTTGTACAACTGTCAACAAGCGTTCCTGCTTCACGCCTCTGCAATATGGTGAAAATAAATAAAAAACACTGTAGAGAACCTGTCTACTTATATATGAAAATTACAACGGGTTTAGCTCAGATAGAGACAATCACCGAATGAAAAAAAAAGCAAGTCAGATTTACACAGCAGAGCATTGCTGGAAACAAGACTGCCCTCACTATTTCAGCCCGCATTTGGCGTAAGTTTGAATATGTAAAATAGATCGAATGACACACATAGCATGCTCCCTTTTAGCATAAGATGATTTCCAGCCACTTGTGTGTCAGCAAACAGACTTTAAATCTTGTACTCGTTCTATTAGAATGCAGACTGCACTGACAAATGGCAACATCTGTCTGCTCTCAGGAGGAAATCATCACAACTACAGGGAAAGAGCTGCTGATGGAGGCCTGCAAGCGGACTGGGCCCTCTGTGGATTTCGGAGGGCTTTTCCCATGATTCCTTACATGCTAAAGACTTCAAAGGCCAGTCTCTGTAGGGTATCTAATGTAGCAGGGTGTTCACTTCATTTCAAAGAACATGGTAAAAAAACAAGATTTCTGGTCCTCATGTTCTGCCTCTGAGTTAAAGTGCCTTATGATCAGGCCTCAACGGAAAGACTTTTTTTCTGTGGAAAATATGTAAGAATTCTTATTTCAAACATTGTGAATGTGTTCAAGGATGCAGATTATGCTAATTATGTAGAAATATGAGGACCTTTGTGACACTGTATTGTCTGTGCTGATTTTTTTGAAAAATATGAAGAATTCTGGTTTCAAACTTGGTAAAATGTTAAGTGAATTCACCAAGGATATTTTCGTAAACAAAAACTGAAACTAAGACTTAAACTATCGGTCAAATTTTTTTTTTGCAGATTATACAAATTATACAGTGATATGTATAACTTTGAGGCTTTTTTTGCAATTCCTGGACTGAATTTTAAGAAGAGTTTGTAGAATTACAACAAACATGGTAAAAATATATTAAATTAAGCAGATTATACTAATTATGTGCAAATGTTTAGACACAGACTAGCCTGGTTTAAAGGAACTGTGCATGGATCCGTGTTTTTCTGTAAATGAAAAGCCAATAGTGATCATTTTCTGTTCTTTATAATAGGATGGAAAAAGCTATGTAAATAAGAGCCAGTGTGGACACTGAAACAATACATCCAAAGAAAGTTTGTCTAAGGAAGGACTGTTTTAACAACAACAGGAAAAGACTGTTTCCTCAGTCCACCCTTTAGTTAAAGCTTTTTCCATGAGAGAGAAAGTCTATCTGTATCTTCCACTGAGAGAAATCAGATCAAAATATGTGCACTTCACCCTACAGAGGGTCAATGGTCTTTTTTATTTGTTCGCATTATGTTCCAACTCCATCTGCCCTGCCAGAAAAGGCCATAATGGGACTTTTTATTAGGACGGATTGTCAAAGATGTTCAATCTCATGTAGAGGTGACCGTAAAATGGCGAATTTACCTAGCTCCTAGTTCTGCTTTATCACCATTGAGCAAAACACTCCAGGTTTCTTCAGGATGATTGTGCTTGTAATTAGTGTGTCTAAATCACTTTGAAATGTA
Source organism: Carassius carassius (assembly GCF_963082965.1). Taxonomy (NCBI): domain Eukaryota; kingdom Metazoa; phylum Chordata; class Actinopteri; order Cypriniformes; family Cyprinidae; genus Carassius; species Carassius carassius. Next base: position 19,592,934 of record NC_081768.1, read on the forward strand.
ATATGCCACTACTAAATAATAAGAGAAATGCTTTAGTAGTTTTATGGGCTGAAAAGTCACAAAAGGTTTGTGGCAAATGTACCGCACTGCAGGTTTTCTCAAGAACTGGACCTTTCTGACCTGAAAATCTGATGCTCAGATTTCATAAGTTTGAATTTTAAAGGCTGGTTTAATGTTAAATTGTTTAGTTTTTTTTTTTTTTGTCCCTGCTCCAGCCAGACAATTTTCTAATAGAGACCTGGGTAATAGAGCCAGATAATGACTCGTCCACGGGTCAAGAACCGTTTCTGTCAGACGCGTCCGATTCGAGAATGTGTGATTCAGCGTGAAGCAGACTGACACACAGAGCGTCTGAACTGAACTGATTCTTTTGGTGATTGATTCTGAACTGATTCTGTGCTAGTGTTATGAGCGTGGGTAAATCGAAAGCTTGAATCAAGGGCAATCATCGCCAATGACGGCATTACGTCGAGCGCAAAAGAACCGGTGAACCATTTTCTTCAACCGGTTTATTGAATCGAACTGTCCGAAAGAACTACTGGTGATCCGAAAACCCATGCAACCAGTTCTTGACTCATTATCTGGCTCTGCTCGGTGTTCATCTTCAGTTCTCTCTTCACAGAAGTTCAGTCAGTGCACTGTTTGAGTAAATGAATTACTCCGGGATATTGGTTTGTTTGAACTCAGAGGGAGTGTCAGCCACATTAAAAAAGTTAACAGCTTAAGTCATTTGTGGATTAATGTTGGAGAATTGGAGAAGTGAACCGTTTAAAACGATTCAGTTCGATTTGGTGAACTGGTTCAAAAAGATCCGATTACATCGAATGATTAATTCGCGAACCAGATATAATAAACTGCTTTGTTTTGAACTCTCTCTCACAACAGACACGGAAGAGAAGACAATGCTGAATAAAGTCGTAGTTTTTGCTATTTTTGGACCAAAACTTATTTTCGATGCTACAAAAATTTCTAACTGACCCTCTGATGTCACATGGACTACTTTGATGATTTTTTTCTTACCTTTCTGGAAAATGGACAGTAGACCGTGCACACAGTTTCAATGGAGGGACTGAGAGCTCTCTGACTAAATCTAAAATATCTTAAACTGTGTTCCAAAGATAAACGGAAGTCTTACGAGTTTGGAACGACATGAGGGTAAGTTATTAATGACATAATTTTGATTATTGGGTGAACTAACCCTTTAACATGGCATCAACACATCTCAAAAAAGTTGGGACAAGGCCATGTTTATCACTGTGTGGCATCCCCTCTTCTTTTTATAACAGTCTGCAAATGTCTGGGGACTGAGGAGACAAGTTGCTCAAGTTTATAAATAGGAATGTTGTCACATTCTTGTCTAATACAGGCTTCTAGTTGCTCAACTTTCTTAGGTCTTCTTTGTCGCATCTTCCTCTTTATGATGCGCCAAATGTTTTCTGTGGGTGAAAGATCTGGACTGCAGGCTGGCCATTTCAGTACCCGGATCCTTCTACGCAGCCATGATGTTGTAATTAATGCATTATGTGGTCTGGCATTGTCATGTTGGAAAATACAAGGTCTTCCCTGAAAGAGACAACGTCTGGTTGGGAGCATATGTTGTTCTAGAACAGTGGTTCCCAACCTTTTTCAACTCGCGGTCCACACAAACAAAAATATACGTTTGTGTGGCCCACTGCAAAAAATTAACTGACCCCACTATTGTTGGGTAAATAACTTAGTACTCAGAAGCTAGATTGTTAACTGTCTTTATTGAACGATCTGGCAATGAACAGAAAATAACTCGGTTGCACCGCTTGGCACAACTTTTACATTTATTCATTTAGCTGACGCTTTTATCCAAAGCGACTTACAATTGCTATATGTCAGGTCGCACACCTCTGGAGCAACTAGAGGATAAGTGTCTTGCTCAGGGACACATTGGTGTCTCACAGTGGATTCGAACCCGGGTCTCTCACACCAAAGGCATGTGTCTTATCCACTGCGCCAACTGGCAGTTTGAAAGTAAAAAAATGAAAGTGACATGACATTCAGCCAAGAATGGTGACCCATACTCAGAATTCCTGTATTTAACCCATCCAAAGTGCACACACATAGTAGTGAACACACAAACCGTGAACACACACCCGGAGCAGTGGGCTTATTTATTCTTAAACCAATCAGCAAGCTCGAATAGTGGAAGCATAGTTACAGTTTAATATTTCTTTTTTGTTATTTAATTATATATATGAAATTATGTTATTATGTTATGACTTAGACATTTTTACATATATTAACAATGTTATTATTTTTTTAATAGTAATTGGTGGCCCACCTGCAATACCATCGCGACCCAGTAGGGGGCCCACAGGTTGAAAACCACTGTTCTAGAACTTGGATATACCTTTTAGCATTGATGGTGCCTTTCCAGATGTGTAAGCTGCTCATACCACACGCACTCATGCAACCTCATACCGTCAGAGATGCAGGCTTCTGAACTGAGCGCTGATAACAACTTGGGTTGTCCTTGTCCTCTTTAATTCGGATGACATGGCGTCCCAGTTTTCCAAAAAGAAATTCAAATTTTGATTCGTCTGACCACAGAACAGTTTTCCACTTTGCCACAGTCCTTTTTAAATGAGCTTTGGCCCAGATAAAATGCCTGCACTTCTGGATCATGTTTAGATATGGCTTTTTTTACCTATAGAGTTTTAGCCAGCTATAGCGAGTGGATTATGTTCACCGACAATGTTTCTGGAAGTATTCCTGAGCCAATGTTGTGATTTCCATTACAGTAGCATTCCTGTATGTGATGCAGTGCCGTCTAAGGGCTGAAGATCATGGGCATCCAGTATGGTTTTCCGGCCTTGACCCTTACACAGAGATTGATCCAGATTCTCTGAATCTTTGGATGACATTATGCACTGTAGATGATGATAACTTCAAACTCTTTGCAATTTTTCTCAGAGAAACTCCTTTCTGATATTGCTCCACTATTTTTCGCCGCAGCATTGGGGGAATTGTTGATCCTCTGACCATCTTGACCTCTGAGAAACACTGCCACTCTGAGAGGCCCAATTATGTTGCCCATTGACCTAATGAGTTGCAAATTGGTCCTCCAGCTGTTCCTTTTATGTACATTTAACTTTTCCGGCCTCTTATTGCTACCTGTCCCAACTTTTTTGGAATGTGTAGCTCTCATGAAACCAAAATGAGCCAATATTTGGCATGACATTTCAATCATTTTCAATTATATATATATATATTTTTTTTTTTTTTTTTTTTTTTTAAACAATTCATATCAGCTCAAACCCAGCAAATTTCATTTAGAGGACAAATGACACTGTGGCTGATAATGTCAAACTCTTTCTTTTTTTTATTGAATATAAAAATGCTGAAGAGAATCCAGAAAATATTTACAAAGATAACAAATATCCAACAACAAATAACATCTAAATCCAAAAAAAAAAAAAAACATCCCTTCATGAAAAAGAAGGCTCTTGCAGCAAGGTCAGGGAAACTGTACTGCATTTTAGTAAATACTCTATCAAGCTTTAACACTACACAGTGGCACAGACAAGACACTCCAAAAAGAGACAAAATAGTGCACTCGGAATTAAAAAGATTAACTAAATGCTTTCTTTTTTTATATAATTTTCTTTTTGCATTAATGAGAATTTCAGAGGTAATATTATAGAAGTATACTACGATAGAACTTCCAAAAGATAAACCTTTGGGCTTTAGAAAGAGTGAAGACAGTCAGATGTTTGCATTTATTTACAAATTAATATTGTGTTTTGGCTAATTCAAGCATGAATATGGTAATATAATTAATGTTACGTATTTTAATTAGTTTGTGCTGTAAAGTAAGTTATACTTTCAACTGAAAACACAAATATTCTTTGAACACCCATAAAAAAGGCCAAGCATGGGTATGATTCTATCCAGCTTAAACATGGTATACAACACATTTTATGAAATCTTCAATGCCAGAGAAAAGGCACTTTCTGCATTTTTGTATAAAGTCACCAAGAAGAGTAGAAAAAAGGAGGTAAATATTGGTATCTCAAGGCAATGTTGACATCAGTATGAGCCATGTGGTGACTACCATCAAACTTAAGTGATTCAAAGTTTTGCACAGGTCCAGTTAACAGAATGACCAAAAAAAGCTTGCTTACTGTAAAATAAAGGATACATACTGATGCATCTTAGCTCCTTTGTGTAGTACCAAATGGATCAGCTCACGTCTCTTTTAGACTCACTGACATTCGATTTCTACCCAGCTGCATTCTCAATATGTTCTGTTTACATGCAAGTACTTCTGGTCAGATCCTGATAGTTTTTCTTCTGCACTCTTTGCAGTTGACATTAAATGCAGAACTTCTGTCTGCAGAAAGATTAACTTACAAACTCAACAAATGTTAAAAATATGTATTTACTGCCGTTAAAACTGCATAAAAAATTGTTCTCCATCATTACACTTTTTTTTTTTTTTTACTATAAGAGGATCTTTTTTCTTTTCTTTTTTTTTTTGCATGTTTTTTATCTAAGGAAAAAATAAACATGCTTCTTCAAAACATCCTAAATTTGTTCCAGTTTGTGCTTTTAGTAGTAATTCCTAATTTACTTCCCCAATACAAGTACACAAGATTTTGGAATGTATGCAATATGACCACATAGATACATTTCAGTAATCAAAACTTGCACATCATTACGATTATATTTCAGGTTGGTTTACAGGTTATGGTCCCATCACGTTGCCACTATGTATACCCAGCTTGGTTAATAGTGGTCCCAAAAATACACATTTTTGGTTAATGATAGTCCTATAATAAAAAACAAAAAAAAGATTAGAAAAAGATTATTCAAATAAACATAGGGAGTGTGTTGGAGGTAAACTTGAAGAAGAGACAAGGCACACGTGACACTATCCAAGTGAGCTTAGGCAGCTACGTATTCAATATGTGGTCAATAGAAATGCTGAAAAGGTGGTCCAGAGTCCTCTTCTCCACAAAAAAAGACGCAGAAAAATAAAAGTAGTTCCACATCTTTTTCCATACATTGCCCTTAGCTCGCTTTAAGTTATGTCAGAGCTCAGTAATAATTAAACTTGACTTTTTCAATGTCTCCAATCAGCGTCCTTGCCAAGAAGATTCCCACCATCTAGAAGCAAAATCACAAGACACAACATTACATTGAGAATAACTTTAAAACTACTATTTAAAGACACATACTATAGAAAGACAGACAGGTACTTTCTTTCAAGGACCTACAACTTCATTCTAATGTTTATATCATAATTAGTGTGATTTAAAATATTTTAGTGTTCCTGCAGCTCAAGTGGTAGAGCATTGCGCTATCAAGGTTGGGGGTTTGATTCCCAGGGAACACATGATAGGTAAAAATTGATAGCCTGAATGCACTGTAAGTTGCTTTTGATAAAAGCGTCTGCTAAATGCATTAATTTAATTAAATTTTTAATTTCATTTCATTTAACCCAGCCCTTCTCAAAGTCCAAACTCCTGTCTGAATCCGGACCCGCCTCCACTTCCACTTCAGATTTCAAGTGCACTTGTATATCACTCAGACTTCCATTGCATACACACACACACACACACACATACACACACAGGGGTGCACGAACCAGTATTGCAGTTTTTACCAACTTTTTTTTTTAAAACAAAGCGCATAGCAGCTAGCAACATTTTGGATAAACCTTAGCTTACATTCAGAAGAACAATGTCACCGGTTTCGCCTCGCCAGCGTGAGGTTTCGCTTTCCTGACACAACTTGTCTTTCTCAACCGACAGAGTTAGCAGCACATTCAACGGGCCGAACAACAGCAGACTTGTTAATGAATGAGTATAAAACAGCGTTTCCAAAAACCTATCTGTAAATATGCACATAGTCTGTAACACAGATGGACATTTGTGCTGCAAGATATCTAAAAAAGTAATATAATTTGCTTCTGTATAACAGCGTTTTACAGTTATAATTCAAGATTTTAACAATTAATTCACTGCAGGTTACATTGAAGTACTATTTCAGAAACAAAGTATGTAAATGAGATCAGCTTTATAAGGCATTTAGTTGTATAAAAATGCAGTACTGAATGTAACAGTTCAGATAGTAAACACAAGTACGACTTGATGTCATGAATATGATAATTAGCATATATAAAGCTAAATTCTTATATAAAGTTATAAGCATGTTTATGTTTTGTAATAATTATTTTGGACCGTTTGACGTAGATGAGAATTCAGATTCGGACCTTTGAATGTAAAATTGAGAACCCCTGCTTTAACCATTTGAATAGTGGTTTAGCTTTTTTAAACTTTTGGTTGCTCTGTGAAAATAAAAGTGCTGAGAGTGACATCTAGCTGTAAAATATTTTCCATGCAGTATTTCTTTCTTTAGTGCATCCCATACCTGTAGCAATGATATGACTATGAAGACTCCAGCCACAATGTAGAGATTTCGTGGAAGCCACTCCTCTAAAGCCATCATGCATCCTTTGACATAAATGGTTTGGCCCCATTGAGGCTTAAAAATAAACACAGTGTTTTATGTTTCACAAAGTAAGTGACATAAAATGTTATGAAATTAATGAAAGAGCATTTTATACTGCTGTGCAACATTAAAATATACAAGTTTATTCTCTGTAGGTATTCTGCTCTCCCATTTGCAATTTACCTACTACCAACAGAGCACAAATAAGAATGATTATGAGAGCAGAGCGAAAGAACAAAACAACTGTACACATGCCCCATTGGTGAAAAAGCAATTTCCGTACTGACAAATATTAGGGCTGCCATCAGAGAAACTGAACCTAGGAAACTTGACTTTCATTTCAAAAAATTGAAAAGCTGACAAGTGTTTTAATTTATTCCACTTTCTGAAGCATGAACTCACTCTGAATCTTTCACATTTGGAAAGGAACATGTACTGAAGCAGAACTTTTGCCAACAACAGCAAAGAATGAAATACCGGTCTTTCTACTACAACTGTTGAACATGTACTCACCGGGTTCCCAGTCATTCTAACATCATATCCACACTGCGTGTTCACCACTGTATCCTGTAAAGAAAAGTCATTCAAATTAGTCCTATATTTACCATAAATAGATTACTTATGGAGAAAAAAAATCCATGCATTAATAAATTCTAACCAAAACAAGTCATAACTTGTGCACAAGAGACAAGGTTTTATGGTCTATATGAACTATTATAGTTTCCAGAAGAATAAAAAACTATCAGCATGTTAAGAGGGATTCACAGGAAAATTCTGTCGTAGTTCTGTCATCACTTCCTCATTCTCATGTTGTTAACAAAACCATGCTCCATGGACGACAAAAAAAAAAAAAATACATTTGTAAAAATATACTGACTGTTTGATAGCATAATGGCAGTTAATTTTTTGATTGAAAATACAAGTTACAATTCTTTGAACATCTGTAGATGGTTTGGAATGCCACTAGGGTGAATTATTCCTTTCAGTATTACATACATGCAGTGAGCAGAAGGCCAGCACAAGCAGAGGAAGTCTTCCACATACTTGGCCTTCGGGTTTAAAGCACAATGGGTTCTTTAAACAGTATTTTATAACAGTGCAGCATGCTGAAACAATCTCTTTATTCTGTGGAGGGCTGCTGTGAATAAGAGAAGAACCTACAGCAGGGTCGCTGATGCAGCAGGAAAAGGGCACTCCACATCTCTCTCTGCTTGGGTTATCCTTTGAGCAGTTAAAATACACATTTAGATTCCAGTCGTTGGGGTCTTTAGCACCACAGCAATAATTCTGTGGGGGAACAAAACATGTACGTTCAGAACCTGCAACAATATAGCCACAATTGTGCATATTTATTAGTGAAGACATTTCTTTTGACCACCTTTTACCAGACTTTCACAAGCATTAAGGCATATGATTCATCACAATCCCCCAAATTACACCAATAATAATACACATTTTGGAAAATGTAAAACATTTGTTTGAGAATACCTAAAAGCAATGTGTCCACTACTAGCTACTACTATCTATGGCTTTTTCATTCTCTTTAGGGTTTTGTTCAGGTTAAATAATATTTGTTAATTAAATATTTAAGCAAGTACTTGTGAAAAGACATGTAAAAAGCATGTAGTGAAGCATACAGTTTTTCTATGGAAACCGTTTCACGTATAATATATATGTAGTGGTTGGCAAGTTGAGTAAATAGAAAGCATTCATTTTATTTAATGCAAATTAGCTTATACTTTTAAACACTTACCAGTTTCTGGAGAGAGTCAATCAGATTCTGCAGGTCAATGTCGTCCCTGTAGGCCTTTACATTGGCCAAGAAGAAATCATTGATCCACTCCCTAACTTGGCCCTGGAACACAAACGCCAAAACCGCAGCCGTCAACTCCAGGAAGAAGATGAAGCCAATGACTCCAGAGAACTGCAAGACAAGGTCAAGAAGCAAGGCGAAAAATCAAAAAGCAGCATTTGACAGTATAATAGAATCTGATCATTTTTATGTCTGGAAACTGTTTGCATTAACACATCTTCGAGTTATTATCTTGTACAGATCTGGCACTGCAAGGCATGCAAACATTTTCTTTGGAGAGGAGACTTCTTTATTTAGAATTGACCCGCAGCATTTGTGATGGCTTCAGTATCACATCGAGTACTTACAAACTTAAGGAGGCAGATGTTTTCCCTGAGAGCTCCAACACACCCAGCAAATCCCAAAATGAAAGTGACTGTGCCCACGACAAGCACCCCCCAAACTGGGTCAAAACCATGTAGACGTGTAACTTGTGTCAGATCTGATAAAACGCCCTGTGGGCAAATCAAGGAACAAACTGGTTGTTTTTCTGCTGAGCCACTAAAACACATTCACAGCTACATAACTCACAGAGCTTTTTTGCAGATTAATTGCAGACTACCATTCAAAAGTTTGATAAGTTCTTACTTGCCCAAACTTTTAACAGTGGTAGTTATGCAGTTTAGAATAGAAGTTTCTACTTACCTTTTCACTCCAGGCCCAGAACCCAATTGCAATGAATGCCGTTCCAGCTAGCTGAGAACCAGAAGAGGTTTAGGAGAAATTAAATGATTAAATGTTGCATCAGAATAGTCGAGTTCAGGCAAAACACCTGAGTGTGTGGTCAAAGCAGACGATGCAGATGTGACTAGTGTATAGAACACCAAGAAACTAGACAAAAGCAACATTGTTTGCAATAATAAAGTTTAAATACACCACCATTCAATAGTTTGAGGTTTGTTAGATTAACATCCGTCAAACCAAATCTTAACAAACCCCAAACTTTTGAATAGTAGTGTATACCATTTCTGAACATACTAAAAATAAAAAGCCTTAACAGTATGGAAAATAAAGTGTTAGACTTATAATTCAAATCTAAAACCGGTCATGAAATCCTAACATGCTGTGAAGTAATAACAATGCTTGTTTCACAGGAGTCGTGTTTAATATTGAAAACAGGAAAATCGGTTAGAATGCGGTTATCTCAGAATCCTCCCATGCTTCCCACAGAGGACACCTCAAACTACTGCAGCGATACGCTAGTGTTAATCTGTTTCCTGTTGACGTTAATATGAAAACCTGAACGTCATCAGGAAGACGTTTCTCTTGATACATAAATTATCCGCTGTGGGTGTTCACTTACTGTGAAATGACCCACCCAGTAATGAAAACACTGAAAGTATGAAATCTGTGCACATAGCGTGAAACTAAGAGGAACAAATAGTCATGAAATGTGGGGTCGGTCTGCAGATCATGTCATCTGAGCAAGAGTGGCAGAAAAGACGTTATCTAATGTTAGGAAAGGAAGGGTGGCCATTTAAACATGATCTGCCGTGAAAAACATATCAAACGTCAACTTACCCAAAAGATAATGTTGTAGCTGAACATGAGGTATTTGTAGCAACAGCTGACCTCTGCATTTTTATATCTGTAATAGTGCATCTTCCTCTGTAACAAAGAGAAAGAACTCTTGAGATTACCACAGTAAAGCATCTAGAGAGACCTTTATCACGTATTGTAACTTAAAATGGGTACTAGGAGAAGTTGAATTGCATCTAGATGTGTTACACCTCAACCAAATCACGTCACATCCTAAGGATTAGTCGGTTTCAGATGTTTAATTACGAAATTAACAGTTCACCACATTTCAAGTCGATGCCAGTAATACAAGCCAAAGCCTGCAATTCACATCCTGTGTGCGTTTATAGAAAGAAAAATGAACTTCCTTAAAAGTTGTTAAAGGATTTTTAAGCAAACACTCCCTTCCTTGCTGACTTACACTTACACTGACTAAACTTTTCATACAAGCAAAAGTTAACAATTTTATGTAGCCCCTAAACTGGGGGTTCATGAGGGAACTGCAGGTAGTTCACAAGGCGATAAAAATTTATAAATTTATGTAAAATAATGTGTATAAATGTCAAATATAAATGATTTAAAAATAAAATGTGTAAAAACAGCTAATATTTTATGTTTACATGGATGTCATCATGTGACCATTAACTGACACCAGACAACCAAAGATATGTTGTTCATTTATTAAAATAAACTTATTAAAATATAAATCTCAGGGAGTAAGTTACCAGCAAACATTCAGGTCAAAGCGGTCCTGCTGCCAAAAATGTTTGGGAACGCCTGCTTTACTTCATGTACAACAACTACTGTACTTTTACATTCATTTCACAACATAACATTTTATGACTAAAAAAGTGATACATAATTATTAATAAATCCGTTGCTTATTAATTATATGAAATGTACTATCACTAACCTGCAGCATACAGAGAACTATAAGGGTTTATTGAGATTCTTCTTCAGTTTTTTGTAAGCATGTCCCGCAAAAAAAAAAAAAAAACAGTATGTCTTTCTAAAATTACGCATAAAAACAGCTGGTTAAACATCCTGATTTCGTGTTATGTAATCATAATAATTCATATTTGCATTACCTGCCAAGCTGTACCAACAGCAGCCAACCAAGCACCCAAGATGATTCAGTTCTGTTATTCTGGGGCAAAAATTCCGTGTGTACGATTGTTTTCTTTTTATTATCACATCAAATATGGCCTCGGAATATTTTAGTGCCCCATAGACAACTTACAATGACATATATCTATCCAGTAATGAAAAAATCGTAAGCGAGTACACACACACACACACACACACACACACACACACACACAAGATGGCTCACAAGCTCTGCCCACATTTCTTCTTCCGCTAGTTAGCTGAAGGGCTAGTTGATTAGCAAAGTTGTCGGCTCACTTTGTAAAACCAGCTGCCAAGACAACTCTCAGTCTTACCGAAACATTTAATATTCTCGTTTAGGAGATTTAAGAAAGTTAATGCAGGGAACACCGTCAGTACTATGATAATATAAATTAATGTTCTTCGATAAAAGCAAGAACAATGCCAACAGCTAGATATCTCAGTATGGCTAACCAACAAACTTTACCACCTCACGACTAGCCAAAACATATCATTTAATCACAATAACCAACTTCAAATATACAATATTTTGATATATACAATCTTTACAACAACAAGTCGGTGTAATATATTTACGAGGAAGGAGAGTGCGCGAGCGCGCCGTATCTCTGCTTGAAGCGCAATGCTCGACAATAGAATTCACCAAGCAAAGTAGTCTTTTGGCGATTTTCGCAAAAAAAATATATATTCCGTGTTAGGAAATCTAAATAAATAAGCAGTTATAATATGCAATCTAAAAAAGTCTTACCTCTTTGTTTATGTCACACAATGCCTCCGCCTAGTAGGCTACTTAGCCTACAGTTTGAAAAAACTCTTAAGACACCACCCACCACACATGAATTTGAAAGAAGACTGGAGTTTGAGTGTGAAAGCATCCGGGAAGCACACACCCGGTGCTCCCTGCATTCATTTAATTCAGTAATGATCACTCACTTCAAAATACAACTCTCTTTTTTCACAATTATTCTCTGGTGAATCGCTTTTCTCAATAATAAGTACTGAAGTACTTTTCTCAATACTAAGTACTGAAGACAAGCTGTGAATCACTTTTTTATTTTATTACTATATTTTGTTTTTAATCTGTTTAAACAAAAAAAAATGACAGAAACAACCTCTACATTAATAATAGGCTAATAGTAATAATAATATTAATATGCCTAATAGTAGCTAATAATAATAATAATAAATGTAATATCTTCTATAAATATATAACAAGTTTATGCGTGCAATTCAGGTTAATCCTGCCACATCAGCTGCTGTGCTATAAATTAGGATCTATAAATAGGAAAACACATAAGATTATTTGTTACTGCTCCTCCTACTCTCTCTTTATCACTTTTTGTCTCTTTCTATAACACACACGTCTTTCCTTGCTGTAATAGACAGAGTAACAACTGTACTAGGAAACAGTAGCCTATGGGACACATCAAATGGAGTTTCTCCAAGAGGAAAAGAAAAACCACAGGAACCATTTCCTCCTTCTTGTTTATTGTTCTGAAGTGTTGTTTGAATGGAAATTTTGAAAAAAAGACAAACATCCCCGAAATCACATATCCTGCAGTAGGAAACCAAATCACTGAGACACAAAATAGAAACAAAACTGGGATCACAGAACACATGATGGAAGAAAAAACAGATCCGCACATCTTTTATGCAGTAGACTACACCTTACAGTTTTTTTCTGTAAATATGTACACACACGCACATTTTAAAAATGGAGAATGTGCAATAGTGCAAACTACTCCCTACCATCTAAATTGTGTAAATTACAACCATATTGTGTAAGGAGTGGGGACGTGAAGTTTCTGGTTTGTTGACCATGCTTTTGCTGAATATTTCTACTGTCCAAATGCTCCACCTGGCTTTCAGCTGGTTGCACCATGAATTATTGTATTCTGAGATAGACAGGAATGTTTTTCTAGGGAGTAGAGACATGAAAACCTATGGGGAGAGAAAGTGCTGTTGGCAGGTGTACAAGGACTGTAGATGGAAAAAGAGTGTGGAGACATCTCCAGCAGATAACAGAGACATATTTCAGTTTCCAGGGAATTGCGAAACCACATCAAAAGCCCTTGTTCATACTCCTGCAATCCAGATGTGAAACCATAGCGATCACTGTGTGCACCATGTGACTTTATATTGTTGTTGGGTTCATTCTGGTGTTGTTTTTTCTAATCCCAGAGGTTTTGCATTTGTACATTAACAATCCAAATGTACAGTTCATATATCTTAATCATGCAAGTCTTTATACTACAGCACAAAACCCAATTAGTGCTATTTCCACCCTTCTTCAAACCAGTCGCCCCTGTTGGTTGATCAAAGAGCTGCAAGCAGGTCTTGCTCATTTTATGCAAATCACTTATCTCCTTTTCCTGTTACATTGCTCTTTCTAAAAACACACATACAAATTAAACATTTATAATGTAAAATCAATGTAAAAGTTGCCAGCACATGTAGAACTATTGATAAAAGATCAATATGTATTAGTTTATTATGTATCTTTTGAATGCATTTGTACAATGTTATTTGTCTCTTGTAGGGGCTTTTTGGGGGGGGGGGGGGATTTTGAACATACAATTAAATTGACAAATAAAAAGTATTTTAAAAGTAATACAGAATTACTCTTTTAATTGTCTCAAATCTGAAACCAAATAAAAGTGGAGAAAACTGCTTGTCTTTGTATGTTACTTAAACTCACTTTCTGATTTAAGTATTGACTATCAACGGCTGCGAAGAGTCTGCCTGAAGAGACTAATATCTCACATTTTTAATGGATGACAGGCCCATTTCACCCCTCGTTAATCAAACACACCAACTTTGATAGTTGTGTCTGAGTGTCAGTCCGCTGTTGTCTGAAATTAAAACATTAAAACGATTAAAAGTAACAGTATGGCATTTATGATGTTATAAACAATTTCTAATAAAAAAAACACAACTTATTAATTAAACAAATCTTGAGAGATAAATGTAACAGTTTCCAGAATTATATCAAGCAGAACAATTGTTTCTTGAGCAGCATACCAGCATGTTAAAATGATGAAGGATCGTGTGATACTGAAGAATGGAATAATAACTGCTGAAAATTATCAGCTATGCCATCACAGGAATAAATTGCATATTATAAAATATAAACTATAAAAATGAATACAAATAATATATATTTCACAATATTACCATTAGTGTATTTTTTATAAAATAAATAAAAATACACTATGTATGTAGATGTGTATGTATGTATACACTATCAATGTATATACGTTTGATTCAGAACAGAAAAGTGTTCGTATCAAGCAGAAATGTTTCACCTCATGGATTACAGAAACTTTGAGTTGTGCAACATTACTCGAGAATCGAGTTTGATGATTATCAATGTTTTCATTGAATGCACTGAGGTCATTTAAAGATTAAAAAAGATAGAAATTACAATAGCAACATATGCAGAACAATTGTATACAACTCATGAAACGACATGAAACATGAAAGGAAAAACATCTTTATTTAAATGCAAGTGCAGCGATTAAATGAAGTTAGCAAAGATGTCTGTAAACGATATACACATAGCTGCATAATCATACTTTTACAATGATCATTAAATAAATAGCAAGATCAAAGCCCATTTAATTTAGTCTGAAAACATCTGAAATCTCTCATTTTGTTACTTTCAGATCAGATAAATAATACATAATTGTTCATCCATGTCCTTAGTCAATAAATACATTGAATAAATAGTCATAAATAGATTGTACACAGCAAAATTCAGCCGTACACATGGTTGTCCTCAGACGAGTGGCTGTTTAGTCCTTCACCCTGCCACCAGTCTCCTTGCAGCTCACCCAGAATCTCCTGCAGGGACAAGGTCGGCAGCTCAGGCAGAGGCCCGTGGTGAATCCTGCTTTCCTGTTGACTCTCCATCCTCTGAACCTCTGGGTTATCTACATAGAAAGAGCTGGAAGCTGGAGGAGTGTCCTCCACACCACCCTCCCAGCAGCCCGAGTCTGGGGTAACAGGGGTCAGCGGCTGAAGACTGTTGTGTTTTTCAGATGGAGAGTAAAAAAAGCCTTGGACGGGGCTTGGATTGCAGCCATAGGCATCAAGATGATATGAATTCCACATGGAGCTCACAGGTGACCTCCTGTCATACCTCGCAGCCCAGTTTGGAGGCATCTGATGCTCTGGGCTTAGCAGAGGACTGCTACTGCAGTGGGTGTTCATGGCTCTGGCCTGATGATGGTGTCTGTATGAAGGGGTGCAGTAGCCGGAATCATCACCAAACGACATGGAAGATTGAGTGTCACATCCATAAACTCCATCCCTTTCCATTTCTTGCTTAATATGACTGGGGTACGCTGGTGGTGGAGTGCATAAAGGCCCAGTACCTGCACCAGACTCACTGTTGTTGCTGTTAGAAGAGTGTAGTTGAACTGGTGAATTCTGCATTGCACTAAACGGTGATTCAGACTGCCACAGCGGCTTCTTTCCTCCCTTGCATTTCAACGTACGAGCTCTCCTGTTCTGGAACCATACCTGTTGTGAGCGGAGACATCAATATAAAGAGGTCAGACTCATAAGAATACAGTTGATTGATTAGACTCAACCATCTAGTGCATACAGATAAGAGCTTCCCTGTCTAAAGATTCAAGTTAATCAATGTGAGATGACATCCAGCTACGGTGGCATAGTCAGGTTTTTATCTCTGCCTGGTATGTCTATTGTTTACAGACTGTACGGTTTCTAAACTAAACAACAGATAAACACAAAAACGCTTACGTCATCTCAGATATTGATAGTGGTATCAGTGACAGCAAACAGTGTTTTCACATAAGGCCTTATTAACATATCACTTCACCTCTTTTATGTGTATCTGCTGATTTTGTAAATGTATAAGAGATACAAACAGGGAAAAAGCTGTTGTTTCCTTATGTACATAGTTAAAAATTACAGTCAAACCTGAATGAATTTTTTTCCCTCTGTGGAACACTCCTTCATAAAATAAAAGCTAACAACATCCAAAGTTGTTTTAAACCCCACTGACTTTCATTATATGCATAAAAGTAGCATAAACAATCTTCAAAAAATCTTGTAAATTGAGTGTGTTTTTATTCATGACGTAACCCACCTGTATGCGAGACTCTGGCAGGCCTGTAGTTTGGGAGAGACTCTCTCTGAGGCTGATTCCTGGGTAAGGGTCTGTCTCAAACGTGGCTCGAAGAAGCTCAACATGTTCCTTTGAGAAACTTGTTCTCTTTCTGCGACTTGCACTTCTTCCTACAGTACCGCTTCCAGATATTTTAACAGATGCATCTGAAAAAGAGATTAAAAAATAAGTGTGAAGCTAATCATAGTGTCATCATTATTTCTCATACTTCAGTTAGTGGAAACTAAACTGCACAAACGTAATATATATTAGAAACGCAACACCAGTTCAGTGTAGCTAGGAATACTTCTTCAGAATAATAATATATGCAGCAGAAAATCTGCAACAGTGCCTGATGTTTCATTTGAGATGGAGAAGCTTGGAAAAACAAGCTTTCTTATGAGATCTTGCATATTAAATCCATCGAAATGATCACCATTCAGTAATGCTTACCAGTACTGTTGTCTTTCCACATCCTGGAGGCCAAAGGGCTTATAGGATTCTCAGGCTGCCAGTGAAGGTCTGTTGTGTTTGATGCTCCTCAGGGATATGATTTCTGACCCCTTCAGCTCTGTTTTATACCTGTCCCCTCTAGTCCTATACCATGACCCCCCTTTTCACCTCCACCTCCCCCATTCAAGAAGTACTTATTATGTATGAAATACGAATGACTTGAGGGAATCTCTTTGAAGGCCAGCCCAAGACATTAAACACATATTTGTCAAAAAAAAAAAAAAGAAGAAAAAGTAATATTTTTATTTTCCTAAGCACTATAGAATATTTAAAACTTATATATATATCTCTTACTGTAAAGAAAAATCTACCTATTTCAGCTTAAAAACTTGAATGTTCAGTCATTTCAATTTAAACATTTAATCAACTTAAAAGTCAAGTTGAATTTCATATAACTTTGTTTAAATTTAACATAAGTTGCCATCACTTTCATATCAAATCATCATATCATATTTTACAGTGTATTTATTTTATTGTTTGTTTGGTTATGCATTCCATTTACCATTTTAAACATAATATGAATAATATATATTTATATTATTCTTACATTAAAATGTAATAAATACTTAAACTTGTTTAAAAAAAATCTAAAATATCAAAAGTTTAAAAATAATTTGAAAATTAAATGTTAATTTGTTTATTTCGAAACTATATATTTTGTTTTATATCTTTATAAGGCTAAAAATAAACAGACTGTACGCTACTACAGAAAAATTGTTTTGGCATTGGCATGTTAATCAAACATTGTGTAGAATTACACTTATTGGAAAAGTGTGTGAATGGATGCATTCAAGCATTGTAATCGATAAAACAATAGACTCGAGAAAATATTAACTAATAAAGACATTAACAACGTGCTTAACATAAGTTCAAGCAGAAGGCTGTGCATGGATAACTCTTTGTGTCATCTGACCTCTTTTCAGAAGGAACATAAAAGTAACAAGTTTGGAGGCCAAGGAGAACAAGGAGAGCGATCTGTGGGATGATTAATAGGACAGTTAGCACGTGTGAGTATTGTCACCCTCTCTCTCTGCTCCAGAGGATTCGGAGGGGATAACAGTCATCTCAAAGTCAAGGTGGCTGCCAAGCTTGTCAATGCAGATGAGCTGTTGCTGTTGAATTAAGCCAGACTAAAGCAAACTGAACCCATACAATCACAAAGGGACCTTTCAGTCCCAAATGAAATATAGATGACTAGTTCATTTCGATGGTTTACCAGGATGAATCAATATGTAAAGTCCATATCTGATAAATAAGATAAATATATTTATCAACACATTATGGCATTTGGTTAGCTACCAGAATGTAAGTGAAGTCCATCTTATCTTTATCTTTTGCATTCTTAGATCATTTTATAATGGTTATTGAATGTAAAAGATGCAAGATCACAAAGGTTTTGGCAAGACTGCATTGAATGTATATCACCTCTGAAGTTCTTTGCAGCTGTTGTGGGGTTTTTTTCTTTATCAGAAAACCAAAAGCAGCATTACATCCCCCCATTAATCAAACACACCCTCTTAGCTGATACTGCATTCTGCTGTGGTCTAAATCCAATCATCTGTTGTTATTTTAAGATAAATGTGCAAATCTTAGAGTTGTCGTTTAAAGGTTTTTACTTGGCATCTAGAACCTGTAACAGTCATGGAATCCTTCCATTGTACAAAAGGTTATTTATAAAAACAAAAACAAACAAAAAACAAAACAAATGGGAAAATAAATCGTGGGATTTTTAAATCGTGGGGAAAAAAATGATTCTTTTAAGTACTTTTCCTCAAAAGGTTCTCCTTGGAGCCCAGAGTGGTTTTTCTGTGGCATTGCTGCTAAAACACTCTTTTGGAACCTTTATTTTAATATAAGTGCATAAGCAAATATATTTCCATATTTGAAATTTACCTTTTTGTTCTTATATAAACTCTCTGATCTAGCTGTTCTATAAGTAGAACAGTAGGTGGCAGCATTGAGCTTTAATAGCATTATAATACTGAGGCATGATTTTTCACTGACACGGAGATCCAAAGTCAAACGCATTCAGACATTACAGATGGCATTTTATAGCAGTCGATTTTTATTGAATACAATAATTGCTGAATTTTTGCCTGTAGAAGCTGGATGTCTCTCGAAAAATAAATAAATAACTGTGATGTAACTTAATAGCCTAAATAACTCAAGTGAACATATACATTGAGTCCAGAGTACTGCAGGGATTTCGTGTTTTTGTAGTCCAAAACTTGGAAATAAGATGGGATTTTTTTCATCCAAGTCAATGGACATCATAAAGGTTTTTGGGTAAATGCCTGAAATAAGGTCTGTGGTTAAAAAATAAAAAAATACATAAGCTCAGGATATTTTCAAGTTTTAGTCTATGACATAAAATAGCTACAACAATGATACTTGGGTATTAGAAGCTTTTATCATGATGGTGACTGTGAAGTCATTTATAGCTATGTTTAGCTTTTTACTTCCCTTATGAAAATTAACCATGTTTTTATTATAGTAAAATTGTAGTAGAACCCTAGGCCTTACCACACTTATGAAAAAAAACAATGAAAAAAAAAAAAAACAATAGAACCATCACAGAAAATTCTAATGGTTTCCACTACAACAATCACTACAAACCTTACAGACCATCAACTTTTAACTATTAAAACCATTCAAAAATAGTGTGTTTTGGAACATTCCATTAGGATGTATGGGTTTTAACAAGCCACCAACAGAAGGTGACCATTTACCAGTAGAGACCCCCAAGGTCCATTAAAGTTTCCATTAAAACCAATACAAGTCCCATTGTAACCAACTATTCAAAATTTTGTCTATTGTTTTTTCAGCAGGGCATGGTTTTTTGGCATATTGATTACCATTTGTATAAACACAGTTTTACTACAAATACCATGGTTAAACATGGTTTAACTATAGTAACCATGTTTTTTTGTTTTATCTGTAGTAAAACCATGGTCAATTTTCATAAGAGTTCTGATTGCTCCAAAAGAGGTTTTAATTTGTGTATATTGTCATAATGAAAAAAACATGCAAGGATCATAAACTTTGGTTTGTCGGAAAGCTTATTTTCTGCAATAATCCAAATCAATTAAATCCTGGGGTTTCTGTCAAGTGAACCAGGGTAATGCTAATGTCCTTGATTGGTCTACACAAAGAAGAACCAGGCACTAAAGAGTTAATAAGATTTCAATTTCACAGCATCTCTGCTGCTGTACCCTTGAGCAAGTCGCTTAACCTATGATTCCAGCGGGGCAATGAGAAGGGTCACCTATGGCAAGTTACTGACATGCTAGTCATGATGAATGCAAGGGTCAATGTACGGCTGTTTTGTGTCGAACCACATTTTTTTTTCTGCCAGTGGAAAAATGGGATCCGGCTTACTTCCAGTTCCAGAGAGTGTTTTTGTCACAAGTTATTTAATATTAAAACCTTAGAGACTAAAGAATGTGATAAAGAAATCATTTCTGAAGAGACTTCCAGAGTCATATTCAACTACAGGAGCTCTTTCTTTTACTGGCCCATATGAAAGAAAATGAATGAAAATGATACCAACCTGCATCTAGGTTTACATCTATCACAGTGCTTCCTGTTAACAACAAAAAGTATGCATGTGTTAATGCGTGAAATATGTCAGATTAGCTGATAAAAACAAATTCAATAGAATGATACACACACAAAATAAGTATAGAAACAGTTTTATTTAATGACAAAAATAAATACACAATCAATTTCTTCATATCAGCTAAGAACTTGTACAGGTGTTCAGGTAGGAAAGATAAATATTTACATTCAGCACCTTTATAACAACATTACATTCTTCATTTTTAAAATACAGAAGTTGTATACTGTGCCTTGTAATGTAGGCTAGTACCACAACATCAGACTTTGCTCTTAATGCAACAAAGCAATTATTTGGCTTCAATTGTCAACATATTTTAAGACAAAGTCATAAAATCTCTAAATCAAAATATCCTTTAAACTGAACTACACAAAAGGTAGACAAAGTCTCTTAATCTCATAATAATGAACAGGAACAGATAGGAGAGATAACAACAAAATTCTTGGACGGTAGCAGCAACAATTCAGATGAGATCAAGTTAAAGCGCGTGATTCCACTGAATATTCTCAAAAGATTGTTCTCTACGATCACATAGGCTAATACAACATTTTTTAAAAGATCAAGATGGAAACCTTATCATAGTCATTTTAGTGGAAAAAGAAATATCCCCACAATCATAAAAATGAATTATGTCCCAAATGTGACTGTGTGATATAAAATATATAAATACAACTATACATTTAACTAATGACTAAATTAACACTAATATAGGGAAAGTTAAAGGTTAACTGTTCTGCTAAGCACCAATCCAGTATACAGTCCAACCATAAAACCAGGTATGAACATTTCAAACAGACTCTACCCATGTGTTATTCAAAGGTGAATGAGAGAATATCAATCGTTCCTCAGCTGGTTTTATATACTGTAACTTCAGTGCATGAGAGCTGCAGTGAACTCATGACAGAAACATGCACAGAATGAGAGCGAGAACATGGGTGTCATCCTTCTAGAGAATTCCAGCCAAAAATGGCCCATTTAAATGCCGGGGAACCTGTCCAACCAGTCAGCACAGATAATTCAAGTTTCTGTGACATCATGAGGTGGAAACACTGAACTATTATGCAGCAATAAAAACACACCCAGAAGAGCGTGTACAGAATGGATGAATTTTAGAAAGGGTGGCCAAATTAAAACACGTCGAGTTGTACATTTAGATTAGAAAGCTTTTTACAAATTGCTTACTTGTTCTTTGACTATGAGCACAGATTACAAGGAACTTGGCTCTCACTACAACACACACCATACGTTTCAGCTGGGTTCGGGCCATGTTATCAAGTCTGCAGAGAGTAAACAAACATGGACTTTTGTATATTAGAAACTGTGGCCAATAAGTCTGGGTGGGGGGGGGGGGGGGGGGGTCATAGAGGACCCACAGGATTCAAATCACCCTCCAGAAATGTTCTTTAAAAGCATTTAAATTAAATTATCAACAGCAAAATCAAGAGTTGTATTTGATGCGCTTTGTTCGGCTACTACCAACTATAAAATAATATACAAATAACTGCCCTTCTCTATTGTTCTTTTCACATATAGATTTTACAGTCTGTTACAAACTGTTGTTTGAAAATATACACATCTTCATTGTTCACCTTGCTTTAAAACATTAAATAAATATGCATTTTAACGAGGTAAACCATCAGAAATACGATCTCATATTTAAACCTCAGGGCTGCATATCACTCAGTTTTGATGCTTGTGGGTTTTGAACCCTTCATGTAAGACTGATAAAAGAAAGAAGAGAAGAGGAACAGATAGCTGAGATACATGAGTGAAGCCCACACTATGTTGTCTATGTAAGAAGGGCAATCTCCATCCTGCATCCATTGGTAGACTAGCGCACTTACTGCCAGTCCCATGGCCATCTGAGCAATCTGGGAGGAAGTGATGATGATGGCACAGGGTTTCGGCACACGGAGTCCAGCAGCTCGAGCCGTGTAGTAGCTGTACATGAGCGCGTGCACTGTGTAATTCATGGTCATGAACCAGCCACCACCGGCAACCTGGTCTTTGTAGGAATACCAGGAGTACACCAGCACAGTAATGTGATGATACCAATGCAGGAAGATCAGCCGCTGCTTGCGCAAGACGATGAACATGGTGTCCCCTGAAAAAATTTGGATGCGTGTAAAAAGGGTTCAAATGGAAGTATAGAAATATTTGGCAAAGAATGCAATGAAAATTCAAATTTAGTCAGCAAAAGCTTTGGACAGTGAGGTCCAATGTTGCCTTTCATTATAACATTCAAAGTATCTTCTTTTCTGTTCCACAAAAGAATGTCACATACAGGTTTGGAACAACATGAGAGGAAGTAAATGACAGAATGGTCATTTTTGGTGTATATCCCAAAATAAATGAATAAGAAAAGGCTCACCTAGCTCGGGGGCCTTGCTCAGCACAAACGCACAAGCCCAGAACTTGCTTATCGGCCCGTAGTAGAAGCTCTGATCACAAACAGACTGTTTAAAACCATTGGTTCTGAGAATGTACAACATGAAGCACCCAGTTCTCACCGCTCCAATGATACTGAAAGAGAAAAAGCAAGATTTGAATGTGAATATTGTCTGTAAAACCATGGTATTCATGATAAACAGTTCAGACCTCTAGTGAACTCTGGGACGGGGGAGAAAGGAAAGAAAAAAAAAAAAGACGGAAACTTTGCTATGGTAGCAGGCAGTTTCTGTGTTAAACAAATCAATATCAAAACATTCATTAAGTGGTGAAAGTCCAGTTGCTGTGGGAGATCTAAAGAACATGTGAGCAGAGGTCACTGCTGCCATCTAATCACAGTTTTCTATTGTTCTTTTCTCAAGCATGCAAACACATTGTGCTTGCTGTCATCTCTGTCCTCTTTTGAGATGGGACTAAGACACCTTCCCCCACCCGAATGAAACCAAACCCAACTTGAAACGATAACCGCTGAAGATTTAAAAACCACATGAAGTGGTAAATCTCACAAACGTGTCCTGGGCATGCATTTGGGCATGCTCATGTTTCAAACAGAATTTTTGCAGTTAACAATAGATATCGTTTTCTTTTTGGTGCAACCATATGTTATGTATTTGCATTCATTCATTTAGCTGACGCTTTGATAAAAGCGACTTACAATTGCTATATATGTCAGAGGTCGCACGCCTCTGGAGCAACTAGAGGTTAGGTGTCTTGCTCAGGGACACATTGGTGTCGCACAGTGGATTTGAACCCAGGTCTCTCACACCAAAGGCATGCATCTTATCCACTGTGCCAACACCACCCCCTATGTAACCTAATATCCAACAGCAAAGTAAAACTGCAGGGTGGTGTGGAACCTCCATGAGCATCTTGAGATTTAAGACTTCAATGCACCACTTTGATCATCAACTTGTTTTAATTTTTTGAGTATTGTCGCTGTCTGGAAAATGAAACATGGTCAGTCTCACTAAAATAAGAGACAAAGTATGCGGTTTCATTTTAAATATAAAAAGTCCAGATCAATGAGTAGTCCTAAGAAAACTTCTTTGTGTGTGTGTGTGCCATTTTAGTATAGAGATAGTTTTTAATATTTGGATTTTTTTCCCCCTTTCATTTAAATTTTAGTCAAAGCTTTAGTAATTGTTTTTAAATGTCTTTAGTTCTTATTAATTTTTATTTATTGTAGTACATCAAAAAAGAAAAGAGAACCAAGTTTAATGTTTTTATATATTTTACTTGATTTCACCTTTACTTTAATAAAAAGATTTTCGTTTTAGTTAACTAATAACCATTATAGATAACCATATTTAAGGGACATATTTGTATCCAGAAGTGGACTAAATCTGACAAAACCTCCTTTTGTTGGCATCTTTAGGTTGCAACTGTAAAAAATGCAGTTTTCTGTCAGGGTTAGGTCATAATATTTAACTATATAGAAACACAAAGAAGTCTATGGAATGTCCCCGTTTTAGATTGTAAATGCTTGCTTACACAAATAAAAGAAGGGGGTGAAGGGGCTTGAGTCTGATGCACTATAAACCAAACACTAGTTTTTACTTACCTAAAGATGGCCAAACTGAGGGACCACAGCAGTAACACTCTTCGTAGATCAAGTTTTTGTCTTTCCTTCATGAAGTGCTGACCACCAAACACGAGCACGACATACACAGCACCAAACAAAAACGACTTTTTCCTGAAAGAGGCAAAATATAACACCAGAAACATTATTTTTATGCTGAACTTCCAAGCACGAGTGACAGGTGTTATTGATACAGATGAATTCCCAATTCAATCATACAGTTAATTCTCACCAGTTGTCCTGCATCCATTCAATAGCAAACCTCTCATCAAAGTGACGCTCGAAATCATACTCAGTCAGAGGCAGCTGAAATTCCGTCACATTCATTTTTAATCACCTACAATAAACTGCGATATAAAAGTAAAAATGATTTAGTTAAAAAAAAAAACACACACAAAGTTGCTGTCTGTTCTGGTTACTGTGCGCTCGGCAAGACGTCCAGCAGTTAACTAGTCAACCTCAAACATACACCTGTGCACACACACCTGTCGTATGTAAATCAGGGAGGAGTTTATAGGGAAGTTAAGGGAGTGACTCTCAAAAACTAGTTTCCTCCTGAATGAAATACCAGGGGGGGTTTTCGCGATGCAGACGAAAGAGAGGTCTTTATATATGTTAAAATGGCGGTTTCATCATTTGTATACGAATATGCAGCCACGAGGCTGATTGACGAGTGTCTTTCGTTTTTTAACCCAGAGCTGTGATAAAGACCAGTTACAATTCAGTATGCAAACAATGAAACCATCGCCATAATGAAAGAACATTCTTAGTTATAGTTTTCATGACTTTAAAAATAAATGTATAATTCCTGATTTATAATGCAATTCATAACCTAAAATGCAATGATCATTTAATATATTAATTTATTATTATTATATTTTAACTTGGTTAAAATTGGTTATATTCTAACAAATGTATTATTATTGCCTAGGTAGGCATATGATAATCATTTTAATTAGGCCATTCAACAGTTGAAAAATGAAAAAAGTACAAATGAACGATATCTTTTTTTATTGTCTGCAAAAAGTTGTGTGATTTGAATTTCTTTTTTGCTTTTGGACTTTGAATTGTAGGCTAC
Source organism: Carassius carassius (assembly GCF_963082965.1). Taxonomy (NCBI): domain Eukaryota; kingdom Metazoa; phylum Chordata; class Actinopteri; order Cypriniformes; family Cyprinidae; genus Carassius; species Carassius carassius. The sequence goes on from NC_081768.1 coordinate 19,618,286, forward strand.
TGTAGGCTATATAGGCTATAGGCTGTAGGCCTACTCTAAATCTGCCTTTCCCGTTCAAATTCTAGTGATCTGAAATTATTTTCCCTAATTCCCTAAATATGATAATTTAATATAATAGACTAGCCATGTGGAGAAAATACACTGTACCAAATCTTTGTTTCTTTTTTCAAGTTCTTGCACGCGAGGTCACCTGTCACTCAAGAGATCCCAAATAAATGGTAATTGGGAATCAGATTTACACTACAAGACTTGCTCTGTGGAAAATTACATTATCAGCGTAATTAGAGAAATTACAGAATTAGCCTTTCAGTAGGCTATAGGCCTACGTCTAATTTAGCCAGTGGTTAAGGCTAATTCATCATTCCTCTTTTATATATTTTAATCTCAAGAAATAAAAAATGACAAAAAACGTTAATAATAACACTGAATTGTTATGGAGCTTTTGCAAATATTATATTTGTAATACTGGTATAACAGGTTTTGCTCACTTGGCTGGCGCTAGTTTCTCTTCCGCTCCTGCAGGCGGCGATGATTGAGTTTCTTCATTGTACAGTCACAGCACAGAAGAAGTATGGCATCTGTAGAAGAGTGATAGGTGCTAGACTGTTTTTAAACCTTAGATTAGGAAGTCTCTATTCAGATTATTTTGTTAGCAAGTATCGATCTGTATTCAGTCCGACCGAGCAGCTACGATGAGGATTTATCATTCTTTACTCAATGCTGTTAAGTTTAGGAAAGTGTTTGACTTTGGTGAGCGAGAGGTGGCGCATTGGTTCCCCGGACATATGGCCAAAGGTGCGTGACAAAGATTAAAACCACCAAATCTTTGAGTGTGTTTCAATCATTCAGCATTCTTTCGTTGTTTTCTAATTTGCGCCAATCTAAACATTTACTGTAGGTGTCTAAATCTATTTTCACCTGAATCTTTTTTTAAGTTTAATATTTAATTTTGTCCTACAGAAATATGATCACCATTGTGATCTTTTCATTTTTTAGGACTCAAGCAGATGAGAGCCAATCTAAGGAAGGTCGATTGCATTATAGAGATCCATGATGCTAGAATATCCTTTTGATTGCAGAGAATGGACGTTTCGAATGATTAAACCACAGTATTTTTCTTTAACTGGCCAACATACCCTTTTCTGGAAGAAATCCCTCATTTCAAGAGAGTCTTGATGTCCGGCCACACATACTCATACTGAACAAGATGGATCTGGCAGACACATCAAAAAAGCAGGTCTTATAATCTTATGCACTTCATTATTGCTTTTCATTTACGTAAATGAAAAGGGAAAAAAAGGAAAGTACTTAAATGATGTGCTGATAAAAACAGGACTTAACAGTTTTTTTTTCTTTGCACCAGAGTATTCTGAAGCAGCTTGACAGAGAAGGTGTGAGGAATGTTTTATTTACAGACTGTTTAAGACAACGAGATGAGAATGTTAAAAGGGTGAGCAGTGTCAGACGTTACATCAGATATTTCTAAATAAAAGCTCTATTTCTAAATGAAAGACTTGGAGAACTGGCACGTTATAATTGTAAACATTCTGTCTTTCAATGTCTGATGTTCCAGATTGTTCCTCTTGTGACGGAGTTGATAGAAAGTGGCTCACGTTTTCATAGAGAAGAGGTAAGTTTCAATTATTCCGGTAGCTTATATTTTGCTCTAAAGTTTGTTTTCTGACTTCTTTATTTATTTGTGTAGGACAGAAGTTACTGTCTGATGGTCATTGGTGTGCCAAATGTGGGGAAATCATCACTGATTAATGCTGTAAGAAGAACATATTTAAAAAAAGGTATTTACTTTTGCTTCTTGCAGTCCATTGATTTTAACACACAAACATAAGGCCTAAATGTTAGATGTTCTTCTTGCTGTCAGGCAAAGCTTCTAAAGTAGGAGGTGAACCAGGAATTACAAAAGCTGTTCTGACAAAAATTCAGGTATTAATTCTAATCATTTGGTGGATTCAGTTGGATTGATTTGTTCAAACATAGCTTTAGATGAAATTTCGTTTTACTAGGTTTGTGAGAGACCCATAATTCACTTACTGGACACCCCAGGGGTCCTACCACCTAGAATAGAGAACATAGAGACTGGAATGAAACTTGCTTTATGTGGTAAGTCCACAAATCTCTAGGAAATAATCTTCATGTATAGTTGTTGGTTTTTGTTGTAAGGTGATAAAAGGTGTCTCCTCTACAAACAGGTACCATTTTGGACCATTTAGTCGGTGAGGATGTCATTGCAGATTATCTGCTTTTTTCACTGAACAGACTGGAAAGATTTAGGTAGGTTTTGTGACAATCTATAAGCATTAAGTAGTGATTTTTTTGTGTGTGTGTTTTATAAAGCTGAATGTACAGTGGAATAATCAGTCATGGTTGTGACCATTTCTAATGTAGTTACGTTGAAAAGTACAATCTTGAAGAGCCTAGCGATGATATTCAGCATGTGTTGAAGTGTATAGCGGTGAAACTCGGCAAGACCAAGCGTGTGAAGGCCATCACTGGAGTTGGTGAGTTCATTCATTCAAGCCATTTCATTTTCATTTTAATGATTTCATACAAATCAGCCTCACTTTTCTGATTGATAAATCATTGAACATATTTAACCAATAACACATCACCTGTTTAGGTAACATCACTGTCCAGTTACCAGACTACAGTGCAGCAGCCTACGATTTCATCAGAGCATTTCGCAAAGGAGAACTTGGGAAAGTTATGCTTGATTAATTGCATTTAAAAAGCTGATTTGCATTTATTGCAAAAAAAAAAAGCTTGACCTTACTGTATGTATGCTTGTCCAAGACTGGACACCGAGCACATGAAAGAAGCAGTCATTCATTTTAATGTTTTAATTAAAAGGTGGTGACCAGCGTGCTTGATGCATGTCTTATTTTTTTGTGTACTTATCAGAGAAGGTGCATTGAATTGTATTTTATTTTCTCTCTACTGCAATCATAGATACAATAAAATATAGATTTTTTTTTTTAAACAGCATTGGTATCTTGTATGTGAAAACCAAATATTTCAACCTAACATTCAAATGACAGCATAGAAGTACTCATTACAATTTGATTATCTACTTTCACAAAACTACATCATCTGTTTTTTTCCTATATTAATGTATTAATTTAAATGAAATATTTGACATGTAATTGCTTTGATGTTTAAAATTATAATTTGTTAAATATATCTAACAAAAGCTGGCAAAGTGAGCTTGTGCTGTGTATATATATATATATATATATATATATATATATATATATATATATATATATATATATATATATAGCGTTATTAAACACTTGTACACTTAATATATACTGCATTCACATTTTTTGTGGGTTATCAAAAATCTCTACTAGGAATACAAAATTGTTTAAATCCATCAAATTATTTATAAATCATTTAAAAAGAGGATGTTTTCACTCCTGAAGCGATGGAAGTACAGGTACAGTTTTCTTAATCTTGTAGGTACAGCATACCTCTTCAATCTACGTACAGTTATTAGTTGAATTTGAACATAAATATTATTAAACAGACAAAGGTTCACTGCTATATGTCTACTACACTAAATTAAAGTTTTAAATCTTTTTTTCGTCTTTGTATCTGCTTTGTTTTGCATTTAACTACAGATTATTAAACATCGGTGTTGCACAGTAACATACATAAGCAGCTTATTAAGCTGTGCCAAAGTGTCTTAAACTGCCTCAAGGAGCAAAGTACATCACAAAGTTTATTGGTAAGAGCAAAGCAGAAAATCTAGTGATAGTTGAGTCATGCACGATTGCATTTGATGTCCTGGCGAGGTAAAGCTCCCAGTCTGTTCTGTTACTGTAGTAATCATCTCCGTGCTCTGAGCTGTCATCTGGTCGACGCTGGGCCGAGGCGTACCATCCTCCGGCTCCCAGCGCCACCACAGCCCCGGCCGCCGCTGCCCCTGCCACCCTCACAGCGGGAGAGCCTCTGTTGCGGGACGTCCGGCCTCCTCGGGCGCTGCCCCTCGCTGAACCCCTGGCTCCTCCCCTGCCACCTTTGGATATCACCTGATCACACAGGAATGCTGAGAGCAAGAGAAATATCCAGCAGGTGGCAACAGCCCTGTTCATTCTGAATCACCCTGAAAGCATGGAGATGTTTCAGAAGAAAATAAACCCTCAGAATATACTGTATGTAAAAGCTCTGCTGAACTTCTTTGTATCTACTTATTTTACCCAATATTACAGTGGCTCCTAATTGTAATTGGAGACTTTAAGGAATTTTAAGTCACACTTAGAAATGGACGAACGGCACTCCAGTATCAGTGGTTTTCATCTGGAGTTCTGAGACCCACTAGGGGGCCTCAAAATGACTACAAATGATTTAAAATGGGCCAAAAATAAGACATTTTAATTCATCCCTTCAAAAACATTTTATTTTTTTAAACAACCATTGTTCTCGCTGCATAGATTTTTTTTTTAAACCTTATCCAATAATCGAAAATAAAAATAGCAAAATAAGTCATGGGGCATTTGAATGTTTTGGAACTGTATTAGATAAATTATTTAAAACTCCCAAAAGTATTTGGAGACTTTGTTGTTTGTCATACTTGTGGAACTTGTACACCTCTAAACTTGAGGGGAATGTTGCAGTGTAACGAATGCTTCTTATTTGTGACCCTGGACCACTAAACCTTAAGTGTCAATTTTTCAAAATTGAGATTTATACATCATCTGAAAGCTGAATAAATAAGCTTCCAAGTGACATATGGTTAGGACAGTAAGGATAGAACAATATTTGCCTAAATTACTACTATTTGAAAATCTATGGTTGCAAAAAAAAAAAAAAAGTATTATTGAGAAAATCGCCTTTAAAGTTGAAATGAAGTTCTTCGCAAAGCATATTACTAATCAAAAATTAAGTTTTGATATATTTACAGTAGGAAATTAAAAAATATATAAAATGCTAATCACACACACAAAAATAATAATAATAATAAAAATTATTAACTGGCTATTACCAGATTTGATTACACAATGTATCACATTTATTTTATACTTTATTTAAAATTTACTTTCTAATTTGTGTTAATAGTTATTTGTTTTACATGCCATTTTAATGTAGTCATTCATTCATATCGAATTATTTGTCGTGTTTTACCATTTAGTATTTTGTGTGGGTAACCTCGTTTTTATATTTCAATGTCAGAGCATTTATTATGGTAAAATAATAAATTAAATAATAGGCCTACATTATTGATTATATATATATACATTAACGAATCGACATTTGACACAAGTTAGACTACTTAAGTGTCAAAGCACTGCAAAGTATAGGGTAAGTGTTTAACAAAGATTGTTGTTGTTTTTTTGTTTTTTTGTTATGTGTGATCAGATTCTGTGGGTCTCCATGTGCATAGATATAATACTAAAAGACACCAGAGAAAAACATACTGATGATGACTGATAAGCTCATATTTTTAATAAATAGACTGAACTGGTTTAGTTTTAATCATGCTTTCAAATGTCCTATTTACTGTCGTGTGTTTAATGAAGCGATGAAAGGGTAAATCAGGCTATTCTCCAACTAGGTCACTAGAAATACAGCCATTTACGACTCACAATATCTACTAGAGAACTCAGAAGACTATATTTCCTTAATCTTGTGTTATTTTGACTAGGCTATACAAGAGACTTACACATTTACAAGATTTACACAGCGTTTGCCTGTTCATACATTCAAAATGGTCACGATATCAATAATTCATTTTTTTTTTTCTTTTTTTTTTTCAGAACACGTAGATTCAACACATTATTGTCATTTGCAGCCTCTAGGAGAATAAAATGACTGTATTCACGCGACGTCGACTGACGTTCGCACAAACAAATTTCTGTGGCGTTTCTGTGGAGTCTCGCGACTGTGTCCATGAAGTCCTGTATATTAGTGGGTTTATGGATGCTACTGCAACAACCCGTCATTATGCATTTTCAAATTCATATAGCCATATCGAAGTAGCTACTTACCTCCGATTGTGCCCGTGTCCACAGAATATCCCACGATATCTCACTATCATGTGTGAGATCAAATAAAATGCATGCGTTATGTAAGGCAGCACTGCTCGTAGTGTGTGCTGCTGCTGGAGATGAATTAAAACATGGCAGGTGTAGTCATCAGGTTTGCTGCTGTAGTAATAAAGTAGCCTATCTGCAACGTTAAGAACATCAGCTAATTGCATTTAGATGAATAGTATGTTGTTTAAAGGCTTTTCAAAAAGATGAGCTATAAGATTTTAAAATAAAGCCTAATTCATAAATGCTTGAAGACACACAATATGGAAATCCAGTCTATGCACGTGAGCAAATTTAACTGTGGCAATGAATTGAATATTTATTAATGTATGGATATGTATGTCTTGGAATTTTCTCAGTCGGGAGTCATGTCCATAACACCAAATCCATCTTTTAATCTTGTTTTGTAAATGTTCATGTGATCCTGCATGCTTTAAAAGTGAAGTCATTTTTCCTGTAAATTAATGTATTGCTGATCATGAACATGGGTGATGAGAGCACAAACATATAGAGTAATGGATGGTACAGTTGTTCTTTTTGCATAGCTATCTAGAATCACAAACATTGTCCAAACTGTGGTACTAAGGAAAGCCATGTTGTAGTTCATATAAAGCAATACAGATACCGTTCATTCTCGTGATGTGGTCACAAAAACATCAAAACACAAATAGTGTTGTCAATTAAGTGCCATATTGCTTTTATTTGTTACAGATTACAAAGATGATAACAATCCTTGGATGAGACATTTCATTTGCTTTAACAAATAACTGAACAAACCACATTCTACTTCCAAGTGTCAAAATGTGTTACTCTGAATACAGTGTAATCCATCTTCCCAATAACAAGCTGTCACGCTGTAGTAAATCCAGAGCTAATTTTCTCATTAAATGTGAAATTGATTGGAAATTATGTTATTTAAAAATATATGTATATTTTTGTAAATGTAATGACAAATGACTAAAATAATTAGCTCACCTGCTACATCTAATATCTCACTATTTGCATTTTATTAATATTATTCAAAATTAATATACACTACTAAAAAGTTGGGGTCAAGATTTGGGGTCATATATGTATGCTTTTATTTAGTCAGGATGTCAAAAGTAACAGTAAAGACATTTAATATTACAAAATATTCTATTCATTTCTATTCATGAAAGAAGCCTGACAAAACAGTACAACCATTTTTCTAAACATAGATATTTATAAGAAATATTTATTGAGCACCAAATCACATATTGAAATAAGTTCGGAAAGCGCCAACCTTTTGAAAGGTAGTGTGTTGTAAATAGTTTTACTTTTAAAAGCATTTACACATGATTTGATACCCTCTGTTTTACTATCGTGCTTTGACCAGCAGATAGCGCCACAGTTACTGTATTCTCTTACATCCATCACAGTGCTTATTTAAACAAGAAACGTTTTTCATTTCCACATAGAATAATGCAAGGCAGGAACTTAGTCGTAATCATTATGCTTTGCCGATGGGAAAACAAAAACCAAAGAGCAGTTAACTATTATAAAATATCACACAGTCTTTCTCTATAATATAAAAAAATGTTTTTAAATCTGCTGAGCAAAACACCACAGCATTTAAGTGAGGTGTTAAAAATTAAAGGAAGACATGGTTTTTCTGTAATGTATTACCCAGTTCTGATATACAGTGACTAAAAGAAAATACTGGTGCTAAAAAATTCCCTATTCTTTTTATATTTACTTCACTGTCTAATTTTTACCCAAGAGTATTTAAAGGGGTCATAGGATGCCCATTTTCCACAAGCTGACTGATTCTTTAGGGTCTTAATGAAAAGTCTGTAACAGAGTTTGGTTAAAATTTCTCAAAGATAGTGTAAAACAACAGTTTTTTTTTACATCAAAAACAGCTCTTTTCACAGCAGCAGTTTTGTAGCATTTTTCTTTAAATGCAAATTTGCTCTGCTGACCCCACCCCTCTCTTCTGAGTTGCTCTCTGAGGGACTGTTTAGTTTAGTTTAGTTGCTCATTCATTGTGAAACTTGCTGACTAGCACATTATTAGGAAAGGTGTTTTGCAAAGATTCATTAAAAAACCTTACACTCATTTCTTCTTTAGATAAAGCTGGATAATGAATGATTCACACCAACATAGATTAAGGCAGATCTGGGGACGTTCCCTTCAGAAACAAACAAAATCCACTGTGTCTTCAGCAGGCTCAGATGTCAAGTGTAAGTGACGACTGCTATGTTCATTATTACATCCAACAACAGAACACCTCAGGGTCTTAGGAGTCATTCTTGTCTACATCTGCTCCAACGGCGAAACAATGGAGGACTGATGCCAGCTCACTCTGGGCGGGTCTGAGGTAAGATACCAGTCCAGTCTGTGCTGAAACGCCACTGTCAATCAAACTATCGTGGGAGGGGCTTGTTTTTGTGACGTCAAAAAAACAGGCATCTAAGATCTGCTCGATTTGAGAAAGGGGAAATGATTTAAGCAAAAAACAAACAAAAAAAACACTGGGTGGATCTTTATCATTATACGGTGATTGTGCACACACTGCGAACTCACATTTTAGTTCAAACAACCTGTAAAAGTGCATGTAATATTTTATGACCCCTTTAAATTGTCTATTTGGTGTCCTTTAGTCCACTGCACCGGTGGTGCAGAAAACCCAACAACCCCTTTTTTCTCCTCTGGGTCGATCCTGAGCTGTGCTGGGATGTTGCCGTGTTCTGGTGCGAGAGTTTTGCTGCTATTCCCTTCGTTTCTTTGATCTGTATCTCTAGATGTTTCTGAATTGCAAGGCCGAGTTCCTCAGGATCGACCGAGGCTCCATACACCTCCCAGGTCATGCCCTCCGCATCCCATTTCACCTCTTTCACAGGAGATTTTTGACTCTTAGATGCCTCTTTGCCACTCACATTCATCTTCTCCTCAACCAGACACACTTCTGGGAACACGTGCTGAGGCTGTTCCTCAGAGTCCTGACCTACTTGCACTCCCACATGTCTCAGCTCTTTTTCTGTGGTCATGGTCCCCACTTCCCTCTTGGACGTTTCATCCATCTGCTGTTGGGCGCCAGCTGGACCCAACGGAGCAGGCCAAGAGCAGCCCGGATTGCAGCAGCAGAGGAGTTGCTTACCATCCAGTCCGGTCTCGCTGACAGAAGAGATGAGCCGGGGAAGAGCGAGCAGGTTGCCTGCTGATACTTGCCCCTTGTAGTTCTCCATTCCTATCAAGTGTGGAAGCAGCTGGGCCGGGGCAGGAATTGGTTGCGGGTGGCAGTATGCCGCAAAAGTGTCCTCGATGGCTCCATGGTGGAAGTGTGAGTTACAACAAACAGATTCTTTGAATTTGGGGCAGGTGGCTTCTGGAATGACTTCAAAGATCTGAATGAAGCCATGTTTGGCTGGTTGAGTTGGACTGCCCGACCTGCTACTTCCTGCTCTAGTGGACGTGGTCATAGTATTGTTCTGCTGAAGCGGCATGGCCTGTTTACACACTAAAGAAGGAAACGACTGCCCACAAACATCTTGGTTTCGTCCTTGGCAAAAAGACGCACCCGTTTCACAGTAGAGAGGAGAAGCTGCGGCCTCTTTAAAAATCTGCAAGCTGTCTGAGTGGCTTCTTTGTATTGATAAGAGACTGTGGTCTTGTAGGACCTTGGGAGGAGATAAGACATGTTCCCTGTGCACTGTCAGGGAACACCTACATGTGTGTTTATTCTGATGGCTCACTGACTGTAAACACACACCATCAGACACGTGGGTCTCAGAAATACACGGACAACTTGTATCGTGTTGATCAATCTGGCTGCTGTTGAGGTCTTTTGGGAAGTATATTGCTTCATTGGAGCTCTTCAGGGGTACATCTTCAGGCTTCACCCCTGCTGAACTGTACTCAGCTGTGATAACAGGGTCTGAGGGGATTGTGCCACAGTGTGACACAGTGTGCCCAGCCTCTGCCATTGGATATCTTCTGGATTTAAATAGAAAAAAGTGATGGTTACACTTTATTTTGATTTTCCACTTTAGAAATTCTCTTCACTATTAGTAAATTTTCTCTCATTAGATTATTAGTAGTTAGGTTAGTAGGGTAAGTAGAGGAAGTTGACAGAGTTATTATAGCCAGTTAGAATGTCTGTTGGAGGACGAAATGCAATGTTAGCAGATATTAAGCAGACAGTCTATTAAAACTCTATGACTGATAGTTGACTGTGAGTTTGTGGCAAAACTACCTGTTCGTCTTAACTATAGCAGGTGAGGGGCGGGGGCGGGTAGAAAGGTCTGGTAAACCATCTTAATCTACCAACAAGGGTCTCAATCCCACAGGAGTCGATCTCTCACCCTACAGTCCCTGTATGCATTCGTTACAGTGTGTTGTTGTTATTCTGAGAGACAACAACATAAACATTGTGAAAAACCTTTTGGTTCTTTTGGTACAGCTTTCTTAAATTGGGTCAAAGGCTGTTTTTCCACATTATTCCAGCCATTGCTTTGGTTTTAGATGATATATATTGTCAACAGAGAAAAAAAAAGAGCTCTACATCAAACATTAGAAATAATATTAATACATGTTTAATACTTAAATTAGAATTCTAAATGTGCATATTAAAATCTTTGTTTATAGTTAAAGTCTCATTCATGAATCATATAAAGTTCTATGTTACACATGAAAGGAATTTGCTAGTTAGACACAGTGGGATGAAACAGCCTCTCGTTATTAATTCATTAAAGGCCCAAGTGCATCTCTCTTCCATTAAATCCAAAAATACCTGTCAAGGTAAGAGCCCCTTACTGTGTATCTTAAACCCATCCACACACACACACACACACACACACACACACACAACAAAAATAATGGCAGACCATTTTTTCAAAAGAAATGCTTACCTTGTGTGCCAGTCACAGATGGATGAAGCTCTCTTTGATGTCCTCTCCCCGTCTTTACCCGTCCACTGTCTCTTAAGTGATCTCTGCGGTCATCCCAGTCTCCTAAGAGTGCAGCATCAGTCCAGGTCCTTATAAAGGCAGGATCCGTCGGCACAGATCTCTCCGTCACACGTGACCCATCCTGGCCCTTGTCCTCTCCTTCAGCATCCCCACTCCAGCAGTGTAAAAGATGGAGGGAGCTTCGGGATTATACTCGTTTTTCATCTGATTACAAACCAGCCTCAGTCACATCTTCAAATCCCCAGGCAGGAAGGGCGTGTGAGTGCGCGCGCGTGTGTGTGTGTGTGTGTGTGTATGTGTGTGTGTCTGAGAGGGAGAATGAAGAAGGAATGTGTTTGCCTGTGTTTGTGTGGGTGTTGTGGGGAAAGAATACATGTGTGATGTGGTGGAGGGCTGAAGGAAATTGGATACTGAGAGAAGGAGGAGATTATGGCGATGAGGCAGTGCAGCGGTGGTTAAGCTGCCGGCGTTGATGCCACTTCATGCATCTGACAGAAAATAAAGGGGAAGCACTTGAATGAATGTAAAGGAAATCAATGGATGGACAGCCCAATTACTCGCTTCCTCGAAAGGCCTTGAAATGCCCTCACTGTCTGTTGGAATCATGCAGACACACAAACACAGTGGAGATGTGTTTGTGTCTTTCACATCCTTCTTTATAAAGAAGTGCCACTCCCTCTTGAGGTCTCTCTGGCTTAACCATCATGTCCCCCTGTTGCTATGGAAACAACATTTCTCAATGGGTATGAGATGACTCTTCTTTTATTGTGATACCATGATATTATGTATCATCTCTTAATATGTACACACACTAGCATGGGATCACAACAGTGAAGTGTGAATGAACACTGATCCCTCTGAGAGTCATTTGTGGACAGACTGTTCTTTCAGTTGTTCATTCACCAGTTTATTACTTGTTTTCTGGGTGCTGTATTTAACAGAGGAAATATAATTTAGCACCCTATTTGAAATATCTGTCTGTCTGTCTGTCTGTCTATCTGTGCAGAGGGAGAGATTCCCTGAGACTCAACATCTGGACATGGGTGTGGCCATAAGCACACAGATTAAGTACAGAAATGGACCAAGAGATAGAACAAGCCACAAAGCAGCAGTCACCAATCATCAGTCTTGCATGAGGATCGATGCTTCCTTTTGTCAGAGTGTTAAAGATGAATGTGGCAACTATTGATGTGTCCAATTGTCAAAATGAAATTGGGCTTTGCTTGTGCTGCTGACACAATTTTGAAGGTTTATTGACAACTCACATTATAGAACATCATCACAATACCAAGCTGTGCTGCGGCAAAATGGGTGATCTGACCTTATTTACAGAGAGTTTCAAATTCTGCTCTGTAAGACGCAGAAAAAAAGCTGCAATATGCTCAGAGAGTGCATTCTGAGCTGCATTGTTGAGAAAACATGGCTGGCCCGGCAATGAAGGGCAAAAGATAGGAACAAGGTTAAGCAATGTAGCTGTGCCTAATAAACAAAGAAACTATTGAAAGCCATTCAGTGACTCTGAAAGTGACATTCAGTGTGAGAAAATTTACTTTTTTCAAGAGAAATAGTCCCAAAAATACTCAAAATAATAAACACGTTTACAAAATGGGTTACAATGTAATACAGATGTATTAAAAAGGGAGTTGATTATACACTTTTATCATTATTTTATATATAAATATATATTTTGTGCACAAGAATTCTATAGTCAAGCATGAGAAAACGCATTAAAACACACTTGACCCATAATTTGCACAATAAAATGTTCCATTGTTGATCTTTGTACTTAAGTACACCCACACCGGCTATATGTAAATGCACAGAAGGTGTGTAGCACTTTTAAGTATCAACATAATCAGAAACACCAAATCACATTTATACTGAATCGTATATTATACTGAATTTACACAATTATACTGAATTTATATTTGAAATCAGGCCCAGTGGTAAAACACAGATCAATATTATAAGGACTGTTGCTTAATATTCTCCTATTGATAATCATTTACATTGATCATGATAATTTGTACTGACCTGGCATAGCTGAGATAAGTGCTTTGGTGGTCCTGGGTGAGTTGTGCCTGTCTCAGATGTCCTTTAAAGGGACTCTGAACTTTCTCTTATTATAGTCCTTCAAGCATGAGTCATTGCTGTTCCAAAGGGCATTATTGTTTCCTGTCTCTTCCCCGGGGCATTTGTAACTGTTCACTGTTCACACACCTACCTGAACTCCAGTCACACCCACACCGGCATATTTACATTCTCACCTTTGGATGTTAAAGTGTCAATACACTGACCCTTAGATCAATCGAGTCAGTGCCAGTGCTCCCTACTGATCAAGTTTCATTGTAGACATTGCATTGTAGACGTGTGCTGCTGGTTTTGTGAAGTCAAACTAATTTAAATGTATTAGTTCACCATTTAAGCAAAGGATAATAGCTATACTGCTGTTAATTCAATCAGACTCTGAAACGGCAAAAAAAGTGGACAGTGTCACAGCTGCAGTTATCTAAAGACCAAAAGGATAGAAAACCAGCCCAGCTGCCTTCTTTCAATGAATATAAATCAGCATGTTCATATCTCACTTTTGAGGTTAAGAATCAATATTTGGTCTCCACTTGAATTACCTGGTAATTCCTGTTGAGCAGTACCTGGTACCAGCTCTGTAAAATCAAAACCCGTATCAGCTCTTTAAAACAGGAATATACTTATGCAATTGCAATGTCTATAAAAGGTTTATTACTGCATGATTGCAGTGTAACCTGTTAGGTTAGGTTTTAAAATTAACATTTTTCATAATTTATCAGAATGTAATATTTTAAAATGACACAAACCAACTAATAGATGCAGTCGCAGCATAATGTTGTGGCTAAAATGTAGCTCAAATATAAAAGAAAGAGCTGGATCTTATCAATAAACTGAGCCAAATGATATGGCTCACTAAAAAAGAGCTGGAATTCCCATCATCATGCGGATTTCTATTGCTATGACTGGATTTCACCTTTTGAAATTGAACTGAGCAACAATAAATGTGACCACATTGCTATAATTTACTCACCTTGTTTCAAATCGTATGAGTTTCTTTTTTTCTGTTGAGCACAAAAGAATATATATTGAAGAATGCTAGTAACCAAACAGTCGCTGGTAGCCATTGAGTTCCATAGTATTTTTTTCAAACTATGGTGAGTTTTTTTTATTGCTGTGATGTAGGAGGTGGAGGTCCACTCAGTGGACGATGGAGGGACACACTGATTAGGCTCAGCTGGGTGCTGTGGCTTGTGTAATGTGGACATATGATTGGATGGACTCTGGGCATGTGGCCTGTTGTAACAATCTCCTGCAGAGACTACCCATATGTTTCAATCATTACAGCTTCTGCAAAACATGCCCACTGTCTGTTTAATGCAAGCATGTACACAGAAAAACATTTGTCAAATGAGAGTAAAAAAAATGGCCATCGAACATTATGCAGTTTACATCAAAGCGCTTTAACAAAGGAAAAGATTAATTTAAAAAACTCTGTAACTGGGACTCTGTCTTCATTATACAAGTTAATTAAAATATTAGGCTACCATGAAGGGCAAATAATCAAATTGTAGATAGTAATTGGCATGAAATTAGACCGCAAAGTGATAATTACTGAACTTTTCCCATTAAATATTTCCCATCTTTTTCTTTATTAAGGTAATGAAGGTTTGCTCCCTAGGGCCAATGAAAAGAGCTGTGCTGCAAACAAGTGTTAATACACACTATTTTCAGTGACAAAGTCAAAGTAGTGTTTCTGTTGTCTCCATCTAGTGGTCATGTAGAAGAAGTCTGCTTAAATTACTGCTTCACTAGCAAGAAAGCAGCAAGAATGAAGAGTGATGGCAATTTTTGTTTTTTAAAAAGCCTACATCATCCATGTATAACTCACATTACATATAATGTTTTTGCATACAGTCATATAATTGTAGGAAGAAAATATTTTTCTTATCTAAAGTGTGTGTGTTTTACCACCATTCAACCCGCTTGGGGTTGGGAAGGGATTTTTAATGCTGTCTTATGCTCACTAAAGCTAGATCATGAATCGTGTATATAAAAAAAATAATAATAATAATATTTTGAATTAATGCTACAGTCTTCAGAAATCATTTATGCTGAGAAAAAAAAAGTATAACAAGTGAGCAGCACAACTATCTCCAACACTGATAATAAATCAGCATATTAGAATGATTTCTGAAGGATCGTGTGACACTGAAGACTGGGGTAATGGTTGATGAAAATTCAGCCTTGCCTTCACTTAAATAAATTATATTATAAAGTATATTAAAATAGAAACTAATGAAAATAATATTGAATAATATTGATTTTTTTTTTTTATCTGAACATCGCAGTATAAAAACAGGCAATTTCACTTTATTGTCACTTTATTGCCAGAATCAAGCTGTTCTGGTAAACCGTACACTTTACACACAAAAATAGTCTATTTATTTAAAAATGTAATCAACACCCAATAGCGCAGCTATGGAGGACGGATAAAGATTGTGCTGTTTGTCGAGCTGCATGAAGCCTTCTAATTGGCCACAGCCGAGCCACCTCGCACATTCAGTTTGTTAAATCTGAAAAGTCTGTCGTTGCCCTCAAGCCATTTGTCTCTGGAAATATACAAGCCACACACTCACAGACATGGTTCAAAAAATTACTTCCGCTGACACAGTATTCACTAAAATTACTCTGTTTTGTCGATCGTCTGGAGTCTGACCTTGACAGAAACTGAGCAAACAATTTTTAAGACATGGATACAAAGATGCAAACACAACAACAGCATTTACACAACACTATTCGAGTTATCAATGATGATTGCTTGTTTTATTTAGACTTAGGAAGCTCAAGAACTCTTCTTGATATGTTTCTGGCTATTGCTTTCATGATATGGAGATTCAGTTTTGTGCTCATGGCTAGTTAGAAATAAATGATCAACATGATCAAAGAGCCTGCATTAAAAAGCCCTACACCAGGAAACTAAAGTAGTAAGGCCAGCTATGATATGAAAATAGACAACCAAAGACAAACTCTTTCCTAACAATATATATTTTACATTCAACATTATTATATAAGATGGAATATCACTTCAGCAGTGTTAATGTACTCTGATAACAGAAACCACAAGTCAGATATAACACTACTCATATTAAGAGCAGTGCAGTGCATTAGTACGCAACATAAAAATTAAATGTTTGTTATTATTTCATTTCCATGGATAGACAACAAGCTCGTAGATAGATACAGTAACTTCGCTAGATCTAGTTCTCTTATAATGGAAGTCCATGGAGAGTATAATTGCATGTTTGTATGCAGATATTTTATTTAAGTTATTTTCCACTGGTTCTGATGCCTGATGGAGAGTCTGTCTCCCAAAAGTTCCTGTTGCTGGGACAGCGGACTACAAATGACATCTATTATGGACAAAATACTTTAGATGATGTAATCGCACCACATCTCTCCGAAGTGAGCAGGGTACATTGTTATTGCTTTGGTCTGACTACATACCAAGCTAGAAGGAGTAACTGTGTGTGTGTGTGTGTGTGTGTGTGTGTGTGTGTGTGTGTGTGTGTGTGTGTGTTTGTTTCACTATCCTTATGGGGATGAAATGTCAGAAAATATCCCCACAAGGATATCTGACTGTACGTGTGTCAAGAAGATGACTATGCAAGTCTAAGCGGTCTCAGAAAGAACAGCCATCACCATGTCGGCCTGCTTAGCCAGCTTTGTGCTGGTGTGAGCGGACAGTTTGGACAGGGTGTCCCTCAGGTTTAGAGACGTTATCTGCTCCCGTAACATGCCTGTAGGAGAAAAAGAAGAGGGTAAAGCGTAATATATAATTCAGTTCACAGAAGCTTGTCATTTCAATCTTCACAGAGAGTTTGATTAGTTAGTAAGTACTAATCTAATACAGGACGGTCAGAGATCAATCTTTGGCAATCCCACAGTGTGTCATTTAGTGCTACTGACTAGAGTTGGCAAGGCTGCAGATGAGGCCTAAAGCACTGAATTTGACCTCCACGGCCACAACAGGGTCATCTAGCATCTTCTGCAAGGTGGGAAGGAGATCTGCATCCCGAAATGGTTCTTGCACTGCCTCTGCACAGAAAAAAAAACGTATATATACCAAGTTTAGACATGGGATGTATGTGGGGACCACATAACACAAGGATTTCAGTGAGCAACCCACATGCAAAAGACAATATAATAAAAGCTAAATTAGCTTTTGAAAGGAAGCACACAACTTATAGATAAATCATTTTGACTCATTAGTTAACAGATCTTCCCTTACGAAAGGAAAATATATTTACCAATATATTTCTTAAAATATATTGTGATATATTGTAATATATTATTTTCCCTTTTTAGTTTCTAATATATTATATATTTGAATACATTTAATAATATATTGATGATACATATATTACATAATATATTGCAAAATATACAAATGATTGCCGCTTTCAATATATTGCAATATATTGGAAAAAATAAATATATATAAGAGTATATGCCTAATATATTACATGATAATTTCCAATATACTGCAATATATTGTTGTTTCATAAGGGTTGGATACAGTACTCACAACAGCAAGTGTGTTATTGCCTTAGCACTTAGAATATAACAGAAGAGAGGATTGCAGTAAAGCAATGCAACTGACTCTGTAGGTGACATAACAAACGTGACATAACAATGACTAAAATTCGTGATTTTGAATGTAGCCACAGCAGTGGTATTTCTGTCTTGAATGAGGGTCAGTGGCAGTGACCTGCCAACACCTCCAATGTAACTTGGAGAAAGTTGTTGGATGATAAAATAACCTTAAAAATTCCTGAAATACCCTAGACAGGAAAGTACATATATAGTACTGTAAGTCATTTGAATGGAGACACAGCTAAATTCTTACCGATGTCTATTGCAGAAGCAATGGCCAAAGCAACTAAAGCCTCATTCTGCATGATGACGTGCTCACTGGTTGCCATTGAGATGAGATGTTGGACTCCATCTGCTTTAATGACAGTGTGGATGACTTCCTTTTAAAGACAACAGAGGGGTTATTTTAGATAAACAGTTTATCTTACTATAGTTATGCATGACTCTAAATTACACATACTGCGCTTGTCTGAAACTCACAGGGTTTCGGCTGTGTCTTATGAGAGCTGCTAAAAGACGGTTGGCCTCGCCTCTGACACCAGCGTGATCTTTAGCCTCGCACCACTCCATCACCCGTGCTAACAGAACCTCATCCTTCCCTAAAACTGAAGCTGCTTCCTCTACGAGAGGAGCGGGGAGGAAGAGAACAGTAGAAATAAAAATATGCTAGAAATAACACAAATAATAAAGAGATACCGTGGCAGCACTTTAAGGTTTGTTTTCATCTGTATTTAGTTACTCAGATAACCTTTGTTAAGGGATATTATCACTGGAGCACAGTAATTTAGTGTGTCAAAGCTCTCGCAGGCCTTTTGTCTGTGTGGCCAAGTGGTCTTTTTGCTGGCGATATTCAACCCTCAAGAGATATACAATAGACTACGCCACCCTGGGACTATACCAGGGAATCACAGTTCACTTAAAATGTTATAAGGAACCCAGGTGCATTCCACTGAATAATGTGAGCAAGAGACGTGGGTAGCAAAATAGAGTTTGTTTATTAGTACAAAAGTTTAAAATGCAGGAATAGTCACCCAGCCAATTACTAAACTGAAAATCACAATCCACAATAAGGATTCACAATTACTTCGGAGCTGTGGCCTATTGGCATCAAATGGGCTAAGAGAGGGAGCAAAAGAGGAAAATCACACTAAGTGCACACACACACACACACACTCTCTCCAATACCCGTGATTTTATCAGTGGTGCTCACACAGCATAACACAGCACACGGTGAAGGAAAGCCTCACTGCCGTCGGACACACAGCTCCTGTAATTGTAATACAAACCAAAATAAATCAAATTAATAAAAATTAATCAATAAAAACTTAAATGCAGGGGAGCAAAAGAAACCCTTCCAACATAAAGAAAAGAAATGAATTCTAGCTTAAACAGCTAGATAATAACACAAAAGGAAAAGGAAAAATAAATTTAAAGACAACAATGTCCAAGAGAAAATCTCAGCATTCTGAACCAGTCCAAAATGAGAAACACCACAAAGGGCAAATGAAGAAATAAATATCTGAATGAGCGCGGCCCTCGAACTCGTTATTTCCCAACGTACGAGGAAAAGATCTTCAAAATACAGTCACAGTAGGAGCAGGTTTTAACCAACAACTCCAAAATCGGGCCGCGCTAAATCACCCAGAACAAAATGATGAAAACACACAGCAAAAATATACAGAAAAGAAACGAAAGCAAATCCAGCAGGAACAAAACAGCAGCGTGCTTCTATATGTAGTAGGGAAATGCAGCACGCCCAGTCTTAGCCCTTAATAGATAAGAAGACGATTAGTAAACTAGTTCTAGTTTATGAACAGCAATCGGAAATATAAACACACATACCAAATAACGCAGCCGTTCGCCACACCAGAAAGCAGAGCTGACGTCAGTATCCACGGGATAGAAATGAAGTAGATGCCAAACAGCATATATTGGATATCCCCACTCAACCGGTAAACACACGGGAATGCTGGGACTAGGCAGTGTAACGAGCCAGACCGCACGTAACGGTTGTTTACAATAGACTCTCCAGTGCACGCAAAGCCCCACAGAAATAACACAAGCGGTGTTAAAATGCCCAAACGGCTGTGTTTTAACCACAGACCTCTGTTGAATGCCGGTAAACAGGAAGAGCGCAGGCACAGAACAGATGACCACCTCCGGCCCGCACCAAACAGCCATTTAAACACACCTCCCTGCGGGGAGATAGGCTACCAATAACATGACGTCACTACAGGGAGGATCTGACTAATCTGCCACAATCTACCCCTACTTTTTGTATCGTCGCCCCGACGATAGAATACGGCAACCCCACTTATCAATTCCAAGGCCTGTAAATGACAGAGATCCCACTAGAGACAGACCCACCTAGGGGCACAGCCTCACCAGGCGCCTCCACTGACCGTGGCAGGTGATGGACATTGGAGTGCTGGCCTGCTCTGGGTCTCGTTGATCTCCGCAAAGCCATTACCTCAGTGCCTGGTGGGCCTACAGACACAGTAACAGATCCCGGAGCGAGACCCATTTCTCCAGAACGGTGTTGTCCTTGGGCTACTGGTATCCCAGGTACCGTCACCAGGGGGCAAGGGTCCAAGATATCCAAGGGAGCTTGGACAGCTGCAGGGACTAAATTACTAACAGCCGGACTCTGAGCCTGGGGGGTTTCAGGGACGAACAGTAGCAAATCGCCCTCGTCTGGCTCATCCTCTAAAGGCAGCGCCCCCTCCACCAAAGGCCTATCCCGAGGGCTCGGAACTGGACGGTCCCCTAAAATCTTAGCCTTCAACAAAGAGCGATGAACATGCCTTACCTTACCCAACTCATCAACCGGTGCAATTGTATATACTGAACCCCCTTCAACAGGTGCCTTCACTACTTTATACACAACTGGGCTCCACAAGTCTTGGATCTTATGGCGACCTCTCATGCCACACTCACGGAGGTAAACCAACTGGCCCTCCTCAAGTGACACACACCGCACATTCTGATCATGATGTATTTTACGTCTCTCCGCGGCCACCCTTAGCCGATCACGTGCCCCTTCAAAGGCCACATGGAGCCTAGTTTGATGTTCCACAACCCACTCATGAACATTACCTACCCCCACCTCCTGGACTCTGCCCAACAAAAAGTCAACTGGGAGCCGTGGTTCTTGCCCAAACATTAGGAAGTATGGGGACTCGCCAGTGGTCTGATGCGGGGTGGTGTTATAACAGAAAAGTACTTGTGGAAGGCAAGACACCCAGTCCCTCTTCCGAGAAACAGGCAATGTACGGAGGAGACTATGCAACGTCCTATTGAAGCGCTCGCATTGGCCATTACCAGCCGGATGGTAAGGAGTAGTGCGAGACTTCTCGACCTTGTACAACTGACAGAGCTGCTGGATGAGAGAGGATTCAAAGTTACGGCCCTGATCGGAATGAATCCGACCAGGGACCCCAAACTTGTAAAACCACTCGGCCACAAGAACCTGGGCCACAGTCTCCGCCCGTTGGTCCCGTGTGGGGATAGCCATGGTGTACTTCGTGAAGACATCAGTCATCACGATGACATTTTCAACTCCTGAACGAGAGGGTTCAAGCACAGTAAAGTCAATGGCTACGATCTCGTTAGGTCTTGATGCCAACAAATGGCCCATAAAACTACGGGCAGTGGGACCCCCATGCTTAGCAACTTGGCACCTTTCACACTCCTGGCACCATCGTGCCACTTCTGAGGACATTCCAGGCCAATAACACCGCTGCTGTACCAACTCAGTGGTACGCTCATTCCCCTGGTGCCCATGCTCCTGATGAAGCTGCCTCAAAACCTCAGATTTTAAGGTAGTGGGTAAAATCAATTGAAAGCACTCCTCACCCCCATCAGAGCGAAACACTCGTCGATACAATACACCCTCTCTCTCAATGAACCGATCCCACTGACGAAGCAGGATCAATCCCAGCCTAGACAACCGTTTGCGTTCTTCCACTCTAGGGAACACCTTTCGCTTCCAAAAGGGCAAAATTTCCTTAATCACAGGGTCTGCCTGTTGCAAAGAGCTCAATTCTGCAGTGGTATAACTGGGCAGGGCTGTGATCACCGCTTGAGTGGCTTGAACAGCTACCTGCGTACCAGCCCCCTGCTGTACAGCACGAGGAACTGCAGTGCCTGGAAGCAAGTCCCCTAACATGCTAGAGTCAAGTGGGTGCTGCCTCGACAGAGCATCTGCGTTTCTATTACATCTGCCTGATCGATACCTCACCTCAAAATCAAAAGCTGCAAGTTGTGCTGCCCAACGCTGTTCAGTCGCCCCAAGCTTTGCCGATGATAGATGGCTAAGGGGATTGTTGTCGGTGAAAACAACACATTTGTGCCCCAACAAATATTCACGGAACTTTTCAGCCATGGCCCACTTGAGCGCCAAGAACTCTAATTTCATAGAGCTATAGTTGTTCATATTGCGCTCAGTGGGCCTAAGACTGCGGCTGGCATATGCAATTGGCCGCACGGTTCCTCCCTGTTCTTGGGAAAGAACTGCCCCAAGACCACTGAAACTAGCGTCAACCTCCAGAATAAATGGCAGAGTAAAATCTGCGTAGGCAAGCACAGGGGCAGAGGTGAGTTTCCTCTTTAAGGCTTCAAAACTATCCTGACAAATCTCACCCCAGGCACCGTTAAAACTCACCTCCCTACGTTTCTTTGTCTTGCCACCTGCCAGTTCGGCCACCAATTTATGCAGAGGGGCCGCCAACCTGGCAAACCCCTCCACAAAACGGCGGTAATAACTGGCAAAACCCAGGAACGAACGCAACTCGGACAGACTTGTAGGAGTGCGCCACTGAGCTACCACTTCAATTTTACTTGGGTCTGTGGACACACCTTGAGACGACACCACATGCCCTAAATACTTTACCTCACGTTGAAAGAAGGCACACTTTCCTAACTTGGCTTTTAGTCCTTCAGCCCCTAACCGACCCAAGACCACCCCCAGACGCTCCAGATGTTGAGCCACCGAGGAAGAGAACACCACAATGTCATCTAGATACAAGAGCAAAGATTGGCATTGTTGGTCACCAAACAACCTCTCCATCAGACGTTGGAAGGTACTGGGAGCGTTACAGAGACCAAATGGCATCCTATTCCACTCGAATAGGCCAAATGGGGTACAGAAAGCAGTCTTAGGCCGGTCAACTTCAGTGACAGGTACCTGATTGTACCCGCTGGCTAAATCCATAGTGGAGAACCAGCGGGCACCAGTCAGGGCATCAAGGGACTCCTCAATACGGGGCAAAGGGAAGGCATCCTTCCTAGTTTTAGAATTAAGTTGACGATAGTCCACGCACATTCGTAGACTACCGTCTTTTTTCTTAACTAAAACAATGGGAGACGCATAGGGGCTGCAGCTTTCCCGGATAACCTGTGCCTCAAGAAGTTGATTAATGTGGGACTTTACTACCTCATATTCCGAAGGTGGTATACGCCTGTACCGTTGCCTGACAGGGGTATCGTCCAGAAGCGGAATATCATGGGCCAAGAGGTTAGTGCACCCCAGATCACCCTCATGGGCTGAAAACACAAATTTGTACTTGTGAAGCAAAGCCCGGACCCGGCTTTGCTCTTCCCCTGCCAAAACTGACAAATCTATGGCATCAATCTGGTCCTCCACAGTAGAGGGGACCAAGGAACTATGGGAGCCTACAGTAGCAGTTAAGGACCTTACTTCAGTAATACCTTCTGGCAAACTAATGACAAAGACACCACTCAATGTGCCTAAAGACGTCCTGGGGTAAAGAATCACCTCAGTGGTACCCACATTCACAACCGGGATATACACCGTGCCCCGGGTCACTTGAACCAGTGCGGGGGAGGCCAACAAACCAGCAGGTAAGCCTGAATCTGGAGGCTCAAACAGCACGGGACCGGAAGCATAATGTTCTGAGCAGGTTGCCGCTACCAGCTTCATGGTACCACCTGGAATGTGACACATGCCCCGCCCCCGCACCCTAACCCCCCCAACACGATCAGAGGTCTGGACACTAACCTTACTACAATGTTGTAATGCCTTTGTGACGGAGCTAGGGGCCTGTGACACCACCGGTAAGTCAAAAAGGGATGTACCATGTTGTCCAAAAAGTTCCTGGTAGCACCGGCCAAGGACATTCATCCCCAAGACACCCGGGACATGTCCACCGGCGCCACCAGGAGGATCTCGGACAACCAGCACTCCACACTCCGGTACTACTTTACCACAAAGTTCGACATCGAGCTCCATATACCCGATATAAGGAATCGCAAGACCATTCGCAGCGGTAAGTTGCAACCATTGACACGACCTAAGACGCTCCTGCCCCCATGGTTCAAAATACTGGTGAAAGCAACTCTCGGTGATCGTGGACACCATGGAACCGGTATCCACTAAACATGGCACTTGAACACCACCGATGAGCACATTAAGATGAGGACAGGAGGACACCAAACGAGAGACAGAATTTAGACGGTTTACAACATTTGAGTCAAATGACTCCCCATCCGCGCTGTGACTCCGCAGCCCGGTGGGGATTAGTTTTCCGACGGCTGTGAAGATCGAAACTGCCTAGACCCAGTTGAAGATATACCCACTGCTGGAGCGCGAGGGAGAACACGTTCTCCATCACACTCTCGGGCAAAATGGCCAGACCGTTGGCACCTCCGACATACTATATTACTGTGATATGGGGACCGGCTATATGAATTAGGGACCTGCAAGCGAGCCAACCCTTGGGTAAGTTGGTTTAACTGTTCTTGTTGTGCCTTCAACATTTCCCGTAACTCTACTAGCTCCGACTTGGAAGGGGAGCTCAACCGAACTACCTGCGACTCCCCCTGCATGGCATACTGGGCCCCATAGGCCACTGGTACAGACTGACTTCGCCCTCTCGCACCCCCAGGCACTCCCTCCCGCTCCCAGCGCATTGCCTCGCTACGAACATCTAAGAGGGAAGAGGTAGGGTCACGGCGGACTAATTGTTTTAGTTCCCGACGAAGACCAATATCGAGCACGTGCTCGACAAACTGGTCACGCAATAAAGCTTCTGCATTTGGTATGGCATGCGGCGACTGCTGTTTTACCCCCTCCAAGAGGCCCATCAATGCAATAGAGAACTCTAAAAGTGTTTCTCCTTCCTGCTGCCTCCTGGAAAAAAATGCCTGTTGCAATGCTACATATGACAAAGAACACCCATACAATTCCTTTAAGGCCCGAATTATCTTATCTGGATCCCCCCTCTCTGTCTCAGACCGATACCTGATCTCATCCCGAGCTTCTCCCTCTAAATGATCAAAAAGAAAGAATGCTTGATCAGCTCTAGACAAATGGCGAACCCGCATACAGGCTTGGGCCTCCTCTACCCATTCATTTATGGTAATACCGGGTCTCCCGCTAAATTTTGGGCACTTCCTATCTCGGGGAACAAACACAAATCGCTCAGTAGATGGGGCACTTGCACCAGCAGATTGCTGTGCACCAGAGGGTAAGGCGGTAGAAATAGGAGCTGTACTAGGACCTGGAATAACAATTTGAGCCTGTTCTTGTCTAAGTCTCTCATTATCAGCTCTTAATTGGGCCACAAGATCCTGAAGTTCTTGTAATTCTTCTGCCATCGCTAACTTTTAGTAAAACACTTACCACCAAGCAAGGCGGGGCAGAAAGAAATTTGGACCTGAAACACAATCAGGGGAGGTAGCCAAAGAGACCCTTCAAAGAGTCTACGCTGCTGTCTTGTTCCTGTAAAAATAAAAAAAAAAAGCAAATAATGGCAATACCAGCTGGCAAAGAAATCTTCACCCACGTCTCTGTTCCATTTAGTGGACCCTGCCGACTACGCCAAAATGTGGCCAAGTGGTCTTCTTGCTGGCGATATTCAACCCTCAAGAGATATCCTGCTGACTACGCCAAAATGTGGCCAAGTGGTCTTTTTGCTGGCGATATTCAACCCTCAAGAGATATACAATAGACTACGCCACCCTGGGACTATACCAGGGAATCACAGTTCACTTAAAATGTTATAAGGAACCCAGGTGCATTCCACTGAATAATGTGAGCAAGAGACGTGGGTAGCAAAATAGAGTTTGTTTATTAGTACAAAAGTTTAAAATGCAGGAATAGTCACCCAGCCAATTACTAAACTGAAAATCACAATCCACAATAAGGATTCACAATTACTTCGGAGCTGTGGCCTATTGGCATCAAATGGGCTAAGAGAGGGAGCAAAAGAGGAAAATCACACTAAGTGCACACACACACACACACACTCTCTCCAATACCCGTGATTTTATCAGTGGTGCTCACACAGCATAACACAGCACACGGTGAAGGAAAGCCTCACTGCCGTCGGACACACAGCTCCTGTAATTGTAATACAAACCAAAATAAATCAAATTAATAAAAATTAATCAATAAAAACTTAAATGCAGGGGAGCAAAAGAAACCCTTCCAACATAAAGAAAAGAAATGAATTCTAGCTTAAACAGCTAGATAATAACACAAAAGGAAAAGGAAAAATAAATTTAAAGACAACAATGTCCAAGAGAAAATCTCAGCATTCTGAACCAGTCCAAAATGAGAAACACCACAAAGGGCAAATGAAGAAATAAATATCTGAATGAGCGCGGCCCTCGAACTCGTTATTTCCCAACGTACGAGGAAAAGATCTTCAAAATACAGTCACAGTAGGAGCAGGTTTTAACCAACAACTCCAAAATCGGGCCGCGCTAAATCACCCAGAACAAAATGATGAAAACACACAGCAAAAATATACAGAAAAGAAACGAAAGCAAATCCAGCAGGAACAAAACAGCAGCGTGCTTCTATATGTAGTAGGGAAATGCAGCACGCCCAGTCTTAGCCCTTAATAGATAAGAAGACGATTAGTAAACTAGTTCTAGTTTATGAACAGCAATCGGAAATATAAACACACATACCAAATAACGCAGCCGTTCGCCACACCAGAAAGCAGAGCTGACGTCAGTATCCACGGGATAGAAATGAAGTAGATGCCAAACAGCATATATTGGATATCCCCACTCAACCGGTAAACACACGGGAATGCTGGGACTAGGCAGTGTAACGAGCCAGACCGCACGTAACGGTTGTTTACAATAGACTCTCCAGTGCACGCAAAGCCCCACAGAAATAACACAAGCGGTGTTAAAATGCCCAAACGGCTGTGTTTTAACCACAGACCTCTGTTGAATGCCGGTAAACAGGAAGAGCGCAGGCACAGAACAGATGACCACCTCCGGCCCGCACCAAACAGCCATTTAAACACACCTCCCTGCGGGGAGATAGGCTACCAATAACATGACGTCACTACAGGGAGGATCTGACTAATCTGCCACATCTGCATACAAGGGTGTCTTAAATAATGGAAATTACAGCCTCTTGAACAACAGTTTAAAGTTGTAAGCAGAAATGTTAATTCAGCAGCCATCATAGTCACTTGGCAGGTAATTGTATAGTATAGTAAAGCTTTTGTCTAAAATTGATAACATGTTGTTTGTCGTGTCCTCCTCTTCAACAGCCAAATACTAACACTAGGACTGTCACCTTACTATACTACCTTTGCATTGTGTGAATTTAAGGGTCACTTTTCTCTAATGTGAGTTCATTTGATAGTTTAATTTAATTTAATTTCACATAAATGCAGTTTTCTTGAATCATTACCTTGGCCGTCCACCATCATGCGCAAAGTGCCCAGCAGTTTGAACTGCACGGGGGGCATGTCGGAGCGCAGCAGGGTCCTGATCCTCTCTGTGACTCCATCCTCCAACATACGCACCTTATTAGAAGCTACATCAGGACAACAGAGAGAGCTGGATGACAGATCTAACCACAGACAACTTGCTAAAATGTCCAATCTGGACTAGCTGGTTTGCTGGTAAACTAGCATAGCCAGGTATGTTATTTTTAATGAATTTGGCAGGAAACACCTACACACTTGCATCCCATGCTGGAGGCCAATATCCAAACCTGTCCTTGCTAAACTACACTACATGCAGGTGAAACCCATACAGGAAACTTAAAAAATGTTTCTCAAATATGTTTTTGCAAAAGGCACTGTTTTAGTGGTAGTTCAAAGGGTTGGGCCAGTTAGATTTCTTTTAAAGAAATTAATATTTCTATTCAGCAAGACACATAAAATTGATCAAAAGGGACAGTAAAGACTTTTGCATTGTTAAAAGTTCTATTTCAAACCAATGAAGACTGGAGTAATGGCTGCTTTGATATCAAAGGGATAAATTGCATTTTAAAATATACTCAAATAGAAAACCGTTATTGTTATATTATTTCACAGTATTACTATTTTTACTGCATTTCTGGTCAAATTAACACAGCCTTGGTGAGCTTACAGGTTAAGAAATCTTATCGACGCCCACAAAAGAGAAGATTTAACAGCAGTGTACTTTGAAAATAAATGGAGAACCTGGAATAGCAAGATTTCGAAGTGCACTGAGGCCAGCGTGCTGCACAGATACATCTCCCTCTGCTACATGCTGCTCCAGCAGGTCCAGAATACGAGGAACAACTCCTAAATCCAACATCTTCACACAGTTGCCATCTAAGAAAAAATGAGAGAGGGAGAGAAAACCATTTTCAGTCATAAAGTCAGACAAAAACTTTTCTCATACTCCACTACAATCCATCTTCATGCTCTCACCATTTCTGGCAAAGTTAGCAATGGCCAGGGCTCCTGACAACTGCAGCTCAGTATTTGCCGACTGTAGCCAGGAGAGAACATCCTGATACACCATCCCTGTCCCTTCCCCAAAACACTTCTGCATTGATTCATCTGTAAGGAAAGGCAGAATAGCACTATTCTTGCACTGCATTGTTGACATATTTCATTAGACTCAGTAATGATCTAAGGTTGATAGTCTGATGGAGTCATAATGAAATAGTCTAAACAGAAAAATCCATTGGAACATGACGTTAGCGGTGAAATAATGGAGTGAGACGTACCTCCCAGCAGGAGGGTCACTATGAGGTTTGATGCCACTTTAATGCTGCAGAGGTCATGTGTGTCAGAGCCACCCTGAAGAGTTCGAATCATTTCAGAGAGCGCCTCGGGCACGCCTGCTTCCACAAACTGCAGTTTCAGAGCATCTAAAAGACATGAACACGTAATCACACAGGGGTTTGCAAGGACACGCACAAGTACATTTTTAGCTCACTTCTAGACATCATCACCAAGAGTAGTGACTGAGGCAAGATTTCAACCTTAGTACACTATATGAATAATGCTGTATGATCCAGGTTCACATTTAGATATGGTTAAAATATGATGAGGCTCACCACTCTCTCCCAGTGACCCAAGAACCTCTAGGATGAGATGGCGGCGTTCTGCGTCTGGTGCCCGCTTCAGCTGATAGGTCAAGACCTCCGCTACACCCACTTCCACCAGGGCCTCTCGTGCAGCATCTAAACATACAGTAGTGATATAAAACAAAATTAGTAACTTGATATTAGAGATATTATAAGAAAATACTTGAATGTTTCTTCCAATAAGAATAACTAAGAATGATTTTGCTTTAAATACAAGACTCCATATATTGGTAGTAAAGTGGTTATTGTACATACAATATGTCGGTATAAACATATTAACCAAATTGTGTAATTTTGCATGCTCATTTCCCCAATTTTTATGTATAAATTACATTTGTCATAAAATTGTTCAATGTAATCTTTAGAAAATCTCAAATTGAAAATCCATTTTTCATGTAATACATTATTATGTTGTTGTGATGCCTAAATAGTGTTTTATTTTTATTTGTAATTATTTTAAAAGATTATACATATATTATGTAAATAAATAAATAATACTAACAGTGTAAGTAAATAAAGAAATTGTAATACATTGTTATTTCATCAACTAAACAGATTGATTTAATATCAAAAGATGAGCATTCCTTTATTTATTTATTATTATTGTTATTTATTTATTTATTTACATTTACATATTTATTAGTATGATTTTATTTAGTTATTGAATGAATGAATGAATGAATAAATAAAAGTATGTATATAATGTAGGTAGGTATCAATTACAATTTTAAAACCGGTTTATCGCTACTTAGTGTGGCAATGTCCAGTCAGCCTTTTTGTTTTTATAATATATGATTTTAAAGCTTCACTGCTCTCTATTTTCGTCTTACCCACATCAGCAAGGTTGCAGAGTGCCAGCAGGCAGACGTTTACCAGTGGGTCATTCTCAGGATACTGCTGCATTATGGCCACCAGCCTGGGGATTACACCATTCTCCACCAGCTGTGTCTGCTGGACAGCTGAGAGAGAGTGACACACACACACACACACACACACACACACACAGGGAGGACGGGTGAGTGGGCACACAAGCACAGACAGCCAAGAGAAGAATGGGCATTGAGAGCTGTAGAAGATGTGAGAGTATAATGGAGAAAGGAGCACAGCGAATTAATCGTTTTTTGTTTCTGAATGTGTGTAACGAATAGGCTGTCAAAAACTAAGCCTCAACTAAATAAAAGCAGAAAATTTATATTATCACTTTATGTTTAAAGTGTTAGGTAGAATGTTTTACTTATAGGACTGATCATAGACAACTCGAGGAACAACTACTAAGCCATCTTTTGAATATGAAATTCAACAAAGTATTTTCCTTTCAGCACAAAGACAGAGAGATGGCAACAGAAGAGAAAGACAATCCATGGTTTTATAAAGACAAGAATCCCATCAAACACAATGTTTTAATACCAAATGCGGACCAGTGAACCATAATATCAGGAGAACTGCGTGTTCAAGAAGCTGAAGGATAAACTGAATCAAGATCCTGACATTTACTTTTCAAATGAACTCTGTGGTAAGAAAGAAAAAAAAAGCTGAGCAGAATTGTGCGACCAACTGGAAACACATCAAGACGGTTGGTGAGAAACACGATTGGATAGACTGCAATTTTCCTGCTCTAATGCACTCACCATTTTCAAAGCAGATCCGTCCAATTGCTCGGCCTGTGTGCAGGAGCTGGTCCTGGTCTGGGTTGTTCAGTAAAGGCACTAATGCGGTCACCAGACCTGCTTCAATACAGCGCTCCCTCACAGCAGCTAGCACACAAACAAAATAATGGTTGCAAAAATGTCTTTTTCTTTTTTTGCAGTGATGCCTCTGACGAATCATTCTGGGTTCTCAAATAAACCTTTCAGTGAACGGTTCTGAGAATAACCATTTTTTTCCTAGTGAAGAACAATCTGAAGAACCTTTTTCCACCATAAAGAACATTTAGTGCAATGGGAAGGTTCCATGGATGTTAAAGGTTCCTCGTGGAACCACAGATGCTAACAGGGATAATTTAGAAATGAACTAGTCCTCTATCAAGCTGTTTGTAGGGTTTCACTGGAAGTTTTATTGTCAATGTGAGGACATCTGCTTCATACTTGGCTACACAAATATGCGGGTGTTTCATCAACTACAGGAACGTTTGGCCCTCTAAATGTTTTTTTTTTTTTTGGAAAAACTTTAATGGTATATTGTATCTCAAATGGTATGTTGCACTCTGTGTTGGAAATGACACCACTGGAAATGTTATCTTATACTTTTTGTGAATGACAAACTCATTTGTCTTGCTAATGCTAATTGCTAAAGCTGATGTTATTTTCATTGGAAATGACACAATAAAAATATTCTATTCAAAAGTAATATTTACCTTAATTTCTCTTTGTTTCCTTCACATATTACGTTTATTATTTATTTGTATGCATTTATCCAAGTGACTTACAAATGAGTAACTTTTTTTATTATAAATAACAAAAATCTGTCTCTCATTGATATAAATCATTTCACACAACATATATTGAAATGGTCTATGTTTATTTCACTAATTATGTTATTTAATGTTCAATGTTCAAGGGCATGTTGACACATTTTACTTCCATTTTTTCGGAGGAAATAAAGAAAAAAAGTATACACTATTATCCAGTTTTTCATGTAATAATTTATATTTTTGAATGATAGATTGTCAGTGTAAAATAGAGTGTATGACAAAGGTAAAGCAATCAAATCAAAGGCCTTTTATTTCCCCTTGAGATATAAAAGTGGCCAAAGCTTGAGAAATATCCATATAAGCAACAGACTGTATTATAAATCTGATTTACCTTCTCTGGCCATCTCTGCTACCAGTAAGGTGACCTGAGAGGTGAGGGGACTCTTCTTCCTCAGGACTTGAGCAAGTATGGGCAGAACACCACTCGACACTATTTTCTCTGCTGTTCCTTTCTCTGGGGATAGAAATTAGGAATTATTAGGAATTATAGTGTTTATTTGTGTAACATTCCTTACAGGTGTGTGCTCTGTTTTTGTAAACTGGATATCACCATTGAATAAAACCAACTGAACGCTTTAACAAAGCTTCCCTATTTTTCACTGATGCCAAATCAGTTTCAGAGTGCACTTTCATCCTGATAGCTCATTGTGTTGCTTCACTTTTTCTTTTATCTCCTCCCTCGGGTTTTATTCCGCTCACTTCAGAGATGCTTTGACACCGAGGCCTCAGAGTAATCCGTTCAAATTAAAAGTGGTAGATGAGGATCTGCTTCGGAGACAGAGATACTAGCAGTAGGAAATCTGTCATTAAAGCATGTTCTCCTCAAGAAAAATATCCACAAGGGCCACGGTGGCAGGTCAAGCTGTCAGAGGAAGCCTAGCTGCCATGGTAACATCTACTTTGTGGTTTTTTGCGGGGGGCTGCATTTCCATTTTTAGATGCACTTGCGATCTGAAAGCGCAAGGAATGTGCCAAGAAGAACAGCTGGTGCAAACTAATTTGCGAGAATGAGCAGAAGATGGGGAGTGAAATGGAGTAAAGGAGAGAAAGATTAATGAGATTAACCCGTTCTCTCCTTCGCCTTCCCTCTCTCCCTCTCTTAAATGTAAATGCGGATTACTTGTCTCCTACTTGAGCCCCAAATCTGCTAGCAGGAAGATAAGCTGACCCTCTGCTGCCCCCTACATTGGATTGTCTTCCCACACACATGCACTCGCACACACACAAAGTCCTTAAAGTAGGCAGAGGCAAATAGCAGCTCACGGCAGGATGAGTGTGTAATGAGTGCGATGCTAAATGGTGCCCTCACTCAGTAGGGCTTCTGGCAACAACAGACGTCATTTTCACATGTGATCACATTTTTTTACAGGTTCTCTTAAGGGTCATGGCACCAGGATTGGATGTTGCAATAAACAAACAGATATGAATGAAAAACAGGGTTATGTAACGACGGGTTGACAGATATGTAATTAGATGGAGGGGTAGTTATTATGTGTGAACTCACTCTTCTCTAATAGGAGGTTGAGCAGAACATCCAGATGAGGCTTCAGCTCCTCCTCCACCAGCTCTGTGCTGACACTGATGGCTTTCAGGGCCTCACCGAGAGATTCTGTAAACACAATCATGAGCATCATTACATCACCAACCAATTTCAAACTTACAAGACATTTTCATGATGATTCATAACCATATGCTACAGATACAGTTGAGTTTATCCATACATTCAGTGAATTCCCCTAGACTAAAATATAAATAAGTAAGCTGAATGTCTGAATTATGATATCATGGACTTTGAAATTATTATTAGGTTAACCCTCTGAGTCTAAGGGTATTTTTGGGGCCTGGAGAAGTTTTGTCATGCCCTGATATTTGTGCCTTTTTCAGTTTCTTATAAATATCTAAAAGTCTAATCTCACTGTAAACAGCACAAACTGGGCTATAATAATATGTGAGCAGCATGTATGTACATGATGTACAAAAATGTATGCGTGGTTAGTGAAAAACTGAAAATGTTAAATCACTTGAATAAGGCAATAAAACACATACAGAACATTGGTTCTGCAGAATAAAGTGCTTCATTCTTTTTTCTGAGGAAATCCAAATCTCAAATCCTCAACAACATCACATCTTTTTGGGGTTAATTATATTTTATTCCTCTCATCGCGAAGCAAACAGTAAAAAAAAAAAAAACCTTGAACTACTGTCTGGCTGCGTTGTCTTCTGTTGTGTGGGCGTATTCAAGCTGCGCGCTTCAGTCAAACATTAGAATCTGAATAGAGCGTTCAGTGCCGAAGCGTGGTCACATTAGAAGATAATGAAGGGAGACGTGAAAAACAGACATCGCGTTTTTTTCACATGGATTACTTTATCACAGAATATCTGTTATCGGCAGCACTTGTTTATTTTAAAAGTAGACATGTCAAGCTTTCTATAGATATCTCTTTTATGTCTCTTCATTGAGTATTCACGGAGTTACAGTTCATTTTAATGACGTGTGTCTAAATGAAGATCACCACAGACAAAGGCTGCAGACAGCGCACCTTGTTTGTTATCTTTATTTTATAAATGCACAAAGTTTTGTTGTTATTATGTGTGGATACAAATAAAAGTAGACCCTTTACAGATTTGATTGATGTATTGCTCTTATCTGTACGATCAAAACTGAAAGTGTAATTTAAGTTATTTTCGGGGTTATCAGGAGAAAATGCCCCATAACCCGTATATGCATTAATCGGCTCCAGAGGGTTGGATATTTGTGCATGCTAATTTACCCCATTTTTCTTTTAGATTACGTTAAACATTTACTTTTAAAGTAACTGTAATTAGAAGCATTTAACACAATTGATTTGAAGTCGACATAAAATGGAAAATGCAATCGTGTGTC
This sequence comes from Carassius carassius, assembly GCF_963082965.1. Lineage (NCBI taxonomy): Eukaryota > Metazoa > Chordata > Actinopteri > Cypriniformes > Cyprinidae > Carassius > Carassius carassius. Next base: position 19,652,640 of record NC_081768.1, read on the forward strand.
ATCCCTATTATGACATATATCTGAGTGAAATGGCTTTTTGAACAAGAGAAATCTAGGATAGGACTTGATGTGGTCCACTGGGAATTGATTAGATTAGTTGTTGTTTGCTAATTGCTGCTATTTCTTGAGTGACAGGTTGCTAGAGAGGGGGAATTATCGTCCTGTCCTTAAACTGATGCACAGGTCATTAAAGAAGAGATGTCATTGCAAGAGAGAACGAAAGTTAATGTTTTTGTATAAAGATTTATAGAGAGAGAGTGTGTGAGAGAGAGAGAGATGGAGAATTAATGATATGCATCATAAACACATCAATGAAAAAGAATTCCTTTTAACCATATTATATACTTCACAGCCTTCCAGGTCATACACTATCTGCAGTTTTCCCCTTTGCACACTATGACAGTCATTCCCTGGGCACAGGAAGCAAACAGTGCCAGAATAAGAGAGAGACGATTCTGTTTCTCTTCTGTAATTAATCATCCCGATAATCCCTGGTAAGCAGAGTGAAAATAGATATAGAGGAGGGCTATCACACCTTTCCCTTCCCCACACTCCCTCTGTGATCCACAATAGACATGTCCTGCAATATAAGCCCTCTCCATTATAGTTGTAAAGGGCAGGCTGGAAAGCAGCAGTGCGTATGAGAGCTGGGCGGGGTTGAGGACACCCTGGGGCTCTCATTAACTCTGGGTGTCTGGCTCCAAGCATGCCCTTATTTAAACACCTACACGCTGAGGATACACCTCTTAAACAATGGGGTTCCACTCACCTGGAGGGTTAATCACCATTCGATTGCTCTGAACCTAGGAAAGTGTGACCTTTAGATGCAGATGGCGTATCTGTTCAAAGTTACACCTTGTATTACAGTTAACTTGAAGCAGAAGCTCAAAGAGGATTTGCAAAGAAGAGATTTGAATCCCTTACCCATGTCTGCCATGACCACAGGTCCTCTGAGTCTCTGTGTGTGTCCCGGCGGTGTGTGGTTAGAACAGCAGCCCTCCACGAGGAAGTATGGACGGCTCCAGCCCTGAGATCGCCCGAATTCAGTGAAGCAGCAGTGCCTCTCCTCTCCTCTCCTCTGCTCAGCTCCTCAGCCTTCCCGTTTGTGCTGATCACACATGCGTATTCTTCTGGTCCCTCGCTGCCATTCACTCCCTCACTTTCACTCTGCGCCTCTCAGTGATGCTGCATCCACTTTGGCTAATTCACATGCCCTATTATTTCTGTGTGTGTGTGTGTGTGTCTGTCTCTCTTGCCGATGCAATCCTCCCCACCCTGGTCCTCGGCTGTCTGGCAGTATACTTGCTGCCTCTCCCTCCCTCCCTCCCTCCTCATAATACATTCTAAATCCTAAAGCTGCTCAAAGCTCATCAGTTGACAATTAGCCTGGGGAAGACGCTGAGGCTGACACACTACCCTCAGTTCTTAGACGTGTTTTGCACTGCAGTTGTACACTCCTCCATCTTTGGCTATTATTACAGCGCAAACATGAAATATGAACACAGGGTCTGTGGCCCAGGGGATCTGGCAGCTATTTATCACGATATTATTGTGGCAGTCTCAGTGGGGAAGACTCATTTAAAGGGATAGTTCACCCAATAAAAATGAATTTCGTATTCATTTAATCAGGTTATGTCATTCCAAACCATTTTAACTTAATTTCTTGTGTGAGAAACAAAGAGAGTCGTTTAGCAGAACTGTATTTCTGTATAATGAAAGTGGATGGAGACCAGGGATGGCTGTGCAGCCTGGACATTCTGCTTGGTAACTGATTTTGTGTTCCACACACAGAAAGAGTCATAAGGGTTTGGAATGGGATGAAGGTAAAGAACTGTTTACACCATGAGCGTTAATGATAACTATATTTGCAATCACACCTACAGACATTTACTGTGTGCATGCTAAAGTCGTGGATTCTGATTGGCTGTCAGTGTTTTTATCGTTTAGAAGATGTACAAAAGGCCTGTTCACAACTAGGACATCTTTATAATTGTTTTAATAATTGTTCCATACCTGCAGCTACAATGATAACAACACAGAGAAACAGTATCAATGGAATCACTATCAGAATAAAACTAATCAGACAGCCAATCAGAATCCACCCAACTTAAAAACTCAAGTATTTAAAGCAACAGATGGCATATCTGCAGCTCACATTTATAATAAACAGAACACTATCATGCACTTGTGTGGAAGGTAATATCGTTATCGTTATAGTTATAATTTTTGTTACAAATAGGCTTTAAATCTGAAATTGATTTCAACAATATACAGTAGTTCCTCTTTGTCGTTATTGTCACAGGGTCTGGGTTGTGTCCCTGGGTTTCCACTAGATGTCCTCCTTTCTCACGGTGTCTGTCACCTTATCACTTCCTGTCTCCTTATTTGGTCACCTTCCTCCTTGTTTAGGTAATTGATTGTTCCCCACCTGTCTCCTGTTTCCCCATCATCCTTTTGTGTATTTATACCTGGTCTGTCTGAGTCTTAGTCACGGAGTCCTTGTTTAATGTTGATGTTTATTCATGTCCGTCATCTTGCCTTGCCTTGCCTTGTCTTCGTGTTTTGTTTATGTTTGGATTTGTTGGATATCGACCCCTGCCTGGACTGTTTATTCTTTGGATTGCCCCTTTAATAAATACATACCCGCAATTGGTTCTCTCTCCTGTGTGTTCTCTGTAACACCGAACGTGACAGAAGGACTCCGTCCTTCCCCCTGAACCTCCTCCGGTCCTCCTCCCTCCTGGTCTCTCTGTTTTGTGTCTACACTTCTGTTATCTGTTCGCCATGATTTTTTTTTCTGGGCCCGATGCCGTTCCCGAGGCCAATCGGTGCCCGATGCCGTTCCCGATTCGGTGCCCAAGACCGGTCTAGAGTCAGGGCTAGTTCCTGTTGACCGTCCAGAGTCGAGTCAGGTCCCAGTGGACTCTCCAGAGTCAGGGCCAGTCACTGATGACCTTCCAGAGTCAGGGCGGGTCACCGTTGAACGTTCAGAGTCAAATCAAGTCACTGGGTGGGCTGCTGCTCGGCCCTGTTGGACTCCGGCATCGACCACAGGGGGGTGGTGGTCATCCGCTCCGCCCTGGGGGACCCTGGCGTCGACTACACGGAACTGTCACAGGGTCTGGGTTGTGTCCCTGGGTTTCCACTAGATGTCCTCCTTTCTCACGGTGTCTGTCACCTTATCACTTCCTGTCTCCTTATTTGGTCACCTTCCTCCTTGTTTAGGTAATTGATTGTTCCCCACCTGTCTCCTGTTTCCCCATCATCCTTTTGTGTATTTATACCTGGTCTGTCTGAGTCTTAGTCACGGAGTCCTTGTTTAATGTTGATGTTTATATATGTCCGTCATCTTGCCTTGCCTAGCCTTGTCTTCGTGTTTTGTTTATGTTTGGATTTGTTGGATATCGACCCCTGCCTGGACTGTTTATTCTTTGGATTGCCCCTTTAATAAATACATACCCGCAATTGGTTCTCTCTCCTGTGTGTTCTCTGTAACACCTAACGTGACAGTTATCAGCTGAGGTATGTGGACTTTCCTATTCTAACAGAATTAGAATGATTATTAAACTTTTGTAGTTATCTTCAAAGTTACTGATTTTGATGTGGACAGCCCTTATGTAAATGGTAAAAGGATCTTCATTTTTGGCTGAACTGTCCCTTTAAATCTTGTCAGGGCCCTCTGAAATGCATCTGTGAGTGTTTAGTGACAGTAATAAAATATTACTGCAAAGAGAAGTCACATCTGAATCAAATTAAAACGGATGACCTTGAGGGCAAATGACGCAAATGTTGTTACGACTAGGAGGGTGTTTAGATTTATTTATGGACAATAATAATATTCCTTGTCTTCTCTATACATAAATATTATTTTATAATCTTAATGTAATCTCAGCCTGCAGTGCCATGACTTGCATGGGGATGCAACATTAGAATAGCAAGTATCATCAGCAGGGGGCAGCAACAATCATCCAAAATAGCAAATTAGCAGTCATTTAAAAGACTCAAATCATAAAATCAAATTAATATTGCAAAATAGCACATCCAAGTCTAATGATCTGCTACTCTGTACATTTATGTAGATGGCACAGTATTTTGATTCACACCATGATACCGACCAATTACCATGGTACTTTTGACACTAATAGTGTTATTATCATTTACTTGTAAAAAACCAAAAGAGTCTATGTTTATCTTTTATATAGAAATGTGTGGCAGTGCCTCAGTGTGTGCTTCAATTTAGACCAAAAAAAGTCATTTACACATAATGGTTTGTAGCAGCAGGTGGCAGTATGAGGCTGTCAATTTAGTCAAACCATTTAGAGTTTTGTTTGTAGGTCTAAAAAGAAGAGTTAGCACATTTTTCATAGAATACTATAAAACAAAATTGCAGGTTGTCATTAAGGTGGCGCAAGTAGTTGCATTGCCATTTAATTCAGGTATATTTGCTCATATGAGGCTTGTATTAAAATGTTAATGATCAGAGAGAGATCACAGTTAGTTATCCAGACTTACTGTGAATATAACCAGATTTAACATATTTGAATGTGCTTTATTTTAAATGATTAAAATATATTTTTTATATATATTTTAAATAGCGTGTTTCAAACATTATTTGTCACCATAATAATAAATTGTCACTAAAGCATGCACAGATGAGACTCCAGGGCCTCATGATGATGGTATTCATGCACTCGAATATCATTAGTGTCAAAGGCCTCTACAGAAACATGTTTGGGCCCAGTGAATGATTTGATATTGCTCTTATAACAGCCTCTAACCCGAACCCAAACAGACAAAAAATGACAGCAGAAAACAATCAGGGAGCTCACATCTGCTTAAACAAAGGGTCTAGTGACACTCTTACTGAGGCCTTTCCTGTTGATAAATCTGAGTCAGGAGATCAAGGGTTAGGGCAAAAAGTCAAATGTCACAGTGAAAACATCCATTCTGAGCCAAATGCACGAGTAGAGGAATTCAGTTCTTGTGTTGTCTAACCACTATTGGCGAGGGCTGCATTTCCCAAAAGCATCGTAAGCCTAAATTGATCATAGCTCCACTGGTGACAATGGTTCTATGATCAACTTGGGAAACGCAGCCCAGTTCAAAAAGAACACATCTTCATAAGACAGCATTGTCAATATTGAAAATATATAGGCTACACTACCAGAGAATTTTTCTTAAGAAAATTAATACTTTCATTCAGCAATGATGTATGAAATTGATTAAAAGTGACAGTGAAGGCATTCATAATGTTACCAACAAAAAAAAAACACTTTTCAAACAATGTGACCAAAAATGTATCATTGTTTGTGTTCCTTTTCCACACAAATACTAATCAGCACGTCTGTTTGATAATAATAATAATAAATGTTTCTTGAGCGGCAAATTAATCTATTACAATGATTTCTAAAGGATCATGTGACTCTGCAGTAGACTGCATCTGGATTTGTCTGCTAACAACATTTACACAAACACAACACTTACCCACCAGACTATCATCGTTGTAAATGTAATTAAAACGATCATGTGAGGAGTGAAACAAATGCAACCCCAAAAACACAAAAGTTTGCTATTAATAAGATATCTGATGGCAATATTAGTTACATTTATATGTACTTTTGCTTCAAACTGCTTTGTTTTCTTACAGACAGTTCACTTAAGTCTTACATACATACTGAGAATATGCAACAGTAATCAAATTAAAAACAATCAATTAAAACAAATAAACAGTGCCAATCATTGATGCAATAGCCTTGCAATATGCCGTGAAGGAACAAAGTCAAAAGAATGGGATGGAGGTGAAGTCATTTCTCTACAGAATGCACTGTTGACCAGACAGACTTCATTAGCTAATGGATCTGCCTTGCATTAATCAATTCACAATTCTAGACAGTCCTCTGAGAGACCAGACTGTCTTTATTCTCCTTTCTGCTTCTCTCTCTCTCTATTACACACATGCGAGCCCTTTTGTCCTGTGCCATTTCTGTCTATTCCCCATGGACAAAATCTTAATATCTTCTCACCGTCATATTGTCTCACAACATCTGTTTACTGTACATGTGTGAAATTAAATTCAAGGAATATCTGAATTAATTAATCTAATAGGGAGAGACAGTTGAATTAAGACCTTAAGAGATGCAAAACAATCCTCTGCTTTGGAGTAACACAAGAAAATGTGCACATCCAGTGAGTATTTACAGTACACATAATTTTCAGTATTTGTATGGTGTATGCGTGCATGTACTGTCCGTGAGCCTCTGAAAGCCCTTGTTTGGCAGATGGGGTGTCATGGCTGAGTTCTACAGGAGGTCTGGACTGAGAACCCCTGCGTCTGTGGCATGAAATTATGTGCCATCTGAGAAAAAGGCCCACACCATGACATCTCATCAAAAATGCATCATCTTCATACACTCAGGGGGCTTCTACTATCCCTAGGGAACATCTCCCATTATCATAACATTGAATATAAAAGACTGAATGAGAAGACTATATTTATGGGTTACATTTGACTAAAAAGAATGGGGGAAAATATCTAAAATCAAACAATATAAAAATAAGAATTAACAGCAGGTTGGTGGAACCTCCACATTAACTAAGAGAAATATAATATAATATAATATAATATAATATAATATAATATAATATAATATAATATAATATAAGGCTGTTGGATTAATACAAATTAATACAAATCATTAATATAATATAATATAATTAATATAATATAATATAATATAATATAATATAATATAATATAATATAATATAATAGCAGGCTGTTGGATTAATAAAAAATTATACAAATTATTAATATAATATAATATTAATAGTATGCTGGTGAAACTTGTCACATTAACTTATTATAATTAATAAAGAGAAATAATTAAGAGAAAGCAATAAAAAGATAAAAGCATTATCAAACGTGTTTAGTACACTATTACAAGCGGGTCACAATTTGTTAAAAATTCTATAAATGATTATTAAACTTTGTTTCTTTCCTCTATGGACACATAAAGCTTAAGCCTTAAAGTCTGTTAATTCCTTTCCTCCTGACTGTGAGTTATAGAGAGTTTAATGATATTATATTAAGCCTTCCATTCTTCCTCCACATCACGTTACACTGCTACTGACAACCATTAAACTCATTCTAAAATTAGAGTGAGAGATAATAACTGAAATATATCCAAGAAACTCCAATAGCTTGATTCCCACAGTAACCTAAGCTATTCTTTTTCACATTATCACTGAATATAATCCAAGAGCAAATGTGTTGCATTGTCCCCTACTATGACTCATATGTAGGCTTGGATTAAACTATTATCACTTGAGTCTTTCATACAAACTTGCTAATATACTTTAACTAATGTAGCAGTCAAGATTTTTGGTGGGATCATGTGATGAAAGAGGGTCTCAAAGGAGATCTATCTGAATTCTTACAGGTTACAGGGTCACAGAGCAGTAAGGTAGGGGAACAAATACTCCGTGAAACAATGAGGGAGGACAATGTCATGACCTCGAGTTGGTTTGGTATGTTTGTGCACAGCGTATGCAACTCATTGGGCAAGCACAGCTGACTAATAATAGAAAAAAATAAAGGCAAACGTGGTTAAATTGAATGCTTAGCTGAGAAAAGAGAAAGCTTCAAACAGAAACTTTCACTGATTCATGGTCACAGATTATCCTTTTAGTTTAATATGGGCCCCAGTTATACATCAAGGTATCGACAGATTAGACTTTACAAATGTATTTCATGGTGCAATAATAAACTAGACTCTTAGAGTCTAACTAACTAACTTTTTTTAGAAGCAATGAGATTAGAAAAGGGATTGTCCCAAGAAAGCAAATGGCTCTGAAGTCCTGATACAGATTTAACTATCAATATGTTCATAGTTCAATAGCCCTAGTTCTAAGAGGAAAAAAAACAGCTTTGTCATCCAGGCTTGTTGAACGAAGCTTGAAATAAATAGTTTTGCGGAATGATTTATAATTGAGAGTTTGAGAGATAACGGTCTCTTCAGAAAAAAGAAAAAAAAACCTTCCTTGGAAAAACGTTCTGTGTACAGGCCATTGAATTTAGTTCAGTCAAGCAACCCGGAGCAGGAAAGGTCAGAGTTCAGGGAGGGGAAGTCTTTGTTTCTTAGGTATTGTCCATGTCAACATATTCTGCCAGCATGTGAAAAACTATACACTGCTAGACTTCCATGCACTCCACTGCAATATGATTTATTTTATAAAATATTTTATAAAATACTTAATACTTCCACAGTCCACATGTTGTGTTTGAACTAACCTTAAGCTCATGATTTGTAATTTACCTCATAGTTCAACTTTGCTAATATGAAATCCTGAAATGGAATTACTTTACAAATTATAAGCAGCCCTGTACATTCCAGGAACACTTCCCAAACTAAGCCTGTGCAAAGAAATCAGTCTGTTTATGATCCCGATAGTTGTTCCAGCTGGCTGAAAACTCAAGGCAGACCTGTTACAAACAAGCAGAGACAGAGACAGAATACCAGAGCAGATATGAGGACAAGCTGCCATTTAATGGATCGCATGGACCAGCTGGAGTTCATCAAGGTAGAAATAACAGATGAAAAATTATCAAAATGGATTTGCTAAAAAAAACACAAATACGTCAAACATACCTACGTCGCATCATTCACTGTGAGCAAATATTGCCTTATCTTTATATTCACTTAAAGTGTATATGATACATTTGGACAGAAGCCTTGCATGCAAATTCTTATCTCTCCGTTATGGCATGACTTAAGGTCAGCCAATCCATCAAAATCTGTCACTCTTAAAAAATAAATGCTGGTCTGATTTTACTGCTTATTAGAGGAGAAAACAACATGGTCATTGAAAATTTGTCTCTGCATGTTTATAACTGGACCTGCGTACATGAAAAGAGTTTCCTTTTGATCATTAATTCAGAGTGGAAAATGTGACATAATTTCAAGTACTTTTCATGTAAGCAGTAATTAACAGGATCATGAGGCATTTTACATTTTTATGGTGCTACATTCATTCATATCCATGCAAAAATGTTTCTTAATCATCTTAGCCTAATATTAAATCTCAATGACCTGTTTTCTGGGAGAAAACATGAAAGGAAAGCTTTGGTTTGTAGAGAGAGAGAGAAAAAAAGATCTGTTAAGAGTAAATTGGCAGATGTGAAGAGCATTGGGTTTCAGCTTAGTGATATAACACTGGCTTGTTTGGTGCTCTCACGGGACCCTGTTGTGTCTTAAAATATCCTGAGTAAAACTTTTACTGCAAAACCTGCATCACCTAAAGGCATCCTGTCCTGATGTTTATCATTAAGCACACGTCTAGTTAAAAGTAAATGAATTAATCCTTAAGTGTGTACTCGGTTTCAGAATTTGAAGACTTTCTTTCTATACAGTTGGAATTCAAATTATAGATGAACCAACCTTAGATGAAACAACTCTGATTTGATCTAGATTTTTTTACCACTTTTACCACTGCATTTCCAGTGTAATTAGCCCTGAATTAGTGTATTAATAAAATGGGTTTCCATAAAATGGCTCATAATATCTGAAATACAATAATCACTGTACAAACTGTTTTATGTATATGTAAAGCCATGAAAAGGAGGCACAACTCATGATACTTTTACGACAGTGTCGATGGCGGTAACCATAACAACAAGTAGAGAACGTTTTCCGACAGAAAATGGCGACTCTCACATGAGAACGTGAAGTAAGAAGTGCTCGGCAATGACATTTAAGTCATTACTTATGTTATATTAGGCTCCGTTTCAATTCTGTTTTGAATTTAATGTTTGTGCCGTCTCGGTAAGAGGCATTATTGAAAGGCGATGAGTGGATCTGTGATTCAAGAGAAGGTTGCTAAACTGTTAAGCAGACAGAATGGAAAACCGGTTCTGAGACCCATCAAACCTCTGGCGCTGAAGAACGAGGTCGCCAGCCGCAGCCTAAGGAAGGGAGGTCAGGGAGTATTCATTTAAAATCTATGTGTACAAAAACTGTTCGGTGTCGGTTAGTTTCTTGGGCTCTTCTGCTGGCCTGCTTTAGATCGAAACGATTACAGAATTTACCTTTCTTCTTCACTATTTCGTTGTTCATTATATATTCGATTTGTTGAATAAATTAGATATTGTGAAATATTACGTATAACATTTGTAAATACAGCGTAACAGTTCTCTGTTTAGCCTTTAAAAGCCTGACGTTTAAAATATTAATACTTATTTAAACGGACTAGTTTAATGAACCTTTATATAGAATATAAAAGAAGATCTAAACAATATCGTTTCATATTTGATACTTCAGGCTTTTGTGGCCCAAGTAGTATGATAAAGTAAAACTGTAGCACACATTCGAGAAGGGTAAAAAATACCTGTTTTATTCAAAGCTATAAACCGAGCAAGTACATATAATCTGATGTAGTTGTTATCATTAATATAGCCAGATTTACATCGAACTACAATTTTAATGTCAACTAAAGTCAGTTGTAATTCAGTTTGAAAAAACTATTTTTCTAAGCAGGAAGATACATTAAGCACTTACACATTCATTTAAAGTACTGTGATGCCACTCAGTCTTCATTTTAAAAATAACTGATTGGCTAAACTAAAATTATATGCATGCACTAAAATAATTTTTGCTTTTCTAAATGGGGCTGGAAATACAAGTGATTTGCTTTTTAAGGCAACATCGAAAGCCTGCTGTAATGCATTATTTTGCTAAACCCTTATGTGGTGATACACACACTCTTTGTTACAGAGGCCACCTGTGTAACGGAAATGTCATTACTTATGGCTTGCTGGAAACAGAATGACTTCAACAACTCGGTCTGCTCTAAAGAAGTCTCAGCCTTCTACACATGTGTTGAAAAGGTAAATGAGGAAATCTTCTGTAAAACAGCCTACTCTAGCTGACAGCAATTTAACATGGTTTTGATAATTACATGGGAATGGGTAATTAGGATGAACAGCCAGATTTTCTCAGCAATTTCCTGATTATGGAAACACACTTCCCACTTGCAATACAGTTTCCTTTTGGAGCTTTCTTCTTTTTTTCACCTCCCTCATCTGTTGTTTCCGTGTTTATGGCATCCTCACGCATCTAGTGAGATTAAGTTTCTATTCACATCTCCCTCTAAAGCTTGAAAGCTAGTTGACTTGTATTAAAGAGTTGAATTAGAATAAAGTGCATGCAATATTTATTTGATTTAACATTGTTTCCTTATTTCACTTGTTGCAGGCGCAGATCAAGGCCAAAGGAAAGCAGGGAACGCAGGGTCGACTTTTGCCTAAAGAAGCCAACATCTTATTAAAACGATTTCCCAACCTGAGCAGTGAGATCTAGGACCAGTAATGCAGATTAGTCAAAGAGTGGACACTTTTATAATCTGAGCTGTATAGATGAGGACTTTAGTCTGAGTGTATGACTGGGCCAGGCAGTTGATGAGAACGGGGTGTGGAAAGGTTTTAGTTTTGTTTTTTTAAACGCAATGAAGCTGTCACTGGGGCTCAAACTCTGCCAAAAGGACATCAGCGGGTGCTCACAAAGCAAATGAACTGCATTCGTAAGGTTTTGTATTAAGGCACTTTTGGTGATTACTACATTACTGCACTCCTGCAGGTCATCTCATCAGAGCAGTACAAAGAAACAAACACTGGTTCCTTCACACTTAAAGGGATAGTTCACCCTAAAATGAAAATCTGTCACCCTTTACTCATCTTCATTTCTTCTTTTGTGTTCAACAGATGAAAGAAGTCATACAGGTTTGTAATGAAGTGAGGATGAGTAAGTGATGATAGATTTTTCATTTTTGGGTGAAGTGTCCCATTTTGTAATTTGAGTTATTGATGTTTGACTATACCATTGTTACTTCTCATGTAACCTGAATGTTATTATATTGGTTTTTGGTACTACTTTTTGAAATCTCCCTGCATAACTGAGCTGTGATCTGTAAAACCCAGCAGTTTATTTATTTTACAAATTTTCTTCCTGTTTCGTGCTGTGTCCACAATATAATAAGTCTCAGCCATTTTCAATTATCAGAAAACGGAGTTCAAGGGAGAAGTACTCCGTGCTGGATCACATTACATGCCAGAACACAGTGTATTGAATTTGACCACAAGAGCTCGGCGATGAAGATATAAATAACTCATTATTAAACATATTAACTTACAAGCAATTCACTTTCTGTTCAGATGTTATTTATCACGGTTTGTTTGATTGGTATGAAATGTTGTTAAACATTGTGACCATGGATTAGTTCAGTTCCCTTAACCTTGGCCATCCTGTGATAACACAGCCCACCATTTCCTTAGGCTGATTATCTAGAGTTGTCTGAAGCATAATGTGTTTAGACCCCAAAGGAAATGCTGTCTGCTGTAAGTCTAAACATGGCTTAATCACATTGTAAAGTTGCACAGTTGTCCACATCACAAACTTAAAAAAAAAAGAATAAAGTAACAATGAACAGCCAAAATAGTTTAGGATAAGACTAAAAAAAGCTACAGCAATGAATGCAGAAAGATGCAACCATGCCAAATGCCTTCCAGATTGAATCTAAAATACTTTATGGTGACTGCAGTGATGACCTTTGACATCAACCTGTTATATTTACTAGGCATTTGATGTTATATACAGTAAGCCGTTCCAGTCTCCAGTTCCTCAAGCATGTATATACCAGATTAACACCCCAGAAGAGAGTGTGGATGAATGCCAAGCAATGCAGCCACACCTCTGGGCATCAGATAAGAGAAAAGCAAACTATTATCATTTGTTTTTATAGCTCCTTGATGTCTGATAAAACATGGTTGTTTTGATCAAATCCACAAATTCTTACATTTTAAATATGACGTAAGCTTTGTGAATGACTTAAAGAGCAAATCCATCTCTTAGCAAGATTAGAAAAAACGTTATTTCTCTTAACGTGTGAAAACCAACTCCGTTTTAGAAACAAATACACTGATACTATAAATATGTTTAAGTATAGGAGAATTATGTTTATCATAAAAATAACGTGTAGTTGTGCTCCGGTTGAAAGGAGACTTTGATCTTTTATTAAATTATGAGTAGGCCTAAGTGATTCAGGTGTTGTTAACTTCTATTGAAGATGTATGAATGGTGAACGATGTGGAATGAGGTGTTTTCATGTGTCTGTGTACACAGGTGAACAATGCAAGACAAGATGAGCTCAACCACCTATGTATTTAGGATCTTGTTTTTTAATGAGATATTCATAAATCCCAAGTCTTTTAAAAGATTGTGCAAGTGGTTAATAATATCCACCTTATCAACACACACCCTTTGTCCAATGTAAGGGAGTTTTCAGGAAAAGAACTGGAATTCCTTGTCTGTCTGTTTTATATTTGCCATGTGACCGCAAAAGATCTTGTGTTTTCTGTTTTTAAGCTTTAGGCACATTTTTTGGGGGTTGCTGCACAATGGTCTGTGGAGTTATTCAAATATCCTCTCAAACATTTCATACAGATAATAACTTTTTTTGAATGGATATGTTTTATATTTCTGATCTAGTATAGGTCCTGCACAATACAATCTCATTTATATTTGCAAAATGCTGGCTACAATATCGCACTCTTTTTTTCTTTCTATGAGCTGCTTATGTCCCATTGATTGTTAAGTTTAGGGGCAGAACTTAATGTTTAGACATACTTTGTTCTCCTAAAAATTTTATGTTTCTGTCCAAATTGCATCATACAAATTTGCTTTACAGATTTAAAGAAACTGAAGTAATGACTGATCTTTTCTTTCTTATTGTGATGTATTTGTACGTCAATGTTTTTTCTATGTTTTTTCAGATAATCAGGAAAAAAGTAAGATGAGGACTTGGTTTTACTTGGTTATACTATACAAAAGTGGAGGCAAATGAACAGGGGTGGGGTTTACGCAGTCAAAATGATTAGAGACGTCCTGCATATTTCATCAGAGAGACTTCTGTCATTTTCACCTGAAAGTCCAGTTATGATATTTTGATGAGGTCATAAAAGAAAAAACAAAAAACTTATGATGAATTACAATGAGCAGATCAATAGCACACAAGAGCTATTTTGAAGGGTGAATTTTCATTCTATATCAACTTCTGTGCTATATTAATATATATATATTTAACTGCAAAAGATAATGTTGGGTTTCTAATCCCAAGGACTAGTAACATAACAACAGACGCTGTTAATTTAAAGCAATAGTTGTTAAAACGGCTTGCCATAAGGGGCCAACCTCTCCGCACTGTGATCCATAAATGTTTATGTCCTATAATCATCTGTAACTTGTACTGTGTTGAAGGCTGCTGGAACGGGTCTCTTCTTTCAGTGTCACCTCACAGTGAACATAAACCTCAGTCAGATTTCAACATGGGAGGGGTGTCAGTCGTGTCGTTGGACTTTTAGAAGTTTACATGATGTTGTTTTGTTATGTCTCATCATTTTCGTTGTTTCTTCTCCCGTTTTTACATTTGTAAACATCTTGAGGAGGGAAGGCGTACACTTTCCCTGTGTGCCCGGGGACAGCGATGATGGGACAGTTGTGCTGGATGTTTAGTCAATGACAGGATGGATATCAGCGGGTTCCTCTCTATTGCTGCTGTCCTTCGCTTCTCTGTCGGTGTCTACGGCGAGGTATGTAAACGCAGTTTTTTGCTTTATTGACATATGATTTCCTAGTCCGCTAACAAAAAATTCAGTCTAGCTGTGATTTTTCCTGAAAAAAAAAAAAAAACGAACTCCTGACGTGATCTTGGGGTTTTATTAGACAGTAGTTCAGACGGCTACAAATAAGCTGGTTTTTAGACTAAATTAGATTTTTTTTAAATTTGAATTATATATATTTTTTCAACTGTAATGGGCTTTAAATGGCACAGTACATTTTAAACACGGAAATGAATTAATGTCGCGCGCGTTATAACCCTTTGACGCTTTCACTTGTGTGTGACATCAATGTTTCCCTGTGTGAGACATCATCGCTTTGTATCACGTGAAAGTGTGTGGTAATTGTTACAGCTTGCATTATTTTGTACAGTCATTGTTCATTTTTGTGGCTGAGGCGTACTTTGCCCCGAATACATTTCAGCTCTTTAAAGGATCTAAATAATGAGACAGTGAGAGCTGTGGATATGCATATTTACATGTCCCTTATGAATCTGTTTCCACAATATCTTGAGGTTTTATCTCTTATTGGAGAAAAAAATTAATTTAAAAAAACCAACATTAATCCAGCCTAAGTTAGTTTTCTGGTTTTAGCTGGTTTAAAATGAGCTTCAGCTGTTCTGCAGCTCTTCTAGCCTCAGGGATATTTTAATAAAATAAACAAAACATTAACGAAAATAACAGAACATAATATAATACTCCATAACTATCTTGGAAAAATATACCTAAAATGCCTTGCATTTCATGAATAGATACATCTGAAAACCAAAGCTTAACCCAATTGTCCTTGAATCATTTCAGGTTTTGGTATTAGTCAGGCTTTGTAATATTGTCAAGAATATCTAAAATAAAAACGTGCTTTTAGTTATATATAGTGTTTTGTCTTGAGAATGTCAATAGATCTGTTGTACAAAAAACAAGGAGCACGGGGGGTGTAGTTTATTAGGACAATAGGGCAGTTAACGTGTGCTTGATATTTTTTTATTTTATTTTCTTTGTTACTTAAGTATGAGTCTCTTGTTTTCTATCTCATATTTAATCCCTGTTGATGGGAACAAGCATCACACGTTACTCTCATCCTGACTACAGTACAAGCAAACGATGGGTCGAGTGTAGTCGGGATGAGAGAAAAGCATGATGCTCGTTCCCTTCATCACACCCAGATCACACAGTAGCAGTCACATAATGGCTTGATGGTCATGAAAGTGTTCTTTGATCTCAGTTGAAGGAGCTAAAGCAAAGCTGCTCTGCACTATTAACTCATGTCTTTATGTGACGTTTCCTCGTCGTAAAGCAACGGATACCTTTGATAACCTTCCTCCAGGGAGAAAACCTCTGACTAAGGCTTGCAGCTGGTTACTGGGATCAAAACAAAACAAATGGTATAAACTAAAAATAAGGCTTGTATCCTATTAAAATAACCCTTTTAAGTCATAATTCATGCCTAGTTGTCATACCTTTACAAAAAGTATCAAAGTACATTGATATTATCAAATTTTAAAGGGGTCATATGATGCTTTTTTATTTGGTGTAACAGAATATGTTTACATGCTTTAATGTTCAAAAAATACATTATTTTTCAAATACTGTTATTGTAGGGCCTCTATGCCCCGCCTCTCTAAAGAACGTGTCATTTTCTACAAAGTCCCTCCTTCCGACACAAGCAGTCTGCTCTGATTGGCCAACTGACCCAGTGCATTGTGATTGGCCGAACACCGCAAGCACTCCTTGGAAATGTAACACAACTTTCCATAATCCCGAGCTACAGAGAGGCGTGACAGATACAGTGATGAAGCTCGTATGTGTTTGTAGTACACAAGCCATGGACGGTTAGGACTGCTGACTCTATTGTGTGACCCTCTCTCTCTCTCTCTCTCTCTCTCTCTCACACACACACTTTTGTGAAAAGTGGGGACATCCCATAGACGTAATGGTTTTTATACTGTACAAACTGTATATTCTATGGCCCTACACCAACCCTAACCTCACAGGAAACTTTGTGCATTTTTACTTTCTCAAAAAAACTCATTCTTCAGTATTGTTTATAAGCGTTTTGAAAAATGGGGACATGGGTTATGTCCTCATAAGCAGTGTTGGGGAGTAACTAGTTACATGTAACGGCGTTACGTAATTTATTTACAAAATTATTGTAACTGTAATTAGTTACAGTTACTAAGAAAAAATGAGTAATTAAATTACAGTTACTTATTAATTTTTTTACGATTACAAAGGGGATTACATTTGAATATTTACACATATCCACATACAGATTTAACTGATTTCTTTCCCAAATTGCACTGACTATTCTGAGACATAGGCTACCGCCCTAATAATTTCCGGGATGCGGAAACACAGTCTGGAACGCGGACGGAATATGCCACATTTTGGATGACTAAATCAAAAATAGGTCAGTACACTTGAATCAAAACATGACATCGACTAGTGTCTGTAAATATAAAGCCCCAAAAGTGCAAAATATGACTTGCACATTCTGCGTGTCTGTGGAGATCAGGTGCGGACTGGACACCGGGAGAACCGGGACAATTCCCGGTGGCCTGGCAGCCGATTTTGCCCCACTATTTAATATCATTATTGTATAATTGCCTGCCGAATGTACTAAAGCGATCATTTGCGAATCCGCCATTTGATAATTAAATCTCTAATAAATCATGAATTGTTAGTCATGACTCACGCGCTCTCCGCGCCTCCGCCAAACGGTTTGGATCAGAGTAATCAATGCGAGAGAGAGAGAGAGAATAGAATAGAATAGAATAGAGTGGACTGCTGGAGCAGAGAAGCAGAACTACTGTTCAGGGTTTCAGGTCAGTTTCATCTGTAAAGATGCTTTTTAGTCTTTGTTTTTTATTTATTTAATCAAGCAGCAGCACGTTGCTCATCAGTCATCACTCAAAATACTATATAAAGGACATCATTATTATCTGTTGTAATGATACAGTAGTAATTTAGCTTTTTTTTTATAGGTTTAGGGGGAGCTACGACAGACAACAACACAACCCTTACGAAAATTAACATTTTAATATTTAACTATAAATCCAGAGAAAATTGTTACTATTGTTTAACTGTGATAACCAAAAATGTAAAATTATTTTACAAATGTATTTATTTAAAAATAAATACAAATCCATTTGCAAAAAATAAAAAAATAAAAAAAAAGGTTATTTTACTTTTATATAGGCTAATAAAAGCATGGTAATTTTTTGTAAGGGAAAAACATGACTCGTGTACAGTATTAGGATTTTTCTATAAAGATATTGTAGTATTGTAGAGTATTGTATTGTAAAGTATAGTTTTGTTCAATCTTGAGTATTAAAGTCATGAGAGAGATGGATAACAAGGGCATAATAAAGAGACTGAAGAGAAAAATGGAAGTGAAGGTGCAGTTCAGGAGAGAACTTTTAATTATTTTGCATGTCCCCAAATTAAAAATTTAAACCTTTTTTATGTCAGGTCCATACAAAAAATAGTTTTGTCCATGAATTTGTTTGTATGAGTTTGAATTTTCCAGTCTGAATGTTTTTCCCAGTCCGCCCCTCCTGTAAATTAATGGCAAAGACATGGTTTCATTTGCTACACATAGGCCTACTGAAGCTCGCAGCGTTTTCAACCTCTGCCGCCTCAATATAGGAGTACCAGGCACATAAACATAATTTCTAGAACTGCTCTGTGTCACTTCATGTGCATTTTACTTATTTTGAGAAAACTATCATCATATACAGAGACAGCAGTTTCAAAAAAACACCAATGTTTCAGGAGTTTAGTACACAGAATACGTCACATGCTTATTAGATAACTGTATTTAAGTTGATGTATATGCTTTTATTTATTATTCTTTAATTTTCACAAATTTAGAAAAGTAATCAAAAAGTACTCAAAAGTAATTAGTTACATTACTTTAATAAAGTAATTGAAAAAGTTACACTACTATTACATTTTAAACAGGGTAACTTGTAATCTGTAACCTATTACATTTCCAAAGTAACCTTCCCAACACTGCTCATAAGTCACCCTCTCCTTGTAATAACTGTTTCATCCCCTTGTCATTATACAAAGTTGTGTACTGATATGTCACAAAAACATGCCCACACACACGCACACACACACACGGCACTAAAAACTTACTTAAATTAATAACAAAACATACTTCCAGTTGCTGATTCAGAAGCGCCAGATTATCGTTTCCACATCATGACGTAGACGTGGGGGCGTGTTTAAACAAGGCGTTTCAGGGGGTGTGGCAGAGTCTTAACTTTAATAAAGAATATCTCTTTGGATTTTAGATTTTAGTCTTTGCAACTTGACAGATCTTCGTCATGCACCAAGAGTTTTTAACACTCCAAAGAGAAAGGAAAAATTTTAATTGCATCATATGACCCGTTTAATACCTTGGTACTTTTCTTAAATATATATGATACATTATTTACATTTAAGCATTTAGCAGATGCTTTTATACACATATAATTGAAGAGCATAAGCATGTTCATCAGAATGCAAAATTGGGAAACAAGCTAGAGGAAAATAGAGAAAGTTCAGAGAGAACTTCTTGAAAGAAGTGATAGTGTCACCAGAGAGGAACAGAGAGGGTGAAGGTGCTGGAAGGTGACTCCATGCCTCATTATGAAGGAACAACAAGGCATCATTAGCCGTGTTTCCACTGTTGGGCTGAAAGCGGGCGTGCTACTACGTGCCAGGTTCAGTCGCGTTTCCCCTGTCACTTCCGGTCACTTCCTTCACAGAAATACATTTATTTCTGTGACAAATTTTCAAGCCTGATAAATTAATTCGTTATGCAGTATCACTTATAGTAAACCATCGATGCTTTTGAATTTAAATATTTAACAAAGATTGCAAACAAAAGGGCGATGTTATCATGTTTGTTTTGAATAAGAATACTATGGTACTAGGTCAAAAAACCATATGTCCATGGTACTTTATGTGAAAGAATGAACTGACTGTTCTTATTTTGTCTTCATAGGCAGGACAAAGTGCTGTGTACCTGAATACACTGCAGAGCTCAGGTAGGCACTCACTGCATTTACAAGTCTATATATATGTTTTGTTTTTGACTATTTCTTAAAGGTTAAATAAAGGTGCAAGCAGGAATCCTTTTTTAAAAATGAGAATTGGCAATATACCTGCATCTCTTCTGTGTCACCATTTGCTAAGGAAATAAAATTATGCCACTTAATTCAAACACACACTCATTATTATATTACCAGCTTAAATGTCACAGTATTTTGTTCTTGTAAAAGAGCATCTCTTTCAATGCTAAAACCCACATCCTTTCTTGGCACTATATCTTATACAACATTAACCGATGCAAAACCACTCGGCTGTCAAGAGATACATTCGTCGATGGTTCCCTACAGCGGAGTTAAAGAAATACTCAACCGCAACAATTGTTCCTCAGACAAGATTGCTATGGAGAGAAACCCAATATTTTGTGCGCTTGTAATATGAGTGAAGCACAAACATTTACTGATGACAGTGAATGGATGTGAAACAACTGTGGCATTGATGGGCTTTGAGAAGTAGTTAATTTGAGATTGAATGCCCCACTGTTTTTGCTTATTACACGTGTCATATTCATATTCTATGAACTTTAATGCTTTCCTTGTCTTCCAAGCCTGGACAGGTTTGTGCGCTGACATCCTTAGGGCAGGGTTCTGCAATGTACTCAACCTTCCCACAGAATCGTCAACCTACTCCCAGTTCATGCTGAGGCATAGTGAGATTCCTCCATGATTGCCTCATCTCTAGACTATTTTACTCAGACCAGCAGTCTATGCTGTTAAACCTCTTATATTTAGTCTCTTGTGGTACGACCAGGAGTCTTATTGGTGGTCTTTATCATGCTCTATAACCGTAACACCATGGAAAATATGACTGGAACTCTACCCTGATGCTATTTCAGCAAATTGCCTTACTGTATGTCCAGACCGACATACAGCGTGGAACCTGAGCTCTCACGAGACGAGACATGAGTGTGTACAAGAAAAGATTCAGGACTGTTGAACTATTAACCTGCCAGTGCACAAGAATGGAAACTATTTATAATGTCTAAACATAATTTATTATCAAATGTTATGGTGTACAGAAAACCAATTATGCTAAAGCCATTAAAACAGTCATCAAAGATCAAATTTCTTCTCCACAGTTTTTGCTCTGTGGTATTGTATTGTCGACTACATATAGGAATAAACAATGGTATACCAGTTATTGCCTGATTTTTTTTTTTGTTTATATTTATTTGCTTATTTCTCTCATTTAATTTTTTTCCGTTTAAATAACCTTCGCTGTAATTTAACACTCATTTAATCTTTGAAAACAAAAATAATTTAATAATATGAACATTTATTATATTATATTACATTATATTACGATAATCATTATCCATAATTATTCGGTTTTGAACAGGTTTTTGGTTTGATAGATTGTTAGACACCCGTGGCATCATCTTCTGCTAAATCTGCCTGGTTTAAATCAAAACAATCATAATGGATGGAGGTTTAAAAATGGATCACCTTGGAAATCCAATACTGTTCTCTGATGATAAACATGCTTTTTAATAAGATGGGGAATGATACTGTGTCTTTTTCAGTACATTGTTTACAGTTATATTTGGAATAATATAGACAGAAGAGGAGAGTGTAATAGAGTTTCAGTGATGCTCCAGCTCTAATATGCTTATCTTGACCTTCAGCACTCATCTCAGCTCAATAAGTCTATGCTAAAGCAATCTACACAAGCAAAGACGCGGTTAGACTACGTTTCCGTGGGTGTAGATTCATATACGTATGCAGGTGTAAATACTTTTCTGGCGTTACCTCTGCAATATTTTTGGCCTATAATGCTCAGGGTATGAGATGGTCTCAACTCTTCCTCCCTGAGGGTTTAGCACCTGCTTCTAAAGAGAGACTAGGGCACGTTGGCCTCTGTTTGATCTTGCACAACACTATCTGATAGCAGACCCATAAATTCTCAGGAGCTTTGAGTAAGATTTCTAACATTTATTTGAGGTGGAAAAACTGTTGTTACTTGCTTACACAAATTATGGATTTAAAGGGACCGTTCACCCAAAAATGAAAATTTGATGTTTATCTGCTTACCCCCAGGGCATCCAAGATGTAGGTGACTTAGAACACAAACAAAGATTTTTAACTCAAACCATTGCAGTCTATCAGTCCAATAATATAAGTGGATGGGAATCACGGCTAAAACATACAATATAAATATATATAAAAAAACACAAACAAAACCAAATTAAACCCTGCGGCTCGTGCAAAAAAGCAAAACGATTGGTCTGTGCAAGAAACTGAACAGTAATTATATTGTATTTTACCTCTGATTCACGCAATGTCCGAACTGTTAGAACTCTCCTGTTGCGCTCGATCCTTCGCTGGCTGTACTAATTTAATTGTGTTTGATTTGTTGTGTTTGAGTTGTAAGTTCAGTGACGCAGGTAGTGAAGATTCTCAGCGGCCAATCAGTGATCAGCAGAGTTTACACGTCACTTTTTGGTAACGGTACGGTTCACTTGTAACCTCAACCGAAGTGATACAAAAAAAAGTATCAGGTACTGTACCCAGGGGAAACCCCCAAAAGTGAACCGTACCGTATCGTACAACCCGAATTCCGGAAAAGTTGGGACGTTTTTTAAATTTGAATAAAATGAAAACTAAAAGACTTTCAAATCACATGAGCCAATATTTTATTCACAATAGAACATAGATAACGTAACAAATGTTTAAACTGAGAAAGTTTACAATTTTATGCACAAAATGAGCTCATTTCAATTTTGATTTCTGCTACATGTCTCAAAATAGTTGGGACGGGGCATGTTTACCATGGTGTAGCATCTCCTTTTCTTTTCAAAACAGTTTGAAGACGTCTGGGCATTGAGGCTATGAGTTGCTGGAGTTTTGCTGTTGGAATTTGGTCCCATTCTTGCCTTATACAGATTTCCAGCTGCTGAAGAGTTCGTGGTCGTCTTTGACGTATTTTTCGTTTAATGATGCGCCAAATGTTCTCTATAGGTGAAAGATCTGGACTGCAGGCAGGCCAGGTTAGCACCCGGACTCTTCTACGACGAAGCCATGCTGTTGTTATAGCTGCAGTATGTGGTTTTGCATTGTCCTGCTGAAATAAACAAGGCCTTCCCTGAAATAGACGTTGTTTGGAGGGAAGCATATGTTGCTCTAAAACCTTTATATACCTTTCAGCATTCACAGAGCCTTCCAAAACATGCAAGCTGCCCATACCGTATGCACTTATGCACCCCCATACCATCAGAGATGCTGGCTTTTGAACTGAACGCTGATAACAAGCTGGAAGGTCTCCCTCCTCTTTAGCCCGGAGGACACGGCGTCCGTGATTTCCAACAAGAATGTCAAATTTGGACTCGTCTGACCATAAAACACTATTCCACTTTGAAATAGTCCATTTTAAATGAGCCTTGGCCCACAGGACACGACGGCGCTTCTGGACCATGTTCAGATATGGCTTCCTTTTTGCATGATAGAGCTTTAGTTGGCATCTGCTGATGGCACGGCGGATTGTGTTTACCGACAGTGGTTTCTGAAAGTATTCCTGGGCCCATTTAGTAATGTCATTGGCACAATCATGCCGGTGAGTGATGCAGTGTCGTCTGAGAGCCCGAAGACCACGGGCATCCAATAAAGGTCTCCGGCCTTGTCCCTTACGCACAGAGATTTCTCCAGTTTCTCTGAATCTTTTGATGATGTTATGCACTGTAGATGATGAGATTTGCAAAGCCTTTGCAATTTGACGTTGAGGAACATTGTTTTTAAAGTTTTCCACAATTTATTTACGCAGTCTTTCACAGATTGGAGAGCCTCTGCCCATCTTTACTTCTGAGAGACTCTGCTTCTCTAAGACAAAGCTTTTATAGCTAATCATGTTACAGACCTGATATCAATTAACTTAATTAATCACTAGATGTTCTCCCAGCTGAATCTTTTCAAAACTGCTTGCTTTTTTAGCCATTTGTTGCCCCCGTGCCAACTTTTTTGAGACCTGTAGCAGGCATTACATTGTAAATGAGCTAATTAAGTGGATAAAAGTGTAAAATTTCTCAGTTTAAACATTTGCTACGTTATCTATGTTCTATTGTGAATAAAATATTGGCTCATGTGATTTGAAATTCCTTTAAGTTTTCATTTTATTAAAATTTAAAAAACGTCCCAACTTTTCCGGAATTCGGGTTGTACCATGCAGTGGTAAAGCGCCATAAGTCACCTACATCTTGTATGCCCTGAGGGTAAGCAGATAAACATCAAATTTTCATTTTTGGGTGAACTATCCCTTTAATCTGAAATTATGTGTGGTTTGCTTCTCAGTAAACCTCTAATTGCCTTAAAGAGGGTCTTCTGTAAGTATTCTTTAAAACCTAATTCTATTTGCTTTTACAAATGCCTCCAAAGCACCCAATGAAGTGACTACTTCTATTTAAATATCCGTCTCGTCTCCTGTCTAGGTGGATGGATTTAACATCTGTCCCTCTTGGACAGTGGGCGCAAAGCCCAGGGCTTTCTCCCTTTCTAGTCACATTTCCAGAAATGAACTAAAGGACAGACTGGCAGCATATGCGGAACAGCATAAGAATGTTGCTACTAAGTTATGAATCGCTGTATTAAATGATAGTTTAAATGCTCACAAATTAATTTAACAGCCCACAGTAAAGCGTGAAATTGGATTGTCATCATTGATGTGTTTCAGGCCGCCTGCAACCCATAGCATTTATTAGAGAATCCTCTCTCACAAGAGACTAGATCATGTAATTAGCTCACTGTGCCCCAAAGTGACAATAAATATTTTATTTGAAATATTATTACATTATTATTTGTATTATTTAATTTATATTATTATGTTATTTATAATTTTTTTTTTTTTAGTTTTATTAGTATTATTATGCAAACACACACGTTGTATAACACGTTTGGATGTGTGACTCATCATAGTGGGTCTTCACAGGCCTTGCTGTTCCAGCAGTGCAGTAAGCCATCATTAGTGTCTCTCTGCTGTCCTCACCCTCTGCATCAAGAGGCAGCACTGTAGGGGTTTTCAGTGATAGAGAAAAAGTTGAAAAATAAAAAAGCTAATAAGATCACCTTAGGTTTACACAGTTTGCACTGCCACTTTGAGTTAACACAAGGTCGTTTTAGGTCATGCTTTTGCATTTTTTACATGCAAACAATTTAAATATTAGTTGACCTTTATTTGCCACTGCATTAAAATATTATTTTTGCTCTATCAAGGGCATACTCTTATAAGTGAAATGCTGAATTTTTCTTATGTCTTTGTGTGTGTGTGTGTGTGTTTCCCTTAGGTCCTCTGTCCTGCTCTGAGGGCTTCACTGAGCAGGGATATTACAATAGATCTGTGTCTCAGACAGAATCTGGCTCTTCCTGTCTAAAATGGACTGACTTTCCAGACTACATGCTGCAGTACCCCAACCGTGGACTTGGAGACCACAACCACTGTAGAAACCCTGACCGTGAATCCAACCCCTGGTGCTTTTTCAGACAAAAGTCAGGAGCCATCGGATGGGCCTACTGCGACTGCCACCAGGGTGAGCCCTCCTGACTGGCCTTTTTTTTAATATATATATATTTATATATATTTAGAGATATTTTACATGGTCCATTTTCATTTTAATAGCTGTTTTTGTATTACTTTGAGTTTTGATATGATAATTTTGCTGTGTGGCTTTGTCTGCTTTATCAGTTGTTTTATTTAGTTATTTTAGTACATCAAGTTAAACTAAATAAACACAAGACAAATTGTCTTTAGGTGAAATAAAGTAAGTTTAAGTTTTTTTTGCTTTTTATTTTATTTCAATAAAAATTTTTCAAGTAACAGAGGTTGGTAGTTGGTACACACAAAAATGGGGACATCCCATAGGCGTAATGGTTTTTATACTGTACAAACTGTATATTCTATGGCCCTACACCTAACCCTAACCCTCACAGGAAACTTTGTGCATTTTTACTTTCTCAAAAGAAAAAAAACTCATTCTGTATGGTTTTTAAGTGTTTTGAAAAATGAGGACATGGGTTATGTCCTCATAAGTCACCCTCTCCTTGTAATACCTGTGTCATACCCATGTCATTATACAGAGCTGTGTCCTGATGTCACAAAAATAAGAGCACACACACACACACACACACACACACACACACACACACACACACACACAAGAGAAACACCTGGAATGTTCAAAAATGCAGAAAAAAAAAACATTTGGGGCTGTAGCCTTAGTTGTACTACTCTTGCCTCATTTGACCTAAAAAAAAGTTTCTACTGGACCATGGTGTTTGTGTTTATTAAGTGAATGTGTCCTGGTGAGTATTCGTGTCATAACTGTCATATTAGTGTAGGTGTTGTACAGAAGCTGAGTGACGTTTATTACTGCAGTCCCATCCCAGTGTGTCTGTCAGTGAGCTAACAGCAGTCAAGGATTCTCTCTGTCCTCTCTTTTCATTGTCCTCCATTCATCTTTCCCTCTCTATGCGTTTGTTGTCTAATAATCAATCAGACTCACATCACTCAAGTGCATCTGTTACTCCAATTGGGAAAGTGTCTGTTCAGTCTCTGGATCTCTTTGTGCTGGTCTGTCGTCACCTGGCTGTGTCTGTGGTTCAGTATCGAGCTGGTGTTGAAATCTGTTTGCCTTATCTCTGTGAGCTGTGATTATCTCTGTCTGCCTCTCTCCTCCTTTTCCTTTCTATGTAATAACATTAAACACGGTTACAGACTCAAACAATTAGAGTGTGCATTTAACTTCATGTCTGTGTGAGCATGACGTGTGGCAACAAGATGGTAATTTGCAAGACACAGAGTGTTTCTAATGTGATTGTTCTGTACTAATTATAGAGAGCTGATTTAGTGAGTCTGTAAATGTAAATGGGGGAGGCTGGGGTAAGATGTGCCACTTTTACTCAAGTTGTCCTCTAGTCAAGGAGAAAGAAGATGATGTAAAACCTAATTTCATTTCAGGATGTCTGCTCTTTGCTAAAGTGAAAGAAGATTTTTTTTTTTTTTTTTTTTTTTTTTTTTTTTAGAAAAAAAATACAACTTTTTAATAATGGACTGTCCCATTAACCGATTCCAGTCTCTCATTTTGTTGCATATTGTTTCCATAAACCTTCAGAAACAACATATATCAGCCAATAAACCAACCATATATAATATAATATAATAAAAATAGAAAATATATGAAAATGTTTGAATGTAAAAAAAAATGGAGAGAGTGGGATTAGAAAAAAATAAATCTAAATTAAATAAATATTTTATAATTAAATGCATTATTTAAACGATGTGTATATTTATATTATAAATGATTTTTATTTATATATATATATATATTTTTTTTTTTATCTCTTCAAAGTTCAAAGAATTAATTTTATGATTTTTTTTTTTTACACATTATCATTCTTAAATCCCTGAATATGTTTGGCTCTGCATCTTGTCCTCCAGGTGAGGGGCGTTTGGTGGGGGGTTCGTCTAATAAGAGTGGTCGTCTTGAGGTGTACCTGAATGGCCGCTGGGGAGCAGTGTGTGACACCCACCTGACTGATCGAGATGCCAGTGTGATCTGTAGACAACTGAGGCTCGGGTATAAGCTGCAAACTCTACTCATTATCAGCTAGAGGCTCTGTACTGATTAATACCCAGCATGTGCTGTCATTTCATTACCTGCTAACTCCCAACAGTGAAATCGGCACTGCGCTTCGCCATTCCTATTTCGGACCCGGTTCTGGTCTCTTTCACTTTGAGCGTCTTGGCTGCCATGGCAATGAAGACTCTCTGCTGAAGTGCCGGAGCAGGAAATATGTCTCCGGTGACTGTAACCATGGAAATGAGGCTGGGGTGGTGTGTGCAGTACCTGAGGGTAAGTTAATATTATTATAGTCTTTAGTGTCACATGATCCTCATTGATGAATTAGACATGACGAATCATTCTAATTTGATGATTTGCTGCTAAATAACCTTTTTTTAATGACTATCAATGTTGAAGACCATTGAACTGATTAATATGTATGTGAATAGGATAATTTTATGGACAAAAAGAAAATAATTTATTCCAAATGGTAATAATTCATAACATTAGAAATGCTTTACTGTCAATTTCGATCAATTACTGTACATACATCTTTCCTGAAAAAAAAAAAAATGTTATGAACATTTATTAATATTATCAATGTTGGCAACAGTTGCCAAAGCTGCCAAATAGTTTTTTGGAAACTGTGATACTTTTTTCAGGATTTTTTGATGAATAATAAAGTAAAAAAAAGAACAGCATTTATTTATTATCATTCCTTAACAATTTAACACATCTTTACTGAATAAATGTTCAAAAAAGAAAGAATAAAAATGTACTGACCCCAAACTTTTCAACTGTAGTTTATATGGTAGAATTATTTCTGTAATTTGTGTTAAATTATATATATATGTATGTGTATATTTGTTTGTGTGTGTATAGATAGATATATAGATAAAATATTATCTTTGCTCTCAATTTAATTTCTCAGAGTCACAGTTCAAAAAGCAGCAGCTGAGATTCCTGTATCTGCTGAACTATATTTTCAACAGGGTTATAGTGTGGAAAGGCCTTCTGTGAAGCTAAATGAAGACCGAATTCATGAGAGACAGAAGTAGGCTCATAAACATTGCGCCTGTTGTAATGGTACGGTTTGCTGGAACAGGGTCAGGTATATTTAGAGAGAGCTGTGAATTATTCACACAGAAACTTTAGGAAGCAGAAAGAAATCTGAGAGTGCTGAGGCTTTGCCAAGAGTCCTTACACATGTCCCCATCCTTTGCCATACACACATACATGCCTCAAAGCATTATCCCATATGTCTGAGACCTATGTCTTGTAAAAGGGATTCCCTTCTAAGGCATTAAGAAGAGTTTTAAGCTTCTGCTCTCAAAAAAGTGTGCAATATCACACTTACTATTTTGTCCTATGCATCCTCCACTGCAGTGAATAAATTAATGTAAATTTATTGGACTTTTGTTTTGTTTAGGCAATGGTGCCCCCCTGAGGCTCGTGGGAGGGCTTGAGGATTTCGAAGGGCGCGTGGAGGTGTACCATAACGGGAGGTGGGGTACTATCTGTGATGATGAATGGGATGATATTGATGCTGAAGTGGTTTGCCGACAGTTGGGACTGGGGTAAGAAATCTGTCATCATGTGTATGTCCTATTTCACACATTTTGTTTTCAATGCCAAGGACCTCCAAATAGGAGCTGTGTATAAGTTTGTACTGTGTAAGAAAAATGTTGAATTAAAAAAAGATTGCATTTTTTAAAATAAAATACTGTTCTGAAATATTAGATTTTAAACCAGAAAGGATGAAATCGTAGTAATAATAATTCACACAATAATTGTGTTGTGGCTTTCCATTTGAAAAAACCCTGTTTTATGGCATTAGTGCAAGGACTGCACATTGATCTATTGCAAGGTCTTCTAATGTTGCTGAGCTGTTTTTGTTTAGCAACATTTAGAAACGCTTTGCACAAATGATTCGACTAAAAGCATTTACAAGAGCTGGGATACACAAATCAGTGTCGACTATAAGGACTGTACTTTTTACACACACAAACGCACTTTATTAATACTTTATTAATATAGATGAATGGATGGAGTGTATGAATGATTGATGGGGTGCAGGGATTCACTCCACTCCATCTGCAGTGGGATAGAAAGCAACTGATTTTACCCTTCACAATCTGTGTAACATACACTTTTCCGTACATCAGTCCTGAATTTGAATGGAAAGTATCATTACAAATTTATGTAAATAAACTAATGTAATACCATATGCCTTTATACCTCCCTCTGTGTTATGATCATTATGATCTTAAATGTACAATACTTTTCAAAAGATTGGAGTCAGTAAGGTTTAGTTAATGCTTTTATTCAGCAAGGATGCATTAAATTAAACTCGTTATTCATCACAGAACCCTGTAATAAAATGTATCATGGTTTCCTTGATCTGTTTTTCACATTAATAATAATAAAATTAAAAAGCACCAAATTAGTATATTAAAATGATTTCTGAAGGATCACGTGACACCGAAGACTGGAGTAATGAGATTCAGCTTTGTCATCATAGAAATAAATTACATTTCAAAATATGTATATTTTTTAAATTGTAATAATATTTCACAATGTTACAGTTTTTACTGTATTTTTGATCAAATAAATGCAGCCTTGGTGAGCGTTAGAGACGTCTTTCAAAATATTTTACCGACCCCAAACTTAAACAGCATTGAATCTTAACTGTTTTGATATGGGAATGAATCTCAGGCTTGTGTTTGTTTTCAGTGGTGTACCAAAGGCATGGACCTGGGCACACTTTGGGCAGGGCACTGGGCCTATCATGTTGGATGGAGTGCATTGCACAGGAAATGAGCTGTCTTTGGAGGAATGCCCTCATGCTTCCTGGGGCCAGCACAACTGTGATCACTTGGAGGACGCTGGAGTCTCGTGCAACCCGTTTACAGGTGAAGATGACACAGAAAATGCCTTTAATTTTATCGCTATTTTTGTAAGTGCATTGATTAAACGTAGATATGCTAATGCTGCTGTAGATGGAGTGTTGCGTCTAGTAGGAGCTGATAGCCCATGGGAAGGACGCCTTGAGGTTTATCATGCCGGGGAATGGGGCACAGTGTGTGATGATAACTGGAACGGACGACAGGCCCAGGTGGTGTGTCGACAGCTGGGTTATCGGTAAGATGTATTTTTGGACTGGTTGATCACATAATTCTTCAATGTAAGCATATAATGTGCTACTTTGAAGTAATTAAAAGCAGTACACTTCAAGTATGACCAGGAGGAGACCGGGAAGTTTGTTTCATTTAGCTTTCTGGTCTGTTAATGCAGTACTGCTATTTGTCCAACAGAGGGCGAGCTGAGGTGGCTCCAGACGGGATGTACGGAGAGGGTACAGGGTTGATCCTGCTGGATGAGGTGACATGTGAAGGGGGAGAGAGCTCTCTGCTGGACTGTGCTCATGGTCAGTGGGGGCAGCATGACTGCTCTCACAGTGAGGATGTGGGCATACGCTGTGAAAGAGAAGGACAGAACAATGAGATCCCTGAAGTGGCTCCTGCCGCAGGTGCGTAAATTCCATTTTAAAAACTTTTATTAGTGTTGTTATCATCATCAAGAGTAACAGATGTTACCGATATCCGATCCAGATGTTAAGAAACAAGTCCACTTTACATTTTTAGGAGCCCTCCGAACCAAATTGAATACTAGAAAACTTATTTTATTATAATGACATGCAATAACAAGAAAATGCACATGCGCTAGTGGTGAACTGAGAGCAGGATGAATCACATTTTAGCAGTTGTATCTTTTATGTGTGCTAAAAAAAGTGTAAGCACCGAAAGAAGCGATAAGAGCTTGAGGTAAGCAGTTTTATGTTTTAGTGCCATGTCGCGTTGATTTCATGCTGCATTTTTATTGGTTGGTCAGGAAACTTGGATCGTAGCAGCAAACACCTTGCGATGATCATGCTGTATCGTAGGCTATCTTTGGTCGCAAGACCGTGACAACGGCCGTCTTTGAACCTCTCTCACTGTACGACATAAGAGCACCAATAAGGAGCCACGATGTCAATCTTTCGTCTGGGACAGCTTCTGGTCGATATCCACTGTTTAAATTTACATTTTTCATTTTAGCAGTATAATGTGATATGTATTATGACATTTAAATGAATTAATTAACACTTTTAATTATTATACTTATATAAATATACCATAAAGGTGTTTTCTGTCATTTCTAACTAGGCACCAAATTCTAGTACTGAATAATAAGAGAGCCCATAAAAGCATCCCTAGTCTATTGAATATCTCTGGGGAATATAATTTTGTATGACAGTACACTTTTAACAAAAGACAAGAAATTGACACTGCAGCTTTGTTTATTCTCAATCATGATTCACTGCTTATCCATGTATATAGAGGTCCATCTCTTCTGTGCTGTTTCTAGTTCTGCTGTGGTTCCAGGTCCCCTAGTGAGGCTGGTGGATGGCGAGAGCCGTAAAGAGGGCCGCATAGAGGTGTTTATTAATGGCCAGTGGGGCAGTGTGTGTGATGATGGTTGGAATGACATCAACGCTGGAGTGGTCTGCAGGCAGCTAGGATTTGTGTAAGCATGTTTCATGTGTTCAAAGAAGATAAAGACAGATCCTAAGATTATTAGCTACTTATTTAATATCTTTCCCCTTTTCAATTTCAGCGGGGTCCCGAAGGCCCGCTCTATGGCTTATTTCGGTGAGGGTCAGGGACCCATCCATCTGGATAATGTGAAGTGTGTTGGGACAGAGGCTTCATTGGGTGAGTGTTCAGCTGTGGGTCCGGACGCCCATGATTGCAGGCACAGTGAGGATGCAGGAGTCATCTGTGACTACACCACCGAACCCATAAAGTACCGAAGCATGAACAAGCAGGAATGTGGTTTGAGACCCAACACACAAAGGCGCAGAAGAAGGATCATTGGAGGAGACAAGTCTCTACGGTAAAGAACATTAGGGTTTATTTGTTCACTAGCATTGTAATGTACATTATATTTATCAATCTCTGTTTTTATTGTTTATTGACCATCTGTGACTGTCATGTAGGGGAGACTGGCCATGGCAAGTATCTTTGTGGCTTAGGTCTCAATCGAAAGGCACCCATCCACTTTGTGGGGCGACTCTCATTAATTCCTGTTGGGTCATTACTGCTGCTCACTGCTTCAAGAGGTGAGAGAGAGACTCTACTGACATCTAGTGGCTCTGTGGAGAATGAAAAACACTTTACTTTTTACAGTGTCTTTTATAAATGAGAGTTTGGCAATAAATAAACGTCTCTTTTTTTAAGGTTTGGTTCGGACCCGTCCCGTTATGTGCTGCGGCTCGGCGACTACCACACAGAGGAGAGGGACGATTTTGAGCGCACTCTCTCTCCTGAGCGCATCGTGATCCACGGGAAGTACCACAGCCAGGGCTGGGAGTATGACATTGCCTTACTGAAGCTGAAGGGCACGGAGGGGAATTGTGTGGCCTTTAACCCACACACTAATGCAGTTTGCCTTCCGCCTCAGAGCAGCAGGAAGGGCAAGAGGCCTATCGCCTGTGTTATCACCGGATGGGGAATCACAGGTACTGCAAACTCAAATATATTTAGAGAAATACATTTCTGAACACACTTATGATGGCTTATAGTTTCCTATTGAAATTGAAGACCTAAGCTAATAATTATGGGTAAAAAGCAACATAAATAAGTATTAATATTTATAAACAAAATGAGTAAAATAAAAAAACATTGCAAACCAAATAATTTAGCAAAAATGATATTGTTAACATTTAAATACAGTACTGTTCAAAAGTGTGGGGTCTGTTATTTTCACCAAAACTGCATTTATTTGACCAAAAATACTTGTTTATTCCTGTGATGGCAAAGCTAAATTTTCAACATTACTCCTGTCTTCAGTGTCACGTGATCCTTCAGAAATCATTCTAATATTCTGATTTGATCCTTCTTATTACTATCTGTGTTGAAAGCAGTTGTGCTGCTAAATATTTTTGTGGACACGGTGACACATTTCTTTTAGGATTATTTGATTTCTTAAGCTCAAAAGAACAGCATTTATTTGAAATAGCAATCCTTTGTAACATTATGTCTTTATAAATGTCTATAATTTTACAATTGAACACATTCTTTAAAAGAAGTTACATTTCTGAAAACAAAAACAATAACAATTGAATTGATCAGTTTTGAATTGTAGAGTATATTTTATGTAATATTTACATAATTCAAAAAAGAGATTTAAAATACATATGTTTTATAGGTGTTAAATTCTCTTTCTTTTCTTGTATCTTGTATTAGACTCTGAGTATTCCAGAACACTGCTGCAAGCCTGGGTTCCGATACTGCCCTCCTGGAAGTGTAAAAAACGCTACGGCAGTCGCTTCACCAGCCGCATGTTGTGTGCTGGCAGCTTGTCGAACCATCGCCGTGTGGACAGCTGTCAGGGTGACAGTGGGGGGCCACTGGTGTGCCAGGGTGAGGCTGGCCACTGGATGCTCACAGGAATCATCTCCTGGGGCCACGGCTGTGGTGACCCCACCTATCCCGGTGTGTACACACGGGTCGGCCGGTTCCTGAAGTGGATAGAGAAAGTCACCCACAGCACTGGCAAAGCCTGATGTTACAGTGGTAACATTGCAACCTCTTACCGCTTTGTATAAAATATATCTTATGTAATGCCTATGAAGGGATCACCAGCTGGCCATTAGGTTTAAAGCTGGTTTGATCCTGTTTTGTGTGTTGGACATTTTCCTACTTGCACCATGCCATTTCCGTTCCATTTCTGTACACTTGAAGCGTTCGTGAATATGCACAAGAACATGAAGCCACATGCTTTTGAGGGACAGTTGCATTAACGGGTTTGAAAGGTCTTCAACGGATAAGCCTTTGCAAATAAGTCATTTTGCACTAATCTGCATGCCATATAATTGGACTAACTGTGGGAGGTCTGAGTTCTGGTCTGGCTCTTCTTGATCATGTTTTTAAATCAGTTCACATTTTGCACTTAAACGTGTTATTTTATTTTTAGTTTTGTGATTTAATTAAGATAAGGAACGGCATGCTTGTATGTAAAGATTCACCAACATTCCACTTGTATGTTGGTTATTTGTACTCTTGTTGTAGATGTATAGGGTACGACTACCGTTTATTGAGATTTTAATTTAATTTTGCAGAAAACCAGTGTCATAAAATAGTTTGTTCAATTTATTTATACATATAACAATGCCCACTTTTTCCTCAAGCTCCTACCCAACAGATAATGTGATAATATCAGTGATATGAAGTATTGGCTGGATACTATGGAGTCTCTATTGGGAGATTTGGTGATGGACAATATATTAAAGGCCAAATTATATATCATCGCTTTAGGCTTGACTTCCCTTTGAAACTTTGCATGTTCTTGCCAAACATTTTTTTTTGCATAGTTTGTTTTCTTGTTAAACTTTGCATTTGCTTGCTGAACGTTTGTGTTTCTTGCTAAATTCTTATGTTGCCGAAGATACTTTGCATTTTGTGAGTGAACATTAAACTGGTCTTGGAAATATTGTGATGGAGGGAAAACTATAGTTTCAATGTTTTAGCAAACAAATGCTAAGTTTCGTGGGGGAAGACAATTTTTGTGAAAGAATGCAGAAGTTTTGCATTGAAATATTTTTCTGATTTTTTCCCCCCATCATTGTGTTCCTATTGGCCCTTTAACTAAAGTGTTCCAACTTGAACTACGCACAGTTACTTCACACATGGTCAGAATCTGCTGCTGAGTGATGTTATGTTACATTTGCTTCCTGCAGTGTTCAGCCTTTTCTGTAGACAGGTGTTTATTCAGGTTTACTGTTGTATTTATTTACACATTTTTTTTATTAATGAATTGAGGTATAACAGTGGTGCTGTTTTGTTCCAGTTGGTGTCCCAATAGAGAAATACTGAAATTAGGCATAGTCCGGTAGAAGGAGAAGATGACTTTAATAATTAGTCATGTTTACACAATTACAACTCCATGTAGTCCAAATGCTTCAAAATATGTAGACGCTTTGGTTCTTAATATTCGATTAACAGTTTGTTATTAATCAATCCCAAACAGAAACCTTGATGTAATTATTTTAAAAAATGTAAAGGCTGCTAATATGCCATATTTAGCCTTGGTTAAAAACTGGTTTAGCAAAACTGTGAATATTCAGATGTTTAGACACCAAGATAGAAAAATTAGATAAACTGATTTGAATGCATTGCCTTGCCTTGTCTTGATTTTTTTTGTCCTGCAAAATGGTGATGTGAAAGCAAAAACAAGTCAATCTGAATCTGCCATCATGATATTAATCATCTATTTCCAACACATTGTGATTGTATTAAATGTTGAAAATCGTCATTGACCATATTAACTACACTCTCTACTAGCTCTCTCTCTTTCTCTCTACTAACTCTCTCTCTCTCTTCCTACTAACGCGCTCTCTCTCTCTCTCTCTTCTCTCTCTCTCTCTCTCTGTTCAATTCAATATGTGCTTTATTGGCATGACACTTGTTACAATTTATTGGCAAAGCATATTGTTTACACTGAATCTAAAACAGATATGTATTAAAAATATATTAAAATAAAATAAATAAAAAATAAATGCATGTATATAATTAAAATAGAACAAATCACCATTTATTGTTCTATGAACAATTTAAAATTCAGTGGTGTGTGTGTCTCTCTCTAAATATATGACTTGGGGAAAGGAAGAATATATATATATTATATATATATAAAGAGTTAATTTGCAAAAACATAACTCCATTTTTTACAAATTTCAAAAATCGTGTTTTTTTTGTCCTGCATTCCAAAAAATATCAATCAACTAACACAATAAAACAATAAAATCATAACACACACACACACACAAAAACATGATTTAAGAAAATTAATAAAGAGGAGTTATCTGTTTTTGCATATAAACTCTTGCAGAGAGAGGGACACAGAGACACACACACAAATATAATAAAATATATTTTGATTACATTTTTCCATTGTGATAATATGATTTATCTTGCCAATTTCACCTCTAGACTTTTAACATTTATTTTAACATAAACCAATTTAGAATTTTTTGTTGTTGAATATTTTTGTAAAAAAGAAAAAGAAAAAAGCATTTGTTAAAAGTGTACTCATAGATTTGTAATTACTATTATGTAATCGAACATAAACAGTTTACGTGGCACCAAATTAAAACACACAGTGATGTCCACTGGAATGGACACTGGGTATGAAAGGGTTAAACAAAATCCACTTTGATTAATACCAACAACATTAAACTCTGGCTTGCTTCGTTCAAATATCAAAGAAGCTCTATCCAAGTAACCATTTTGCATTCATTCATTTTTATTAATGCAGGCTATTTGAATGCAATATCTCAAATCATTCCGAGACACTCATGGCAATCTGTTGCACGATATTCAGCTGTTGATTCTCAAGTATAACGGTGAATCAAACAATGGAAATGCATTCTAAATGGTTTATGATTTAGTACCAGACCTACATACCCATGAACAAATAACTTCCACATAATGTGTTATGCAAGACAAAATGCATTGAAACGAGAGACTAGTGTTTGTCTGGCTTTTAATGTCGAGCGGAAGTGCGGATCAGCTGATGCTGGAGAGCCATCTTCATCTTCCCGAGCAGAGCAGAGGAGAGGAGAGGAGGGGGGACAGGACAGAGAGAACAGGGGGATCTCGACTCCAAATTGTCGGCTTAAAAAGACATTTTGGATCCAGAGAGCGCTGGCTGCTCGGAAACGAGAGAGGACTAGAAGAGAACCGGCCGGTGGCACATGAAGACAAGCGGATGACAAGCGTTTACACAAAGGAGAAGACAGACGAGACAGCTAGAGGTGGCAGAAAAACAATTTATTATGTTTCCCACGGATGGACGTTTGTCTTGGTCGAGGGGTCAAATCGGCATTTTAGTCGTCTGAGTTTCCTGTAAACCCACAAAGAGGCACAATGTTGAGATAAAAGCACTGTCGAGTCGTTTGTTTTAGTGGATCGACGAGACTCGTAGGGACCAAGGCTTTTGTGCCAAAACATCAAAACAGCGTTATTCCGTCTAGATATTTGTTAGGACACAAGCACAGCTCGTGTCAGCGCTTATTTTGACAGTTTTTGAAGTGTTTGGGATTTCGGGCTAGCCGGAAAGCTAGCAGGCTAGCCGACTAGCCTTTCGGAGTTAGCAGCGCTACCTCGATCGAAATAAAAACAAAAACAACCGTACCGGGGTTGTTTAAGGTTAACACAGGTTTACTATTGTGACATGGCCTTGTTTAAGAGGAATAAACTCGCGGAGGGTCATTAGGTGTACTTGGGGAGCTGGTCTTTCTTCAGAGCTCTCTTGTTTCGTTAACCGTAGAGCAGCTGTGGGACTCGAGGCTCAGCTGACAGGACAAACACAGGAGAGGGGGTTTAAATCAACATTTTAGTGAAACAAAAAAACCTCATGCTTGCTAAAACGCCTTGAACTTTACTAACCGAGTCACTACAGTTGCTGTCAATACACCACTTGCTATGTAGTTTGAAAACTTAGGGGCAGTCAGACTACTGGAGAGGGGCTTATTGATTTCAAAATCTTATTTAATAAGATTTAAACCTCAACAAATGTCTGAAAATATATTTCTGGAGTGTTTTTGTCATGTAAGTTCACACTTGACAATGTAAGAGAACACTTATTTAGGTTTAAGTAATTGAGACGTGTATAAGTTTATGAAATTTAGCTATGGGTTTTGACTTTTCTTCCTGAGTGTCTCCAGCTGTTGGGGTCTAAAAGCATGGATTAACTTCACTTAACTGCAGCACAGTCATGTGCAAATCCTCCATCTGACACCCTAAATACATATTTTCAGGAAACACAGGTTTTCTTGCGGGACTTTGCAGGGCCCCTCACAGTGTTTGGGTTGAGAGTGAGTTTCCCCTCCCCCTGAGCGAGTGTCACTCTCTCAAAACAACAGAAGCGCCGAGGCACGTTCAGTCGAGGCGTTCAGGTCTCCACACAGCGTATGTGATGGAACTGATGTTCGCTGAGTGGGAAGAAGGAGAGAGGTTCTCCTTTGAAGATTCGGACCGTTTTGAGGAGGACTCGCTGTGCTCATTCATATCAGAGGCGGAAAGTCTCTGCCAGAACTGGAGAGGATGGAGGAAGCAGTCTGCCGGCCCAAATTCACCCACTGTGAAGATTAAAGGTAATGGAAGATTGTCTTCATGTGCTGTGAAGTGTTTTATGTGCTGTCATTGTAATGTGAGCACACCGTGCCTTGGCATGGCTGCACCTTTGACCTCAGGTTGTATTTTTAACTTATGGGCAACAATGTCATGTGACCTGCATGTTTAATTAAAACTACCATGTTTAACTGTTCTTCCATATGTGGGCCTATGTGGATAAATTAGTTAACCTTGTACTGGAGGTATAGGTTTACCTGTTTCGGTACGAGCTGCATAAGTGGCGACACAAGTCATATATTTCATTATTATAATATATAATTTATATGCAACTTCATATATTTGCACTATTCTCTATGACAAGGTTCAATAGTGTAAATGGCTCTTGGATGTCATGGCAACTAAAACCACTTACATCACTTTCATAAACTATTTGGCAAATTGGTTTGCATCTGTCAGTGAATGGTTTTGTTGCAATGGTTTTGCAAAGTGAGTCCATATTGACTGTTGCAGACATGATGGTTATTTATTTGTAAAATATGAATTAAGGTAAAATGGTTTCTTTAAAATGCACATCATCCATTAACTAATTGCAGAATAATAGAGAAGTTGCTTTAAAAGTATTTGAGAGATCAGGAAATACCAAAAGTGATTGAAATTAATCAGTAATGGAGACCCATTTTGCTTTAAGTCCTTAAATTATTGATATATTTGTAACTAGAATGTGTCATTGCATCTGCATTCATTAACTTTTTCTTTCATAAAATACATTTTCAGTGTGAATCAATTTTGACTTGAACGTCACAGGTGAGTAAAATGTCTTAGGAGGGCAAAAGTAATGTTGCAAATGAAAATTCAGTCATTTACTCGCCCTCATATTGCTCCAAACATGACTTATTTCCTTCTGCCAAACACAAAGGAAGTATTTATTTTTTGTCCAAACCATGAAAGTCAATGGGATCCAGTGTTGTTTTAAACTCAATGTTGTTCAAACTAACTTTTAGTTCATTTTTAACTTAAATTTCTCAGTATGGAAATTATTCTTTTGCAGTGTCCTTCAGTTTCATTCCTCTGTAAGCTGTAAGTCTAGAACTCGGATATTACCGTACAACTGTGATGTGTTAAAATGATGTTTGAAACAACTTTGATCAGTCACTCCATATTACTGCAAGTTCTTTAAGCTGCTGAAACTCCGGCCCACCAAAAGCCCCGCGCTGTGCATGTGTATAGAGAGAGTTGTCAGTCGTGAAGATCTGTGAGCGGAGTGTGTAGCATTTGTTGGATGAGTTGAGGGAGTTTGGAAAGGGAGGCCTTGTGTGGTGTTTAGATTGAGAGCGAGTGCGTGTTGTGGGGGGTTGGGTGGAGTTAAGCAGCAGAGGGCTGTAAAAAGAGCTTTGTCTTGTGCAGGTCACTGCCTCAGAGCAGAGGATTGTGGTTAAACAAAAACAACAACAAAAACCCCCATTTGATCAATCTGCATAATGCTGCTGATCTTGCACAGCCCAGTTTGAGACACCAAAGCCCCCCTTTTTTGTCCGAATCGGTTCTAAAAGTAAACCAGGGGTATTTCACGTGCCCGTTTTCTTGGCGCTGGAACTGAGGGAACACGATCGCTCCAACGTGGCTGTTTATATAGCACTCTGTGAGCCGGGTGTCTTTGTTCTCTGGTTGTTGGGCAGTGTGCGGTAGAGTTTGGAGCAGTGGGACGGCAGACCGCTCATGAGGGACTGTCTCACCTATTCACAGCCACGCAAAAGACAAAGCTGTCTCGCATCCTGTGTTAACTCCTCTTCTGTTGGTCACCATGGTTTAGTCACCCAGACCTGGCTATGATTCTGCCTTCTTATTCATTGGGATCTCACTCACACTTATACACAGCTTGTTGCTGAGCAGCTGTTGTTGGCAGCACCTTTAATGAGTCACCTGTCCCCTGTGAAGTCATTGTCTCTTTGACTCCCACTGGCTGTCTATAATGTACTCTTGCATCTGCTTGTGGTCTGGGTAATTCATCTCCAAAAGTAGTCTAGCGTCTAATCTTTTGACGGTTGGTTTTAGATTACGTGGGTGTCTGGTATTGGTTTGGTTTGCGTTTACTATTTGATGATCATGACTCTTATTTTAATGCTTTGCATGAGAGCCGAAATACCAGGTTGTAAGTAGATTGATAACAGTAATGGTAAAATATTAAGTATTTTGACGTTACTTGAAAGTTGCCCTTTATGGTTCAGGGTGCCTGGTTTAACCTTATATAAAACAATGCACAACCTGACTCATTTTTAGTAGAATGGTCAGACTTTGTGTAAATGGACAGTTTAGCTGATTTTACTTTAAAAGGACTGATATATATGGTGTGTTAAAAAAAAAAAAATCATCAAATTTAGGAGTTACTTGCACAATACTGGAAGTTCTTCTTGCTTTTGTTTTGCGAATGAAAAAAGTTTCAAATGTCAGAGCAGAAAAAAAAACATTTAGCATCTTCAAGCAACAAACTGATTTTTAATTCCTTAATTAATCTGTGTTCTTGAACAAATCAGTAAGATTTGGTGACTTGCTCACGGTCAATTAAGTTCCTGAATAAATCAGCATGTTTGAACGAGTCTGTTGAATGAAGGATTCTAGAGTGTGGATTTAGTGTTTGTTAAAGACACTGAGTTTTGGCATGTGTCAGACCTAGTACAGTCTTGAGCATGCACTTCCAAGAACACATATGTTGATATGGGGACAAGCCTGTAGAGACAGTCACTTGATTTGTACTTGAATGAGTCAGTGTATTTGAATTAACTGATTAATAAGTTAATTATTACATATTGTCTTTACAAAGGTGAAAACAAAATGCACTTGGAATTTGCAAGTTAATTTGTGACCTTCAAGTTTGTGTCCTTAATAGTTTATTATGTAGTAGAAACCCTCATATAAAAACACTAAGACACTTAAGGCTGTGCTATAACATTTGCTTAGTCCGATCTAAAGTTGGTAGTAAGCATTGACATGCATTGTGGTCATAATGTTGAAAAATGTAGCATGGCTTCATGTTAGATCTCCATAGTGTTATAGTGACAGTGTATCAATGCAGTGTCTCTACGGTGAATGTAATGTGAGATTCAGCTCAAAGGTGACCGAGTGCAGTGGATTACAGTCCCATTGCCTAAAGCTCTGTTATGGAAATGACCTCCTGATGTTGGTTTTCATTTCGGATGGATCTCACTAATATCTAATGAGAAGTATGTCACTACAGCCCTGCGGCTCAATGTAGAAAATAAAGTTTCATTAAATGCACAGAGTTCAGGCTGTAGGCACAAATATTCAGTTGCTCTTGAAGGAGTGTCTTTTAGTCTGAGTGTTTTTCATTCTTACAGCCTGGCCACTCTTATCATTGTCTGGAGGAAACTGGTAACTTGAATTCAGGACCCTGCAGGATACTTGAACTCCACCCCCCCTCAGTGGACAGCATTTAGTCTCTGTTTGGCAGCTGTCCTGTTTTCTCTCGGTTAAGCCTTGAGTGTATATGAACAGTCTAGTTTACAACAAAATAGGTTGCCTTGGGTCTTGAACCTCACTTCTCAGTTTTGTTCTCTCTGTTTCAGAATGAGTTGTTTGAACTGCAGCCATCTATGTGACTATTGTTCAGCTATTTGCCTGTAATGCCAAGTATTTTTGATTGTTTGATGAAGAGTGGCTGTGACCGGAAAGTAGTGATTTTATCACCCTACTGATCAAGGCCTGTTCACTCAAGCCTGAAAATTTGGTTCATTCGGTCTGGTTCTGGATTTATTGTCTGATATTCACTGTCGCTTGGCAAAATAGTCAGTTTTTGAGTGCCACCAAGTCATAATTTTATGTATCATTAACAAAAAAAAATTATGGGAAATAAATTTTAGTCAGAAATTGATTGTATATTTCACAAATAATTACAACAAAATGGCAAGTAACACACTGAAACAAACCTCAAATTTTTAAGAAGTACTGAAAGACTATTTTCTTGTAAAATTTAAGCTACAGTTTTCTACAGTAGAAAAATCTTCAGTACGAAAGCAAAAATCTTTTCTTTCAAAGGGAAAAGAGATAAGATCACCTCTCCTTAAAAGTAAATGTCACATTTACTGCATGGCTTTTTTAGTGTCTTTCTGAATAGGCACTTTGATAGCAATTCAGTCGAAAAAGTATTTGTCACACAGAACGTTTTTTGCACTTAATGTTTTTCTTGGTGTAAACACATCTTCTGACTGCTGCTGAATATACATCAATGCCATTAGTTTCAGTCTTTGAGAGTGTAGTTTGCCTGAAATGTAAACAGTGACTCCTATCACTTCTTTTCTTAGATGGACAAGTCATCCCTCTGGTGGAGCTGTCGGCCAAGCAGGTGGCGTTCCATATTCCATTTGAGGTGGTGGAAAAGGTCTATCCTCCGGTTCCTGAGCAGCTGCAATTGCGGATTGCCTACTGGAGCTTCCCAGAGAACGAGGAAGACATCAGGTGAACGTTTTGTAATAGCTAATACACTGCATGCATGATTAATAGGCACATTGATATTCTGATGAATTTGTTTTTCCAAGCACATTTTACCAATTCCAAACCACATCAATCTAAATAACTACTATTAATTTTGTATTTAATCATTTGTAAGTGATATATAATTGATATATAATATATCCTTAAGTTCAGGTGTGCAGAATTATTAGGCATGTTTTCTTTTACAGATAAAATGAGCCAAAAAAGAGGTTTAATTACAACTGAAAAGTCCAAAATTATTAAATCCCCATGAGAAATATTCAAGACTAATTCAATACAGAAATTGCATAGACATGACCATTGAACATCAAAATACTCACTGGGCACAGCAGTGTCAGAAAAAACAGATGGAAAGACACATGCAAAAGATTTAAGAATGAATGTGAATGATTAAGATGCCATCAAAGCCAAGATTTACTTCTAAATTCTTGTGATTACCTTTACGATTAAACCAGCGAGATACCAGAATGCCCTTTAAGATTAAGTTGAATCCTTTGTTTTATATCTTTCTTCTCTCTGTCCTTGCAGATTGTACTCCTGTTTGGCCAATGGCAGCCCTGATGAGTTCCAGCGTGGCGAGCAGCTCTATAGAGTGAGGGCTGTGAAAGACCCTCTGCAGATAGGTGAGAAGTCAAAGACATCCCATTCACCATGCCACAAGAGCTGTGTTTTTGAGGAGAAGCTTCTGAAAGTTGCATTGCTGTTTTAAACACTTCTAACATGAATTTTAAAATAGTTGTATAGGATGCAGATCTTAAAATAGCATTCAGAATAAGCCATTCTTGTGTTGAGTCATTTCTGCCCTGAGGTGCAGGTCTTCGGCTCTGATGCACTCTGTACATGTTAAGTGCCATGTTTTCATATGGCCTGAGAGAAAACCAGAGGCATGGCACATAAGTGTATGTGTGAGTGATTTGAGCTCAGGCTGTGAATGAATGCTGTTGTTGGAGGTAGTGGGCCATACAGCAGCAGCAGAGGGAAATCATGATGCAGCTGGAACTAGCAGCTGGAACCAAGCCTGAACTATCCTGTGCACATGCACCCACACCCTTCAGGGGTCTGCCTTCATGCTAATTCACAGTGTCGACAAAAGGATAAAACGTAACCTTAAACTGTCAGTTCTGTACTTTTTTTTTTTTTTTTTTTAAATAAATATTTTTGAAAGAAGTCTCTTATGTTCAACAAGGCTGTGTTTTTTGATCGAAAATACATTATACGTTATTTTAAAATAACAGTTTTCAGTGATGTATGTTGAAATTGAACATATTTCTGTGATGAAAAGTTAAATATTCAGCATCATTACTTCAGTCTTCAGTGTCACACGATTTTTCAGACTGAATAATTCTAACATGCTAATTTGCTACTCAAGAACCATTTCTTATCATTATCAGAATTAAAAACTGTTGTATTTCTGAATATTTTTGTGAAAACAGTTTTTTTGGAATTCTTTGCTGAATAATAATGATAAAAACAGCATTTATTTGAAATAGAAATATTTTGTAACAAATGTGTTTACTGTCACTTTTGATCAATTTAATGTGATTTTCATTTTTTTAAATAACAAAAATGTACTGAACCCAAACATATAAATGGAAGTGTATATTAGTGGGTATAGGTAATTTGCATATATTTTAAATGCATTTTTTTGTATGTTTATAAATGAGACATACAAAAAAAATTTGCATTGTATATTGTTGAAAATATATTGTTCACCTTGCTCTCTGGATATATCC
Source organism: Carassius carassius (assembly GCF_963082965.1). NCBI lineage: Eukaryota > Metazoa > Chordata > Actinopteri > Cypriniformes > Cyprinidae > Carassius > Carassius carassius. The sequence goes on from NC_081768.1 coordinate 19,697,360, forward strand.
ATTGATATAGAATTTTGCATATCAAAGTAATTTTTTTAATTGTTTTTATGTCAAATATTTTTTTTTTGCTCAAGAATAGTCAAAATGCTTCAGGGAAAGATGTGTCAATAGTTTAAAAAAATAATAGTGAATTTGCTGTTTAACCTGTTAACTGTCACCCCGTCCCGTATACGGGACGCCTACGTTGACTATACTATATTACAATCAAATCTAATCTAATCCTGACAAACTATATATCGTTGGAAAGGTTCAAGACTCCCAAATATATATTTTTCCAATATTATTTGTTAAAAATTATGTAGGAAAAGTAATAGATTAATTTATGACAAGAGTGCACCCTCAGAAATCTACATTACAAAATGAGTTTTGACCTTTGTTTAAAAAAAAGACTTCCTCGTTGCCTTTTTCTCTATCATGTTTTAGAAATCATCAGAAGTTATATATCACTTGAAAACATAAAATCTCAAAATTCATCCTTTAAAAACCATTTTAAAATCAGACATTGCATTACCATGTAAATGGCACATCAAAATCATGTTACAAAATGTTTTCTGTCATGAATTATAAAAATTTAGGTTTGTATCATGCACATTCAAGTCTATCTTCAAAAACGTGAGTGACAGTTAAGGGTTTAATCATCTTGCCTTTTGAAAAGGTAAACATCCTTCATGTTTTGGTTGCATTTTGAACACTCTTACCTCCCTGGTTCCTCTGATTTATGCATATTGCTCACCACTTTCTGTTTACTGTATGCTAGCAAATTTTTAGGGGGGTAATGGTCTTGGTCAATTATATGATACTGCAAATTTCCTCCAAAACAAGAATAAAAATCCTAACTGCCCTGGCCAATCAGTGACCACTCACCGCCCTGACCTCCCAACTGCCCGTCAAGGCCAAATCTAAGGTTCTCACTCATTTCACTAGAGTGGAGCCAGAGCGGTCTGACACAGAAGGGCTGCACCTAAAAGGGAAGTGCTTCTAAAACTCTTCCCTTTGCACTTGGTTTAACTTCATAGTGAGAATACATTGCTGAATCTCCAAGGATCAGCCTTTACACAAACTGCCTGGCTGCTGCTGCAGGCTTATTTGTCTATCCAACAGAATTGCTGCATTGCCTGCTGCTGGGATATGAGTCAGGCAGACCCATTCAGTCACTTAATTGTTCATGGTGCATGTGAGCTAAATGATCAGTTTAGTGAGAGATTTCAGTGATGTATTTTACATCACTGTAAATGCAATCCAGTATTATATTCTTTCATGATGTGTAACTGGTGACAACCCAGTGACATTTGCAGTCATGATGTGCTTATTGGCCCAGGCAGTGATTCACTAAATTAAAGAAAGACACTGTTTTATACAAAGGTTTTTTTTTTTTTAAATCAAGATTGATTATTAAATTCTTTGTGCCTTTTGTTTTAGCCGGGACAGCTGACAGGAGAATGTGGGTCAGGAATAAAGGAATAGAAGGGTGCTTTTGGCACTAACAGGTAGACTGAAAGAAAAAAAGAGGCTGTTTAGTTGATTTGGCTTGAGGAGGCCTGTTGAATTTGGAAGAGGAGATATAAGCTGAAACTGCCCACCACCCCCACGTAAAAGCTTTTGGCCAACCCCATACACTCAACTCTCCACACACACACACACACACACACATTTGGACTCTTTCTTTCTCTCTCTCCATCTCAGATGTCTTTCATATCCTGTATGGTCTGTGTACAGTGCATTGCTGTTATATCATTCGTCCTTACAGTCAGCAAACTCCTTCAGACTTTTAAACATTGTTTCCCGATTTTTCCCCAAAACCTCCTTGCATTGGGTTCAAATATAATAATGTGTGCTCTTATTTTTGCTTGATTTATATAGCATGCAATTTTATTAGAAACTGCCTGTTTTCTAAATGATCATTCCAACAACAAAGGCAAAGTTTTCGCAGCTGTATTTCACAAACAGTTTTGTCCAGAGTGAAAGGAGAATGTGAACTAGTTTTGAATCGAAATGTGTTTCCGCAGACTGAAAGAGTTTTGCTTCTTTCTCAAACAGGTTTCCACCTTAGTGCCACAGTAGTGTCGCCCCAGGCTGGCCAATCAAAAGGAGCCTACAATGTAGCTGTAATGTTTGACCGCTGCCGCATCACTTCCTGCAGCTGCACCTGTGGAGCAGGAGCCAAATGGTGTGCCCACGTCGTGGCCCTCTGCCTCTTCAGAATTCACAATGTAAGCAATTTAAGATGTATATATATTATTTCCTCTGTTTAGAGATTAACATAATATCAGTAGCATATCAACTATTGCTCTGTATTTTTTTTTTTTAGCGATATTTGGATATTGCTTCATTTAGCCTAACTATGCTAACACTCATTTAAAGTTAATATTAAATATAATTAAATTTTTTGAAAATCTGAAAAAAAAATATACATACATACATGCATACATACACACACACACACACACACACACACACACACACACAATTTCATATTATACATTTTTTAAATGTAGTACTAAATTGATTTCAAGTTTATTTTTATTTTTTGTTAATGTATTTTATAAAATAAAATGTAATTTTAATAAGTAATTCTTATCACACATATTTACTGTTTTTAATTTTTTTTTTGCATTTGATCCCTTATATTTCTTTTGAAGTAAACAATCTGCCATTGCTGTAAAAATTCCTTTACAATAAGACTGGAGTTTGGTTTGCTAGAGCTTAGAATAGAAAAGCATATTTTAATGTGCTTGTTTATGAACAGACACCGCAAATCTGTTTGAAGGGTAGTTGAAAAGTTTCCCTTAAGGTTCCTAAAATGAATGCATTAACAAAAACTAATTACTTAAGGCAAAAGTTCTCTGTGTCTCAGAACAACATATTATAGACATGCATTTTAATGTGCACAATGGCCTAGTTCAGATTGACATATCTTTGGGGAGGATTTCACATACAGCACATGCACGATCTGTCTCTAGGTTTCTATCTTTTCGGAGTGACCGTGGGCGTGAGAGCACTGAGAAGCTTTTGATTAGGTTTGATGCCTCCCTGTGGAGTCAGGAGGGTGGAGGGAAGGATCTGCACTGCTGTGATATCCCACCCCCCCGTAGGAGGGCCTGACACAGTCAGATAGACCCGGCGGCCCGGGCCGTGGGTGGTGTTTAGCATTTGCATGTGGGCTTCATCTTCTGTTTGCTGCCGTTGGGGGAAATTATAACAAACTTATTTTGCATAAACTTTTTCTTGCATGTTTAGTTTGGTTGTAAATAACAAATACACAGCTCTCCTGTTTGGTTTCTTGTAAATGATGCTAGAAATCCTCTGAATTTGTTAATGTTGATGTAAATTTGGAAAAAGAAAGAATACCAAGAATAAGACTCTTTAGGATGTGTCTTCAACATGACACTTGCCCATTTTTGTAGGATAGATGTCTCTTGGCAAATAGCTTTGAGAATGTATGACTTTAATGCAATTACACTTATTGTGCAGTCCTGTCTGTTGTGAACAGCTCAAGTGTTCATTCTGCTATTTTGAGTTGTATAAACTGTATATTCTTAGATCTGCTATGCTACGAGACATTTATCAGCCACACAGTAATTGCAATAAATCACTGACATTTTAAGATTAAATTTTGCTATAGCATGTCATCATTTGCTGCTTTGTGTGTTGAGGCCAGTGTTTAAGGAGGTCAACTATCATTTCCTCACATCACAACCTGAAGTTCAAATGCATCAAGTTTGACATTTAGCCCACCTACTCAACAGTATCACAGAGAGTGGTAAAGTATAGTGCATTCCTGCTTTTTTCTAAATCTTTAGTAGATAAAGACAAAAAGAAAGATACCTGCCATTAAACTGAAACAGACATACTATTGGATTATGATATTATATATTTAGTAGCAAGAAGGGCATGCACCGGTGATGAACTGTGTGTGTCAGTCATTTGGCCTCTAGTTCTTTATCATCAATGTGCCCTTTAACTATTTGAGTAAGCTTGTGTGGTTTTTTTCATGTGTGGTGAGCTGTCAGACTGTCCTCACAGCTAAACTTGCATCAGTACATCCCACCATCCAAATTGTGCTGCTAAAAACTGGTTGCAACTTGGATTAAAGTTTTAACTCTGTTATAAACATTATTAATGGTCCTAATCTTGACAAAAATGAACATAATGTCCCCTAAAATGTTTTGGAATAGTCACCACCAGAGTAATTGCAGAGCAACCCTTTGCTGGAATGTTGTCTTTGAGCTAATTTTAAAGACTTGATGCATGCATTTTTTTTTTTTTGGCAGCACTTTTCATATTTGCCGTTTAACTTGAATTGTCAAATATCACAAGAACCCAAACCTAAAACCATTTGCAATATCGCAGTGCCCACATTTTGTCAGGATGAACACTGCCATAATGGTCAATGGAAGAACTGGGTTTTGAACTTTCAAACTGGGTTTTGCAAGAGGGTGCTAGCGGCTCCCTGAAAAAAGCTAACACCTAGCAAATTTGACATTTGTGATTTATTTAGCTTTAAGGCTGTTTAGAAAAAAAATTAAATATTTATTGTAGTACAGACAATAAAAAAAAAAAAATATTTTTCACAACTTCGTAAATGTATAGATGTGTATGTTTGTATAGATGTGTATGTGTGTGTATATATATATATATTTAATTAATTAATTTATGCATTTAGCAGACGCTTTTATCCAAAGCGACTTACAGAGCATTCAGGCTATCAATTTTTACCTATCATGTGTTCCCAGGGACTGTCAATAAGCGTGACCGATACTCGAGCCAACTCTGCTCTATCTGTCCATTAGTAGTGGGAGTCAGATTGCCCCCTAGTGGATGGCTAAAAAGATTTGCTAACTCATATTCATAAATCCTCAAGGGAATGTCTCTGAATTAACTCATGCTCCAGGTGGGTGCTCCACAGGTTAAAAACCCCTGGTCTATACAAGGCCATTCTCCATCAATTGATCAGTTTGATCATGAGGCCTGCTCTAGGTCTAGAGTCTTGGTTGTTTCAAAATGCAGCAGAATTGCTTCCAAAAGATGTGAGGCTTGATTACCACAGGCTAACTTCACTCAAAGTATTGTAATATCTACAAGCAATATGAATACTCCTGAGCTATATTTCAACTGTCCCAGATAAGGGTATGATTACTTTTGCAATGGAATCATTTAAGTTTTTTATTTTTAATAAATTTGCAAAGATATTAAATACCAGTTTTTTTTGTTGCTTTGCCATTATGGTGTATAGTGTAGATCGATGTGGGAAAAAAAAACATTTAATGCAGTGTAACATAAGGCAGCAACTTAGCAAAATGTGAAAAATATAAAGGGGTATGAGTACTTTTTATAGGCACTATATATATATATATATATATATATATATATATATTACATAATATATATATATATATATATATATATATATATTACATAATATATATATTGCTGGGCAATGATAACAATTTTTAATTGCAATTAATCACATGATTTTTCTGTGATCAATTGCGATTAATCGCATTATGCACAAAATTCAATAATGAATGAAAAAGCAGTGTATGGTGCACTTTTTTTTTCCATTTAAAAGTACTGCTATATGAACAAAAGTGCAATAACATTTGGTTTCCAAACTTTAAACAAATAAGGTTTTTTTTTTTTTTTTTTTTTTTTAAAGCAATAATCCCTTTACATAGTAGCAGTTAAAATATTTATTGTAAGTCTCAACTTATACCAACCTACCAAAGCTATTTGCCACTGCCAGGGCATTAACATTTATATAGAAAATATTTCATAGTTTGTTACAGAAAAACAAGTTATGCTCAGAGTCCAGAGCCTCGAACATAACATTATAACAGGTGTCTTCTAAATAGAGACCTGCACAATAGCAACAGAGTGTGGTGTGGCATAACACTTGATTAACGAGTGCGGGTGGGTAGAGACTTTTGTGTGCGGGATGCGGGAGAATAAGAGTGTACTCACACTAGGCAATTTTAACCATGCCTGAGTGCATTTGACCCCCAAAGCCTGGTTCGTTTGACTAGTGTGATCGCTCTGTGCTGCACTCGGGCGAGGTTTGTTTAGCCATTCCTGGCTTGCCTAGAAGAAATGGGCTAGAGCGCGGTTCATTTGGGCTTGGGCACGATACGCATGTAGTGTCGGAGTGCTGAACTTCTGAGACATGCAGCTGAAGCATGATTGCATGAACATTTCTGAGTGGCAATAAAGCAGAGCCATGCAGAGACCTTTGAAGGGGCAGGTGCTCAAAGTAAAAAGGGGCACATGGAACATGGCTTTAAATATGGCTGTTCTCCTTGCTGATATATGTATCGAAATGGATGCTTCTGTATTGATACAGCAGCAAATGTTGTGACGCAGTTTTAAAAAAGAATTACAGAACAGAAAAGACCATTTTAAAAGGTGCCATAGAATGCATTGATACAACATATTAAATTATTCTCTGATGCAGAGTGTTTATGAAGTTTTATCTCAAAAAACCCCACAGATAGTTTTTTTTTTTTTATAGCTTGTTGAAATTGCCACTTTTAGGGTATGAGCCAAAAAGTTTTTTGTGTTGGTCCCCTTTAAATGAAAATGAGCTGCTGCTCCCACCTCCCTTTTCAGACCAGTGTGGAGCGTCAGTGTTGCCAAGGCTGCAATTTTCCCGCTGGGTTTAAGTGACCCCCAATAATGTGATATTTAGCCCCTAAAATGCAAATTTTACCAGGGTAATCCTTCCAAAAACATGTATTTCACCCCACCGGAATTAGATTTTTACTGGGGGATCCCCCTCAAAACGTGATTGGGCAATTTTTGATTAGCAATTGTGTGGATTTTGTGGTGAAAACCTGGCAACTCTGGCAGAGCTTCAAGAGCTTATACTCGCGGGCATACCACTGGTGTAACGGTTTAACTGGTGTTGACGGTTACTGACCTCACATTTCTTCCAAATGCAATTTTTTCTTAACTACCACATTCCTATTTACGACCATTCTGGTAGTACGTGAAGCAACATCAGTGAAAACAGGCATAGATAATGGTTACTTTAACAACATTACCCTTACAGTGAGCCAAGAAGCTCTTTTGGAAAACAAAATATGATGCCTGATGCTTACTTTGTCTGTAGTCTGGATGTTTGTGCACAAAGTGTTGGCATCGATCTCTCTTTCAGAAGCAATTTTTGCACTCCAACTCCAGCGCTGAACTGACCCTTGTTTGTTAGGCAGTCTGGTGTAAAATGTTAGCACAAATGTATAGGACATTTCAGTTTTTTTCTGGGACATTTCCTTTCGAAAATGAAAGTAAACCACCGTGGCTGCAGTGGTCTATGGAGACTCCTATGTTCGCTGGTGCATCCCAACACACGACACTTTTAATGGCTCTTTGGCGCTGACATTTTACCTCCAGCAGCTAACTGTTTATGAATTATTGGGAATATAAAACAATAAGCGGGTGGATTTTTACCATTATAGACTGGTTGTTTTCACACACTGCAGCCACACAACTGTGTTCCAACACCTTATAAAAGTGATTTTTGCATTTTATGGCAGCTTAAAAAATAATTATTTGGACCTCTTAATTACTCGAATTAGAAACTGAATATTATTATTAATAATAATAATTGAGTTTATAGGGTATGGTGGCTTTGCTGTTGTAAACAGTACTGTTACTGTTGTAGAAATTTTTTATTTGTCTTATTTAAAATAGAATTTATTCATTTTATGAATTATGATAATAAAAACAGGAATAATAAGTAAAGCCCGACCGATATATCAGTTTGCTGTTTTATATTATCGGCCGATATGAAACTTTTTTTTTTTACAGAACATATAACGCAGATAAAATGCTTGAAATTGTGTCATTACTTAGTTCAAGTTTTCAATTCAATTCAAGTTTATTTGTATAGCGCTTTCTACAATACAAATCGTTACAAAGCAACTTTACAGAAAATTATGTTTCTACAATATTTAGTAGTAGCTAGTAGTTTGTGCACGTTTGACAGGATTTTAGAAAAATAAAAATAATAATAATAATACAAGACGTAGTCAGCTAGATGATGAACTATCAATATTATTAATTAATAGTAATTATATGATGCAGTCACACATGTAGCAATAATTGTTAGTTGTGTTTGTTGATTCAAGGTTAGGATCATCTGGGGTCCTCTGAGGGTCAGCATCATCTCTTCTCAGGTGTTCTGGATCCAGACTGGAGCTTGTGTAAATCCTAGTTACCACGGGATGTAAATCCCGTGGCAAAACAGAGAAACAAAATAGAGACATCATTAGCATAGCTGCTGATCCAACAAAGTAAAATTAGTTTAACCCAAGCTAAAGAATAAAAATGCAGATGCAACTACACTCACAATTTAAGAGATACATTATTCGAATGCTTGGCGAAAGAGATGCGTTTTTAATCTAGATTTAAACAGAGAGAGTGTGTCTGAACCCCGAACATTATCAGGAAGGCTATTCCAGAGTTTGGGAGCCAAATGTGAAAAAGCTCTACCTCCTTTAGTGGACTTTGCTATCCTAGGAACTACCAAAAGTCCAGCGTTTTGTGACCTTAGGGTGCGTAATGGGTTGTAGCGTGGTAGAAGGCTAGTTAGGTACGCAGGAGCTAAACCATTTAGGGCCTTATAGGTAAGTAATGATAATTTGTAACTTAGTTTGTTTCAATTGTTTCCTTCTGGTGACCTGGATGAAATGCTTTATGTGGCAAGTGGGGCGGGGCCGAGGGACGTGGGAACAAGGAGGGAGGCCGGCAATGATTGGGAAATCAGTGACACCTGCGACCCACTGCCGGTCTCGAGTCCCACGTAGGAGATGGAAGGATATAAAACTGATGCGACGACAGTGAAGGACGAGAGAGGACCAGGCCTGGGCTTTTAGTTGTGTTTTGGTTTTTATTTTGTGCGCATCAGTCGTCCGTGAGGGGCTGATGTGCTGTTTTGTTTATTTTGTGATTATTAAAGTTTCATTTGATTGTCCGCCGGTTCCCGCCTCCTCCTTCCGGATGAATATGTGAAGGTTTGTATTATTACACTTTAATTCTTAAGTCTATGGAAAACCATTGAAAAATTTAAATGGCAAATCTCCATAACGGCACTGTGAAACTGCACCAAATTCGGGGGATCCCTTCAGCTCGAGGAACCCTCTTGAATGCAGTTGTGTAGGTCTAGAGGTCCTCTTTTGAACGAATCCACCGCCGCATTGATAGCCCCTGGGGTTTGGGAGTTCCGGGTGGTTAAATTTGCGGTCCGGCACCGACCGATCTAGCAATCACAGGGGGATACCGACGCGTGGAGAGTGGCGTTTCGAGAGGGCTCCTCGAGCTGAAGGGATCACCCGAATTTGGTGGAGATCCACCGGCGCATTCCCGAAATAGTGACACCAGTCAACATTTTCACTTCAGTAAGGAGGTTTCTTGTTCAGGCAGCATTCAAGCATATAGTCTTATTCCACTTTAAGTGCCCTGTGAAGTGGACTTCACATGAAATTCTGCTCCATGATTCCAAATGAAATTCCACCAGGATTCCAGTTCCAAGGGAATAATGTACGTTACATTCAGAGAGCAATTCAAGTGCATGAGACATGAATTTAGATTTTATTTATTTACAGAAGTATATTATATCACACTTTTCTAGTAAGTTTCGTCTGTGTGTAAAGACAAATGAGCACAAATCCGTGAATGAATGTTCCAAAGTGAAATAAGCTAAACTCAAAATAAGGAGATGTGAACATCATGGAGCACTGAATTCTCTCATGCAGTGCACGTTTCATTCATACTCTTAAGTCAGAGGGCGCTCTCTTGCAGAAAGTCCAAAACAATCTCATAGAAGTAAAAACTTAGGGGAAATCCCTAATATGGACAAAAGCGTCCGGCTATTGCTATAGCTGAGCTGAATAAAAAGCAGAAACATTTTTACTGATGAAATGTGAAAACAGTAAAACCACGATTGTGAAAATGTGGTGGTTTGTGTGTTTTTCAAGTTATCTCGAGGTAATAAATAACCTAAACTATATGAGCAATGCAGTACTGATTGACACATAATTTAGTACAGAAACGTATTAGTCTTTTTAAACTGATAATGATATCGAAAAAAAAAAAAAAAATCTATATATTATGGTCCCTTGCTGCAGCTAACGTTAGTTCCACAGATGACACACATCAATATAAACAACAGCTTTATATGCCCTTCATGTCGTTCTTGTATAATAAAAATTAATGTAAGCACACCGCTCTGCTGAGAACTCTACTTACCGGCAGCTGCGCATGTGTAGTGTGCTATATTACTAACATGAGGGATTGTCCGGTATGAGATCATCAGGTGAAAGGTCATCATGTGGATCGTTTTATTTATGGCTAAATTATTATTCATTAATTTTACTAATAGTTGGAATAGGACGGCCATCACAAAAGGGTGTTTAATTACAAAAAATAAAAAATGCCTTGACAAAAGGGTACTTTGGCTACCAAGGGTAAAAGGGGCAGCTCAAGCACCCACCACCCCACCATTATTCAATTAATGCATTAAATGGTAAATGGACTGCATTTATATAGCGCTTTCAACAGACCACATGGCCATCCAAAGCGCTTTACAATTTGCCTCACATTCACCCATTCACACACTCATTCACACACCGACTGCGGTGTCAGCCATTCAAGGCGCCATCCAGCTTGTCGGGAGCAGCTGGGGTTAGGTGTCTTGCTCAGGGACACCTTGACACTCGGTCAGGTGGAGCTGGGGATTGAACCACCAACCTTCCGGTTTGTAGACAGCCTACATGAACCACTGAGCCACTGCCGCCCCCATATAACGCGTTAACTTGCCCAACCCAATATATATAGGCCCCATGTTTTTTGCTGTACTAATACCAGCGGTTGACTTCACATTGCTTTCATATGCAATAATAACTCCCACTTCCCTATTCATGATCATACTGATAGCACGTGAAGGCAGCATCAGTGAAAACAGATTAACAATGGTAGCTTTAGCAACATTAGCCTTACAGAGTGCCAAGAAGCTCTTCTAGAAGGTAATTTGGAAAACTGACACACTATACTTACTTAGGGCTGCACAAGTAACTGATTTTCTAATCGCAATTACAATTATAACTTTTTTTTTTTAACAGAAATAACTTTTAAAAATAATAACGTATAACTGCACAAAGATATTATCAGTGAGCAGAGCACAGTGTCACAAAAAAAGTAATTTTACCAGCTTTTTACTCAGCCATACTGGGGTGTTGTCCAGGAATCCTAAACGTTTCCGTCCTCTTTATCCTCCTCAGTGTAGTTCTTCAGTTCCATCCTTCATCCACCCTGACCCCCCCCCCCCCTCCCATCCTCCTTCTTCCAGACATGGCAACACATTTCACTCCAGTAGCTCACAATGCTGCCCCCACGGGATGCTCTGCATTCTCTTTAATAACATCACTGTGAGCTAAAGAGAGAATTAGATCTGATCGGCTCAAAGCATGTCTATCTGGAGCTCATATATTATGTATGGGCCATTTGCCAATGAGGGGTTTTCTGCTCATTCTGGAGGAGAGTACCAGGTGATGGCACACTGGGACAGCCACCTGAAGGCATCAAAGCCTCCAGACACATTAGAAATGCACAGAGTGTTTGCTAATGAGCAGCCTGCTCCTGGTTTAGTTCGCTCTAGTGAGTGGGAGTTAAAGCACTTGATTTCAGTAATACATGTCAGCCAATGTCAACCTCAAATATTAGTGACTCTTGGCATGTGTTTGTTTGTAGGCTTCTGCTGTGTGTCTTCGAGCACCGGTGTCAGAGTCCCTGTCCAGATTACAGCGGGATCAACTCCAGAAGTTTGCACAATACCTCATCAGTGAACTCCCACAGCAGGTGAGATATGCATTATTTATTAGTTTTTATAAATTGTAGAGATGGCCTCATGCTCATGGCTTTTCTGGGCTCCTAAGTTTCTTTGCACAGCTCTAAATAACTGTGATGAAGTGCACACAGTAGCCTCATTGTCCTTATTAGGGTGTGACGGCTCAAATTTCTCACAGTTTGGTTTGTGTCATGGTCTCTTTGGTCATGGCTTTGGTGTGGTTCCGTAAACACTGAGGCAGATAAAATATTTACTTTATTTTTAATTACTCATGCATTAAATGCGATAACTTTAACGTGTTGTTGATTGATGACAAATATGATGCAGGGCAACAAACTTCAGTTTTAAGTTTTCTCATATTTACATCTACTAGTATCTAATATCACACAAGCAATAGGCTAATTGCAAATGTGATACTGATCTTATACAACAGTTCAATAAATACAAAGTTAATATTGTATTATTTTAGACAGTGTTGTGTATTTTGCTCAATTTTGCCAATGTAAATATAAGGACAAAGCATAGCTGTTCACCTCCGAGCAGCAACGCTACATTTAATTTCTTAATCTTACTTCACTACTGAATGAATCAACCATTTGAATGAATCAAATGAATGAATAAATGACTCGATGACTAAATCATTAAGCAATTACCACCACCTACTGGCAGTACTGGAATATTATTATTTTATAATAATATTATAAATAATAATATTATTTAGAGTATCATTTCATGTATAATTAATTTCATATTTCCACAGAAGTAATAATAATAAAAATGATTAAAGGTATAGTTTACCCACCCCAAAATTTAAATTTAGTCATTTACTTACCCTCATGGTGTAAAAGAGTGTTTTATGTTGAATTTGTGATTAATTAGATTAAAAATTGTAATTGCTTACCAGCCCACAAGTTACACAAGGTGTTATTTAATAAATTACTAAAATATTATTAAATAAAAATATTTAATGATTATAATAATAATAATGATGATGGTGATTATAAAAAATATTTAAAAACATTTTTTTTAATGTTTTTCTATTAGATATGTGATATGTAAATGTTTAATAGTCTATTGATAGAATCTCAATTCCTTTTCTTCAGTACCACATTTTTCTTTCTTCTTTATGATTTGTCTCTAATGATAAATTAATTTCTGGTGTGATTCTTTGTGATTCGCTGTTTTGTATCTGCAGATATTGCCGACAGCTCAGCGTCTTTTAGACGAGCTTCTGTCCTCCCAGTCTACTGCTATTAACACCGTGTGTGGAGCCCCGGGTATGGAATGACCTACAAACCACAATTAATCAATTCTTAATATCTCATTCTCTGTGAACCTTGTAAATCCTAATTTTTATTTTCTAACAATTGGTACAATAGATCCTACTGCTGGCCCTTCGGCGTCTGACCAGAGCACCTGGTATCTAGATGAGTCCACCCTCAGTGACAACATAAAGAAGACCTTGCACAAGTTCTGTGGCCCGTCACCTGTTGTGTTTAGGTAAAAACATCCGGTCTGGTTCTACCTATATTGTTATGAAAAAGTTTCCCAATCAAGCATACATTCCCCGTTGGGTGCTTTTTCACAGATTTTGCTTTGTTAAACCTATAAAACAAATTTTCACTTGAAAATGAAAAACAAACTCAAATTTGTAATGGCTTAATACATTTGGTTACTTTTCTTTTTCTTTAAAGAGGAAACAGCATAAGTTGTTTTTTTGTTTTTTTTGCATTTGTGTGAATGATGATGAACAACAAACAGATGGACGAGCAACAGACACAAACTAACTGTTGTTTTTGTCACTTGTTGTTCTCAGTGATGTGAACTCCATGTACCTGTCATCCACTGAGCCTCCGGCAGCTGCTGAATGGGCTTGTTTGCTGAGGCCCCTGCGAGGTAGAGAGCCAGAGGGCATCTGGAACCTTCTGTCAATCGTCAGAGAGATGTTTAAGAGGAGAGACACCAACGCTGCGCCTCTGTTAGAAATCCTCACTGAACAGTGTCTCACCCATGAACAGGTACAATCCTGACTTGGCCACACTTCTCACACCGGGGTGACAGATTCATGTGTTAAAAATTGCATCATCCTGATGCAAAACCCCTCCACATTTGTGCCTGCATTTAAACAATAGCAAATTCATAGGAATATCTACAGCCAAACATTTGTGAACACCTTAAGAGTCAGATTTACTATCAGCTTGCGCCAGTGCAAACCCTCATTTGGGGTTAAAAACACATTGGGAAATTAGCGCTGAAAAGGTGTGGACACAGTTATTTTCCCTTTCGATCTGTAAATTTATAGGAGGAGAATATAGGTTTATTTTGGGGAAATTATATAATATCCTTTTATGAAATATATTCTAGTATATTTACTATGGCATGTAAACTTTTATCTTTTTGCTAATTTTTAAATAATGTTCAGTATCGATCCATGTGTTTGTTTTTTTTAATAATTTTTTTATTAGACTCAGTTTTATTTTTGACTGTATCTGATTAATATTTGTTTGGATAATCTGACTTCTGTTCTGTAAGTCTACTGTTCTCTCTGTATTTCCTCCAGATCATTGGCTGGTGGTATAGTGTGAGGACTTCCGCCTCTCACAGCAGTGCTAGTGGGCACACAGGTCGCAGTAATGGCCAGACAGAGGTTGCAGCACATGCGTGTGCCAGCATGTGTGATGAAATGGTTGTCTTATGGAGACTGGCAGTACTAGACCCCACCATGAGTCCCCAGAGGTGAGCAAGTTGGTAGAGCTGGTTAGGCTCTAAAGAACTTGTGATTCATATTTGATCTATAATACTTAAATAGAGTTTTGGCTGTGTTTCTAAACACTTGGGAAAGGTAATGTTCTTTCGCTTGTCTCTTTGTGACTCTTCAGGCGTTTGGAAGTTGCTGCCCAGCTAAAGCAGTGGCATCTGAAGGTAATCGAGATTGTGAAACGGGGTCAGCACCGCAAGTCTCTTGACAAACTCTTCCAGGGCTTTAAACCAGCTGTGGAGTGCTGCTACTTCAACTGGGAAGTGGCCTACCCTTTACCTGGCATCACCTATTGCAATGCAGATAAGAAAAATGCCTCATTTTGTTGGGCCAGGATGGTGCAGCAGCAGAGGGGTGCTAAAGCTGGGAGCAGTGGGGAACCAGGAGAAGGAGCTCGCTGTGGAACGTCTGAAGGTACTTCCTCTGAACACAAGTCACGGAGCAGCTCCCATCTTTCCCAACAGGAGGTGGCTGTCCGGCCTAAGGAGACCATTGTGTGCAAGAGGAAAGGAATGATTTGTGTAGGTGGAAGGGTCTCTCTCCCGCTTCAGGAGGGAGGTAAAGGCAATTATAAAGCTAGTAGCTCCTCTCCATCAGCTGGTAGTAAGGCCAAGCTTGCACAGAGCAACAAGGGTTCGTGTGGAAGTTCGAGTGGCGTCAGCGGGAAGCACCCCAGCGCTAAACGGCGAACTAGCAGTGAGGATAGCTCTCTAGAACCTGATATGGCAGAGCTGAGTCTGGATGATGGCTCTAGCCTGGCACTTGGAGCGGAGGCCTCTAACACCTTTGATTTCCTTCCTCCTCCGCCAGAGATGCTGCCATCACCCAGCCCTCTTCTCCGAGAGCCGCTCAAATACAGTGGTTCTGCTTCAAAAGAGCGTGCTTTTGAGACAAAACGTGTGCTGCCCTCTGCTGCTGATGCCCATGCCTGCTCCATTGCAGCTCCAGTAGTGGCAGCTATGGAGAAAGAGGTGGAAGTGGAGGCAGATCTGGATGAGAACGGAGGAGACGAAGACCCCGTAGATGATACTCGGCCCTCTGCATCGATCCCCAGCAAGGATCAGCGGGGACGCAGAGAGGGAGATGGGAGCGGGACTTCAGGACCTCAAGCAGCTGAGGCAGCAGGAGCAGATGCTGTGGGTGAAGATGACTATCAAGCTTATTACCTTAGTGCTGCATCAGAAGAGGGAGCTGATAGAGGGGTTGCAGATGGCAACCATGAGGAAGAGCCTGACATCTTTGCTGGGATTAAACCTCTGGAGCAGGAGGGCAGGATGGAGGTGAGTGTTTTTTTTTAACACATTGTGCTGAATTAAAATTATTTATTTGAAAAAAAAAAAAATTGTGCTCCATTTGGTGACACAGGTGGTCTATTGTTTGCGTTAATTCAGCAAATTGTTTGTATAATGTTTCTATTAAAGGATGAGATGTAGGGATATGCCGGTATCAAATTTTCCTGTTGCGATTAATTGCTAATGCTTTTATCACAGTATACGGTATTATCATGGTATTGAAATTTTGTTTTAAACAAGTGGTCATAATACAGTATAACATGTTAAATAACTTTTTTTTATTTCTCATGACAAAAATAACTGAACATTTAAATACAAAAAGCAATACAGAAAAATATATAAAGTTAAAAGTTTTACACCGATTTAAGTGCAAAAGAACTATAAAGACCAATCGGTATCACTTTACAATAAGACCTCATTAGTTAACCTTAAAGGGTTAGTTCGCCCAATTTGCAAAATTATGTCATTAATAACTTACCCTCATGTTGTTCCAAACCAGTAAGACCTCAGTTTATCTTTGGAACACAGTTTAAGATATTTTAGATTTAGTCCGAGAGCTCTCAGTCCCTCCATTGAAGCTGTGTGCACGGTCTACTGTCCATGTCCAGAAAAGGTAAAAAAAAACATCATCAAAGTAGTCCATGTGACATCAGAGGGTCAGTTAGAATATTTTGAAGCATCTAAAATACATTTTGGTCCAAAAATAGCAAAAACTACGACTTTATTCAGCATTGTCTTCTCTTCCGTGTCTGTTGTAAGACAGTTCAAAACAAAGCAGATTGTATTAATGCATTAACATTCACAATGAGCAATAGCTACATTTGCTACAGAAGTTATTAATCTTTGTTAAAAAATACAAGTCTTAGTTCATGTTAGCTCATTAAATAACACAGCTGCAACTTTCGATTTTAACAACGTGTTATTAAATATTGGAGTACCTAAGATTATTGAATGTTCAGAAGAATTTTTCATTGGCAGTTTGAACTAATGAAGCCCTAATGTAAAGTGTGAATGAACAAATAAAGAATCAAAACACTTTCAAACAATATCTAGGGCATGTTGTAGTCCAGATTAAAATGAAAAAGAAAGTTTGAAAATAAATAGCCTATTTAGTCTAAATATTTAAACACTTGGCACTGTGATGAACACCATAGTGAATACACCAATCTGAATGGCTATTTAAAATGATTTAATTATGTTTTAGAAAGTAGTGCAGCTGCTTTATTTATGGGGTTTTCAGGGTAAGGGCTGCATTTTCTGCAGTTTAGCGCCATCTGCCGTCAGAGAGTGAATGCGCTTTCATTCAACACGTCTCTCACGGGGGCTTCTCATGTGCATGTTTACATCAGAGCACACACACGTCTTTCAAGCAGCATACAGCGGTGTTGTGCATTTGACCAGTTGATTGAAAATTCTTCTTAAAATGCATTCCAAATTCGGAATAATTTGTAATATATAGTTATTCACGATATTTAGAAGTGCCCACGATAACAATATCATGCATATTCATTAGCGTGATATGCATTACTGAATACCTGCACATGTCTTATGAGATGTAGTGACTCAATTTGAGGATGGTTGTTTTATCATTTAGATTTTTATGACTTAAATGCTGCATATGTACACAGTTGTAAAAATACATAAAATAATGACTGGTGTTGCAAAAAGCTAATTTAATTAAACTTTTTCTTCTTTTATTCAGATTTAATTGCACTGAATGTTAAATGATTTTCATTGGTATAATGGTGTGTTGCAGATACTGTTTGCCTGTGCGGAGGCTCTCTATGCTCATGGCTATAGTAATGAAGCATGCCGATTGGCTGTTGAACTTGCTCGAGATCTGCTGGCTAACCCGCCTGACCTGAAGGTGGAGCAGCCGCAGACAAAGGTACCAAAACAGACTTTTCCAGTGTTTTCCCACAGGTTTTACTTGACATCATTCTGGTGCTCACCTTTGATCTCTTCCTGTCTTGTTAAGGGTAAAAAGAGTAAAGTGTCAACCACTAAACAGACGCAGGTGGCCACTAACGCCTTGTCTAAAGTAGCCTTTCTGCTGACTGTGTTGAGTGAGAGACTTGAGCTCCATAACCTGGCATTCAACACTGGCATGTTCTCTCTGGAGCTACAGAGACCACCAGCTTCTACTAAAGCTCTGGAGGTAAAGCAGAAATTACATTCATCCTATAAACCTGGTGATCTGCTAGTATGACAATTTAGTTTCTTGTTGGGGATGTGACTAGTTTGACTGATATAGTAAGTCTGTAATATGAAATCATTTACATTAGCAAATGGGACACAAATTGGAGAGAGTTTAGCCAGATGTACACTTTGAAACTGATGAAAAACTAAAAATGCATTGTAATGATTTGATTCCTTGTTTTAAATGTGGCCAGTGTTGCATTTTCAGTGCAGTTATTCTGAGCTACTGTGCTCTTGTGTTAGGTGAAGCTGGCATATCAGGAGTCAGAGGTGGTGGCCCTGCTGAAGAAGATTCCTCTGGGTCTTGTTGAAATGACTTCCATAAGGGACCGAGCAGAGCAGCTCCGTGATGGAAACTTCTGTGACTATCGACCGGTTTTGCCCCTCATGCTGGCAAGCTTCATATTTGACGTACTGTGCACCCCTGGTAAGTCCTACATCTACCTGTTCCCATCATTTTGAAGAAGCTGTTTAAAAATCCCCATGCTCATTTTTTTTTATTTTTGTCTTTTTACTTGCTTGTTGCAGTGGTCTCTCCGACGGGCTCTCGACCTCCTAGCCGGAATCGTAACAATGAAATGCCTGGTGATGAGGAACTGGGATTTGAGGCAGCTGTAGCAGCTCTTGGTAATATTCAGTTAATGTAAAAAAAAACAAAAAAAAACACAACCAACCAGCACTGATGTGTTTTGTTTAGGATATTCTCTTTCTTTCTGTGTTTCAATTGTCCCTCATTTTCTCGTCTTTTTCTGTCTGATTTTTAAGGTATGAAGACAACAGTCAGTGAGGCAGAGCATCCTCTGCTATGTGAAGGAACACGGAGAGAGAAAGGAGACCTGGCTCTAGCTCTGATGATCACTTATAAAGATGACCAAAGCAAGCTTAAAAAGGCATGTGTTTGAATTTATTCATTTAATATATATAAGCTACAGTTACAGTCTTCTGAAGTTAAGTGATGGCATAGTTTAAGGAATTTACTTGTGTAAACTACCATTCAAAAGGTTGAGGATGATACGATGTCTCAAGCTTACCAAGGCTTATAAATCAGCAAAACTCTGAAATATGATTACAACTTAAAATGACATTTTTATATTTGAATATATTTTAAAATTATATCTATTCCTGTGATGGCAAAGGTGTATTTTCATCTTCTGTTACTCACTCCAGTCTTCAGTGTCAGAAATCTTTCTAATATGCTGATTGGTTGCCGAAGATTAGATAAAAAGACTGAATACATTTTCTTACTGACTTTTATGTACATGATTTCTTCATGTTATCTATCCCTTTGAGACCATCCAAACTCATGCTGGGAGTCTTAGCAATGGTCTCATTTTTAAAATGCAGTGCATGCTTTAAACTATTAATGTTTGATGTTATCCTTGTGTAGATTCTGGACAAGCTCCTGAATCGTGAGAGCCAGACCCACAAGCCTCAAACTCTGAGCTCATTTTACTCAAGCAAACCAGCCACCAGCAGCCAAAAGAGCCCATCTAAACATGCCACCCATGGTGCTAGCGGAGCCACGGGAGGAGTGTCAAAGCACACCACTTCAGCAACATCAGCTGCTGTGCAGGGCGTGACTGGAGGGGGAGCAGCGGGACAGCAGGGCAGTTTGGTGGGTGGTGGAGTTCAGAGCACGGTGACAGGAGAGGGCATTGCTGACAACAGAGATCAAGGTGAACAACATCCACCAAAGTATCAGAGGGAAATTCACTGCTGAAATGTTATTGTCTTGGGTCCTCGTGGAGTTTGTAGTGACCCAGTTTAATTTGATCGCTCTCATACTTCTTGTTTTGGCAGAGGGTGCACAGTCGACCTCCTGTGAGCAGCAGAGTGAAGCTGCGCCCTTCAAGTCCGAGGGCACTGTGCCCAGTCGTCTGGCACTGGGGGGCCGTGGGGCGTACGGCACACGCTGCTGGGGATCACCTGTACGGCAGAAAAAGAAACACACCGGTGAGAGACAGTGAGGCAGAAGAGAACATTTGAAGCAACACCTGTGTTCTTTAAATTAGTCACGAGGTCAAAAATTACTGCACAAATTCATAGAAATTAACTTATGCGCTAGCTTTTTAAAATAATTTTATCATGCTTCCAAATATAATATTATAATATTTCATCTATATGACTAATTTATTTACTTTATTATTTTTATCTGTGCATAAAGAAATTTGAGAGTCTGAGATGATCATGTTTTTTCTGACGTGTTTTCTCAGGCATGGCAAGCATTGACAGCAGTGCTCCAGAGACCACCTCAGACAGCTCTCCTACCCTCAGTCGACGTCCACTGCGAGGTGGTTGGACAGCTGCTTCCTGGGGGAGAGGCCAGGACAGTGACAGCATTAGCAGCTCTTCCTCTGATTCACTTGGCTCATCGTCATCTAGCGGCTCACGCAGAGCTGGAGGAGGAGCCAGAGCCAAGAGTACTGACACCAGCAGGTAAGACAAACCTATGCCTTTTTAACCCTCATCTTTTGAGGATTTGGGCTCATTTTTGGGGGGCTTGTTCATTAGTATCTCTTTCTGAGCCCTCAGCAAACAATCTCTAATTCAGAAGATTTCCTGATCCTCTATGTCTACAGTTTATCAGACATTACCTCTTTCTCTCTTAGGTATAAAGGCCGCCGGCCTGAATGCCACGCTCCACATGTGCCCAACCAGCCATCCGAGGCAGCAGCCCATTTTTACTTTGAGCTGGCCAAGACTGTGTTGATTAAAGCTGGTGGAAACAGCTCCACCTCCATTTTCACTCAACCCTCTGCCAGCGGAGGCCATCAGGGGCCCCACCGCAACCTGCATCTGTGTGCCTTTGAAATTGGCCTGTATGCCCTCGGCCTGCATAATTTTGTCTCTCCAAACTGGCTGTCAAGGACATATTCCTCACATGTATCCTGGATTACAGGTGAGAGATAATTGCGTAATCTGCAGGGATCACAAACTTCAATATGATTTATGACTATCCCCTTGAAATGCAAATGTAATCTTTAAAATTCATAAACCTGGCTTCAGAGTATCAAATCAGAATGAAAGAGTACTATAGTACTGTCCTTCAGTATATTAAAGCTAGATAGATAGATAGATAGATAGATAAAATATTAATGATGATTTTGTAAGTTTGTCCACTTATAAAGAAATGGCCTGTAATTTTGAAGGTAGGTTTATTTTAATGTATAGAAATAGAATAAAGAACAACAACAACAAAAAAAAAACATTATATAAAGGTTAGAGATTGATTTGCATTTTATTGAATTAAATAAGTATTTGATTCCTTACCAACAAGCAAGAATTCTGGCTCCCCCAGATTGTTTATGTGCCCATGTGGAACACAGATTAGTCCTGTCACTTTAAGAAGTGGAAGAAATGGAAGAAATACAAAACAACCAACAATAAGCCTTGGTCTGGAGCTCTGTGCAAGATCTTGCCTTATGGGGTAAGGATGATCATGAGAAAAATGAGGTATCAGCCCTGAACTACACGGGCGGAGCTTGTTAATGATGTTGAGGCAGTTGGGACCACAGTCACCAAGCAAACCATTGGTGTAACACTATGCAACAACTGAAATCCTGCAGTGGCCACAAGGTCCTAAAGCGGCTGCAGTCACAGGGGTGGCTCAAGAAGCATCACATCAAGGTCATGGAGTGGCCTAGCCAGTCTCCAGACCTCAATCCTATAGAAAATCTGTGGAGGGAGCTGAAATTGTGCAAACCTGGTGCCCAACTACAAAAAACGTCTTACCTCTGTGCTTGCCAACAAGGGTTTCTGCACCAAGTACAAAGTCATGTTTTGCTTTGGGATCAAATACTTCACAAATGCAAATCAATTTCTAACCTTTATATAAGGTTTTTTTTTTTTCGGATTTTTTTTTTTATTAATATTGTCTCTATACGTTAAACCTACCATAAAAATTTCAGACCCTTCGTTTCTTTTTAAGTGGGCAAACTTACAAAATCAGCAGGAGATTGATAGATATATGTGACCCCGGGCGCCTACATTGGAAATAACGAACTTGAGCGCGCAAAAGGCGCGATATGTGAACGGCCCCTTATTAATCTGTCATGTATGAGAAGAGCGTGTTGTCGTGTAGCAGCCATTAAATGTGTGGGACACCAACTCGTCGTTTTCTATCTCTTTCATTTCATGGATTTAACGAGTTATCAGAGTCAAGGCGGACAGTTTCAGTGTCCTCCTGCGCTCGCACACGCTGTGTGTGTGTGTGAAATGCGATGCTGAAATGAAATAGCTGGGCAGTTTTATTTTAATAAGCAGCCTAATAAAAATAATAGTTATCATTATTATAATCTAATACATTAATAGGAAAATGAGCCTAATATCGTCTTGATTATCGACAGAGAAATCTGCTTATGTCGATATCTCTGACTATCGTCGATACACGATACTATCGTCTATCGGCACAACCCTAGTCCAGTGCGGCTGAAATAATTATAATGCTTTACGTGAGGTACAATTCACATTTCTTCATTAAATAACTGATTAAGTAATTAGAAGCTTCTGTGAGAAATAATTTCAGAAACAGCGTGAATGAATCACCGCACGATCTCTTTCTCTCTCAAAATTCAAGTGGCTTCAAATCACGTCGCGTCTGCACTAGAAGCGAGCTGCATGCTGCAAAGTCGACACAGAAATTGTCCCATACACTATCACGGCAGTGTCGCGTTGTCACTTAAGTTTAGAAATAGCATTTCTTCATGGTTTAAACCATTCAATGCTCATGCGCTTTTCTGAAGACCGTGCGCTCATGCACACTTGCAGTGCATATGTGGTGTGTATTTTTTCCACGCTCATGTTAATGGATTAAAGCATTTACCCTGCACACACGGTTGTGGTCTGGCAGTGCATTTAGAAGCGGCGCATCTGCAGCAGTGCAGAGATAGTTCTCTTTCTAACATTCGTTCGGTATCTCACTATGGGACCGCCTCAGGTGTGGCCGATCGCGGAAGCACCAATAACACCATGTCTGCCAACCATGGCAGACCAATCGCTGCAGCGATCAGGGAGTCCTGCTCCCTGTATATAAACCACAGCTACCTGCCATTTCGTCATTCTCGTTCTCTTCCCCGTGAAGATTTCGGAAGCTGTCCTCAGCAGACTTGGGGAATTATTGCTAAACAGTTTATCGACGGAGCCGCAAGGTAACGTCCCAAACGCAATATATTCTTAACGTTTGTCGAGTGACCTAACACTTAGAGTAAGATAACTAATGCGTCAAGGCGAGTTTTCTACTTTAAGTTTCTCTACTTATTTTTTTTCTAGTTTTTGGCGCGCTCACCACGCACCAAAAAAAGTTGAAAAGGGCTCTCTGTCGCAGCACAGCTCCGTACTAGCTGTCACGTTGTGGTGGGCTTACCGTACGAAGAGAGTGCAGGCTTCATGGCCACTGCAAAAGAGCCGGAGAGCCCCGGAGGACAGGGCCGTCCTCCTCATCCGTGTGCGTGCGGAATGTGGATTTCTGCGAAAGATTCACATGGTCTCTGCATCTCCTGCTTGGGTGCTAAACACGCTCAGGCAGGGTTGAACGACCCCGAGGGCTGTGCCAAGTTTGAACGAACTTGGCCACTGTGCCAAGTTCTCGGTCAAAACCCGAGAGCGAAGGCTTCGCGTTGCAGTAGCTGGGAAGTCGGACCCATGCCTCTCTGCTCAACCCAGAGAGGAACCGATGGATTGTCCACAGGCCTCCAGCTCCTGGGGTGAGATGATGGAGAAGGTGTCACCCATCCTTCCTCCGCTGTTTGGAGATCCGTTAGCGGGAGAGGAAGATGATGATGACGAAGTTTTGTCGACCATCCTCGAGGATGAGGATGACTATGATGAATATGCTATTCTTCCCCCGATGCAGTCGCGTCCGCCGAGTGCACAGGATGAGAGCTCACCCTCCCCTGTGCAGACGGATACACATCTTATCGAGGTCTGTCGCAGGGCCGCGGCTAGACTGTCGATTGACTGGCCATCCCAACCAGCAGATAAAGGAGCTGAAAGAGACTTGTATGACGGAAAGAGACTTCCGTCATGTCTCCCTCCAGCGAGGCAGTTTATTCCAGCCGTCCTGGCTTGTGTGGCTGAAATGAAGAGGTTTTGGGATAAGCCTTTTTCCCACCGAGTACCGGTTAAGGGCTTCTTGAGGCTAGATGTCCAGGGAATGGAGAATTTGGGGATGGCAGATCCTCCCCCTGTAGAATCATCTGTGGCGAATCATTTGCATCCGAGCCGCAGGGCAGCGCTCTCTTCAACCAGGGCTTCGTTGCCAGAGAAAACAGAGCGCTTCGCCGCCTCTGTTTTTCAAAAGATTTATAAATCCTCTGCACTGACCTTACGTGCTTTGAACGCGATGTCCCTCCTTACAGCCTATCAAGCGGAGTTATTAGAGGAGATGGGGCGGCAGCTGGACTCCGGTTCTCCCAACCCAGCGCTCTGGGAGGAGATATGTGTCATTGCAGATTTAAACCTGCGCACGTCCCGCGGAGCAGTTCAAAGTTTCGGTCGGAGTATGGGCTTAGCGGTTGTGGGAGAGAGATCGCTATGGCTGGGTTTGTCAGGCCTCTCTGACAAAGTAAAAGTGGAGTTTTTGGATGCCCCTATTGATCCGAAGGCCATGTTCGACGCGACGGTAACAGCTATGCGTCAGCAATGTGACCTGCGTAAAAAAGAGGGAGAAGCATTCGAGGTCTGTCTCCCCAGAAAGCCGGCAGCTCGTCCTTATCACCCAAGCCGTCCGAATTTCAGGCCTTCAGGTAGAGGAGGTCATTCGGATTATCAACCTTCCCGTCCTGCTCCGCCACAACAGCTGGGAAGCGCGGGCCCTCAGTCAAAGCCTGGTTTCGTGAAACCGAAACAATCGTTCGCAGCCGCAGCAGCGAAACACCGGTCGGCCCCCCCTCAGGGGAACAAAAAGAGGCGGTCGACCTGAGACATCAGTTCGGCAACAAGAAGGGTTTGGAGACATCACTCAGGGTTTCTCTGTCCCATCCCTTCAAAACGATTCCTTTCTCCCTCCTGCGGGGAAACGGAGAAGGAATCTAAATGTGCAAAGTGTTCATGTGGGCAGTTCAAAGTCCAGTGTTTGCGGGAAAATGGCACATGTTCACTTGGCGCCCCCCAAAGAATTGTCTCTCCCTCCACTTACGAGGTTGGTTCTGAGGGAGGAAAGACAAAAGTGTGTAAGCATCCCTTCACAAATAAAGTTTTCTCTGTTGCATCCAGGCCAAGGGCCGAGGGCACAGAGCGAGATGAAAATAAAAAGATATCACAAAAAAGAAAAACAATCACAAAAAATAACAAATATAACTCCTTCGACGGAGCGTTATTCCCCCCCTTCGCCACAGCACCGCCAGTGAGCGAAGCCGGGAAGGGCTCACTCGCTGCTCAAGCGGAGAACTGGCGCGCATGCGCAGTTCATCCCTGGGTTTTAACCACGATAGACAGAGGATACAGACTTCAGTTCGCTGTAAAACCTCCTGGGTTCAATGGAGTGGTGATTTAAGTGGCCCAAGGGGAAGCAGCTCAGGTTTTAGAGGAAGAAATATCCTCTCTAATGAGAAAAGGAGTGATAAGAATGATTCCAATGGAGAAAAGCCAGATGGGCTTCTACTCCCGTTATTTTGTGATTCCCAAACGAGGGAGAGGTCTCCGTCCCATTTTAGATTTACGGGTCCTCAACAAACACCTCAGAAAATACAAATTCAAAATGCTTTCGCTCAGAACTTTGTGTCAAAGTATTAGTCAAGGGGATTGGTTCACCTCAGTGGACCTCCAGGACGCATATTTTCACATAGATATTTTTCCTGCTCACAGGAAATATCTAAGGTTCGCTTATCAGGGCACAGCATACGAGTATATAAGAATCCCCTTTGGCATGGCTTTAGCACCCAGGGTATTCACCAAATGTGTGGAAGCGGCTCTGACACAGTTAAGGAACGGAGGAGTCAGAGTTTCATCATATCTGGACGATCTGCTCATCTGCGCACCATCTCCGCATCAAGCAGAGAGCGATACACACACACACTAGTGACGCATCTGGAGAGATTAGGTTTCAAGATAAACCAAACGAAAAGTTGTCTAATTCCTTCACAGGAAATAGTCTACTTGGGTCTCAGGTTGAATTCAGTGAGAAGAGCGCATCAAAACATTTCTCAACTGCCTCTCCCTCTTTCAACGAGAGAGTTTAGTCTCTTTCCGAATGTGTCTTCGACTACTGGGTCTGATGGCCTCAACAGTGTCAGTGGTTCCCCTGGGACTGCTGAGAATGAGGGATTTTCAGAACTGGACAGCGTCACAGGGCATTTGCCCCACGAGCCGTCTCAGCCTCAGAGTGCGAGTCTCACCAGAATGCATGAGCGCTCTCTGTCATTGGAGAGCCCAGTCTTTTCTCAGGACAGGACGTCCTCTGGGTCCTGTACTATTGAGGAAAGTGGTGACAACAGATGCATCTCTCATGGGCTGGGGGGCAGTGTTTGAGGGAAGAACAGTGAGTTTGGTCTTCGGCACTGAGAGAGAAGCACATAAATTTTCTAGAACTACTTAGTGTTACTAGCTCTGAGACATTTTGTGCTTTTTCTCAAGAATCATCACGTATTGGTCAGGACAGACAATACAACGGTGATAGCCTACATAAACCGACAGGGAGGAGTGCGTTCTCACAAGCTCCATTTTGTTAGCGAAAGACCTGATTATGTGGAGCAGCAGGAGCCTCTTGTCATTACGTGCGATGCATGTTCCAGGAATAATGAACAGGGGAGCAGACTTACTGTCCAGAGGGAATCCTCTGTACGGGGAGTGGAGACTCCACCCCCAAGTTACGATCATAGTGTGGCAGAGATTCGGCCAGGCCGCCGTAGATCTCTTCGCATCGTGCGAAGACGCGCAATGTCCCCTGTTCTTCTCTCTGGTGGGCAACGATGCACCGTTGGGTGTGGATGCTCTAAC
The DNA here is from genome assembly GCF_963082965.1 of Carassius carassius. NCBI lineage: Eukaryota > Metazoa > Chordata > Actinopteri > Cypriniformes > Cyprinidae > Carassius > Carassius carassius. Next base: position 19,724,382 of record NC_081768.1, read on the forward strand.
CCATGAGTGGTCAGACGTATTACTTTACGCTTTCCCTCCATTGAGCCTGAACGAGCCGACACTACGAAGGGTTCGGGAACGAAAACATGTAATGATTCTGATCATGCCATACTGGCCGGGGAGACTTTGGGTGGCGAAGATTGCGCAACTGCTCTACAAACAGCCATGGCCGTTACCAGCGCACAGGGATCTCTCACAAGCACGGGGGGAAATATTTCACCCTTCCCCTCAGAAACTAGCTCTTTGGGCCTGGCCTGTGAGAGGCTAAATCTGGATGCAGCTGGGTTACCTCCAAAAGTGATTGAGACAATTCAGAACGCGAGGGCTGCCTCAACGTGCTCTTTATATAATCTCAAATGGAGGGTGTTTGAGGGTTGGTGCGCAGAAAGGAACATTGTTCCTTTCTTGTGTTCAGTTTCGGATGTGCTGGTCTTTTTACAGGACCTTCTAGATAAGGGCAGAGCCTTTTCTACGGTTAAGGTTTATCTGTCGGCTATCTTGGCATGTCACATGGGTATTAACTCGGGTACTATTGGCCAGCACCCTCTTGTCTGTCGATTTATGAGAGATGCACGTCGGTTACACCCAGTATCGAAGCTGCTGGTCCCGCCCTGTGACCTGTCCGTGGTTCTGAACGCGCTCTCAAAAGCCCCTTTTGAACCCATTGATAAAATTGCCTTGAAGCTACTAGCTCTAAAGACGGCTCTGTTGCTCGCTCTCACTACAGCAAAAAGGGTGATGTTCGCTCCGGGTGTTCAAAAAGTCACTTTTAGAACTAACCCCGCGTTCGTACCCAAAGTGTTTGATCACGCTGGGGCAGTTAAATCAGTGAACCTGCTAGCTTTTCATCCACCACCCTTTGCATCCCCAGAGCAGGAGAGGTTGCACACTTTATGTCCTGTTCGTACTCTGCATATGTACGTTCAGAGAACACGTACACTTCGTAAGAGCAATCAGCTGTTTGTCTGTTGGGCTGATTCTTACAGAGGAAGACCTATCCTATTTAAATGTTTTGTTTTTTGTTTTAAATGTTTTTAACTTAATATATAAATCTAAAAGTAAATGCAAAAGTAAAAAGCATTGAATAATCGATGAAAGATTGTATTACTGTACTGTGTATAAAAGAATCACAATGTTGAAAAAGCATTTTACGTAAAAATGTTTGGATTTAAAATAAAAATAATGGATAAATGTTGTTTGTGGTAAACAGCCCTGGATCAGTTGCAGACTGATTCGTGCTGCTTCTGTTCCACACATGGACTACATACGCACTGCAAACAGCTCACAAAATTAGGTTTGTGCTGTGTAAGCTATTGTGCAGCAGTTACACGATTTGTAAAAACAAAAATATAGTGATCATACATTTAGGTGAGAGAGAGATATATTTGAAAAAATGGCCACCTCCATCCCTCATATAAAAAAAAAAAATCCTCAAGTCACAGAGGCCCTGAATAAATGTCTACAAATCTTTATTGGATCATCACTATAAATAATTGTACATGATAAAAAGAAGGCTCCAAAAAGATCTGTATCGGTGATCGGATCGGCAGATACTGCTTTCTGTGATCGGCCTCAAAATCCTGATCGAAGCACCCTAGTAGAAATCGTTTTAGATGAATTGATATATATGGATCGATGGATATATATTGGTTGATATATATGGATGCAGAGATGTTGGATGGATAAGATAGATGGATAATGAAGTTAATACAGTATGCTAGAATATAGGTGGGCAAACCTGCCTTCTGTTTGGTTTTAAATTCTTGTGTCTTGTTTTCATAGGCCAGGCTATGGAGATTGGGAGTGCTGCCCTCAACATCCTTGTGGAATGCTGGGATGGGCACCTCACACCTCCGGAGGTGGCATCACTCGCAGACCGTGCATCACGAGCACGGGATCCCAATATGGTGCGTGCTGCGGCAGAGCTAGCCTTGAGCTGCTTGCCTCATGCTCACGCCCTCAATCCCAACGAGATTCAGAGAGCCCTGGTGCAGTGCAAGGAGCAGGTATCGTCCAGCACAGCTTTCTTTCATTGTACATCATTATCTGCACATTTTTATCACCTGCTTGTTGCCTTTAAAGAACACTTTTCTGTCTTGTTCTCTTTTCAGGATAATATGATGCTGGAGAAGGCTTGCATGGCAGTTGAGGAGGCTGCAAAGGGAGGTGGTGTTTATCCGGAGGTCTTGTTTGAGGTGGCTCACCAGTGGTATTGGCTGTATGAGCAAACAGTGGGTGGAGGCTCTGGGGCCCAGCGAGAGGGGTCTGGCCGCTGTGGGGCCAATGGTGGAGCAAGAAGAACGCCACCCGAGGGAATCTGTGGTATCCTGGATAACACGGGTGTCTTGGACTCTTCAGGTGTAGCAGCTGTAACTACAACAGTGACTGCAGCCGCTGTAGTTCCTGTCATTTCTGTCGGCTCCACCATCTTCCAGTCACACGCGCTGCCGGGCTCAGCCATGGCACACACGCAAGGCCTGCATCCCTACACCACCATCCAAACCCATCTGCCCACCATCTGCACCCCGCAGTATTTGGGTCACCCCCTTCAGCATGTTCCCCGTCCTGCTGTCTTCCCTGTGTCTGGGGCGGCCTACCCACAAGTATGAGCTCTCTTTCTTTCTTTGTGATCTGATTTATGGGTTTCAGTTATCTGTGCTTAGCATTTTTATCTCTGTCTCTAATATTATTTGTCTGCGTTTAACTGAAGGTGATAAATACTAAATTTAAGCACTAGTGCAGACTCTTACTTGGCAGTCAGTGATGCATAGTGCCACATTCCTGGCAGAATATGAATGGAGAGAGACCCCTTACAGTTTATTTATATGTGTATGATGATCTGTACAACTATTCCCTTGAATTAACTTACCTTTGTGGCTTTTTTAATTTTTCAACGGCAGGTATATGACTCGAGGAAGACGTATCATCCAGGTTTTAAGAGCGTCTGTTTGTCTTCTCAGGGAATGCACCCTGCTTTTATTGGTGCTCAGTACCCATTCTCTGTGGCTACTGGCCCTCATCCTCCTATGGCAGCAACTGCTGTCACTTTCCCTGGAGTCCCAGTGCCGTCCATGACTCAGATCGCTGTCCACCCATACCATACCACAGAGGCAGCCCTGCCTCTTAGCACTACTGTGGCAGGTAAGAACGACAAGTTAGATTTGATTCCAACTTAACATGAAGACACATTTTTGGACATATCAAACATTATTTAGATGAATGCTGAATAAATGCAAGGTTTTTCACATTTGCAGCAATTTGCCAGAAATGAGAATAGTACTGTCATCTGATGTATTTAAAATGATTTATACTTGCATGAGTCAAATCAGGCCTTTAAATAGCTGTTTTTTTTCCCCATGTAAGGGTGGTTCTTCACAGTGGGTGCCATGTTGAGATAATATGATCAACTCAAAACAGGGCTTTCTGAGAACAAATTAGTTCTGAGTAGAGTTGAGGGGGGAATAACAGTTCTTTAGTCTTCATCTTTTTTTTTTAGATTTGGTTTCATGTAAAACTAATGGACTATTTTCACAGACTGTGATGTTTTTCCAGTTATTAACAAAAAATATATATAAATTATTTAAAAAAATAATTTATACATTGTAAGACTGTCTTATATTACCTTGAAATTTTGGAAAAGTAGTTAACTGCTATGCTGTGTGAGTATTTCTCATACAACTGCTGTAGGAGTGATGGCAAATCCATGTAATTAGTTGTATTTTTGAACAATGTTCTAACAAAAGAATATTTAATTCGATGGATATTTGATGTTTTGTTCATAGCTCATTCATAAGGAATGTAAATGAGTGTATTTGCTTTTTCAAAATGACAGCACAGCCCTTAAAAAGGCAACAAGCAATAACCCACCACCAAAAAAATGGCTTTAGTGTGGATTTTGTATTAACAGTTTAAAAGACTTGATGTCTCAATTATCTTGGCATGACAGAATAATCAGGAATTGTTGTAGAATTGGGTTGTCACTCCAAATTGGATTTAATTGTGAGATGCCCAAGATTCCCACTCCTAATTATCAGACACTTTCAGTTGTGGAATAATATTTATGAATGACAGATATTACATTTTTCATTTAGCTAGCAGAAGATCTTATCCAAAGTGACTTAAAATGAGATGACAAATTGCTTATTTCAAGTCTCTTTCAGAAAGGTAGATTATTAAACCAGCTAAAGCAGAGGTGAAGTGCAGAAAGAAGAGATGTTTGTGTTTGCAAAGCTCTACAAAGGCACTGATAACAAAAAATAGAATATAGAAAAAAATTCAAGGCCAGTGAAATGATTATTTAGTGCACCTTTAGTCCAGTGCAGACAAAAGTTTGTTACTGTCCTTACAAGTTCACCAGAGATTATTGGAAAGCAAAACTATCAGACAGTTTGCAAATTCAAAGACAATCACGTGAAACCTCCTCTCACCTTTTTTTTTTATGTTTTGCCCGGCAGGAGGAGTACACTCAGGCGCCACCATCCAGGCCATTCAGGGGGCTTCTCTTCCTGGACTCTCGCCCCAGCCCGCCTCACTGGTCAGCACACCTTTCCCTGTGGAAGACGAGCAGCACAGTCAACCAGTCAGCCAGCAGGGCCTGCACTACCTCCACTCGGCCTACAGAGTCGGTAAGGACGCCTGATTTCTAATTACATAGAACCTTTAGGGCATGGCTTGCCTGTCCTTATGTTGCTGTTTTGCACCCATTAGGATCCATCTGGTCCTGAATTGTGGTGATTAATTATCAAGAGAGGTGAGGGAGAGATCGGTTGAGTCCATGTTGCAGGACTGACAAAGAACTCTCACAGTGAGAAATATTAATAAAGGCATGATTTCAGTTTTATGAGTACTCATAAATCCTGGAGAGTAGGACGTTGGGTGCATGTGTCAGTTCAGTACATGATACAGTACAGTGTCATACAGAACAAGAGTGTTGATGGTGAAATCTTCCTGTCCTCATTTAGGCATGCTGGCCTTGGAGATGTTGGGAAGGAGGGCCCACAACGATCATCCAAACAACTTTTCCCGTAGCCCCCCGTACACCGAAGACGTCAAGTGGCTGTTGGGCCTGGCTGCGCGTCTTGGTATGCCCACATATCTTTGTAATATGTCTTCTAGGAAAAACAAGTCCATTTTCTGTTACCTGTTGTAATAGCTGGAAGGAGACTGTAAATGATATGTTAGCAGTTTACCTTACCTTCAGCGGATAAGAGAGGAGACGTGGGTCTACAGAGAGTCTCCAGCAGAGTTATTGACATCCTGATGTCTTTCCTCTTACACTGAGCTTCATCCCATGCTGATCACAGCATGGTGCCAGTTTTCATGGGCCTAAATGTTACAATTGAAAAATGTAGAAGTAGGCTGTTTTGCCATGTTCAGGTTAGGCTTTTTATGAAATGGCTAGTTTGTTTCTTGATGCTTTCCTAATGGTCCCCAATGGAGTTGAAGAATAGCTTAAGACGATGGTAATGACATGGACCTTTACAATGGTGAAGCAAACGCATACCTCTGGAGTCGGTGCCAGTTAAGAGAAGAAAAAAAATGATAACTGCTCATTCAAGTATAGACTTTCTTTTAATATCAACTATTCAGCATGAGAGCCTTCATCAGGGTGACAGAAAATTCCCCTTTTTGCTCCAGATTCTCCACTTGCTCTAGTCTGGAACATAACAAACACACACAAGGGTGGTGAAACATCCAATTTGCTTTTTAATACTAAATGTCAGCACACTTAAATTGTAACTTGACTAATGAAATTACAGGGCTGTTGATTGATGATAAAATGTAATGGCATGATGCTTTCAAGATTAACTAAATAACAGGCCTTTGTGTAATTATTAAGTTGAAGCACATCTTCATTTGTTGTATCTTTCTTTGAACATTTTATTTTTGCACTGAAATGGAGATAATATTATTTAATTTTATATAATGTAACACTTTTAGCCCACGGCCTTCAGTCAGGTTTTAATTTTGGCCCTTTGTAGTAAATACCTTGGGCCCTTCTGTTCTATATTTTCTTAAACTGCATCCAAAGGCATGGGACATGCAAAGCTAATACAACAATATAAGGTTTATTATATGTAGATAGTAGGGGTGTAACGGTTCACAAAATTCTCGGTTCAGTTCGATACACTGGTGTCACGGTTCGGTACGTTTTAGATACAGCAAAAAGAAAAAATTGGCAGATAAATTTCCTTGATTTTTAAAAAATGTTTTATTTATTAAAACTAACAAAGTATGTTTTTTTTTTTTTACATTGAAGATAGTAGGGGTGTAACGGTTCACAAAATTCTCGGTTCGGTTCGATACACTGGTGTCACGGTTCGGTACGTTTTAGATACAGCAAAAAGAAAAAATTGGCAGATAAATTTCCTTGATTTTTACAAAATGTTTTATTTATTAAAACTAACAAAGTATGTTTTTTTTTTTAAATTGAACAATGATGGAGCTATTCTTTACCCATCTTCTATAGTGTTTTTTAGCAGCATGCTATAAAAAAAAACAAAAACAGCTCCTTATAAAAAAAATGAAAATGTTATATTATTGTAGTAGTTATGAACAAATACAAAGATGTAACTTTTTATATTGTAACAACGTACAGTTGTTCTATTACCGTGAGCTAACTAGAGCTAAGCTAGGCTGTTTATTTTAACCTAATGGCTAGCAGGGTGCTATCATCTATACGGCGCGAAAGAGCGGGCAGAGCGAGCACTCGCGTCCCATACACCGCACGACCGTGAGTGTCTCTGTGTGTGGAGAGTTATTAACAAACCAGCCAACAGGAGGTAGTAGTGTCTGTTACTCTTTTAATTCGGAACTCAATTTGCAAACTTACACAGGCAAGGCCATATCACAAGTCACTCCCCTACACATCTCTCTCCATGACGGTGACAGTCACCCTTTTTTATAACATGGCAGTAAATGAACCCGAATCAACTCAAATTAACTCAGACATGAACATGTATAACATTACTAATACAAGAACTCAACCATCTTGCTTAAATAACCCATAATTGAACGTTAAACAAATACCCATGATGCACCTGGCTGCCAGTGCTGACTTACGGGTCATTACAATATGGAACTCTATAACTCTTTATATTGAGTGTGTTTTTACTCAATTGGTTCTCTATAGGGCTTATGTTTTTTGGAACTAAGCAGGAATTACGGTCTGTCTGAAATGGGCTCGTGAAGGAATATTGTAACGGGGCTCAATTACATTAAGCATGTTCTTAAAACCTACGTTTTCCACTACAGAGTGGGCCTTTCACACAGGACGCGGTATGCGCGGCGCTTGCCGCTGGGTTCAGCGTTGCCCTTCAGATACAACGCGATTTGCGCTGCGCTATAGAGCATCACAGTCCCACCCACGGCTGGTGCCGGAAGTAAAAATTCAATGCAATTTCTGCATTGACATTTGGGGTATAAGCCATAAAAACGTAATCATACATGGTAGACTTTAAACCAGCTACGGCTGTACTAAGCGATAGTATATGCTCATATAAATGCAAAAGGATCATGGGGCACTAACCTTGTTTTGATATAAATGCCTTTTTTTCGCGATGTCTTGGCTAAGTACTTCATTACCCACAATCCTGAACAATCCCACAGTGATGCATCTGATTGGTGGAGCTCGTGTAACCGTCTGGTTAAACCCCGCGAAGGTCCGTGAAGACTGAAGATCATTAATAAAAAAAATAAATAAAATAAAAACCAGTGTTGCGTTTTTGCACGGTAGACTTATCAGTGCAATCATGATCTCCTTGGCTGCCATGAGAGTTTTGCAGGGAGGTTGGTAACTTAGCTAGGCTACTGTAGCCTTCATATGGTATGAGTCATATCAAGCATTTGCCACTGTCAAAACAATATTTAGCCTAGGCATACCTTTTTGTGCATTTACTGAACATTTGTGTAATGGCAACGACATGTGTTGACGACTGAGCGGTGATTGCAGTCAGGTACAAAGCACTGCACCATGTTGTTGACGTTATTGTTAACAACTTCCACACACGCACACAATAGGGGAAGTCGTGGCCTAATGGTTAGAGAGTCGGACTCCCAATCGAAAGGTTGTGAGTTCGAGTCCCGGGCCGGCAGGAATTGTGGGTGGGGGGAGTGCATGTACAGTTCTCTCTCCACCCTCAATACCACGACTTAGGTGCCCTTGAGCAAGGCATCGAACCCCCAACTGCTCCCCGGGCGCCGCAGCATAAATGGCTGCCCACTGCTCCGGGTGTGTGCTCACAGTGTGTGTGTGTGTGTTCACTGCTCTGTGTGTGTGCATTTCGGATGGGTTAAATGCAGAGCACAAATTCTGAGTATGGGTCCCCATACTTGGCTGAATGTCACTTCACTTTTTCACTTTTTATATAAAATACACGATGATAAATATAAAAATCAATACACAATACCTATATAAAACACTATTTATTTACACGATTGTAAATTCAATACATTCACTATATAAAATAAAATTCACTGGAGGAAAAAGTTCGAGCGAGCGGCCATCATCAGATTTGGAAGTCGCTCAAAAGGCTCGTTCGCGGTTGTGGCTTCAGTCGAATTCAATGAGGCGCGGTGGTTTATGGGATGAGTAGTTCCTGCGCTCGAAATGAAAATATGTACACAGTCTTGTACCTTTGACTTTTTTTGGATTTTCTCTTAATTTTTTCACTCGAAATGATATGTTATATGCTTATGAGTTCAGCCGTAGCTGGTTATCCTCACACATGCTCTAAAACTCTTTAGATACGGATTTTTCCGAAAGTCAATGGGAGAAATGAATGGGAAATTTACTTCCGGCACCAGAGCTCTCTCGGGCTGTGGGCGGGACTGTGATGCTCTATGGCGTAGGTGGAGTTTTAAAAACTTTTAGCGGGAGCTCTATCATAGTCTGTTGTTACTTGAATGGAGATATGTCTACATTAGGGCTGCAACTAACGATTATTTTGATAATCGATTAATCTGCCGATTATTTTTACGATTAATCGATTAATCGGTTTATGTACTTATATTTTAGTTTTTTCCATTTTTTCCCCAAGTAAATTATTAATAAATGGTCTTTATCATTCAGCATAGATTTAAGAGATTGTAACCATTTTGCACTGTCATATCCTCATCAAAAATATACCTGGAGTTGTTTTATTGTGTTAGTAATCCTTTGTCGAACTCTTCTGCAATCAGAACACTGACCCATACTCTAGCAAATTTCACAAGGAGATTTCAAATAATGTTTTCACCATGGCAGTCCTTAGAGCTCCTAAAGTAGTTTAACATCCCGAACAAAGCTTAAGGAATCTTTCAGAACATATTTTCACGAAGAATAAGGATAAAACAGAATAAAATTGCAGTGCATTGTATTTTATTATTTACTGGGAAAAAGCTTTATAGCTTTTGCTGTGAAATTGTAAACAATCCTTCAAAAAAAGTGCCAATGGCATGAAACCTGAATGGAACTCACAGTTTAAAGTAAAATCCATCAGAAGGTTGTCCAGAAAAAAAAATTGGACACACACAAAAAACCTGCTGTGTGAAAAAGAGCAGTGAATAATACTTAGAAAAAAAAAGTGCATTTCAAATATCTACATTTACCTCTCTCATTCAGTCATAATTAGGCTGCACGACTGAATTGTGAACTGGTAAACGACAAACTGATCACAGAACATGTTTGTAAAGCTTTAAATGTTAACTGTTAAAAAGCAATGTTACCAGCTTTTACGACTAAACATTTGCAAACAACATTGTACTGGAGAATCTGCACGAATAAAAGTCTTAGGGGCCGTTCACAAATCGCGCCTAAAAACGCGTGGAAAACGCTAGGCGCGCCGCTTTCTCCTTCTTTCCAAAGCGCTCGCGCAAAAGCGCCCCTGATGCGTCTGCCTTTGCTAAGCAACCATGATGTGCTCTCTCCTTGAAGACGCGGAAATTTCAGCAAAGGATAAATGGATTTGCAGCTCAAAAAATCGCTTGCAGTAGCTCTGCTACTAAATTTATTTCAAAATGGAAATCCATATACAACTATGATCAGCTGTTCCTTTCATCTTGACTGAGCTTTTAACGTTGTTACGGGAAAGGATGAAGCTGATTGGTTAGTTCTTGTCACATGACCCGCGGTGCGGTTGCGGCATTCTGAAAAGTTTAAATGTTTTTAACTCGATGCGGTGCGGTGTTGGAAATAACGAACTTGAGCGCGCAAAAGACGCGATATGTGAACGTCCCCTTAAACAGTTCAGTAGTGCAGAGTTTACAGGTTACTCTTCTTTTTTAAAGGCTCAATGTAAAGTACTCCCACATCACGCTGAATGCTGCAGACATAGACATCATATGATGTCTATGGCTGCAGAGACGCTGTTCGGGAAGCACGTGACATAAAACAAGGCCAGCTATTGGCTATTCGCTACTTCTCCTGTTGTACTGGCTGAGTAAAACCTCCGGTGGCTCATTACTGCCACACTTTGGTCACCGCAGATTTGAAATATGCACGAAATGAGCCGCTTACGGCAAATAAAAGTTATTTAGCAACGAATCGATGACTAAATTAGTTGACAACTATTTTAATAATCGATTTTAATCGATTAAATCGATTCGTTGTTTCAGCTCTAGTCTACATGACACAGCTTTCCTGACGATGTCCCTATACTACCTCAAACTTGTATCGTACAGCTCAGGAAATTCTGACACACACAGTACTGTACTAGCCGTTCATTCATTTTGATTTCCGTGCTTGTTTTTGATCCTATTGGTCGCGCTGGTAATCGTCACAGAGCGCAGTGGCAAAAGTTGAACTATTTTTAACTTTGACCGCGGCGTGCGCGCAAGCACGCAAATGATGCGCACCGCTGCGCTTGCGCTTTTGGTCGACGCAGCAACAAAACGTCCTTGCGCGGAGCTAGCCATTGAGATGAATAGTGATGGGAAGTTCGGATCATTTTACCGACTCTGACTTTTGAGTCTCGTTCAGCAAAATGAACGAATCTTTTTTTCGAGTCATTTCGTTCATTTTAGCAAAATGTAATGAAAATGTTACGTGTTACTTCCCCAACACATCTAGTACTTACGCAAACGTTGATCACACTAAAAACAATACAAAACTAAATAGCTATAAGATACAGAAAAAAAATTCATTCTTTACCTGGGTCTTTAGTCTGTGATTAGCTTAGCTCACCTCACCTCTTATCTGACAAGAAGTCCTCGGGTTTAAGTCATTCCTTAATCACGTGACAGCCCCATACGCAAAACTAACGCAGTCTTGAGCCGGAAAGAGAATTGATTAGTTCATCTCATGAGTCTTTCGGGTCTCGGGTCGAGTTTGACTCGTTCCTTAATCACATGACAGACCCATACGCTATTTCTGACATTTTCTGTCACTGTGTTTTTGTTACTGTTTGTTGAGGAGCTGTGGTTTGTTATTATTTTATAAATAAAACCCTGTTATAAATAAAATATTGATTAATTTGTCTTTTTGACTGTCTACCGGTAAATAAACACTAGGCTATATAATAATATAATAATCCAAGCTTACAATAAAAAGTATTTATAGACTAGTTTGTTAATTTTTACTCCAATTTTCAGTTTGCTGGTATAATAATTGCTTTTCCTAGGCAGACTTGACATATTGGTGTAATATATGTAGAAGAAGATTGCTCAAAAAAGGACATAATAACATATACATTAAAAGCAAATAAAATTTTGAATTTGAATTATTAATGTTAGTTTAAAACATTAAGGTTATGATAACTTCAGCTTTAACAGTTTTAACCCAGCTCAGAGTGAGGAGGATACTTCAGATCCTGGTGCTACTGCCAGTGCAGGGGCCGTGTTTTGGGAAGACTTTGACGAGAGGGTAGCAAGCTTGAGGCCTTCTGCTACCTCTTCTAAGACCTCAGATGCTATAAAGGTGCAGGCCTACCTTGCAGAGCCACTCTTACCCCGCACATCAGACCCTCTGGCCTGGTGGAGGAGATGTTCACCAGTATACAAAAGCCTTTCTGAAGTCACAAAGACAAGACTTTGCATTGTGGCCACATCTGTGCCATCTAAAAGATTTTTTTTCTAAAACTGGGCAGATTTTCTCAGATAGAAGAAACAGACTCAGCCCATCCAAGGTCAGGGAGCTTGTTTTTTTTTTAATGCAAACATGCCTTAAAGCAAGTCCTAAAAATATAAGCACAGTGTGTTATTTATTTTAAAGCTTATTTATTTTTATTTATTTAGAAAAAGACTAGCTTGTTGTGCAATATTTTTGTTGTTGTTGTGATTTTAAAGGTAATTTTTTATTGTTATAAGGCTCCGTAGCTTTAGTATCTCTTAATTTTCATCTATTTTTATTTAAATGGTTTAAAATTATTTGGGGAATAGTTATCCTCTTTGATATAAAGTTTTTATTTTGGCACAAAAGTGTTATTTATTTTAAAACGTATTCATTTTAAATTATTATATTAAAAAGCAAAGCTTGTTGTGCAATATTTAGTTTTTCTTTTTTTTCTTTTTTTATATTGTACTTTTAAAGTTCATTTGTTAAGGTTATTAGACCCTGTGGCTTTATTATCTTTTAATTTTTAATTATTTACTTTTTTATAAACAATAGTTGTCCTCTTTGTTACAAAGCTTTTCTGGCACAAAAATAAACAATAAACAACAATTCAAAAGTATGTACACTGTGTTTTTTAATGTTTATAAAGTGTCATTTGTTACAGAAGTATAGTTTATACAGACAATCTGATTTAATAATTACTCTAGCCAATGTTGTCACATCACGGGACAAAAGAACGAACAACCCGAAGAACCGAAAGATGAACTAATCAATTCTCTTTCCGGCTCAATACTGCATTCTTTTACTGTCTATGGTTTTAGCGTATGGGTCTGTCACGTGATTAAGGAATGACTCGACCCGAAGACTCATGAGATGAACTAATCAATTCTCTTTCCGGCTCATACTGCAATTGGGTTTAGCGTATGGGGCTGTCACGTGATTAAGGAACGAGTCAAAAACCCGAAAGACCCGAACTATGAACTAATCAATTCTCTTTCCGGCTCAGACTGCAATTGGGTTTAGCGTATGTGGCTGTCACGTGATTAAGGAACGAGTCAAAAACCCGATAGACCCGAACTATGAACTAATCAATTCTCTTTCCGGCTCAGACTGCATTGGGTAAGCGTATGGGGCTGTCACGTGATTAAGGAACGAGTCAAAAACCCGATAGACCCGAACTATGAACTAATCAATTCTCTTTCCGGCTCAAGACTGCATATACTGACAGGTGAATCACTACTACTAGAACAGAACCTATAGAATAATGCGCATGCACGACTGAACGAATCTCTCCCCGAGACGACTCGTTCTTCCCGAGTCATATTAAAGATTCGTTCAAAATGAACGAATCGTTCAAGAACGACACATCACTAGAGATGAATGGGTTTTATAGCGCAGCGCCGCGCATACCGCGTCCTGTGTGAAAGGCCCATAAAGGCGCTCGCTCACTTACAGGGAATCCAAAGTGCACCCAAACACCAGACCTGTTGGTTATTGGAGGATCTTCTATTTCTGGTCTGTTAAACGCATTGGCCATTTTGCAACGAGCCTTCAGCGCATACTGAGTGAGCGAGCGCCTGACTGAGTAGCCTAACATAAACATATAATAAGTTGGTGTTTTTTTCTTCTTCGGGGGTGTCAGGGGCATTGCCTGTTACGTCGTTTGGGTTATTGGGCTACCTTGTTGAACGCATATCATTATATTTCACAATTTTTTTTTATTTTCCAAATATAATTAATTAGTCCAACGAACCGTTCGGTCCATAATGCGTACCGCGTACCGAACCGAAAGCCTCGTACCGAACGGTTTAATACGAATACGAGTATCGTTACACCCCTAGTAGATAGATATAGATGTGTAATCTATAAAGATGCAGTCCTCCACAGTTGTTTGCATTAACATTTCTACCACTTAATTTTTAACTTATGGGTGATATTTCACTTGCTGGGCTTCGATAATAATTACATTTAACCATACAAAGAATGCTAATTACTTTACCACTATAAAACATTTAGTCTGGGTATGAATTATGAATACATTTTTCATAAAGATGGTCTTTTTCAAGGTGTTAAGCTATAGCTCTGATCGTAAGACATCCTCTCTTGGGCTAATTGTATTTTTTAAATGTGGGGAAAAAGGAAAATGTAAACAGAAAAAGCAAAGCAATGCACTAAAAATGCAATGCACTAAAAAAAGAATGGTTGAAATGGTTGTATATTCACAGTGCTTTTTCCACTGGTTTAAATGATAATCAGCATCATAAATTCCAATTAAATTGAAAGAAATGTAAAAATTAAAAAAGAACACAATGTATTAGTGATTCTTTTCAAAATGTTTCCTTATTCCTCTCTCCTCAGGTGTGAACCATGTGTACCAGTTTTGCATGGGGGCAGCGAAAGGTGTTCTTAGTCCGTTTGTCCTTCAGGAGATCATTATGGAGGCTCTGCAGAGGTTAAATCCTGCACATATCCACGCACACCTCCGCACTCCTGCCTTCCACCAGCTCGTGCAGCGCTGCCAGCAGGCCTACTTACAGGTACAGCCTCATAAATCCCTAAGATTCAGCCTGGGAAACTAATCACGCTGACATTATTACTAATAACATCCCTAATTGGACGAAATGCAGAAATAAATCCGTTCCCTGATGATGCCAACGATCCACAAGAAGCAACATGCATTCTTCCACTGACAGAAGCGGTTAAATTTCACTCGAACACATGAGATCATCAGTCACAGCTGACATTTTTGTATTGAATGCAGGCAGCAATTTCAAAAAGTTAGTTTTCATATTCGTTAGACTTAGTTTCAAGTTTCAAGGAGAGAATTTGAGTAGGGTTTTAGAGCATTCGAGTGGTGCCGAGGCTGGATTGTGACGGCATTGTCGCCCACGCTGAATATAAATTGTACATGAACAATTCTGGAGTGTTAAAGCTAGAGAGGGAAGCCTGCTTCTGTTCACAGGATGGAGCATACTGATGAGAGGGCATCAAACGCACTGTGACAGCCCAAAGCCAAGAGCGGCTTCCTAGAGAAAAAGCGCACACATGCTGTCTGTCCCTCTCACACACACAGACACGCTCTTGCAGTTATCTGCTAGGCTTTATTTTGCGGTTCAAGTTGTTGCATGGGCAAACGACGCACATGTCTGCGCAAGTGGCTGCTCTCATAGTGGCCTTACATTTTAAAATGCCCAGATCCAGGGGAGACTCTACCATATGTCTGCTAGTGTAAATCTTTGCAAATGAATGTTGGGTAAATGTGAAAGGGAGACAGTGCCAGCTCCAATCCACTCTCTCCATGCGTGGATAATGAGATGAGGGACCGAGAGGCTGTACTCGAGTAGAAACCTACCCGGACTGTCACGGAGTCGTTTCATACGTCGCTGGTGGGACATGCACTCCATATGCTGCATGTCCCTATAAAAATCCAGGGACATGACGCTTCATAACCTGTTTACATTTTATTAAAATGGGTTCAGGTTAGTGCCATCCAATAGTAATAATATTTATGTATTTTTCATGTCACACATGTTTAACCACAGCGAGATCGGAAAGGCATGACCATAATGAAATGTTGTTGAACGATGAGGAAGCGCATTTAAAAACTAAACTGAACTCGAAACCCCAGAACAAAGCGCCATGTATTATTTGTTTATTTATTAAAATTCTTGTATGTACTTCAACTTGGAAACTAAATGCAGTTTATCCGGGCAACAATTTTGTGAGCAAACACAAAAGCGTTAACCATTTGTCCGCCTATATTACATTTTCTCCATCTCTGTCCCTTTTACATGCTCCGTTTCAATCAGAAACGTGACATTATTAACGGCTTGCTAACTGCAATTCATAGTTGGCATGACATGGCATTTTCATGGTACATTTTACATGTGGCTCTGATGATCCTACCTTAGATGCATTAAAACGTATTTTATACATAACGCATTAACATTTATTCCTCAACTGATTACTAAAGTTACCAATGACCAAAATATAAAAATAAAATGGGGCTGTGTCTGCGAATTCATGTCCTACCGGTCTTTCTATGTTTTTTTCCAGTACATCCACCATAGGCTGATCCATCTGACTCCCGCCGACTACGACGACTTTGTGAACATCATCCGAAGTGCCCGCGGGGCGTTTTGCCTGACACCAGTTGGCATGATGCAGTTCAACGATGTGCTGCAGAACCTGAAGAGGGGCAAACAGACTAAAGAACTATGGCAGCGGATCTCGTTGGAGATGGCCACTTTCTCACCCTGACTGCTCTAGAGACCAGCGGAGACCGAGCCGCCCAATCTCCTGCAGCTATCTTCCCCACACACCGCTAAAACAGCTCAATCCCACACGCAGCACTCTCTGTTCCCCTCCATAGGAAAGTGTAGCCATGATGACTTCCTGGACAAGCCCACCCACATGACCGAACATTTAGTCCTTCAGGCCCTGAAGTCATGAGAAAGTGGTGCAGAGATACTGGGGCGAGTGATTACTCCAGTCAGTGGGTCCCTCCTTTGTTAAGTTGTTGCTCTCAGTGTTGTGTCTGATCTTGTTTTTGGTCTCTTTTTTTTGTTTTTTTCGGTGTGTTCAGTCGAGTAACTTAATGGCTATCTATGTTTTATCTTTGTCCTAACATCTTTCATTCACTGATTTCTATGCTTTGCAATCCCAGAGTTAATTTAGATGGTTAATACGGGGACAGATGTTCTCACTTGCTATGTTGGTGTTTGGTTCACGTTTAAACAAAACCACTAAATGTCAAGACTCGTACTGCAACATTCCTCTACCCTGGAGAACAGAGCCTCCATCGGCCTTTAAGGATTTCAAAGTTGGATAGTGGATGGCATTGTAAACATGAGGAGAATAAAAACACAACTTTGTTAAAAAAATAAAAGAGACATTTATTATGAAACAATAGTCAAAGTACGGGTGAGGATTCTTCAGTGTTTTGTTTTAACTTTTTGTTTTTAGTATTTTGTATAGTGTGGTGTATCTGCAGAGGAATGGAAGAGTGTTATTACTGACTGCTCTGCGAGTTCCTTTTTCCGGTCAGATGTTGGTGGTGGCTTGAGTGCTGGGACAGAGAGGTCTGGCTGGACCAGATTACACAGCTTGACATCAGCCGTGACTTCAGTCAAAAACAATTAAGGCTTCCCGTCATTTAAATTGGGTTCTTTTATAATTGAATCCCAGCTGTTTCCGATACCATTAATAGGCTTTGGTATCTGTGCAATTTAATATTTTTGAGGTTTAGTCGAACCACACAATCTCGTTTTTCTGTTCTCGATTTAAAATGGGTTAACTGCTCCCCTCTGACTAACTTTAGTTGAGTGGTTTATAAATGTCACTGCCAAATTCCCGTGTTTCCAGCTTCGGCCCCAGCTTGGAACTCGCTAGTGGAGCGTGACTGAGTAGAAAATGTACTGTGATATTTTTGTATTCTTCAAGTGTAGCTTGGTTGGGGGAAAAAAACAAACAAACAAAAAAAATCTATGTAAACTGTGCTGATTGCAAGAGGATGTAATTAGAATAAATTCGGAAAAGAGAAAAACTAAACTGGAACAAAGCAATATTAAAAATGTAGAGTTTACTTAATAAAGATAAATCAAAACACTAAAGGTGTTTATCTGTGTCTGTTTATGTGTTTCTAACTATTATATACACCACTGTTCAGAAGTTTGGGGTTGGTCCTTTTTTTTTTTTATATATAGGAAGCTTTTATGCTTAACACGGCTGCATTTAATTAATCAAAAAAGTAAAGACTGCAATATTATTTAATATAATATTACTATGAAATATTTTTTGACACGTGTTTTCTATTTGAATATTTTAAAATGCCATTTATCCCCGTGATGCAAAGCTTCAGTGTCACATGATCCTTCAGAAATCATTTAATATGCTGCGCCGCAGCATAAATGGCTGCCCACTGCTCCGGGTGTGTGCTCACAGTGTGTGTGTGTTCACTGCTCTGTGTGTGTGCATTTCGGATGGGTTAAATGCAGAGCACAAATTCTGAGTATGGGTCACCATACTTGGCTGAATGTCACTTCACTTATCACTTCCTTAATACATTTGGTGCGCATTCTTGAAAACAGCTGTGCTGATTAATATTTGTGGGAATTATTTTTTAAATATAGGGATTTTGTAAAATTTTCTTTAATGTCACTTTTGACATCTTTGCTAAATAAAAGTTTTTTTTCCCTCTCTCTCGCTGACCCCAAAGGTTTTGAACGGTAGTTTATATCGCTAGTGGGATGAACAGATCTGATAAAATTCACACGTGTCAGAAATGCACCTCTTTAACCCTCTCAAGGCAGGCGTTGCTGATTTGCAACCGTTAAAAACTAAAAACCTTATTACTCCAGATACATATTTTATGTATCTGTAGTACTAAAAACTTTACTAAAGGTTACTAAGTTACTAAAACTTAATTTGAGCCTGAGAGGGTTAAAACTCACCTCGACTTGCTGAGAATCAGCATTGTACCGAGGGGATTTTCATCGCCTGGGGGCGCTAGAAGGTTAAGTATCGAAACTGCAGAAATGTGGTCTGTCGGGGATTCCGGTTGGTTTACATGACATTCACACACTGACATTCTTTGCTTATTCAGTCACGAAGTTGGTTTTGGTGCCAAATAACACTTGTACATGATATGTGTAAAAGTAGTGCTAACGTATACATTTAAGTTTAAAGTAAACCGTGTGCTCAAACCACTTCACAGAAAGTTCAGGTAGGATGCACTTTAAAAACACGAATGTGTAAAGATAATACACTATAATCTCACACAGGTTCTTGTTTGGGCCCCTACCTGAAAAAATAAATAAAACATGCTTAGAGGTGTACTGTGTTGGAAACAAGCCTTTCGAATTTGACTACAATGCGGGGGTTTTAATTCAACAAATGTATCCCTTAAAGTATCTTAACACATGTATTTTGTTCTAATAACTCCAATTTGTCAATTGAAACATTTTAAAACGTTCAACTTAAGCTTCACTTTTAAAAATACTTTCAGCTGGTGTCATGTGAAATTGTGAGTGACGGGAGGTTCCCCCCATCTGAGGATTGATTTGGTTCGTTCCAGAGTTTTCGGTAGGTAGAGCGTCTCGAGCCAACGGCAGCATCACAGTCGAGTGAAGATGGCGGATCAGAGAGTGATGCTGTCAACGAGAGTTTGAGTTCACCTCTCATTTGTAAACTTGTGAAATCTTTGCGGATCCCTTACGGATAGCTGTATCAGAGAAAACTGTATCGGTGAGTCATGTTTTGTGTTTTCTTCAAAACAAGCGCGATTTTGCATCTTCAGAACTGCAGAGATGCTACGGCTAGCCGCGCTAACCTCGTTCTGAAGAAAATCACAGGAGCGACTTCTCAAAGTGTTTTCATTTAAAACCCACGTTAGTTTTCAAAAACACTGCTATATTTTAAAAAACCGTGACGTTTACCTCTCTCCAAGTTCAGCTGTTTGTATAAAGACATCGTCTAGCCGCCGTAGAGACTGTTTGAGCCGCTGTGGAGTTGAGTTTTACAGTTTAGTGGAAGTTTGGAATAGTTAGTGATTTTTATCTACACATCCAGCAAGTGTTTATGTAAAGCTAGTATATATACACACATACACAAGTCAGCGCTTTCTTGCTCTTTACACAGGCTTAATGTGCAGAAACAGGATCAAAGTGTGTGTGAGCGTATGTAAGTCTGAGTTTCATAGCAGCTGGGACAAAAGCAAAGCGGGATGCTTGTTGCGATTAAATACATCTGTTTATGTAAGACTTTATGGGCAGATTGAGTCTGCATTGGCACCTTTACGCAGTCCATAGAAAATCCGAGCTGCTCCGCAAGCTTATGCCATAGAGACTCGTTTTGGGCAGTAATGAATTTTGCATGGGCTTCAGTCAATGCTCTTTTCTCTTTTAAAGGTGAGGCGAGAATATCTCATGTGTCAGCCTGCAGTTGCACAGCTGTGTTGCTTTTCAAAATCTCTTTAAAATGATAATTCAGTGCAAGTTGCTCTAGCTGGACGTTAACAGAATATGCTTTTGGATTTGTAGTACTATGTACTGTTTGGGTGTTTTGTTGTGTGCCTGCATGACGGGTTGTTTTTAAACAAGTTTGGATCTTGTTGACGTATACATTTTTTATGACCAAGATTTTAGTTCAAAGTATGAGTGTATATGTATAAGGGAATGTGTAATTAAACTTTAATTAACATGTAGTAATCATTTTAGGATTTAATTTTTTAAACTGCATAAATATTTGCTGTTTTTCTAATGCTGCGAATGCTAGTTACGTGAGAATTTTCGTCATGTAGTTTAAAGCTACTTTGCATGTATAACGTG
This sequence comes from Carassius carassius, assembly GCF_963082965.1. Taxonomy (NCBI): domain Eukaryota; kingdom Metazoa; phylum Chordata; class Actinopteri; order Cypriniformes; family Cyprinidae; genus Carassius; species Carassius carassius. The sequence continues at coordinate 19,744,737 of NC_081768.1, forward strand.
TCATAGGACGTGTCTCAGCTTTCCAAAACAACCATTTGTGCAGCATATATAACCAGTATGTATCATGTATTTTACTTTTTGAATATTGAACTATAAGGAAAGTGTTTAAAAAAATATTTAGCATTTTTATGTACGTTTAATAATCAAAACATGGATAACAAATGAAATGTATTTCAGTAACTTAAGTGATTCAGTGATACTCAATTAGTTATCAAACTTAACACACTCCTTGGCTTGTCCTATTTTGCCCACAAGGAATCTTGAGACATTTTTATGAATGATCCTATTTTCTTTACCCTGAGGCAATTTTGGATCGAAAACTCGTTGATCAAGTAGTCAAGCTTTTTTATAACCATTATGTTTCTTAAGCTTTTATTTTTGTTCCGTAATATGTAATAATTCTGTGTAATGCTAATTATGCTTGTTGAATATTGAATTGTAAGAAAAAGGAAGTTCAGTTATATTATGCAAGTTTTCATTATTTATATATAATTTTTAATAATTATTGAGATTGGATAACATGTGAAACTTATCTCATTGACTTGTGATTGACTTGAGACCCTTTCACACTGCCATTCCGGCAAATACACGGGTAAAGTGTTCCGGCAATTGTTCCCGGGTCACTAGATTTTGCACTTTCACACTGCCAGTGATTACCCGGGATATGTGCGTGCTTTCACACACAACCCGTAACGTCCCGTAACGACACGTGACATCAGGGCGTGACGTGTAATGTATGAGTCGAAAACGTTAGACACGTTATACTTTCACTGAAGCAAGCGAAACGATCTCGGTGTCAGCGCGGAAAGTGAGGAACTAACTGATCTCTGCTTCATTAGAGTTTGCACATATTTTTTTTGTTGCAAACGTTGATCTTCCTTCAAAACAACCGGTAAAAGAGTCTGGCGATAACGCGCGTCATCACTTCGACACGGCATTAGATCTGGCTTTTGTTCACACAGCGCTCGTCCCGGGTTGAACCCGGCAATGTTACTAGGTCCCCGACCCGGGTTCAATGCCGCAATCAATCCCAGGACGTGGTTGTTTTCACACAGAAGGTGACCCGGCAATGTTCCGGCAATATGCCGGGTCGGACGTGCAGTGTGAAAGGGGCTTAAGATTATCAAATTTCTTTCAAATTTAACAAGCTTTGGCTTTTTTGACAGTTTGCTCTGTCACCAAATCTATGACCCAATTAGCATTGAATTGTGAGTTGAAGATGAGTTTGGTTCTGTCCCAAGGACGCTGTATAAGTCTATAAGAGATAATTTGCAAATGAGTGTTGGGCCTGGGGTGGCTCTCATGCTTTTTTTTTTTTTTTTTTTGTGGGTGTAATGGAATGTGGGACAAGATTTGGATTATGTTTCAATTAGGGCTGTAGCTATCGAATATTTTAGTAATTGAGTATTCTACCAAAAATTCCATTGATTAATCGAGTAATCGGATAAAATGTGTTTTTGCTTAATTAAAGTTCAATATTAATTATGCAAGAGAAAATAAGACTCCTGGGTCTCTTAAAATTAACAACTAAGTTTCCTTTTTTAAAATAAAAAAATAATTTTATTCTTTAAATGCATAGAATGCAATGCATCCATCAAAAATAAACATTTAATTATTACCCATTGTTTGTCTGTACTTGTACTGTGAACAAGGACAAGAAAGTTGACAGATGAATTAAGTGCATTTATGTGCCATTCAGTTGGGGTTTAAAATAAAGCATTTTCTGAGATGCACATTAAACACATAAAACATTAATTGAATTTATCTTTTAATTATTGAAAACTTAACTTTTTGGTAAACAAAGGGGATTTACTATTAAAATAAAACATGGAAGAAATGTTGTTTGATTAAACCTTAAAAAAAAATGTTTAATTTTTTTTTTAGTAGTAGGCTATGTACATTCTGCTGAACAATAGTCTTTAACCGGACTTTTATTTTGACGGGTTGACGTACCTTTACAGTTCTGTGTATTTGATGTGACGCTAGTTTTACTCAAATCAAACATTCAAATGCTCATGAAGTGACTGTCAGAGCAGTTCTGGAGATGTTGTTCATGTGTTCACGTCCTTATTTAGTGAGACAGCAGAAGCTGAAATCACCGCAAGCGTCGCGCGCTTCAGTGTGTGTTAATAAAGGAAGACACGCTTCTGCTCCATTCGTTAACAGAGACACGCAGAACATGCAGGATTCATATTTAAATGGACTGTTCCGGCTTAATATTTACAGATATTAGTCCATATCGTGATTTGATGTAAGTGCAATGACCTATTTTTGATTAATTCATTCAACATTTGGCTAATTCCTTGCCATTCCACGCTAAACTGTGAATTCCGTTTTTATGATTGGATTCCGCGATTCCCTCCGCATTTTCTGCATCGCGGAAATCATAGGGCCCTAGTTGTGGTATGCCAGCTCTATCTTGCAATGGACACACGCTACGATGTTCTCTTTACGTTTGCCCGCGCCCTCAAATCAAAACACTGCTGACTCGTTGCAGTATGCGATTTCGGACACAGGCTTGTGTCTCCTTCCGCTTTGTGGGTGACGTAAACGCGTTGTGTCACATTAAAAAAATCATTGCGAAAGAACCTGACGTGAGATTTAAAATAAATTAAAAGAGGCTTCGAAGCAGAGGTATTTGCCTCAATAATTTTTTGTAATCGAGTTACTCGAGGAATCGTTTCAGCCCTAGTTTCAATAGAGCCGTAGAAGAACCCTGAATCCCATTAGATTAATGACTTCAAATGACCAGGCTCTTTTCTTTAGCTTCATCTCCCTAAAGCTGGTATTAATTTCACTCCTTTATCTTAATTGCATGCATGTAGTATTACTTGCTCACTAGTTCAGAATGACCTTTGGAATGACTGTTTAATGTAACCTGCATCCTAGGTCTGTAACTTTGTAATCGCATGAATGTATTGTCATGTTATTTGTGTCCATGAAATGCCCCCTTTTTTGCATAGATAATGCAAACATGCTTTTTTTTGCTGCAGTGCAGTCCACTGAGTTTACTGTCATTTTCCACTAAAGAACAGAACAGAATATAGGGGATCGGATTTTTTTTCAGTCCATTTAATCTTCAGGGAGCTGAGTCAGGTGCTGTGCAGCACTAGGAAATCAGAGAGATGTCGACACGGAGGGAATTCTGCAGCTTGATCGAGCCATGCAATGAAGGAAGCACTCAAGGAATGCTTGAGGAGATGAAGAGTTCTTCTCCAAAACAATAGTCATGAGGACAGAAAAAGTAATAATAGCAATGACACCACCAGTAATAATATGAACCATGTAATGTATATATATTTTTCTGAACTGATTGTGTTAAAAGAAGTGTTTCAGTGCTGGAATGAAATTAACTGAGGCCACAGTACACTCCGGTACACTGTAAAAATGATTTTTCATGTTTTTTCAACCCAAGGACTGGGTAAATATAGGACAAAACATTTTTTTGGTTTCATTTACCCAGCATACTGGGTTGTTTATTTAACCCATCATAATGGGTTGATTTAACCCAGCAGATGGGTTCATTAATTTTTACTCTAATACTTGCTAATACTTGGACAGAAATGTTAACGACGACAGCAAACAAGAGGGAGAATGTGAGCACTTTGTGCTCTGATGCTGCTGTTCTCAGCACTCTCAAAATAAAAGTCCTGCACGAATACATCGGCCAAACAGAAAAACTTATCGACTGATGCAGATATTTGAAAAATGACAAATATCGGCTGAAATATTGGTATTGGTGATATAGCCAAAATATACTGCGACTGCCTTCATAACCTGCCCATAAAAAAAACAGTAAACAGTCTGAGGACATATTTTAACATCCAAAGTATTTGTAATCTGTATCTTTATGAATCAAATTGTTTATTTTAATTCAAAGCATCAGGCTTTTCCATCATTAGGCCATCCTTAAAAATATTTTGGTTTGCAGTAACAGGATTTTTTTTTTTAAAAGGGTCGGTAGGTCGGTCTATATTTTTTTTTTCAAGTTTCAATGTAAAAAAAAAAGTAAATTTTTGTGATTGTGATGACGTCGGTATGAATTTAAACAAATTAGCATATCGTGATGTCACTGACTGGGTCTTCAACCCGTGCCTTCGGGCACATCATTGCAAACCTCATTTTGATGCAGGCTATATAGACCACAAACAAATTTAAATCTTTGTCAAAAACATCTTTATTGCATGAATTTCAGGTGAGAAAAAAATGAGGTACTGTTTTACTTGCATCCACCGCTACGTATCAATGCAACCTACAAATGAGAGAACGTTTACTTTGCTTTCTTGGGTTGTCACTTTTGTGAAAAAAATCCTGTTTGATTTGAGTGACGAGTGTTCATTGAATCAATTGTAAAATCGATTTCGCATGTTTAAAGTTTTATACGGCAAATAACACCAAATATAGGTAAATCCACGGACAACAGGCAGAAGGAATGTAAAGATTCAATATATTGGTAAAGACCAATATTTCTGATGATTTATTGGCGTGAAGTTACGTGCAAAATGACATACAGGAGTGCAACATTTTCGAAAAACAATAAGCAGAGTGGACTGCCATAATGCAAAACATTTACTGCAGGCTTCAACATGGCTGTTTACGATTAAATTTCAACAACAACAAAAAAATCGCATAAGTTCGTGCCAAGTTAAAGCGGTGTCGAGCTGTTTTAATGATTTTTTTTAGATGTATTATGGTGCCCGAACCCGTATGACTTTGAACAGTGACCGCGAACATTTAGTTTACTGCAGCCACAGCCATCATTACCAAGCGTGAACCGTTGACTCTGACAGTGAGTGAGAGTCTGAGACGAAGTGAACCCACAGGCCACAGTGTGACATACGTGTAAACACAGATGACGTCAAGGGTTTTTTTTTTAATTAAAGAAGATAGCATTCATTTGAATGTAGGCCAAGGTAATTTATATATTTACAATACTTACTTAAATATAATTAATAGTATTTTATTGCGTTTGTATTAGTTGTTTGAAGAGTAAAAAAATAATTGGTCGGTCTTAACGCAAATTTACAATCGGCAAGTCGGTCGGACTAAAAGCAAAAATAAAAAAAATTGAGTCGGTGCTAAATTGACAGGGTCGGTCGGGTTACGACAAACAAGAATATTTTTAAGGATGGTCTTAGACAGATGCAAGCGAAACTCATTTAGGTGATTCACATCACGCACCTGTATGTTGTTTTGCATAAAACTGAAAGATATACAGCACAGTTATGATTTTATAGATGAAATAACAATTGCACAAACCTGTATGTATTTTACTGAAGAAATGCATCAAATAATTTGCGATTAGAACTTCTCTGTCTGAAGAGTATGCAAAATCCTAGTGATAAATAACTCAGATCCTGGGTCAGTCATGACCCAGCGGTTGAGTAACACAAAAACAACCCAAACATTGTTTGACTATAAATGTAAGAATAAAACAGTCTCCACTTAATTTGATTTGATGGTGAAACGACTGCTTATGTTGAGCGGTGTTTTAGTGATTGACCAAGGGACACGTCATCTAGCCATGACATTAGGGATGTAACGACTAACCGCGAGTCGATTGAAAATTGATTTAAATATGTGACGATTCAAATTTGTTGAGATGCTAAATGAATCGCAATTCATTTAGGTGAAAGAGTTTATATGAATGTATGTCTGAGGGGAACTTACTGTCTTTAGAAGAGTTTAGATGGTATTTTTTCTTTTCATCTTGCCTCTGTATAATGCATATTAAAGTTAAAAATTCAGCAGAAACCAAAGACATGCTTTAAGGGGCACCTGCTGGCAGAGAATGAATCTGCGTCTCATTCAGCTCGTCTGCTGTTTCATGCAGATATTTTTATGTATGGTTTCACAAAACTGAAGCCAAACCATTCTGTTTTTGTTTCAGAATTATACAATCTACTTTAAATTAAAAACTGCTCATGTTCGTATCTTTGTTTGGATCATGATTAAAATGCAGTGGTTGCCTCTAATTTTAAACGGAAAGAGCACAGACAAAGCCTTATTTTGTTTATATGAAGAGATTTATTTGATTTGTTACTTATTTATTTGATTTGGGGCTTGTTTTAAATTTCTATTTAGTTTTGTAATTAACATTTACATTCTATGTAAATGTAGTCATTTAGCAGATGCTTTTATCCAAAACTATTTACAAATGAGGACAACAGAAGCAATCAAAACCAACAAAAGAGCAATAATATGCAATTGCTATATTAGTATATAATTATAGTTACATTATAATTTTACAAAGAAATGTACAGCATTTTGTCCAAGCAATAATAAAAGTACACATTTAATTCATCATTTGTCTTATCATTTAGTTTAAAAATAAAAAAATACATCGCGAATAGAATAGATTCTAACACCACAGCTTTTCACACTGCACAAGTTTGGCATTGCAAGTGTGTAGTATACCTTTACCCTGGGTTAAAAGTAGAGCTTAAGAACAGTGAAAAATTTTGTTTAATAAGTTAGTTGCAATTTCTCTGTAATTATTTGTGAACTTTCCTGGCTATTTCTGAGTGAAAAATTGTTTCTTCACAAAATATTTTTCAGTGGAGGGATTTTCATTTTTTTCAACATTCAAGCTACCCAGATGTTTACTCGCCATCTCCAGTTGTCAGTTTAGTAAGTTTGAAAGACTTTTGTTGTAGCTTTGATCAGGTGTGCTGACTGAAGCCCGGGAAACGAGCCCAGAGCGGCTGAAATAGTCTGCTTCATGTACCCATGCAGAGCCTCTTTTAGCCCTCACTTCACCGAGTCAAGAGGCAGAGGCAGAAACAAACAAACGATCATCCAGTCTTCCTCTGCTCTTTAACAACAGATCAGTATGCTGAGCCTATATTGCTCTTGTTATTAATAAGGCCTAAAAAAAAAAAAGTTTGGTTCCGGTTGGTTGTCAGTTGAGGTCATTGGTCGGTAGGGATTTATTTTTTTATTTATTTATTTATTTTTTTTCTCCAGTGGCAGTTTTACACACACACACACGCGCGCTGATTTTAAATGTGTGTACTACCGGTACTTTTACGACAGTGATTCTGTATTCCCGTTTAAAGTCTGTTGTTGCCATAGACACGCAAAACGCGCACACACACACACAAAAAGCCTTCGCGGGAGTTTGACAGGCGATCTCATAGTAGATTAACATGGAGGATTTGAACTTGAAAAACGGAGTGTACAGACATCTTTTTGTAGTCAAACAACATTCTTTATGTTCATTTATGTGGTTTATTTGATTTTGATGCTATAAATTAACTAGAAGCAAGAGACAATCAGTTAGTTTTAACTGATGATCTAACTTACAGCGATCTTTTCGACACATTCAAGAGCCACAAAACGGTATTTATTGTTTACATTTCTTTAAAAAATGACCACATTTGAAAGGTGAAATAACCAAATGAGACTTTGTTTCATATTAAAAGTAAGCTGGTAATGTTAATGTCCTGTCTGTCAGCATGTTGTCAGTGCCCTCTCTGTTCAGCGATATATTGTTAACTCCCCCCGTGTTTCTCTTAATTTTACGATTTCCAAACCTTAAGTTCTAGCTCACTTTAGGAATTGACAGTTAAAGGGTTTTGATGCAATACTTAATGGTTTTTAACGGATTACTTAAGTGTAAAACAGCATTTAAAGGAAACTGTAATTTAATTAACGATGTGTGAAAGACCGTTCTTCCCCAGTCTCATAAAATAAATTTGGGTCGCACATAAATTGACAGGGTCGGTCGGAAACCGGAACCAAACAATTTTTTTTTTTAGGCCTAAAAATGGATGCTGCAGGGATCATTGCATGGCAGGGGTCAAGGGGTGCAAGTATTAATGACATGCTAGTTTAATATCAGATCAGTTCTGTGCTGATTGCCAGCCCAGCAGAGATATTAGCGTCCTTCATCTGCAAGCCTGTGGGGCTTCAATTAGCTTTGTGTTATCTTCACAGGTTATGGCATTGAAGGGAGCAATCTTTTTTTTTTATCTAATGGATGATGAATTATGAATGGTTATTATTTAAGAGTGGGAGTATGTGGCTCTTTTCACAGGTGTGAGCTCAGATAAGTGATCATGTTGAAATCTATTAAGGATTCTTTTGGATAGCTATTATTTATAGTTACTTGCAATATAAACATGGATTTGTTAGATTAATCAGACCTGTTTTGACAGGCTGTTTTTAGGGTACATGCATTTTTGGAACTCATTTCTCTACACCCGTTTGCACACCTATCAAAAAAAAAAAAAAAGCAGTTGTATGCACCCCCCCCCCCCCCCCCCCCAGTTTACCCTCATGTATTTCTGTTTATCTGCCATTTGCCAGCAAATCTCACCTGGTTTGAACTCCATTAGATGGATTCTTTCTACATGCCACAAGATATTATGTCTTTTTCTAACTCGATCTATCTCTCCGCACAGCTGCGGGTTACAAAAAAATTGCATTGCCTTTCGGTCTGTTTATTTTTTTCCTTGAAGTCTGTTTATTTTTTCCCTTGAAGTCTCTCCAGGGATAAGATTGGGTGTGACTAATTGAATAGCCATGTAGGGTAAGCACAATTCTCCTCTCCTGAATGTAAGCCTCATTCTCCTGATGCGGATTCACAGGTGACAGGGTTGTGTGGCGTTTCATTTAAACTTGATTATCAGGAAGGCCCTTCTGAATGGCTTATGCTGGACATACATTATCAAGCTGCCCTTCTGGAGAGAAGCCTTTGTCAGAGAGGTGGTCTCCATACGGTCTGTCTCTGGTGCTTGTATCACTGCAAGAAAACATTATTGTGTCATTTATTGTTTATTTATTCTTTTTTTTTATTTATATATAGTTTCTTCTGGGGTTAAAGTGGCATACATGCATGCATGATCTTGATTTACATAAGAATGATGCAATATCACATTTACATATCACTCTTAAAAATAAGGTTTCCTATTTTTTTTTATTAATTTATATTTTGCTTCGATGCTGTAGATCAGACCTAGTGCTCTTTGAGAATTCAAAATTAAAAGGTGGAAACCATTTTAGTGTCTAAAGGAAAAAAAAAAAAAAAAGTAAAAATCTTTGCATTGACTTGAATTCTGCCTGGACTTTAAAGTGGATTGAAACCTTTTGTAGTTGTGAAAGTATCTAAATAATAGTATCTGATATTCATATTAGTGCTTTAAAAAGCCTAATAACGATAATAATAACTTGATATAATAAACTGGAAAATGCAAATTAGAAATGAATATTTTATAATACCTATATAATATTATTTTCCCTTTTGATAGGAAAATTACACTACTTTTCTCTTAATTTCTTTTCTTGAAAAAGGTAATCCCTTTTTTGTTATATTGGCAGAAACCTGCTGTTTCAGAGAACTCTGGCTTACAAGTGTGTCTCATTACAAAACTGGTGCAATACTGTAATTATCTTTCCACAAAAATGTTGGAAATTATGCGAATGTGAAAATAATGCACAACTGGTGCCTGTTGCATTCCCAAATGAACATTAAAATCACAGCATATAGAGATGGCATTTACTGCTTTGAATCATATTATCATATTCTCTTTTAGTTAATTCGACAAATTGTTTGTCAAAGCAATGGCACAAATTACAACGTCAAAGACATTTTATATTATTATTATTATTATTATTATTATATTGTACAAATATTTTCAGTTCATTACTAAACTGTGGCAGGACAGATTAGACTGTGGCAGATTATCAATTAATATAAAACATTGGAAAGGTTCTTTGGGGAACCCGAAATTGCTGTGATTTTTAAAGGTTGCATATATGTTAAAGGTTCTTTATAAAAGCATACATTCCAATAAAGGATCTTTATTTTTAAGAGTGATGATTAGATGTTCACTACTGAGATGGTACTGTTTCAAGTGAATTATTTTTCCTTAACAGATGTTGTTTTCTTTTCATCCTCTCTTGGAAAATCTTATTGCAAACAAAGTCCGATTTCTCCATCTTTTCTCAATGTCAGGCTGTCCAGCTGTTTGAGATGTTTGACATAGGGCTTTAAAGTAGAACATTCACAGTAGAAGTCAAATGAGTCGCACGGGTTTAGTGGCCTGCACTGTGCTGTCCAGCAGCTTGTTCAAGTGATCCATCCTGTGCCATGCAGCGCGCTATCCAATCTTATCACACATCTCAGGAAAAAGAAAAAAGGAAAGTGTCACTACCTGTACTAGCACTCCCATCCATCTGAATATGTGAATATGCAGACTAATACCATAACAAATAATCAGATTTGTATATAAAAGTCCTCGCTAGAGTCCAATCTGAAATGCATGCTAATGAAAGTCTGCTGCAGACCAGTGTTAATCAGTCAACAAAGACGAAAGGGGTGGGTAGTGCACCTCTAGAATGCTTTTACCCCTTAGGTTAAAGAAATGGTAGATTGATTCAATTATCTGTAAATGAGAGATCAAAGGACTCAAAAAAAAAATCTTTGAAGTAGCAGCGGATGATTAGTTCTAATCTCTTCGGTGTTTTTCTGCCTTCCCATCAAGAGCTCTTGTACACAGTGGCTGCTACAAAGAGCGGCGCTTCTACTCTTTCAAGATGAAACCTCTCTCTCACTTCAGTCCTCATGCTTATCTGGACGAGGTTGTCTGTTTGTCCATCTTTTAAATGATGTCTTCTTTAATGCAAAATGTTGTTTTTTGTATTTGACATCTGTTTTTCTGTTTGTAAAAGGTCTCTTTGACCACATTTATCTCAGTGAAAGGGTCTTGATAGGTTGTATGGCTGCACGCATTTACTGCCAAGAACACCAAGGAATTAAACATTCTTGACATACTGCCTCAATCATTGAGCAGGGCTCCAGACTTTGCTACCATATTCTGTTGGTGCGAGAAATTTTTGTGAGCGGTCACACTGGTGCGACCACCGTGTTGCCCAACTCATAAGCTCTTTTGCATTTGAGAAACATCAAATGTAGGGCTGGGCGATATATCTAACGATATGATCATGTGCATCTAGTCAGTAAATCTGGTTTCATGATTATCGCTAAATCACCATCACCTGCTTTTAAATGGAGCGGCATTTAATAGACAGAGCCATAGATCACTGTCAAGCTATGCAATATCGCGTTCATTATCGAAGCCCATTCATCTGCAATAATGAACGTGATATTGCGTAGCTTGTATCGTTAGATATATCACCCAGCCCTTCATAATTCATTTCAGGGTTTGTACAATCTTTTGAGAGAGAACTTTAGGCACTTTTCTATGATTTTCAAGCATTTCACACAACTATTTCCAGCACTTTAAATCTCTAAGATGATCCAGTTTGAATGTTATTTTTAATGGGATGAACAAAATATCCTTTGTGGTAAACAAACACTTACGAAAAATGAAAAAACATAAAATCACAATTATAACCAATAGACAGCAGCTGAGGAGCACCTATTAGATTATTAGTCATTCATTTCTACTTTTTCTCTTTATTTTGAAATTATAAAATCACTATTATAAAATATCAAATTATCAAGAAATCAGATGTTGTCAGAATATTACACTTTTTTTGTGTATGAAGTAGGGCTGCACGATATTGGGAAAAAATTACATTGCGATGTTTTATTTTTCTGCGATTATATATTGCGATATGAAATCTAATCTAATTGATTCTTACAAACAAAAATGGGGTGAGCACACTTACATTGATTAATATGCGCGAGGAAGAGAGAACAAGACATCGCTCGTGGTGTTTGAAGACGGTGAGCGTGCCCCTCTCTCTCTCTCTCTCTCTCTCTCTCTCTGCCCTGGTAAACTGACAGGACTTAAAAACACATGCAAATGATAAACTTTCACTCTATGATGGTTAAGCTGTGCAATTAATCCACGAATCACATTCGTCAAGGGCCGGGGAGCAGCTGGCCCGTACAGTTAATGAATAACGGATCAACTACGATAGCCTACATCCCACATCCTGCGATGTGACTATCGTGGATTCGTACATCGTACAGCGATATCGATGCTTAAACGACACATCGTGCAGCCCTAGTATGAAGTTAGAAAAGTCACAAACTTTTTCTTCAGTTTGCTACTAAATCACACATAATCAGCTGATCAGTTCCATATGCTAGAAAAAAAATGGTATATTTAATAAAAATGGAAGATATATATCTTCTGTATATAAAAAGTAGATTTTGCACCCGTTACTGTTGTTAATAAAAGTATATTTTGTATACATCTTAACTCAAGCTTAGTGCTTTACTGCTTTTAACTCCCAAATGTTAGTCTGGAGCCCTGTTGAGTTTGAGAAATCAAGCAATAGCTGAACTGATGTGGTGTATGTTAGGAATAGATATATCCATTGCAAAATGATACGTCGCAGTGCATCACAATTTCACAATTAGAATGATAAGAAAACTTTGCTTCATTTTCATCTTGTACAGTTGCTCACAAATGTTTATGAGAAATGGTTTCAGCATTAGAGCTTTAGATGTAACTTCTTTTTCTTTATTACTGTAGATTTTTTTTATGAGATTTAAAAATTTTGTTTTTTGTATTTTTAATTAAATTAGAGTTTTGTATTTAATCAGCATGTACATTTCAAACACAATTTCCCAAGTCATATTTCTTAAATGCACCTTCATTGGGAAACCCTGACATGATATCACTATGATTTTGGACTCTCAATCACACGGCAGGTTAAGCTTCTCTCGAATCTATTGGAAAGGGTCATGTTATCTAATCTTCTGCCAACGGGTAACACAATCCTGTGGCTTATTTTCCTCCTCTTTTCATATGGTTTTGTATGCCTGCTGACGGCATCATTTTCCACACTTTATTTCTGTAAGGCTTCATTTGATTTTGGATAATGTTTCAAGAGTTAAATCAATTGCTGTGCACTTTTCCTGACTGCTGAGATACACAGACTGTTATTACTCAGACTTCACACACACTCAGCATTTTGGGGATGCTCTCCTCTTTAAAGGGATACTTATGTCTATAGGCTCTTCAAAGGAAATAAATCGATAAGCGTTTTCTGTTGCTTTACACCCTCAGAAGAACCTGAATCCTTGAGACATACAGAACTTTGGTTGTTTTTCAAAATATGTTTTAATTTAGCTAAGAGCACCACACCAAAGCTAGGTTGCCTGTATTTTGGTTGGCAAAGATGTGTTTTCTGCAACAAAATAATTTTCACAAGAAAAAATATTTAAGTATGTCATTTTGATGATCAAAGATAAGTTTTGAGGGATAAAATGTTTGATTACAGGGGGACTTTAATAACTCTTTAATAACCGGTACATAATTGGGTTGATACCGGTGTACCAATAAGCTTCAGGACAAATTATACTGTTATCGATACTTCGATGTTAACTAAGAATTAGAAGCTGCTGCTTCGTTTGCTCGACGTGCGTGTGATATCCAGCATGTGCTGTGTGTGTATGTGTCTGTGTGTGCGTGTGCGCGCAGTCAGCCATCGCGGAAAGAGTGAAACATTCGAAAGTGTGGGCTCTCGTTACAAAACTAAGCGATACCAGTGTCAGATGCAGTATATGCAGTAGTGTAATAGTGAACAAAGGAGGCAACAAGTAATATAATTAAACATTTACAAACAAAACACTACATCTACCTCACGCAATGAGTTGTATAATGTCTCGCGACTTACTCCAACTTGCGAGACACATTCACATCAAATGTCAATTCAGCGGTAGAGTTACACTCACGAGAGATTGCACTTATTTGCAATCACAAATGTACATTATTTGCGTGTGCTTAAGACCTTGCTGGTGAAACATTTTATTTGCGTGCTGTTGTAACGTGCTGCGCGTCCACCCGAAGCATCCATATAGCAAAATGCCGGTCAAACAGCAGCTGATTATTTGGTTATGTTAGTTATCCTCTGATGGCCATACGACTGATGCCAATACTGTTAAAAACACACAAGGTTTACGTATATACACAGTTAATTATCTATAAATTCAAAATAAACAGGCAAGATAGAAATGGGTGTATGCATCTCTTAAAGGGACAGTACTAACAATTGCAGGTATAGTCCACCTGGAGCATTCTCAGGTTAATTGCCTTTCTCAAAGCCATAATGGCAGTAGAGTGGGTTTGTAATCTCTATAATAACACCATTAAGTTTTGTGTCAGATATTAAAGAACATTTTGCTGTACAACTTGGAAACAGTGCCTTAGTCATCCCACCAGATGATTCGACAGACGAGTTTCTGACAAACAAGAGTTTCTGTGAATGAGTAAAGGAGATAGATGTGTTTGTTTTGTTGAGACTGCTGAATGATTTATATTTTAGGTTAAATGAAATGGGTCATTGATGGTCTGTAGTAGGGCTGTGCAATTAATCGCATGCGATTGTCATGTGCGTCTCGTCAGTAAAGACAGTTCTGTGATTTGTAGTAAATCTCCATGCTGCTCCAATTGAACACGCATGATGGATATTTGCATTAATAATCGCAGATTAATCGCATTTTATTTTTGATTACGCCTAGCTTGTCAGTGAACTACAGCTCTTTGTAGTGAATGCCGCTCAATCTGAAAGCAGGTGATGGTGATTTACTATTAATCACGCGACCAGCTTTACTGACGAGATGTGCATAACAATCGAATGCGATTAATTGCACAGCCCTAGCACACAGAGAAAATTACATGACTATGACAGTGGGAAAATCCAAGCTCAGCATAGTTTGAAATCATAAGTTTAAAGCATTCAATTCACACAGACCGACCGTCACACAGAGAACACGCAGTCAAGCTGGATAAAAATGCACACTTCACAAGATCTCACAGCTGGATTCGACTAAGTTTGTGAAATTAAATGTTCATTAGCCATTCAAAGATTTTTTTAAATGATATAAATGCGTGTTTTTAATGCTGACGGCAAACGAGAAAGTATTGTAATGTTTGCCTTTCTATTACTAATATAAAAGCAATCACTATAATACTTTTTGTATATATTAATTCCTTTGTTTAACCATTCTATCTGATTATTAGACAGACTTCTATCCATATTAGACAGAACTGTTAACAACGATAGTGAACGAGAGAGAGAGTGTGAGCTGTGTGCATTCAGGTGCTGCCTTTCTCAGCGTCGTCAAAATAAAAGTCCCAACTCAAACACATCAGCCAAGCAGAAAAACTTATCAGCCGATGATGGCAAATATTGACCGATCTATCAGAATTGGCGATATATCGATCGACCACTAGACACTATGCCACCACAGGCTGCAGTCACTGCATGTGACATTAGAAACACACTTAGACATTTTGGAGAAACTGCAACTTGATCCCACATGCTGAACAAGATTGTCTAGTTTAGTTTTGATTGCTTGTGTAAGCAAAGTTTATCAGTACTCAGACAAAAAAGTGCATGCTAGTTATTAACAAAAAGTTTATCAGTTTTGTTTTTCATTCTGGTTTTGAGCTGTAATGTGCTTGCTTAAAATCTCAGAGAAAAAATGTTGACTCCTTTTTCGGTACATAAAGGAACCACTTACTTCATGGTTTGGGATTTGAATGAATGTTAAGGGAACATGGGTGAAGAACAGTTGGCTTACTACCTTAAGACAGCGAAACTTCTCAGGTACCTCCTTTTAAATACATTTGCACTGGCTGGATATATTTGAATGGTAACTGCTTACAAGAACACAAAGACGACTGTAAAATGCCTGGATTCCTTTAAATGTTTTTAAACCGTTTTTGTTGTACTCAGCAATTTGAGAATACATCTGTTGACTTCATTTAGCCTCATTAAAGACAGACTGCTTACAAACTCTGTTGTAGTTAGTGTGTCATATTCCCAAATCTTTGATACAAGGCTCTGCACTAACATGCCTGTTTAAGAGCACTTACAAGTGTAATTATTGATGTTGATGTCACAATATAACAAAAACAATGTCAAGTACTGAATTGAGAAGTGCCATAAAATGCAGATATTCTAACTACATGATGTGTTAAGTAACAGTATCCTTGTAAGTAGATGCTTTCACAGAAAGTTTAAAAATTTTACTTGACTGGTGTCTTGTTATTGTTAACACTTCATTATAACTTTATAACATATTGAGTTATGCAAAAATAATTCTTCATTATTTGACAGATCAGTAGTTTGTGAACATTTAAATATTAAATTTTTTTGTAAAAAATATCACAAACATAAATATTTGAATTCATTTTGGTCTGTGATCTGCATTATAATATATATGTAATACAGTAAAGTTTGTTAGTTACTGGTTAATGTTTAAATACTTACTCAATTTTTTATCTAATTCATTACATGATGCATTGATTGATTAGTCTAATTAATCATAAAATAATTTGCTGTGAAAATACACGAAGAAGATCATTTAAAGCTATTATTGCGTTAAATGATAAATTATCAAGAAGACATTAAAAATAGTAGCATAAAAGAAGATAATTTGAGAAACATCATCGGTAGTTTTTGTTCATTCAATGAAAGTCACTGATAACAGGTGATTCATTCAGGAATTAAGTAAATAGCTTCCTATATTAATGAGATTGTTATATGAAATCACATTTACACTCATGGTATTTGGACATAAACAGCACTAATCTGATATTGCTCTAGCTGCTTGTGTAATATCACTTATCATATGATATAAATATGAGACAAACTTATACGGGGCATTTTTTTGCCTCAATATCTTGAATTTTAGGGCATAACTGCATTTATGGAGTTGTTGCTCTACATCATATTTGTCAACTGTATGAAATGTAAGATGATGTACAGGTCTGGGGACGAGGCCAGTGCGTTAACTGCATTAAAATATTTTAATTGTTATTTTCATAAAACAAAAAACAAAAAATAACCACTTTAAACTGACAGCCCTGGTTTAAATATACAACCCGAATTCCGGAAAAGTTGGGACGTTTTTTTAAATTTTAATAAAATGAAAACTAAAAGACTTTCAAATCACATGAGCCAATATTTTATTCACAATAGAACATAGATAACATAGCAAATGTTTAAACTGAGAAAGTTTACAATTTTATGCACAAAATGAGCTCATTTCAATTTTGATTTCTGCTACAGGTCTCAAAATAGTTGGGACGGGGCATGTTTACCATGGTGTAGCATCTCCTTTTCTTTTCAAAACAGTTTGAAGACGTCTGGGCTAGAGCTGAAACAACGAATCGATTTAATCGATAAAAATCGATTATTAAAATAGTTGTCAACTAATTTAGTCATCGATTCATTGCTAAATAACTTTTATTTGCCGTAAGCGGCTCATTTCGTGCATATTTCAAATCTGCGGTGACCAAAGTGTGGCAGTAATGAGCCACCGGAGGTTTTACTCAGCCAGTACAGCAGGAGAAGTAGCGAATAGCCAATAGCTGGCCTCGTTTTATGTCACTTGCTTCCCGAACGGCGTCTCTGCAGCATTTAGCGGGATGTGGGAGACTGGGAGTACTTTACTTTGAGCCTTCAAAAAAGAAGAGTAACCTGTAAACTCTGCACTACTGAACTGTTTAAGGGGACGTTCACATATCGCGTCTTTTGCGCGCTCAAGTTCGTTATTTCCAACACCGCACCGCATCGAGTTAAAAACATCTCAACTTTTCAGAATGCTGCAAGCGCATCACGGGTCATGTGACAAGAACTAACCAATCAGCTTCATCCTTTCCCGTAACAACGTTAAAAGCTCAGTCAAGATGAAAGGAACAGCTGATCATAGTTGTATATGGATTTCCATTTTGAAATAAATTTAGTAGCAGAGCTACTGCAAGCGATTTTTTGAGCTGCAAATCCATTTATCCTTTGCTGAAATTTCCGCGTCTTCAAGGAGAGAGCACGTCATGGTTGCTTAGCAAAGGCAGACGCCTCAGGGGCGCTTCTGCCCGAGCGCTTTGGAAAGAAGGAGAAAGCGGTGCGCCTAGCGTTTTCCACGCGTTTTTAGGCACGATATGTGAACGGCCCCTAAGACTTTTATTTGTGCAGATTCTCCAGTACAATGTTGTTTGCAAATGTTTAGTCGTAAAATCTGATAACATTGCTTTTTAACAGTTAACATTTAAAGCTTTACAAACATGTTCTGTGATCAGTTTGTCGTTTACCAGTTCAAAATTCAGTCGTGCAGCCTAATTATGACTGAATGAGAGAGGTAAATGTTTAAAGATATTTGAAATGCACTTTTTTTCTAAGTATTCGCTGCTCTTTTTTCACACAGCAGGTTTTTTTGTGTGTGACTGTCCAATTTTTTTTTCTGGACAACCTTCTGATGGATTTTACTTTAAATTGTGAGTTCCATTCAGGTTTCATGCCACTGGCACTTTATTCGAAGGATTGTTTACAATTTCACAGCAAAAGCAATAAAGCTGTTTCCCAGTAAATAATAAAATACAATGCACTGCAATTTTATTCTGTTTTATCCTTATTCTTCGTGAAAATATGTTCTGAAAGATTCCTTAATAAGCTTAGTTCGGGATGTTAAACTACTTTAGGAGCTCTGAGGACTGCCATGGTGAAAACATTATTTTAAATCTCCTTGTGAAATTTGCTAGAGTATGGGTCAGTGTTCTGATTGCAGAAGAGTTCGACAAAGGATTACTAACACAATAAAACAACTCCAGGTATATTTTTGATTAGGATATGACAGTGCAAAATGGTTAAAATCTCTTAAAAATCTATGCTGAAGGATAAAGACCATTTATTAATAATTTACTTGGGGGAAAAATGGGAAAAACTAAAATATAAGTACATAAACCGATTAATCGATTAATCGTAAAAATAATCGACAGATTAATCGATTATCAAAATAATCGTTAGTTGCAGCCCTAGTCTGGGCATTGAGGCTATGAGTTGCTGGAGTTTTGCTGTTGGAATTTGGTCCCATTCTTGCCTTATATAGATTTCCAGCTGCTGAAGAGTTCGTGGTCGTCTTTGACGTATTTTTCGTTTAATGATGCGCCAAATGTTCTCTATAGGTGAAAGATCTGGACTGCAGGCAGGCCAGGTTAGCACCCGGACTCTTCTACGACGAAGCCATGCTGTTGTTATAGCTGCAGTACGTGGTTTTGCATTGTCCTGCTGAAATAAACAAGGCCTTCCCTGAAATAGACGTTGTTTGGAGGGAAGCATATGTTGCTCTAAAACCTTTATATACCTTTCAGCATTCACAGAGCCTTCCAAAACATGCAAGCTGCCCATACCGTATGCACTTATGCACCCCCATACCATCAGAGATGCTGGCTTTTGAACTGAACGCTGATAACATGCTGGAAGGTCTCCCTCCTCTTTAGCCCGGAGGACATGGCGTCCGTGATTTCCAACAAGAATGTCAAATTTGGACTCGTCTGACCATAAAACACTATTCCACTTTGAAATAGTCCATTTTAAATGAGCCTTGGCCCACAGGACACGACGGCGCTTCTGGACCATGTTCACATATGGCTTCCTTTTTGCATGATAGAGCTTTAGTTGGCATCTGCTGATGGCACGGCGGATTGTGTTTACCGACAGTGGTTTCTGAAAGTATTCCTGGGCCCATTTAGTAATGTCATTGACACAATCATGCCGATGAGTGATGCAGTGTCGTCTGAGAGCCCGAAGACCACGGGCATCCAATAAAGGTCTCCGGCCTTGTCCCTTACGCACAGAGATTTCTCCAGTTTCTCTGAATCTTTTGATGATGTTATGCACTGTAGATGATGAGATTTGCAAAGCCTTTGCAATTTGACGTTGAGGAACATTGTTTTTAAAGTTTTCCACAATTTTTTTACGCAGTCTTTCACAGATTGGAGAGCCTCTGCCCATCTTTACTTCTGAGAGACTCTGCTTCTCTAAGACGAAGCTTTTATAGCTAATCATGTTACAGACCTGATATCAATTAACTTAATTAATCACTAGATGTTATCCCAGCTGAATCTTTTCAAAACTGCTTGCTTTTTTAGCCATTTGTTGCCCCCGTGCCAACTTTTTTGAGACCTGTAGCAGGCATTAAATTTTAAATGAGCTAATTAAGTGGATAAAAGTGTAAAATTTCTCAGTTTAAACATTTGCTACGTTATCTATGTTCTATTGTGAATAAAATATTGGCTCATGTGATTTGAAATTCCTTTAGTTTTCATTTTATTAAAATTTAAAAAACGTCCCAACTTTTCCGGAATTCGGGTTGTATATTGTGTAGCTTACAAATTCTTTATTTTCTTACTTTTTCATATTAATAAGAGTATGCTGTAATTTGAGTTTGGCTAAGGTTTTGTTCATGAATATTAATTACGTGTACACCTTTCTTGAAAGAATACGCTCTTAAGTGTGTGCTAATCAAATGAGAATAGAAGAATCCTTTTATTATGAGGGCATGGTTCATGAATATTAATTAAGCTACTTGATTGAATGCTCCTGGAAGGTTAAACATTCAAGTCTGCATGGCCTAATTAATGTTCACAAACCACATTCTATTTTTACATCAAAGCATACGTAAAGGACACATTTTTTAAAACATGTTGAAAGCTTACTTGTTTTTGAAAAGCACACTGTAAGAAGTAAACTATTTTTAACTCCACATTCCTTCTCTAGTGGCACGAGATGCTGTTAAAAAAAGAAAAACATCTGTGTATGTTTACATTGACCAACAACTGAAGAAGCACAGGCAAAATGCAGGAACACAGCCTTTAAACAGTAAGCCATTCACAGTGTGTAAAGTAATGGCGCTTTTCCACTGCATGGTACGGCAATGGTAGGGTTCAGTATGGTTCAACTAACTAACTTTTTTTAGTACCACTATGGTTGAGGTTCCAATTGAACAGTCTCGTTACCAAAACGTGATGTGTAAACTCTGCTGATCAGAGAGAATCGTCAATACCTGCGTCACTGAACTTACGACATAAACACAACAGAACCGCTAGATTCAAATCAACACAGCCAGCGAAGGATTCGAACGCAACTGTTTTGAACGAGTGCTACTTTTAACAAACAAAAAGTTTCATAGTCTATTGGGGAAGTACAGACGTTCCTCTCCTTGATCGCAGAAGAGCGGATCCAGCGAGAGCTTGATGGGGTGACGCTGAATTATTATTTTTTAGGAGTTGTGGCATAGAGGCAGTGCAACTGTAACAAGGTGAATAATCCCACCCACTCTAAAGCGATACTAAACTGCAGTGGAAACGCAAACCATGCCGATCTGTGCTGTACCGTACAGTACTGAGCCAAGGTGAGTCATGCCACACAATGGAAAAGCGCCATAAGATACATTGGAAGGAGGTTGTTTTATGATAGATTTTTAAAGAAGTTTTTGAATTGGGCTGTAATGTTAAATCTCACTTGCAACAGTGCAGCAAAATAATTGTTCACATTCACTCACAATTGCGAATGAAATGCTTGACTGTAGAGTTCAGTAATAGCCCATTCACTAGTATTCACACAAAAAATGGCCTGCTGTTTTGAAATCATGAACTCGTGCATTGTTTTTTTCTCTCTGTAGGTTGTCCTTTTACAAATCCATTAAAATCATTAAACCAAGGCCAGTTAAATTGTGCTGAGGAACTGGTTCTTTTAAAACTTTGTTTTGTCTCTCTGTCTGTCTGTCGTGCTGTCTATTCATGGTTTTTACTGCTTTTGCAGTATTTTCTGTATTGATTTAGATCAAATTACTTTTTAATTCTGTGAAGATGCCATTATATTTGCGGTTATCCATTCCATGACCTTGATGTTGAGCAATAGTTTTTACCTACATTAATTATTTCTTTGTTCTCCTCTCTTAAACTGTAAAGTTATTTTTAATATAGTGTGAATACCATATTTGATGATGTGAATGGCAAAGTATGAATCCCCATTAATGTCGAAACCTTAGTTTTGTACATAGGCCTTCATTTTTTATCCTCATAGCAAATCAACCCTGATTGATTCCACCAAATCAGCTTATCTTTGTAAAATAGCATGGCTTTTTACTGAAATACAATCATACATGATCTAGGGCTGCAACAACTATTCGATAAAATCTATTGATTTTCATTATCGATAATATCGACAACGATTCTCATTATCGATGAGTTGGGTCTGCCCTCAGTGCACGTACTGAAGCCATTCGCGTCAAATGACAGCACTGAATAACGCATTTCTGTTGACAAAATGTAGATACAAATATTGGAGGTAATGGAATGAGCTCCTGCAGGAAAGATTTGTGATCCAAGCTGCCCAAAACATGATACATCTTTATTTTAGGCTTCAAGCTGATTCATTAGCATAATGGCTTGCCTGTCAGGTGCTTTTAAAGATATGTGTGTGCGTCCTTGGCGCAAAAAATTATTAGTTAACGGTCATAACCTTATCTGTAAATGTCACAAAATGACGCAAGCCCCATTTCATTTTTGCATAAAGGCCCGTCCTGACAGTCTGCGTTAAGTTGAAATCTTTAGTGAAAGACAGAGGGAACACCGAGAGGAGAGGGAGACAAAATTCAGAGCAAAAACATTTTGCTGAAATATTTTTAACATTTTATGTTAAAAAATTGTTATCCTACAACTTAATTCGTTCCTACAACTTAATTTTTCAACTGTCCATGTTTAATTAATTTTGTTCCCTAAATAACCCATGATTTAACTGAAATAAGGAAACAAATGAATAAATCGAACAAATTCTTAATTCATGAAATCTTTCATTTCCCTTCCCATATTTACCACAGTAAGAGAGGTGGAAACAGCGATTAAAAGTGAAAGATAATAAAATAAACCTGCAAAATTAGAGGCTTAGACTGTGAAGATTTAGGAAAAGAAACAAGGAAACAATGCCTAAATGTTATTGAATTTGTGGAAATTCTTGAGCAACCGGTAAACCAGAACAAAGCCACATAAATGAAGGCTGTAGGCTCGAACGGCCCTGGGACAAAATGGGATGCTTTAAGGAAAATGTATAGCCTATATAATAGGTCTAACATAAAAATAACTATTTGTTTTCATAATTATTATTATTTTTTTTTAAATATGCAAAATATATCTGACTTAAATAAGATAATGGATTTGACAGAAGTGTGGAGACACTCCATAAGTTCACAGAAAGATAAGGATGACAATGCGCATTGTTTGTTTGCTTTATTTTACAAGAGCACAAATCTTCTGTTTTCTTCTGTTGGAGCCTGGCGCACATGTATTCCAACAATCCAAACTTACATCGCAGTCTATTCATTATCATAATGAAATGGTTAACTCAACCCTCAACCCAATCTCGCCACGTCATTCCATCTTGAGGCCTCAGAAGAGAAGCAAAACGTTTTTCTTCACACTAACTGAAATTATGCATTTTAAATTCAAATACAATTCGAATTTTGATCATATTTAAGTAGAACATTCGAATTTAGTTTTTCAGCTATTTTCACAGCCCTAGGTGATTCTATTATTTGTCTGAATACCGACAGAATTCACATTTCTGTTGTAAAAAGAGAAACATTGTGCAGAAGTATTATTTGCTGTTATGCGTGTGTTTCCGAAACTGCATTTGCTGTGTGACGCGTGTTCCAAAAAACTAAACAAAACTGGACGTGCCCCAAAAAAAAAAAAAAAAAAACCTGTACGTGCTCCGAGAGAAGGTCATTAAAATCAATTTCTTATTTTCGTTTTCGAAACTTGTGTTGGTTGGTCCAATCCATAAGGCAATAGATTTTCGAACATAAAGTGACAGTTGACACGGACACGGTTTTAGACTAGACAGGAGAAGGGATGGGAAAAGATCTGGGCACAGTTTTTCCAGAACTTCGTGCCAAGTTAAAGCTGTGTCGAGATGTTTTAATGCATTTTTTAGATGTATTATGGTGCCCGAACCCGTATGACTTTGAACAGTGACCGCAAACATTTTGTTTACCGGAGCCATGAGCCAAAGCGCGAACCATTGACTCTGACAATGAATGAGAGTATGAGACGAAGCGAACGCACAGGCCATAGTGTGACATCCGTTGACCAATAGTGTAAACATAGATGACGTCACAGTTTTTTTTATTTTTTATTAAGGAAGATAGCCTTTGTTTGTATGTAGGCCTAGGAAATGTATATATTTACAATACTTACTTAAATATAATTAATATTATTTTATTGCTTTTGTATTAGTTGTTTGAAGAGTAAAAAAAAATTGGTCAGTCTTAACGCAAATTTACAATCGGCAAGTCGGTCGGACTAAAAGCAAAAAAATAAATAAAAAATTGAGTCTTTCCTAAATTGACAGGGTCGGTCGGGTTACGGCAAACAAGAATATTTTTAAGGATGGCCTGACTGCGTTGCTGCAATAGTCGCATTTTGCAGCATTAAGTTTAACGATTAATCAATTAATTGATCGTTAATTTAAACGACGATCGATCATGGAAATTATCAAAAATTGAAATCCCTAATAAATAAATATATATATATATATATATATATATATGTATATATATATATATTTATATTTATTTTATTTTTTATCTATGAATATTCATGTTTTTCATTTAAAAACACTTATAATATTGTAAAACTAAAACAAAAAAAATTATGGAAATTATAGAACTGTAATGTAACTACATGATTAAAAACATGTTTATGAACTCTGTAATGGTTTGAAGTTTTCAACACATACTGATGCTTTCAAGTGTTTTTTTGTCATTTCAATAAATCCATCTATGTAAGCCTGCTGGATAAAATTTCAGCAAATTCTGCCAATGTGTCAAAAAGGTGAGAGACGTGTATTTTTATTAATAAAAATAGACTTATCGTAACTGGCCTGAAACTCTTTGTGGAGCCCTGTCTTACACTGGCTGTCAATTTATTCAGAAAAATATATTTTATTTTTTTATTCAGGCAAAATATTTATTTATTTTTCCCAGAAATAACTGTTTGGTATAGCGTTAATGTGCTGGTGTCCCATGTTGTTGTCGAGCAATTTCATAATGCTTTCACTTGTTTTGTCAGTGCACTGCTGCCCTTGGATCGACACTGAGTTTGGTGGTCATCTCGTAGGCGATAACAGAACACTTCCTATGAGACTTCCAACCTCATCACCTGAGGTGCCTGGGCCGAGCAAACACACTCGCTTTAGCCAGAATGACTCTGTGTGCCTGAGTGACTTTGTGTACTTGTTTTGAAACATTTGAGAATGTTGCATGTTGTTTTTCTTTTATTTTTCGCTCCTGGTTTCCTTTTGTTTAGGTATGGTGTCTCTGTCTTTTAGCCCTCTCTGTCCATTTCTCTCTCTGTCCATTTCTCTCTCTGTCCATTTCTGTTCTTCTTTCTGGAGTTCCCATTTTGTAGTGCGTGTCCTAGCAGAGCCTCTCGGCTGATCGGGCTTTGTTTCAGACTGAATGAGCGCAGTGTGAAGGCAGGCTGGCGGATAAACAGCAGGATCTGCAACATGCAGTCACAGCTCGCTCTCCCACTTATGCTCTCTCTCCATCTTGTTCTCTTTCTCCCTTGCAGCACTCCACAGGAGGGAGAAAAGCGTGATGAGCTTCTCTGTTTACTGGCCTCTTCCTCTCTTGTTGAGTAGCATGCATGTTTTATTACAATCCCAACAGAAACCCAAAACAAGCGTTTATGTGCAAGAATTAGACAATCCTCTGAGAAAATTAACCTGCGTTTTTGTGTCGCTCTGCATGCGTAATTTAGACAACGCAGGTTTTTCATTTCCCTTTTCGTCTGTTTCAGTATGTAAGCCAATGCAGACTCATGCAAAGCTCATAGTCTTTTGGTAATTTCATTGTATTTCTTTGCCCCACATGGATATAGTTTTGGAAAGAGCTCTGCTTCTTGGTCTGGCCCATCACCAAACACGAGCAGAAATTCCAGTTGGCAGACGGATGAGATGAGAGATGCTATTATCCAGTGACAAGATACTGTCTCAGTGCTTCATGGCAGAATAAACTGCTCAACTTCTGTTGCATTGCAAATGAAGAGAAGCACTCGTAACATGCTCGACTGTTTAAGATCCTTATCACTCAAAGATGAAACCTTTGCTCTGTCCACTGTAAACAGTCTTGACATGATTAAAGTTCTTGTGTCATAAAAAGATAACAAGGGCAGATGTATTGTCTTTTCTGCTCAGCTTGTAAAAGTCAACCAGAAATGGCCCTCGTAGTGCATTTTACTTGCGTAATTTTTTACTTGCGACTTATTTTATCCACTGTGATATGATTGGATGATAAAAGAAAAAAACAACAGGTCTTATTGCTGTTAGAGGTTGACAAAATGAAAGCTTGTTGACATCATGCTAGCAGAAAAGTCATGAAGTCATGAAAAAAAAATGTTGAAAAATAAAATGATTTTTATAATTTTTATTTTTAGTTTAGTAACTTGTGCTTTAAATATATTTTTTTTAGATTGTTGCTACATGCTTACATTCACTTTATTTATTTAATCCAAATAAAAAATACCAATAGATATAGGCTACCGTATACCACAAATCAGCCAAAAAATACAGAGATAAGAATTTTTGCTCATATTGCCCAGGCTTATACAGAAGTGTACTGGAGGTTTAATTAAAGTGTACTGGGCTTTTTATTTTATTTTATTTTTAAATAGCATAAAAAAAAATGTAAATAGCAAAAATGAACTAAACCGTTACGGTAAACAGTAAAAAAAACTGTAAAACCGTAAACCGTTTACCCCCACTCCAACACCCATAAACTTACCAGTAATTTACCAGTAAAGACTGTATGTATGAAAGGGGCTAAACACTTCCTCTGCATATGCCATGAATTTGAATTTCGTACAAAAAAAAAAAAAAGTTAATCTGGGAAAACAGTGTGCATTATCGCGCGACTCTTTTACCGGTTCGACCATCCTACACGTGACTGACCGTTCGCTCGCACCAACAGGAGGAGGAGGGGTCAGTATTACTCTATAAACTGGGATTCCTACTCTTTCAGTCATAGAGGAGATGGAGGAAAACAGCGCATACCACAGGAACGGTATAATGGAAAATATTAGTGGTTTTGAAACCGTGATTTTTTTCAAATCGCAGTATACCTTGAAACCGGTAATCGGCCCGTGCCTAGTACTGCTGCCCGGGTGCTGCAGCATAAATGGCTGCCCACTGATCCGGGTGTGAGTTCACGGTGTGTGTGTGTGTGTGTGTGTGTATATGTGTGTGTGTGTTCACTGCTGTGTGTATGCTCTTTGGATGGGTTAAATGCAGAGCACGAATTCTGAGTATGGGTCACCATACTTGGCTGTATGTCATGTCACTTTCATTTAAATGTTTAATTTCATAAAGTACAAGTTGATTTCAAAATGCACCTATATTCTTTGCATTTTGTTTTTTTCAGTTGAATAAAATACTATTTGCCCCTATATATTTCATTATTGAGGATTTCTTAGAAAAAAAAAGTCTAAAAATCTTGTCTCGTCTCGTTCTTGTGAACCCAGTCTCGTCTCATCTCGTCTCGTGGGATAAATAGTCTCGTCACACCCCTAGTAATAATATAGAAGATACATCATCATTCTGTTGTTACTTAAGGAGAGCGTCTTCTCTAATATAACCCTACCAATGAATATTCGCAATGGTCGTTTTTGCTTTAATGTTGACCGTTTATGTTTTTGTAATGGCTGTGATGTGTAATGCAGGATTGAGGAACAGAACCGGAGACGTTCCCTCATTCCCAACACAGGGGCTCATTGTTGGCACTTTTGCTTCTTCATTAAAGCACACTTAATTAGTGCCATGTAAACAAATGGGACTTGCTGGGCTCCTATAGAAATGCAGAGTGCTCACTGAACAAAGTCTAATTTGTGTGTATGTGTGCACATAGTGAGGCGAGCAGGGACCATGATTCAGTCTCTGGGCTTTTTTGGCATGATTTACATTTACAGATTGTGCACCTGTAGAGACTGCTGTTCTCTGATGTTGAGAGTTGGAAGCATACATTTCCAAGTTTAATGAGCTCTTGTATTAATGAGCACTGTATTATTGCAGATACAAGGTTGTGGAGAGTGACAACAGGAAAAATCGTATTTTCTATGCCACGTTGTCTTCATGAAACTTCATTTCTTAATTTTCTAGGAATTTGAAGGATTTGCATCACACATGATTAATATTTGATTGATGGTGTGTTTGTCCTGTTTGGCCATCAGGTGTCATCTGCTTTATTTGGATTGATTAAAATCATAATCATGAATCCCTTAATCCCAGATGTTTTAATTGGATGTGATGAGTGAGTAATTGATGGTCATAATCTGGCATGCATTTGGTTGTTTACACGCTACCAAACTGGGTTATGCCATGTGCTTTGAAAATGTTCCAAGAACCGATTATGGGGGAGAATAAATTCAATGTGCTAATCGTTTGAGGAATGCATTTTAAAAAAACAACATCAACAACATACAAAGCGTGGGATTTGATTGAGCATTGAGCATTGAGCATTTTTGCATTGCTACCAGAGGCAGGCCTTGTCACTGTGGTTAGCTTGGGCTGTTTCCTTTCTACTATCCCTTGCCAAACCTGAGAAGATTTACTTCTGTGAAATGAAACTGATTGCTACATACCAATGCGAGTTTTTCAAAAACAACATGACTGCTGACTGCTGAATGCCTCTGAATGCCACAAAACCATAAACATAAACTCAGGAAGCACATAGAGTAATTGTATTAAACATTGTTTTTTTTTTTTGTTTTTTTTTAATGAAACTGCAAGTCACACATTTACTTACTTTGTTGACTTAATAGTTTTGTATTTCCATTTGTATTTACGTTAATTTTAGTTAGTTTAGGTTTTTTTTTTTTGTTTTTTTTTTACACAAACAATACTTACATAGACTACTTGTGACAATTATTAAATTCTTCAATGCCACTTATCACATAAGTGGCATTTTCCAGGACAGGCAGCTAGAACAAACACTGCATGCTAAGTACAACACTGTCTGGGAAAAACATTTTTCATTAGATTTTCATTAATGTCTTTTGATAAGGTCACTGAAGGGCTATAGAGATCAAGCCAGTAAACCCTGTTGAGTGCAGTGAATGTGATTGTTACAGTTCTGTTCTGAGCACTATAATCTTATAAAGCGTTTCTTATTTTAATAGGTTGCTGCTCCTGACCATTTGATAATGGAAACTCATGTTCTTCCAGAACCTCTTCGTTTCACAGTCCTAACTGTACCGCTGTCATTGTGAGAAATTCAGTCTCAGGTAGGTTTTCTTTATACATGTATATAGGATTGTATATGTAGGATTTGTCAATAAATGTTTAACTGTTTCACATAGGGCTGTGCAAAAAATCGAATGCGATTTTCATGCACATCTCATCAGTAAAGATGCTCCTGTAATTAGAAGTATATCTCCAGCACGTGCGTTCAGATCAGGGTTGCCAGGTTTTCACAACAAATCCTGCCCAGTTGCTTCTCAAAACTAGTCCAAAACCAGTCCAATCGCGCTTCCAGGAGGTTCCCCGATAAAAATTGCTTCCCGGGGTTACAATATAAGTTTTTTAGCAGGGTTGCCTTGGTAAAATTCGCATTTTAGGTGCTAAATATCACGTTATTTGTATTTGGGTCGCTTCGACCCGCGGACATGAAAAACAACCACAGACTTGGCAACACTGGTTGACATTGACTACACCGAGCCGTAATTCACTGACAATCTACACAAAATCGATGTTAAAATCGCAGGTGATTCTTTGTCGATTTTGAAAACGATTTTGTGTTAGTTGTCGGTAGACTACGGCTCTGTAACTGCCGCTCCACCTGAAACAGTGTTGCCAAGTTTTTTCATGTCTGCGGTTTGAAGCAACCCCAATATAAATAACGTGATATTTAGCCCCTAAAAGGCAAATTTTACCAAGGCAACCCTTTCAAAAAATGTATATGTTAACCCCGGGAAGCAATTTTTATCGGGGAACCTCCTGGAAACGCGATTGGGCTAGTTTTGGACTAGTTTTATAAAGCAACTGGGCAGGATTTGTTGTGAAAACCTGGCAACCATGATCTGAACGCACGTGCTGGAGATATACTTATAATCACAGGAGCATCTTTACTGATGACATGCGCATGAAAATCGCATTAGATTTTTTGCACAGCCCTAGTTTCACATGGCTCTGAGCTAAATGTACTTGCTTTACCTGTCTACTGGAATTCATAGCTTTTAAAAAGAGCTGAGCATTAATCATGCTTGCGTTTAAGATTTTATTTGGATTTTGAAGCATATTGTTTGGTGAAAATGTTGTGCATTTAAACTAGGGGTGGGAATCACAGGGTACCTCACAATACTATATGCATCACAATAAATAGCTCACAATACGATAATATCACAATACAGCAATTATTGGAACAATCTATATATTGCTAGACAGTCCTATAATGAAAAGCTTAAACTTTTCTTTATGTATTAACCTACATGTTTAACTGTTTATCGACTTTTATATATTTATATTTCCTCTACTCTCATCATAAAAATTGAGCCCCGCACATGACATGCAGGGGGAAAAATAGCCGTTCACATTGCGTCTTTTGTGCGCTCAAGTTCGTTATTTCAAATGTAGCCACCTTCAGCGAATTGATAACTTTCCCATTCTGCACTACATCTGGAGAGTCTTGTGTTCAAAGGGCAGAGCTCTAGATGTTTTAAATTGAGCAGGTTTGTTTACCGCATGCTGCACTCACTCTGGAGACTCTGTCGCTATGGAAACAAAGACGTCAAAATCACACGCAAATGAGCTTCTCTAATACTTCTTATGAAACTGATTTAATTATAAATTCTATTAGGATTACAGTACAGAATACATTTTGTTTATTAACATATTTGTTGGCCTTTGTAAAATAAGGGACAAATCGCGTCACATATTGATTTGAAACGGGATGCATAATTTTACCATAAAATACGGGACAGGAACGCAGCGAAAACTTTACAGTAGATGGGAAACCGATTGCTCCCTCGTGATCTTTTGTAAACTGTATTCATGAAAACGAACTGCACAGATACAGATATTAGGCTATAATCTTAACCCTAATCTATTGATAAACACACATCTTGTGTCCTTTCTACTTCTGTTTGAATCTGCTCGTGCTGTGCCGCCGCGCTCTGCGGATCGAAGAGCGCGCTGAAAGACAGTGAGGAGATTAAGGATGGCACTGTTTTCATATGAAATTAGGTGACTGACTCTGAGGCGATCACGAATTTGTGTACAATTTATGGAGCTAATCACTATAGCCCTGCTAAAAAAGCCTAGCGACGCCCATGCTTCTAACGTCCATTTCGGAGAACCAGGATAAATATTTCAGTCGATCGCTCAGGCATTAAGACGCACCAAAATCTGTGTTCTGATTCGGTTCGGTGCATACCGGTTACATACAGTCAGGTCCATAAATATTGGGACATCGACACAATTCTAATCTTTTTGGCTCGATACACCACCACAATAGACTTGAAATAAAACGAACATGTGCTTTAACTGCAGACTTCCATTTTTAATTTGAGGGTATGTACATCCAAATCAGGTGAATGGTGTAGGAATTACAACAGTTTGTATATGTGCCTCCCAATTTTTAAGGGACCAAAAGTAATGGGACAGATTAACAATCATAAATCAAACTTTCACTTTTTAATACTTGGTTGCAAATCCTTTGCAGTCAATTACAGCCTGAAGTCTGGAATGCATAGACATCACCAGACGCTGGGTTTCATCCCTGGTGATGCTCTGCCAGGCCTCTACTGCAACGGTCTTCAGTTCCTGCTTGTTCTTGGGGCATTTTCGCTTCAGTTTTGTCTTCAGCAAGTGAAATGCATGCTCAATCGGATTCAGGTCAGGTGATTGACTTGGCCATTGCATAACATTCCACTTCTTTCCCTTAAAAAACTCTTTGGTTGTTTTCGCAGTATGCTTCGGGTCATTGTCCATCTGCACTGTGAAGTGCCGTCCAATGAGTTCTGAAGCATTTGGCTGAATATGAGCAGATAATATTGTCCGAAACACTTCAGAATTCATCCTGCTGCTTTTGTCAGCAGACACATCATCAATAAATACAAGAGAACCAGTTCCATTGGCAGCCATACATGCCCACGCCATGACACTACCACCACCATGCTTCACTGATGAGGTGGTATGCTTTGTATCATTGGCAGTTCATTTCCTTCTCCATAGTCTTCTCTTCCCATCACTCTGTTAGTTGATCTTGGTCTCATCTGTCCATAGGATGTTGTTCCAGAACTGTGAAGGCTTTTTAGATGTTGTTTGGCAAACTCTAATCTGGCCTTCCTGTTTTTGAGGCTCACCAATGGTTTACATCTTGTGGTGAACCCTCTGTATTCACTTGAAGGTGAGTACTCTTCAAACGAACGAACGAAGACTTTAAGGTGAAGTCTTCTCTTGATTGTTGACTTTGACACACATACACCTACCTCCTGGAGAGTGTTCTTGATCTGGCCAACTGTTGTGAAGGGGGGTTTTTTCACCAGGGAAAGAATTCTTCGGTCATCCACCACAGTTGTTTTCCGTGGTCTTCCGGGTCCTTTGGTGTTGCTGAGCCCACCGGTGCGTTCTTTCTTTTTAAGAATGTTCCAAACAGTTGATTTGGCCACACCTAATGTTTTTGCTATCTCTCTGATGGGTTTGTTTTGTTTCTTCAGCCTAATGATGGCTTGCTTAACTGATAGTGACAGCTCTTTGGATCTCATATTGAGAGTTGACAGCAACAGATTCCAAATGCAAATATCACATTTGAAATGAACTCTGGACCTTTAATCTGCTCCTTGTAAATGAGATAATGAGGGAATAACACACACCTGGCCAAGGAACAACTGAGCAGCCAATTGTCCCATTACTTTTGGTCCCTTAAAAAGTGGGAGGCACATATACAAACTGTTGTAATTCCTACACTGTTCACCTGATTTGGATGTACATACCCTCAAATTAAAGCTGGAAGTCTGCAGTTAAAGCACATCTTGGTCGTTTCATTTCAAATCCATTGTGGTGGTGTATAGAGCCAAAAAGATTAGAATTGTGTCCATGTCCCAATATTTATGGACCTGACTGTAGGTTATTATTTTCGGTACCCAACCCTAACAGAGACACAGGTAGTGGTCGACCGATATTGTTTTTTTTTGACAGCCGATGACGATATCTTGGAAAGCAAGAGGGCCTGTAGCCGATATAAAGCCGATATAATTTTTTTACTTATTATTGATAATCACCTCAGTGGTCGGTTGCTATCGCGGTTGTCTAGTGCACGTGACGTAACGCACTCTATAGCCAGCATAATACAAATTTTTTATTTGTATACTTAAGTTATTGTAAGTGTAATAACAGTAATAGGTGCAAATTGTTTTATATATATACTAAGTCTCTGGTAATTAACAAATTATCTGAAACCCTGTTCACAGCGTTTCCTTTAGATTGGCAGGTTTGAGCACAGGAAAATAAAGTTTATGCATTCAGCAAATGTATTTTCTGTTGGGCGATGGACCTTGATGGGAAACCAAATACTACATCACCAGTCTGGAGCCATCACCATTCGTGTCACCCATGCATGTTTGTACAAGTTCCCGTGATGCAAACGCCTGACTGGTCAGATTTGGTGAGGCTTTCTGCAAACCAGCCAAATACAAAAGAGACCGCGATAAATGAAAGATGTTAACAAGAAATGTGGCAACGATTCATATTTCAAATAAAGCGCGTGCAGACGAGGAGTTCATGCGGCACTTGCTTGGCGGCGAAACAGTGAACCATGTCTACATTGGAAACGGCACCGCCACGTCACTACAAGTTTAGCCTGTTTAGGGTCTCCAGGACATTTGAACTCCGTGTCAGTACCTCATAAATAGGATGAGGCAGTTTACTGTCGGGGATTTATCATGTTGTGTAATGCTGCATCCAGTATAGCGTCACGGATTATAATGAGTATTTTGTAATATTTCAATTCAATTCAAGTTTATCTGTATAGCACTTTTTACAATACAAATCGTTACAAAGCAACTTTACAGAAAATTTCATTTCTACAATATTTAGTAGTAGCTTATAAGTGGTGACTGTCCGTTTGTGCGCGTATGACAGGATTTTTCAGAAAAAATTAATTTCAGAAAAAATTCATACAAGACGTAGTCAGCCAGACGATGAACATTATTAACCGCAATAATTATATGATGCAGTCACACTTGTAGCAATATTTGTTAGTTCTGTTGTTGATTCAGGGTTAGCATCATCTGAGGTCATATGTATAAATATATATTCTGCACTGCATTAAGATTTTGTTTCATTGTCCATGCCATATAGGTGCATATTTATGTTTCTGCCGCTAGGTGCCCATGCTATAACGCGCACTTTTAATATCTGAGAGAATATTCCATGCTGACAGCTGCTCTGTGGCACTTTTTTAGTTCTCATCCCCATAAACATACATGGCAGTACAGCTAATACAGTGGCTGGAAATCTGTTTATCCTTCGGTTCCTCATGTTTCCCCATGTTCATAGAGAATGTGATTTATGGTTGCTTTGAATGAATGCAAAGAATGCTTAGGAAAGAAATTGAAAATGGTGCAGCTGTGATTTCCATGCATTTTTAGATGCTGTGTGCAGGGAATTCTATTTAGAGCACCTTATTGTATTAACTAAAATATCAGTATTTGGCGCCAGATATTGATTTTTGTTTAGCATTGGTTAAGGACAAAGATATATCGCGATATCGATATTTTGTCCCGTCACTAATATAGACCCATTGAACTATCATGTCTTTTTGAGAACATGCTAGGACAAGCTCTCTTTTTCCTCTCTCCTTCTCGAAATATCAGCAGGCTGTATTGTACGGGATGAAGGAAGGCTTTGCATGCATGGACCATCAAAACATTAATCCTCCATATTGGAGTGTCATGTAGTGTCAGTGGTACCAA
Source organism: Carassius carassius (assembly GCF_963082965.1). Classification (NCBI taxonomy): domain Eukaryota; kingdom Metazoa; phylum Chordata; class Actinopteri; order Cypriniformes; family Cyprinidae; genus Carassius; species Carassius carassius. The sequence goes on from NC_081768.1 coordinate 19,779,473, forward strand.
ATGGTTCTTTTGTCGCTTCTGATTATTGTGGGATCAGTCAGTCGCTAGCCGTTCTTTTACCCAGCAGGGTGCTGTCCTGGCTGGCACTCTTCTCTCTTGAATCCAAACTCTTATTGGTTGCTGTTTTGAGGTGCCTTTTGTTTAGAGATTTTGGCCAGAATCTCCAATTAGAAGACCGTTCCCTGTCTATTTACCTTTTTTGTTAGAAATGAGCCTTCCCTATCCTGTAGTCCCTTGCTCTTTCTTTCAGCTGAGTTCATCTTGTTTGGAGGCAGCTCAGAATGAGGTTATTCAGTAGATCAACTGGTGGATGTTTGCAGCTGTCACAGACGTGACAGGGAGGTAGCGTTGTGACTCTGCCGTCCCGCTGTTTGTGTAACCAACCATTTATACATCAACCTGGGTGACTTACAGGTGAAGTCTTGTTTCCTTTGCTTGAAGCCCTGGGTGTCTTTGGAGCAATTTTTTTATGAATTTATTAGTGTGTTGATCGATTTAGAGTATTTCAAAAGTTGTTGGATAACTAGTAGTGCTGGGTGATAATATTCAATATTTTTGAACACTCTATTCATTAAGGAATCCAGAAAAAAAAATGTAGCAAGATTTCCATAAAAATATTAAGCAGAACTACCAGTTAATGTTTTCATTATTGATAATAATATCCTAAATAAGCACCAAAATGTGCACCAAATCAGCATATTAGAATGATTTCTTAAGGATCATGTGACGCTGAAGACTGCAGTAATGGCTGCTAAAAATTAGAGCGACAATATATATATATATCTGTATCAATATATATTGAGAATGTATATTATTAAAATATAAATATTTTAGCCCTAGAAATCCCATCTTTTGGTTTTGATCTTTAAAAAGAGAGATTTTGCCACAAACAAATTAAAGTGCATAATTCAAACAAACAGTCATCCATATACATAATTCTGTTGAGGTCACTGCATGCATAATGTAAGCAGAAGAACATGAGGACATGTCCAGAAACAGACAGGCTTACTCAGAGCCGTGTGAGGTCACAGTCTCATTAAAATTTTGCGTACTGTACTGTGCTCTGAAAATAATTAAAAAAATAATCTGCAAATAATTTTTTCTTACAGCAACACGGCCATTTGAGATATACGTTTTTTTTTGCTCATTGTTGATGGCCAGGCACTGAAAGGAAGAGATTGGTTTTACTAATTTCAAAATGCTGTGTTTTGTTTCCCCACCCCCTTCTGTCTGCTCTCAGTAGGAAGTCTGTCTGTAGCAGCCTTTTTGCCAGCAGGTGTGTGCAACACTAAAGTATGTGTGTGTGTGTGTGTGTGTGTGTGTGTGTGTAGGGAAAGTGTGTTGTACTGCGGAGAATAATGGTCTTCTATTGAATTCATCATCCGTTCCTTTCTACATTGGAGGAAAATTAGATTAAATAGGTGGCACTGGATGTCAAAAGGAAACATAAGGGCCCTCCTCCCGTTGTGAGTCACACACTGGGGGTCCGTCACAAATCCCTCCATCCAACCTGCCTCCCTGCTTTTTAACAGTGTTTTTCAGCTTGCATGGCTTTTCCATTCAGTCTTCCTTTTCATTTTCAGCCAGTAGCGTGTTCTTCCCAGAGGTTTTGGATTTTGTTTTCCCTCTCCAGAGAGACCCGAATCACAGAACGAGTTATATAGTAGGCTCCTGTTTAATAATCAAAGAATGACTTATAATACGACTCACCGCAGCCCTATAAAACAATACAAATCTGTTGATTTAAGTAGAGGATTTCTTAAAGATGCTGCCCTGTGTTTGGTAATGTTTGTGTTGTGTTGATGGGATTAATAAATACCCCTAGTAGGCTTTTCTTCATTTTTTTTTCACATTATGGTTAAAGCTTCTTTTGGTTTTGGACCCACATGAAAGTTATTATTCTAGTACGGCTGATTGATACTAAGGGCTTTTTTTTCTCTTGGGAGGTTGTTTTAGAACTTGGCACTTGTTCTCGCTTTCATTTACTCCGGTTCGTTTAGGCAGGTTTACATGAACACATCAATCGTGCTCTGAAAATAATCAGTTCATCAAAATAATCAGTCAGAGATTGCCTGAATGAGGTTTTCTCGGCTCGTTTGAAAGCTAACACTGGAGTGGTGCACTTGTGGTGAGAAACCAATCCAACCCAACAGATAAGCTGTTACGTAAAATGCAGCAATGTGTGATTCTGGGGGTGCAGAGCTAACTTCTCGAAAATAAGTGTACTGTGGCCAACAAGAAAGCAGTTTTACTCACATGTGACTTGCATAAATATATTTGGTTTTGCTTTGAAACGTTGCCTTGTAAACATGAACCAAACCAAGAAGAAAATACAATATAGTAACAGTTTTAAGTCATTGTGTTGGATCAAAGCAAACAATTCCCTTTATTTATACTTTCTTAACAAACCCTGTTAAGTAAATAGTGAAATATGTGAATCAATGATACATTGATTCAGATACACGTTTCAATTACTCAATTAAATTAGAGTACTCAATTGAAAAAAATAAAGCGGTGTGCCTTCTGTGTGACTCGAGTGACTTTGAAATTAAGGCTGTATTTTCACTTTTGTTAGTACATAGCCTGTGTTGTGTTTGGTGCAGTTTCGATCAAATTGATTAGGGTGGCCAAATGTGCTGTTCATATGGTACACGTCCTGGCCAGGATTTTTATACTGCTTAAAACATTCAAAGTAATTTGACCATTAACATGCAGATATTGAATATAATCGACCAATCGTGGCGCGTGAGAAGTTGAGATCTACAGAGAACGATCAGAGTGATGCAAATAAGTGCACGTGTTCGTTCGTTTGGCTTGAAGCGTTGCTGCGTACCGATTACTAAAAGATACCAAAGTACCACGAGAGCGATTTGAAAGCATAAGGAGCCGTCTGCTCTACTCTCTATAGCTCTAGTGAATGTCATACAATGGTCGACCTGCACAGTGTAAACAGCCAGTACCTGGATATTTTAGGCAATATAGAAATCCTGGCGAGAGTGCATCCCATAAAAATTGCCCATATGGTTACTCTAATTATATTATGATGCTTTCAATTTTGACATTTAACACACCCATTCAAGTCTATTTTTATGAATTTTTGCAAAAACGTATCAGTCATCAACATAATTGTCAGCTTACTAAATTACCATATAATTATTAGTCACAACCCTACTAATGATCTATAATCAATATCACAGAAGCAAGAGTGCAGTTGTTTTGAATACAAGCACGCTTGTATTTCAGCTGTAAGGACAAGATAACTTTGTGGATGGAAAGTATGGCAGCTTTTCTATGCATGGCTATAAATTAGTACTATTCATGAATTAATTCTTTCATGAATTAATAATTTCTCTCAACTTAAAACCTATACTGAAAAAAAAAAATCAGTTGACATGCAGTTGATATGCATTTAATTTATCTGCTTTTAGAAATATATTTTTTCTGCGACATATTTTGAGTCTGTTTCTGTGAAGTCTGTCTGTTCAGGAATAACTACAAAAGTACACCGCCATGTTCATGAGCAGCTTAGAGGGAACATTGATCGATGCCAACTTCATTACCTTGAAAAAGCTTTATTCAGTATGTTTGCATGGACACCAGTTTTTAACAAAGTAATTTGGCCCACATGTTTTCCCGCTACACAGCCCTCGACCCGAATTGAGTTTGCTACCTCTAGTCTGGATGACATGTCATGATGCAATATATACATTTATTGAGAATGTGTCACGATGTATCAAAATACTGATTGTAGCACAGCCTTCTGGCAGCTTCTGATTTTTTGCCTACAGTGGCTCACTAAGGAGGTCACCACGCATTAGAGCAGGAGACCGCAGCCGTTTTTATGCTGTTCTCATGCCAAGTCATTTTTCATGTGTGTTTTGGTTCAGGCCCTCTGGATTTTTACAGCACCTCTGAGGAATTGAGTTTGTGCTCCGCCTCCTCTGTTTTTTCCCATAGTTAGTGAGATTGTGTTTTTTACCCTGCTGACCTCACTTTGACCCTGCTGTGTCTATGGCGACTGCTTCAGCTGTAAGAGGTTGTGGCAGCACAGGGCTTTGTGGCTACATTCCAGTGTTGACGTGTCTACACGAGTAGAGACACCATTACGAAAGCCCAGCCCCTACTGAACATAATGGGATTTTAACTTGGAGACTATTTTCAGGCAGCTTGAGTATTTAAAGGAAACCTATCATGAAAATCTGACTTTTTTCACGTTTAAATGCTATAACCGGCTCCAGATGCATCTACAGACACAGAAAACTTTTTTTTATTAACCTTTCTCTGCAAGCTTGTGAATAAAGGGGATCTTATTATAATGTTCCTGCCCCTTAATCTGGATGTTTCCACCGGTGTTACCGCCATTGTGTTTTCACAAGTGATAACATTGTACCAGTTCTAACACCGTGGCAAAAGTTCAAGAAAAGCATGCTAATTGTTCTGTCTTTAGCTCCACATATGAGCACAGAACACTATTTAGAGTCTCAGCCTCAGAGTAAATGAGAGCAGTGGATTTGTTGATTTATTTACTGTAAGGCAAGGCAAGTTTATTTATATAACACATTTCATGTACAATGGCAATTCAAAGTGTTTTACATTTAAAGGAAGTAAAATAATCATATAAAAAAATAATCACAACAATAAAAACAAGGATTTTAATTTACTGTTAGTAATGTGCTGTTAACACAAACAAACATTCAAACAAACTTCCCCACTAAGTGGAAAATGATCCCAAAATACCTAACTATTCCACTACTTCACCCCCTACTTGCTTTGACCATCATAAACCAAACACATAGAACTCAGGGGTCCTGCTTTCAACTTATAATCAACAAACTTTTCTTTCTTTGCCCACATTCTCTTTACCTTCACAGCACTTACTTTTAACCTTCTGTTTAAACTTTTAAAATGATTTAAAAATGTATGTAAATGAATTCAAACAGTTAAGATTAGAACATTACTATACATAGAGTACAGTGCAATCAGTTCAGACGAGGTATAGTACTCATTCAGTAAATGCACAGCTAAACAGATGGTTTTGAATCTTTATTTAAATGTGGTTAATGTTTTAGCACATCTGATCTCTTTTGGAAGCTGGTTCTAACTGCGTGTGGCATAATAGCTAAAAGCAAACTCCACTTGTTTTGTGCGAACCCTTTGGTATTTCGAACTGACTCGATCCTGATGATCTGAGTGGTGTGTTAGGTTTATATTCAGTGAGCATATCTGCATTGTATTTAGGTCCTAGGCAATTGAGTGATTTATAAACGATCCTAAATGTAACTGGAAGCCAGTGTAAGGACCTGAGGACTGGTGTGATATGCTCAGATTTTCTGCTTCTACTCGGAATCCTGGCGGCAGCGTTCTGGATGAGCTGCAGCTGTCTAATGGTCTTCTTGTGAAGGCCGGTGAGGAGCCCATTACAATAGTCCACCCTGCTGGTGATAAAGACATGAACAATTTTCTCCAAGTCTTGACCGGAAACAAATAAATGAAACCGAATAAATGAAACCTCGCATCAGCGCCATTCATTAGGACACATATTTAAATAGACTTTTGCAGCTTAATAGTAACAGATACTACTCCATATCATGATTTCATTTAAGTGTAATGACCTACTTTTTAATTCATTCAAAATTTGACCAATTCCATGACATTCCGCGTTAAACTGTGAATTCTGTTTTTATGACTGGATTCCGCGATTCCGTCTGCACTTTCCGCATCACTTAAATCATAGGGCCCTACAATTATACCAGCACAATGTTTGCCCTCACACTTTAACTGTTCTATTCTTGAACAATTAATGATGATCTTATCAAAATAAAAGAGCAGTGCTGAGTCTAGGAGAACTCACCAGTGTCACACACATTCCGGATGCATCGCGTTCAACTCGAGCAGGGAAATAAAACAGTTTATTTATTCACCAAATGGACGCAAGTTTACTTCAAGAGTGAACATTGAGGCATAGATAAGTTTGAAGTTCAGTGTTTAAAACAAGCAGAGCAAACGGAAAGAGTTATCTATATTATAGCTCTATAAATGAAGCATACAGACTTTATTAAGACCACAGAAAGACAAACGTTTCAATGAAAATGCTCAATATACAATTCATTATGTACATTAACAACGATATAGGGCGAATATAATGTAATTTAATTTAAAACTATGTGAATGGCACTCTGTGGCGTGGCAGGATTTTCTGTCAGCTGTATTTAAATCTGAGTCTGAAGCTTCAGAGTGCAGCATCGTGTCTAAACAAATAGCATGTGCTGTCAGTGATTTCAACAACTAGAGGCTGCTCTCGCTCTGTATGATGAAATCAGACCCTTTTCAGTCGCTCCAGCAATGGACGCATCCCAGAAAACTGTTATGATCGACAGTTTAAAACGCAGCACTGAGATCTAGTAGTACCAGCACTGATATTTTTTCCAGAATCAGAAATTAATTAGATTTCATTTATCTTAATGAACGCCGTCTCTGTGCTGTGATGCGGCCGGAAACCAGATTGAAAATTGTCCAGGTATCCATGTACATAACGCTGCTGCCACACAGATCTAATACAAACTTGCTACTTCTTTCCCAGCTGTTTACCTTAAAAAGACATAACCGACTGTTTTTGAAAATTGTGTTTTTAACATAAACGTGTGTGTGTATTTGATAGTTGGCAATAATACATTAATTTAGTACTCACATGCTGCTGCTTTCTGTGCACATGGTTCAGATTTATGTGCACAGAAAACCGTAAATCAGAAATTTATACTAATATGGTTTAAAACTTATAAATTCAGCTCAATGGACTTGATAATCAAAATCAAACAGATGTTTTTAGCAGAGTCTCTGAGGTATGAGCTGTAAAGACAGCCCTATTTCAGTAGCTCATGTGCATTTAAAGGAGCATTGCGTAGGTTCTGAAATTTCTAACCGTTACTGACACCAGTGGCCGTTAGAGGAACTGCAGCCAGTCTCATGCTCGTTCTCAGTGCGCACGCTCTTTTTTTTTTTTTTTTTTTTTTTTTTTTTTACTTACGAGGAGTGTCCGTGGGTGTCTGAGTTGTGCTGGAGGCTGGTCGCTTCTTTCCATCCGCAGAGTCCATTTGAAAACACTATTGCCGCTGCTTACTATAATGGCTGGCGTGCCGTACGGTTGTAAGCCCAAGTAGACGAGAATGCGCATGACGTCACATTTTGTGAATTTTTGCGCCAATTTCGGGCCCGACTCCTCCACACACAGATTGAGCCTACAGGCTGATAGAGGCAACCGAGGTGTCATTCTTTTTTTTACATCATGATTGGCTCAAACCTCCACATAGCTCCTTTTAAAGAGACCTGCACGAAAACAACGTGTTTCTGCTTCTACTCAGAAAAGGCAATTTAAGTGTGTACTCACACTAGGCACAGATGCCTTGAACTGAGCCAGAGTGTGATTTTCCCACCTCCCCACTCCCCCGCTTGCCTGCACTCACACTTGCACTAAACTTTCTGGACTAAAGCACGCTTATGTCATGTGTGTGATAACAGAGAATGCCACTTTCACTAATACTCTGCCTAATAAATTTGTAATTTATGCCGTGCCATGATTTTCACTTGTAAGTAATGTTATCAGAGAATTATTAAGGAGGCAGCTGACATTAATGAAAGAACTGGCAGCTTTTAATCGCAGACTAATTCCAAGTGTGACTAGTCAAGAACCAGGCTTTTGGGGTCAAATGTACTCGGGCACGGTTAAAGGAGCATTTCACCCGTGGGAACATTGATCTTCATTGAAAGTGGGTCATATATGTAGTCGAAATCTATTAAAACTTTCGAATTTGGTGCCTTTTTGACCGAGTTATTACAGAAAGTAACTTTAGGGCTCATTTGTATGTAAAACCACAACTCCCAAAATGCAACAAATTTTCACAGCTCCACAAGCCACTCCCACTAATCCAGAACACCGCTGTTAGGCTGTTAGGCGATATTGTCTACAAGACATTGAGGACACAGTTAGCGATGTATGGTATTTACGTGCCACAGTAGTAAACAATGCCACAGTAAGCTTTTTGTGCATTAAAAAAGGCACTGCACAAACAGTTTACAGTTGACGTTACGTAACTTATTAACCGGGAATCATTTCGTGATAATAATGCTTGAAGAAATTGTGTACATTTCACGAAATGAATAATAAATAAAATTGAAACACTTATTTTACAGTTAGACGTCCATTTGTGCAGGCTTCGGCTGGCGTTTCCAGTTTACCTTCGGAATTCTGAAGTATGTCTCCAGGACGCCTCTGTCCATATGCGGGGCCCCACCCCCTGGAATAATAATAAGCTAGTGTCTGTAGTCTCTACACTTTTCAATGAATTTTGACTTCCTGCTTATTATGACGCAAAATGACGATTTTTACGTCATAATAAGCAGGAAGTAAAACACTTAAATCCTTATTTCTCCCATCTCAGGGAAAAATAAAGGGAAAATCCATGATCATTATAATATATGACTGGGTTTCTAACAATACAAAGCTAAATGCAAATGGGTGAAGTGTCCCTTTAAGATGGCCTAGTGTGAGTACACCCTTCAAATTATATAATAAATGACCTGCGGGGTATTTTGAGCTGAAGACTCAGACACATTCTGGGGACTTATATTACTTATTGTAAAAAGGGGCATAATATGTCTCCTTTAACTAGGATAATGTTAATAGATGATGTTTGCGGTTTTGTTTTTCTGTTAAAAATTTGTATTTTTCCTCACTTGTTCTTTTTTCAATCCCAGGTTTAAAGTCAATCAGAAATGAAAAGATCTAGCATTTTATTTTTTTAAATTACCTAGACCATACTTACAAGCAAATACTCATCATATATGTATTTTTTTTATTTATATTTTATTTATTTTGTTTAATTTAAATTATATATATTCAATTATATATTCAAAATATTTATTTATTTTCTCGAACACATCACATATTAGAGGTAGGGCAGAGGAAAGTTTGTGCTTAAGAGATATTTTTATAACTCATGTTGATGCTGGTGGTGCAGAAATTATGCATTGCGCTTTTAACACAATGGATCTTTATTGTTTGTGTAAGGTCGGGTTTTGTTTATTAGTGATGGGATTACTGTTTGTCTTTTGAATTGTGTTGAGGTCATAGAATATCTCCCAGAGATCATAGTTTGTCGCTGGTTTTCTCAACAGACTTGTGGACAAAATTCCTCTTAACCCATTACAAATCTAAGGATTTTAACCTCTAGCATACAGACCATAGGCGTTTCTCAGTGTCAAGGAAGGATCCTCGGAAGCCAGAATTTCGAGGATGCTACGTCATCGACATCCGTCGAAGGTCTGTTCCAATGTCGAGGATCCTCGGAATTTCAACCAAGGACTGAGTCCTTCATTCGAAAAATATCCCATACACAGGAAAGGATGCATATGTGTAGCCATCGCGCTCTCAAATCACCCACAATCCTATGCGCGCAGCTTTGCTATCTTGTTCAAAAATTCAAAAATGTTGTTGGAGCATTAACGGTTTTTATTTTACGTTACCCAACATTTGTTATAACTGTAGTAAATATAAGTAAAGTTTAATGTTTAAATGCCAGTACAAATTACTAACATATTGATATTGTAAATTATACAAATACAAATTACGTTATTGATGGTTAACTGAGCAGGACCTGTCATTTAACAATTGTTAGCTAGGTTGCGTCATCAGCATTTCTTTTATAAATAACTAGTTAAGTTGTCCAGAGTAATTTAACGTTAATATTATACCATTATACCATTCACAGCATTATTCAAACGGACCTTTTCACTGACGTAATGACGCAATGACGTGCTCTTGCTAGCCTGTTTCATTTACCTGTTCTCCGAATGCTAAAGAGGAGCCTTGCCTAGCCTCTGATGGAAGTGACTTGGAAGGACCAGTCCTGCCAAGGAAGTATCCTTGACATTGAGAAACGCCTCATGACCTGTTACCCATTACCATGCCAACAGCTTTGTCACCCTGACAACAGTCCTGCACATTCTGCATCACACTTACTGGAGTCTGTGTCTGTGAGGGACAGAGGTGTAGCTGATACAAACACTGAGAGGATTATAGCCGCTCACAGTGGGTTAATAGGCTGGCTGCTATCTTTCTAGAGTGACAGGGATGAATAGTTTCACAAGACTGGACTTGCCTTTGTAGAGTGAATGTTTAATTTTCCATCTCTCTATAGCTCCCTCATGCATAATCCTTCATTCACATTATTGTATTGTCTTTCATTTCCAGCTGTCCATCTGCCGTTGTTCTCATCTTGCACTGAGGTGCAGTCTATTCGTTGGTATTCTGACCCTAATCAATCCTTTTTTACCCCTGAATATCCAGCAAGTTTCAGAAACATTGTGTAAACATTGTGGATCGTATAGGCGTTTCGTCCACACGGATCTGGAGTTTTAGGCGAGTGAAACTGATATATTTTTTAAACCGGGTCCCGGAGTGGATAAATTTGAAAATGCCGCCCTTCCGTTTTCGTCTGGACCGCGAATCCCCATGTATTTTCTGAAAAGACGACGTCATCAGCCCATTTCTTACCCATAGTCAGACACCGCTACATCACATAACAGCAACAAAAACATTGCTAACATTATTAACATTAACACAAATTAATAAATGTATTGATCTATGTTCATTTGTGTACCACGCGCAAGGTTTATGCGCATAGTCCAAGTCTTCTTCTCCGTTTTTAGTGTATCTCTGTAGAAGAATTACAGCGTCACATGCTGGTCTGGCATGTTTACTATATCGTTTTGTGTAGGTTTTATGGTTTCGTGTGGACGCAGATATTTCTTGAGACGAGAAATAAAAAAAAGATTGGATGGGGAAAGCTCTGGCTTCGTGTGGAAGTAGCCTAAGTCTCCTAATGTCTTGCAAATGGCTATAGACTCACTGAATGGGCACTGACTTGGGACAATCAGCCAAGAAGAGCGTTGTATGTGTGTCTCTTTTTAAGGGGCTGAATATCAGTCTCATTTTTTCTCTGAATATCATTCTCTTATTTTAATCTTTCTTAACCTTATTAAGTCTTGGTCCTGTCCTCCAACTCTTTCCAGGCTGCTCCACACTGCTATCGCTTTCATCCATCCCTCTTACAAGTCTCTTTGCTCTGTGTCTCTGTGCCTTAATCTTTATCTTTAGTGCACACATACTTTCTCTTGCCTGGCTTTTTGCAGCTTCTGCCATGCTTTGTGGTCTCAGTGCTCCAGTCAAGTGCTCTTCAGTCTTAAGGAGGCTTCAACACCTCGCCTCCCATCCACTGGGCTTAAGTAGGGTTTAGTGCTCTGACCTGACTCATGATCAGGCCCTTTAGCTCAAACAGCAACAGCATGGAGAGTAGACGAGCAGATCCTGCACCATGGCTAGAAAAATCCTGCTCATGAATTAATCATGATAAAACTTAAAGGGGTAAAAACAAGTGAAGAATAATAAAATGGATGGGAGTAAAAAAGTCTTAAGACATTCAGATCCCTGCAAGTAATGATTGGGTGATTTCCAGTTTGAAGGATGTTTGCTCTCCTCTACTCTGCTGTTTTGTTTGTTCTTTTCTTTTTTCCACCTCTCTCCATTTCATTTCTCACACTGTGACCTCCTCACACATTAGCCCTCCCGCCTACTTTAAACAAAGATTAAAAAGCCTAATAATTCATGGTTCATAGCATCTAATCAGTTAATTATTAAACTCAAACCATCTGTAACACGCTCTGATCTCGGCCCATGCGCTGTGGAGCGTAGAGCAGCGTGGCATCTGCAGAGTCAAGAAGCTGAAATGAAAAGCACTGTCCATATGGTCGTGATTTCAGAATGGCTCCACTGGAGGCGTCGTGATGCTCGAGCTCGGTGCCATGCTGTTTCCGTGAAGCAGAGTTTCCAGTGTCCTGCCAAGATGCCAAGGACTCACTGTCTCTGAGGCTGGCTTTGAACTAGCAGTAGTGTTTACTGTAAAAAGATTATGCAGAAGGTGAAGATGGTGCACAATGTCAACACTCCTGCTGTCAGCCATCTTTAAGGAACGCTCCACTGTTTTTGAAAATAAGCTTATTTTCCAACTCCCATAGAGTTAAACAGTTGAGTTTTACCGTTTTCAAATCCATTTAGTTGATCTCCGGGTCTGGCGTTAGTACATTAGCTGTAGCTTAGCATAGATCATTGAATCTGATTAGAACGTTAGCATCTCGCACAAAAATGACCAAAGAGTTACGGTATTTTTCCTATTTAAAACTTGACTCTTCTGTAGTTACATTGTGTACTAAGACCGACGGAAAACAAAAAGTTGTGATTTTCTAGGCTGATAAGGCTAGGAACTATACTCTCATTCCAGCGTAATAATCAAGGAACTTTGCTGCCGTACCATGGGTGCAGCAGGCGCAATGGTATTACGCAGTGCCTGAACATAGTCCCCAGCTAACTTCCAATGGTAGCCTATTTTCAGGCGCTGTGTAATATCATTACGGTGATATTTAATGGTTTAATGGTGAAATAGTGCATGTATGACTTAAGTAGCATTCAATACATTTAGTACCTGACAGCTGTTTTATGAGTAAAAATTGGTGAAAATAATCCAGTGGTATGAGTCCAATTTTGTCATGTTGAATTTAAAATAGCCAGTAGTCATTTATGTGATTTATGCAATGCGTAATTGAATGCAATGAGAAAAGAAGCATTAACAGTGCCATTTCAGCATATTAGGCATATGATTAACATGTTAGCATATTTTAACACATATTTTTAAACATTTTAAAATACATTATTTGCTAATTCCTTGTTGTTTTGAATCAGTTTGTTTTTTTAATTCCTGAATAAAAAGGACCATTATATTTGTGAAACTCCCCCACCAACCCAGTGTTTAGCAAATTTAAGGGCTGTTTTTCAATATTCAATATTTGCAAGAAGCAAATGCTAAAATTCAATGTGATTGCCATCATGTTACAACACCTTTGTTCAGATTCATATTTGCACATTCTGTTCTTTTATTTTTTTTTTCTCTTCTATATGTTTGTTTTATATTCCTCTCTCTAACTGTGCAATGATATAATTGCAGCTATTACTCTTGGAAATAGAAGCCTTACAATATTAATATTCATATTTTCAAAGGTGATGTTAGACATGGGATGAACCGCTATACAAATATATGTGTGCTATTGTTGGCCACATTTTAATAAACGGTTAAGCTCTGGGATGACAGGGCTTCATTCCTATACTTATGTAGAGATTTAAGGCATATATAGATGAATTTGCCAACCAAAGTTTATGCACTTTTGTCCTGCAGGGTTTTATTGTATTGATTTATTTCATGTGTGCGTGCTCATAGCAGCCTGGCTATGCAGATTAATGTGAGAGCGGACGGATAGGAGTAAATATTTGCTATATCTTCAAGTGTGTGTTAAGGCATAAAATACATTTAATGACTTAACGGCATCAGCTTCTTCTTGAGACCGAACACCTATTGACCTATGAATCAATGGATAAATTATGTGACGTTGATGTTCCTTTTTCTGTTCTTGACGATGTAAACATAAGTGTTTTAAGTGTCAGTTTGTACCTGCAAATGCAGTCAGTGCTTGAGTTTATTTCTTACAGAACTCCTAAGATGTGTCGCAGGTTTCAAGGAAGTATTTATGTAATTCTGATAGGCTTCCTTTTTCTCTCTCTCTTTCTGTGCCTCTCTGTGCTATAATAAAAGCTGAAAGGGAGGAAGCTTGGCAGGAGCTCATATTTGAGACTGTTTTTGTCTCCCTGAGGACACTTCCTACTCACTTTTCACAGCTGGAAAAGACATTGTCACTTATATTGCTGACTGCGTGTTAAAGATAAGGGCTTCAGAACCACCAAATTAAACAGAGGGGTTTATAGAGAGCTTCTCTGCTTGAGTCTTATGGACAGCACTTCCTCTGCGTAGTAAATATAGTCAAGGCTTCTGCTTTTTCCTGAGTGCTCTGGGTGGTGGCAACCTGTTAAGAATATGTTTACACAAAGGTTGCGGCTTGACGCAGTCTACAGATTCACTGAAATCAAAGAGAAAAGAGAAATCGGTTAAATCAAAGAGTAAAGAGAATCCGTTAAATCATTTTGAGCCAGTTCCTCTTTGTTAGTAAAGGCTATACTACTGATCTAATTTTGACTTGATTTAGACTTTGATTCTTTCAGTTTAAATCCTGACTCAGTCTGGGAAATCACCCGCCATCTTCCTGTTTTGTTTTGTTTAGCTTTAAAGAATTATTCAACCAAAAATAACAGTTCTGTCATCATTTACTCACCCACCAATCATTCCAAACTTGTATGGCTTTTTTCTCTAAAACACAAAAAGAGAAATGTTAAATTTTCTTCTCTATATATAGATAAACAGACCCAATTTAAGCCCTTATTCAGCTATAATCTTTCTATCCACTGTAGCTTTTATATCTAATTAACACTTCAGTGTTCATTTCCTCTAACACCATGTCTACACCAGACTCGACAGTTGTCGTGCCGGGTCGTACCGCAACAGCTAAAGTCTAACAAACAAAAAATGTTGGTGGTACACTCTTAAAAATAAATGTGCTTCAAAAGGTTCTTCAAGCGAGGCTATAGAAGAACTATTTTTGGTTCCACAAAGAACTGTTCTTTAAAGGTTCTTTAAAAAATACCTCTCATATAATCTCAAGAACCTTATTTCGCTGCCTTTTGTGAAACAGAAAGGTTCTTCAGATTTTAAAGGTTCTTTATGGAAACATTTAGACAAAAAGGTTCTTCTATGGCATCATGAAGCACCTTTATTTTTAAGAGTGTAGTGTAAGTTAAAACAAAAATTACGTACATTTCATATACATTCAAGAATAAAGAAAATAAATTTAGAACTAAGATGGCAAATTTTTAACACAGGAAATATCACTATTTCCTGAGAGAGTTGAAATAATACGAAGTTCTTGGAAACTTCATTCCATTTGTTCATCCCACTGTAATGGTCACAGAAAAATAATCAAGTAATGTTTATGTCTGTATGTATTTTTTACTCTTCCTCAAAAAGAGATCGTATCATTTCCTGGCATGTTGTGGCTTGTCTTGTTGTGGATTAGGTGAAAGGTTTAAAGTTATTGTGTCTCTCACATTCTCGTTCCACATCCCTCGCTTCCCCTCCTGTCATCCGTGCTCACATCACTTTCTTTATTCCCCCCTGCTACTCTGACATGTCTATTCAGCTCACTTTTTCTTTTCCTGGCCCCTGTTCAGTCTCTCTCGTGTTCTTACTCCCCTCTGTCTAAATCCAGCTGTTGTGTTAATAGTTTTCCTGCCTCCTGGAGAGCCAAGTAATGAGATTCCATTTGGAAATCAAGACCTTTTGGCTTGAAGAGACGTTCATGTTTTTTATTTATTTAAATATTTGTTCCTTTACTTGACTGGGCAGCCTCTCAGCTTTGCTTTGACCGGTTATTTTTTAGAATTTTAGATTTTTTTTGCCTTTTCTTCATTCAGCCACATCTTCGTGCTTTTGGTTTGTTACTTTTAATGTCCTTTATCCCTTTCAGTGTCACTCAGGGTTTTTCTGTCTTCCACATGCCGTTGTTTAGCGCAGATTCTAATTTAAAGTTAAATTGCAAAAAATGTATATTAATTTTAACCTGGAACAAGTGAATGAAGATGACATGGCTGTGGTTGTTTCCTACAGCTTTTCTCTCACTTGATGTAACCTCTCCATATGACTTCAAATTGTTTAACCTTTGACTTGATATAACTGCTCTTTTATTTAGTTATTTATATTTTTTTGTGTGTGCTGCAGGTGCTCAGATGCTGTGATATCATTGCTGTTCGTTGCAATTCTGATTCATAAGCTCTTGGCTAATCGATTGTATTCTTAATTTGAATAAATTTCAGGTATAATGTCCATAAACAACAAAAAACTATTTATCTCCTAATGTATTTCAGACTGATACAAATCAGCTCATAAGAGTTTGTGAACAAATTTACAACCCATAACCTCAGCTTATTTGAAAAACATACCTCTACCTACATTTTTGCATTAAAAAAACCTACCTATACAAATTACTATGTTTAGCATCTGAAATGAACACCAGAGATAGTAAAACAGCAACAACTTTTATTCCTTCTCGAACAGTTTGATAACAGGTCAGATCATGGATTAATTGAAACGTATTTGTGCAAAATACAAAAATACATTCACCATAGTGCATGGTTTGTGAACTAATACGTGTTGATGTTTGCATCACATAGCCAGCTCCATATGTATGGCTTTTCTGACTGTAGTAAACTTGCTTCATAGATCACCTGGTACAGCATTTCACTTGTGAGTCCCACGAAACATGAGTTGCTTCAGCAAGTGCATGTTTATCTGACATTTTATCTTACTATTGGTTAGGTTTACTGTAGGAGCTGCGGTACTTAGAACAACCATCGTAATAAACTGTTGCAGATTCATATTCATTTCAGATAAAACTGAACACCCTTAGCTCTACTCACTGCACATTTCACTTTAAAGGTGTTGCGAAATATGGAACAGAATAGCATTTTGTAGGCTGGTTTGTACATTCACACTTACACATTCACAATGATTCAGGAGCAGCAGCATAGATTCAGCAGGATAAGAAATGTGGTGCACCTATAAATTGGCAAAGTGTAAAGGATCAGTGATATTTTAAGAATCCGTATCACAGTTGATCTGAAGAATATTGTGATTTTAATAGGAAAATCTATATATTTATGTAAATGCCAATTAGTCTTGGACAGTGTTGAAAGCACTCCTTCACCTATCAATCAGTTATTGCGCTAAAACAAGATTTTTGTACATCTGAGGTTAACAAACTCAAAATGGGAGTGTCAGTGTCTTAAGAGCCTTCCTGGACAAAAACCAAAATTAGTGGGGAAGGAAAGATGTATGCTAATACCAGGTGAACGTCAATCTGTTTCAGTTGAATGCTCCTTTTAATATGGTCATCTGAGATTGATGTTAATACCCGAGCCAGTCTCCTGTCTTGCGTGTCTGGCCGCATCCGTCTCACACTCTCCCCCTGCCTGTTTTTGGTCTTCATGTGGAAGCAGGCCTTGCCTGCTCGTGCGTGGCCTGAAGGTGGAAGTGTAATTTCCTGTGGCAGACAGGCTGGGAACAATTGGTGGGGGGTGGTTGAAGAGAAACAGGCTGTGAACACACTGCCCTACGATAACTCAGAGGCAGGCTGATGCGTGGCTGCCGAGACAAAACCGAAGAGGGAAAAATGAATAGCTAAGCCGCAAACCCCCCTTAAACTCCCGGCTCTTTCAGGAGGGTTTGTGTTCAGCCAGGCCTGAGAGTCGGGCTGTTATGTTTTCTCAGGCTGAAAGAGGTACATTAGTATCGCCCCATTGCCATTTATTACGCTCCTCTGTTCTTCTGGAGCGCTTTCGTAATATGGAAATAATTGAGCTCTGATAGAGCAAATGCCAGGACATTGTGTTTTTGTGTGTCTGTCATTCTTTAGTTCCTTGTGCTTGTGTGTTTCATAGTGTGATGATCTCCATCAGACAATAACAGAAGCCTAAAGTGTTGATGTTGCAGATGTTTCTGAAGATTTGCAATCTGAGACCGTACAGAGGAGGTGACACAGCTTTCACGTAATGCATATCATAACTCATGCATGCATTTGTCATTTTATTTAGTTATTGTATTTATTTTGTTATGTATTGTGTGTTGGCTTTTGTAGATGGTTTTGTTATTCATTCTTGTGGTACATTTTTTGATAGAGAAAGAAATAGTGTGTTTAGGGATGTCTGTTCCGCACTAAACCAGATCACTCTCTTAAAGGATTAAATCTTGTTCGTAGGTGTTGTGTCCATCCGTATGTCCATCATCGCCCACTCTATGAGTCTGTTCCAGACCTTATCAAAAAGTATTTATTCTAACAGAGATGAAACCTCATCAGTGACTGATTGGGAACACACTTCATGTGAAGTGACTTGCACAAATAGCTCTCCATGCAGGAGACTTCCTTAATTCACTCTAGTAGAGTGGAATACCTGGGTTCCGGAAGTACAAAATAACATGAACTTTCTCCACTGAGGAATTGATTTTGAACTATAGATGGACCTATTTCGAGCTGCAAGGATGTTAAATGATGGTATGTGTTTTTCTGAAGCTATCAACCTGCATTATTTCAACTTTAAAACATTTAAATAGTTCCTGGTAGGAAAACTACATTACCCATGATTCTGCAAAATAGTCTCTATCAATCAGAGTCACAAACAGATGCCAAAAGAACATTTTAGTGCCCAGCCACTCCATGAAGGATTGAGAATGACAAATGAGTCATTTCCCTACACACTCTCAAACTTTTGCAAGATTTTGCAATAAATGTAAAAAAACATATATTTTGTTCTGTATCTGATTGGTTTCTTTAAATCAATAGGTTCATATTTCTCCATTGATTATAATTTAGTTGGACTAATTCATCTCTTTGTCCTATGCTACTTTTTTGCTTAAAATCTAAATTTTGTTATTCACCTCATAGCTTGTTGGTTTGGTTTATGGCTTGTTACTCTTAAAAGAAGACTTTTGATAATCCCTATAAGATAAATACTTCTGGAACTAGGGCTGGACCAGAATATTCGGTTATTTGAACATTTTCTTGGTGGGTTGGCATTCGATTTTCAATTTTGAGATTCAAATAATATTTATTATTTTTTTTGCTCACCTGGCATCCCCCGCAAAACGTTCTTCATTCGCACTTGAACATAGCCAGGTTTTTTTCTATCGGGCCAAACAGTTCTAAGGACTGTCAGGTACAGTTACAGCCTGGTACAGCACGGCACGATTACAAACCGTTCTCGGCCCAGAAGGAAACATTTGCTCTTATTGATATTACACCCATCGTTGTGTTCTGTTTATTTTATCTTTTGCGTCAAAAATTTTCTTCTTTTTTTGTTATTGAACATAGTAAATATTGTATAAAAAAAGGAGTCCCAAAAACAGAAATATCTCATCATCGTCCGTATCGCTGTTTATATAAAAAATGCGTTATGAAGGCAAGGACTGACGGTTTTGTATTGCATTCCAAAGAGCTCCGTTATAAGCACCACAGTGGAAAATGAAACCGTATCAGTGCTGACTGGCCCGCATCGGCATGGAATAGAATGATTAAGCAAAGAGAACCATTTGGCCCAATAGTGGAAAAGCGGCTTATGAATCGTCCACGAGTGAAAATCATGATTCAGTTCATCTGGAAGAGAAGACAAAGATGCAGAAGACCTCTGCTGTGTGGGAGCACTTTAAATTGAGTGAAAACAAAGGCAGTGTGCCAGATAAGCGATTTAAAACTGGCCTACCACAACAGCACATCAAGTTTGAAAAATCACCTGTAAGTAGTTCTGTAAGTAGTACTCCTATAGTATATTGTTGGTGTAAAAAAGACGAACTGTTTTTATCTGCCATGTTAATCAGGAATTTTACACATGATAAAAACGTTCACTTAATTTGCTTGGAAAATATGTATTAATACTGCAGCAATAAAAAAATACAAATACGTACAGTAGCCCAGCCTAAAAATAATTTTTCTATATTGAAAGTATTGCTCTCAACAGACCTGTGTGTTTTGTGTCACTAGTGGAGTGTCCGTTCTCGGAGCATTTAAGTCCTGCCCGCGTGAGGCGTGCTGCTTCTGGCTTGGCTGTTCTGTAGTTTATTAAATGATGTTTAATTCTGAACTGCACTGGTGATATTGCACCAAAATGCGACACTGTTCTCCCTTGGGTCCGCAGCAACACACCCGCCATGCGTGAAGTCGACTGGATGAATAGTTATCAACATAAAAATGCAATTAGACAAACACACAGAGATAACTGCCTTTATTAGAGCAAAGAGTATGTTCAGCCCCTACCTTCGAAGCTTCGAATATTCAGTGTTGATTACTATTGAAGCTTCGAAGCTCAAAAAAATGGTATTCTGACCAGCCCTATCTGGAACAAATGCCACTGAAAAATTGGTAGGCTGCTTTTGCAGGGTTTTTTCCTCAGGCATGTTGCTTAGCAAACCAATCAGCCTTTCAGGGTGTTGTTGTGATTTCCCGAATCATAAATACTTATAGCATGTACATAAAGATTGAGTAAGATTGTTAAATTGATTTTAACGTTTTGTATTAGTAGTTTTTGGTTTTGAATGAATTAATTATATCTGTTGTCATCAAATATTTTTACAGAGCTTGTTGCAGTGAAGGATCCATGTGTTGTTGCCTTAGATTTTAGCCAAAACGAGGTATCTTGAGAGAAATTATAATTAAGTTACCTACCTTTTAAAACAGCCTTTGTGGCACAAGCCCGTCTATGATACCTTGAAATGTTTTTAGGTTTTTGGATCAGTTTCTCTCCTGATACAGAAGAGCAGACAAATCTGTGCTTTGATTGAGACATCTGTATTATAAATCACAGCTGCTTCTCTGACAGCCTTTTGTTTGTGATTTAAAGGAATAGTTCACCCAGAATGAAAACTGTCATCATTTGCTCACCCTCATCCTCTGAAACCTACACGATGTTCTTTCTTCTTTGAAACACAAAAAGAGATCTTGCACAAAAGGCTAAAACCAGAGACTGTCAAGCTCCAAAAAAAGACCAAAAAGCAACATATGATCGCCATGTTGAGAGGAATAAATTGATAACTCTCAAATATCTTCAACGCTTGTTCATATTCAAACCTGGTGCCTCAAGATGCAGTACACCAGTTTTAAAGCCAGTGATGTCAGTTAACAGAATATATTTTTGGTTTTAACCCTTTTTCTTTCCTTATTTAGTCTTCTTCCAGCGTTTATCATGATAATTTTTTTTTCTTCAGGTCACCCTTTTAGTAGTTTGATGTAGGCTTTTAGAGATTAGAGTTGTAGTTTTGTCATCTTCCCGCCTCTTTTCTATCGATCTATTGGGAAGAACTAACTGTTTTACCCTTTTGTTTTGTTCACATGGAGGACCCAGAGAGGATGTGTATTAATCCTGGGTGCTACCTCTAATAGAATTATCAACTCCTGATGCTGTGCACGCCATAAATCTTCGCCCCACTCGCTGTCTTCCTCTTGTCAGAAAGTGCAAGAGTGTGCACTTCTCCTGCGGTGCGCTTTCCAAGTGGCTTTCATATTTATTTCCCCTTCCCTGTTCTGTGGAGGGAGTGCAAGCGTGTTTCTTTGCAGGCAGGGGGTGGTTGTACGACATAGTGTGCTTTTCAAGCGATTTTTATGTAATGTTAAGATTGTTTCTTTGTTTGTTTCAACTCAGGATGTGCCACTTTGAGGTTTGTCTCGTACATACACACAGAGAAGCAGGCTTGTAATCCTGCTAGCTTTGCATTCACTGACATTAAATGTTCTTTAATAGCAGTGGATTATACATACATTTTAAAAAGCATGCTTGGACAAACCCTCTTAATAATACCCCCGCTTTTTGGGATCCACATTCATTAAAAAGGCATGGCTCTTAAGTGAATGTCATAGGCCCATCCGTGGTTGGGCATCTTGCTAGATCTTTCCTGCTCTTGAGATAGATATGCCAGACCTTAGTGTCCTGTATCAAAGCCCCTCTCCCACATTTGCCTTTTAATCTTGGTAGGATCTGCATAGGATGTTTGTACAGTGCTGACACAGTTCTTTGAAGCCTGCGGGCCACAGCAATCATTCATGAAGATCTCCCTCTTGTTATTAGTGTGGGGCTGCAGAGACTTTTGCCTTTTTATCAGATACACAGGCCTAAGATCCATCTTATGCCCAAATGTTCCTATTCGTCACTCAGCACTGTTGTGTACTTGCACCAAGGGGCTCATTTGCAGTCAAGATAATTTTTCTCTTTTTGCAAATTCAGACATGTATAAAAACGCTTTTCTTTTCTTTTTATCCTCGATAATTTATTACACATGCAGCGCAAATTTTTCCATTCAGAAAGCTCTTGAGAATGGTACAAGTTGAGAAATATCATATTGAATGTATGCACAGATTCTCACACACAAAAAGCAACGGGTCCCATTTGCAGTAACCACTTTCGCTTATAGATATCAGATCTCAGCTGGCCCACCCATCATGAGTGGGAGATCCATCTTATTAACTGTCTCATCCTGCTGGGACTCTATATGCAAAGGAGATTGGGAAAAGTTGAACACAGTAGTAATGTGGAGAGACGTGCAGGTACATTTGACCTTGCATATAAAAGTCAATGTCTTCATTAACAAGCCATCATCCTGTCTCCAAACGGCATGTTTTTCTGTTCCTTCAAGTGATCATTTACTGCAGGGCTCAACTCTAAGGATTTTTTTCTACTTGCCCTTCCACAAAAAAAATAAAATAGTTGCCGTTATCATTATTTCTGATCTATGTTATCTTGTATTATAATAAATAAGCTTATGACACCAGTATTTTAATTTTGACATAGAAGCCTGACACATATGAAGTGCAGTCATTATTAAAGACAAGTGATCAGTCAGTAAATAAGAACAAATATACACATTTTTTAAGCCACAGCACCACTGAATATATAGAACAAATATACTAATGAAATGATTTAGGATTTTGTATTTTTTGTAGGTGTTATTTGGTACAGAAATTGCATAATCACATATAAAATAACATTTCCATATTCATCACTGTGTTGCACCTCAATTTTTCAAAGCCATTTTAAATTAGTGGTAACACTGAATTTTATTAATTAATTGATCCAAAAAATGTATTTAATTTAGACTGTATAATTTTAAAATATTATGGTACATAAATCACCTGCATAAAACCAAAACAGCACTTTTTGCCCGCGGGTGGTGCTTATGGAACAGCAGCGTTTACTTGGTTACTGCTTTACACAAAGCAGCGCTGTGCATATTAGCACTACTTTAAATGCATTATACAGAGCCACGATGAAAAGAAAACACCATGTAAACTTTTCTGAAAACAGTCAGTTCCCCTCAGAAACGCATCCATATAAAATTCAATATTTAGGATTTTCTTCCTATATTTTGTGCATCGTGAACAGAGCTGCTCTGCCTGCTACAGAATCCTCTTTGCGTCTGTCTTCAGTGTCGCTGTCATCTGTTAACGGCTGTTTACAGACTAAATATAATAATAATAATGTAATATTTCCACACAAATAATAACAACTCGGGGCTCCGGCGTCAGAGACACAGCTGTCTGTGCGCGTACTGTACACAGAGAACAAAACACAGTCCGCGAGTACTGAATGGAGTTGTCTGTAGCGCTTTGCTGGAATGCTTTTAAATTGACTATTTTAAAATTATTAATGCTTTTTTTAAATTAAATAAGACTTAAAAACACGTGCAAATGATAAACTTTTTGTGATGACATGGCAGTGGCTCGATCGAGCCAATGACAAATCCGTCAACTGTCCCAAGCGTCTTTCACACTGGCCCCAGGCAATCGGGAATTCTTTGTCGAGCCCTGCACTGGAATAAAAAAAATTATTCCAACCCTGTATGATCTTCTGTTGCAAAAGACGATATTTTTTACGAACTTTTTTTTTTCCATAGAAAGTCAGTGGAAATTACATGAGGGTGTGTAAATGATAGAATTCCCATTTTTTACCTAACATTTACCTTTAACACAGTTCATACACACACCCAGGGATGGGTGATAAGCGATTTATAATGAAAGGCTTGTTCCTTTAGATGAGATGCACACACATGCTGCTCGTGTGAGTTTTATAAGCAGCGAAGGATCTGTGGTCTGTGCCGGTTGAGTAGATCCACAGCAGAGAAGAATATTCCAGAGCTGATTCTATTTGCATTGACTCAGGAAAAACCAGCACTTCCCCTCCAAGTGTGATTCACAGGTCAAGGTAATGCTAATATCTCGCCTGTCAACAGAAGAACAACACCAACAGGGGTGATAGAAATGCAAAACACAAATACAGATACAAGCAGAGGTGCAGAACACTATGTCCCAGGTGATGAATTAAAGGGTTAGTTCACCCAGATAGCAAAATTATGTAATTAATAACTTAACCTCATGTTGTTCCAAACCCGTAAGACCTCCGTTTATCTTTGGAACACAGTTTAAGATATTTTAGATTTAGTTCGAGAGCTCTCAGTCCCACCATTGAAGCTGTGTGTACAGTATACTGTCGATGTCCAGAAAGGTAAGAAAAACATCATCAATGTAGTCCGTGTGACATCAGAGGGTCAGTTAGAATTTTTTGAAGCATGACTTCATGGATACATGACTGACTCGTTCACGAGTCAAGAACCAGTTGCATCGGTTTTCGGATCACCAGTAGTTCATTCTGACAGTTCGATTCAATAAACCGGTTGAAGAAAACGGTTCACCGGTTCTTTTGCGCCCGCCGTAATGGCGTCATTTGCGATGATTGCCCTTGATTTAAGCCTTCGGTTTACCCGCGGCTCATAACACTAGCACAGAATCAGTTCAGAATCAATCACCAAAAGAATCAGTTCGGTGCAGGTGCTCTGTGTGTCAGTCTGCTTCATGCTGAATCACACATGCGCAGTATCATCAGCTCCTCGGTTCTTCTTATCTGGCTCTGCTTGGTGTTCATCTTCATTTCTCGCTTCACAGCAGTTCAGTCAGTGTACTGTTTGAGTAAATGAATTACTCCGGGATATTGGTTTGTTTGAAGTTAACAGCTTAAGTCATTTGTGGATTAATGCGTATTAGAGATGCGAACCGTTTAAAATGATTCAGTTCGATTTGGTGAACTGAATGATTCGTTCGTGAACCGGATATCCAGACTGCTTTGTTTTGAACTCTCTCACACAACAGACACGGAAGAGAAGACAATGCTGAATAAAGTCGTCGTTTTTGCTATTTTTGGACCAAAATGTATTTTCGATGCTTCAAAAAATTCTAACTGACCCTCTGATGTCACATGGACTACTTTGATGATGTTTTTCTTACCTTTCTGGACATGGACAGTATACCGTACACACAGCTTCAATGGAGGGACTGAGTGCTTTCGGACTAAATCTAAAATATTTTAAACTGTGTTCCAAAAATAAACGGAGGTCTTATGGGTTTGGAACAACATGAGGTTAAGTTATTAATTATATAATTGTGCTATCTGGGTGAACTAACCCTTTAACGGTTTTGATGCACTTTCTTCTCTCTGCATTTGGTCTTGGACATGCATTGTGGCAATGCAGTTGGGGTTACTTGTGTGTGAGAGGGACACAAAGAGAGAAAGTGTGTCTGTGAGTGACCTTTAGTGGTTTGGGTTCCATCGAGGGCAGATTAATTACTCCGTAGCATTAGCGTGACGGGCCCTGTGCGTGTCAGCTCGCAAATGTCACCCCATGAACTTCATCCGCTCTGATTAGAAGTGAATGTACTTGTTTAATAAGAGATACTCTTTTTTTTTTTCGTTGTTGAATGTTTTCCCTCCCGTGGCCTCAGTTAACTTGTCCCTTCAGCGCTCTTGAATGGTGACTTGAATGGATAAAAATGCCTCTGTTGGGGGATTGAAGAGGGTACAGCTGTGCCAGAGTTGCCATCGTTGTGTGCGATGAGGTAGTTACAAGCACTCTAAAAACAGCGGCCAATTTGTAATTGGCACAGTGGAATATTGGGCGGTACCTCACGTTTAATTTGGGACAGGATAGCAATTGTACATGGTGAATTCAATCTGGGGCACTTGCAGCACTCTGTACTTTTGTTTGGAGAGGATTTGAGGGTATACTCACAGGACATGTTCTTAGAGTGCAGCTGATAGGATGAAGTGAAAAATAACATGGGAGTCTTGAACCTTTTTTTAAAGGGTTAGCTCACCCCTCTAAAAACAAATGATCCTTTACTCCCCTTCATTTAGTTTTAAGCTCATTTGTTTATCTTTAGCCCTGTTTGGACAGGACTAGTTTTTCAGGGGGTCATTAGAGAAATTTTTGTTTCACAGATGTACTTTGCGATTTTAATCCCGTCCAAATCTGCCACATCTGTGCTTCTCTCATACAACCTCTGTAAAAATTCCTGAGCAAATTATCTACTGTTTTTCGTCAAACTCAATGATCCTCTGGGAAAATGTGATTTGCCTGTGATTGCCGACAACAATATTTTTCACAACCGGTTTTCTTGTGTTTTGGCCAATTTGAACTACCGTAGATGCTCTTACCACGCACATTTTTTATATGTTTGCCTCCCGGCACAGAAATTAATTAAAAAAAAAAATCACGTAAACTGTTACTGGCTACTGTAATAACATTAGGTAAGATTGCTCACTTTCATTTCTGCACTCAATTACATAATGTTTTAATTGTATATTTACCTTTACGAAAATTAAACTAGGTTTTACTACAAATAAATAAAAACAAATAAGACAGTACTAAAGTTGCGCAAAATTCATGTTTTTTCTGTTCTAGCCATAGCTTAACCATTAACTGTGGTGATTCTAATGGTAATCAATCCGAATGATTATACACAATGCACTCATACAGAGCTGTATGTACAGATGTACAAAACAGACCCTATTGTTAGTTCTATCTGAATTGGTACATGAAGATCACAGATGTTGGGTGATAAGAATTGAAACTCATTTCTGTCCCTTCATTGAAAGACTGTTTCACCAAAACTTTGACAAAAACCATTTTAATCCAAGTCTTCTGGAGAGATGCTATCATTTTATATGCTGAGTAGATATAATTAAAGCTTCTATTCAACACACGCACGTAGAGCTCATCAAATAAGGTAAACCGAAGCTCAAACTTGGGATTCTTGATGAGCAAGAACAAATGAACAAAAGTCTTACACAGTGTGTACACCGAACGAGACATGTTGCTTGCATCACATCATGTCACAACAGCTAGAGTCTGTCTACTCTAGATGTGATAAAAAAGACTATTGCAAATCATTTGTTCTTTGTGTCAGTATGTCATAAATAGAACTGGGCATCAGTTTACTGTCAGAGAACCACATCTAGTGTAGAGAGGTTTTGTGTTTAATAATTTGTATGGGTTTGGAATAACTTGAGGGTAATGACTGGATTTTTGTTGTAGGATATGTCTCCTTTAAGGTTGAACTTGGGCTGTCAAATTAGAAATCGAACATTAGTTGAATTAAAATCTGAATTTTGAATTTTATTGCAAAAACTGATTTCGAATTGGAAGATTTGTAGAAAGTACTAACAGCACGGTTAGTATATTAAAGGTCCTGTTTTTCGTGCTTTTTTGAAGCTTTGATTGTGCTTACAGTGTGCAATATAACGTGTTCATGTTTCGCGTGTAAAAAAACAGTATTTATCACACAATTAACTTATCTGTATACCGCTGTTTTCACTGTCATAAAAACGGGCTGATGTCTTCCTTGTTCCCTCCTTCAGAAATACGTAACGAGTTCTGATTGTGCCAGCGGTTCCTGTGTTGTGATTCGACAGCAGCTGAGTGCACGCTGCCCTCCTGGAAACGCGATTGGGCTAGTTTTGAGAAGCAAGTGGGTAGGATTTGTTTTGAAAACCTGTCAATCCTGATCTGAACCATAGACAGTAAAAGAACGCACGTGCTGGAGATGTACTTATAATCACAGGGGGGTTTTTACTGAAGAGATGCGCATGAAAATCGCATTCGATTTTTTTGCACAGCCCTAACATCTAGTTAACAAAGCTAAACAGTGTTGCCCTTTGTGTAATAAGTTACAGAAACTGTTAAACGCACCAACTTAAATAATAAAATACACTTACCGGCTGTGGTCCATAAACAACGCCTTCTCCAGACAAAGAAGGAACTGCTCCATCTTTCAAGAATAATCTTTGTGCGAATCCGGCATGAAACTGATTGAGATTGAGGAAGCTGTCCTCAGCAAAATGTGCTGCACATAGTTTTACATGTGGATTATAATTTTCGGTAACCGAGTTAAACATAAATTGTAACCATGGATCTCGAAGTACAGCGTCCCTGGGAAGGCCAAACAAAGGTGATTGGACCTCCGAGATCAAAATAACAGTGTTTCGACGACATGGCGACAAAAGCACTCTTAAAACGCAACTCTTCCTCCTCCTCCGTCCGAGCGCAACAAGGCCACGCCCCATTTTTTGTGTATTCATGTGGGCAGAGGTTAGTCAAAAAATGGTTTTAGTGACATCATTACTGCAGGAACTAGAGGGATGTAGTCCAAACGGGTCGTTCGTTGTAGGCGAATTCTGTTCTCGCTTGGCATTGAACTTTGAGCTTTATAATTTTACAGATATTATTTATACTCTAACAACAACATTACAAACTAACTAAAGTTTAAAACATGGGATCACCGAGAACGGGACCTTTAAGATACACTGTTGCCAAAATTTTGGAAAAAGAATTAACTTAAAGAAATAAAGCAGCTTTAATGATGCCTTTAAAATGATCAAATCAAAGTCAATAATATTGCAGTGCATTTTTGAATTTGTCTGCAGTATGCTACTTCAGTGAGAGTGATATGCAGCTTTTTGCTCATGTGCATCCATGCTATATTTATTTATTTTTCAACTGTTAACGCAAACTCTTTCTGCCAAGCTATCAGCTGAAACTTACTTTGATTAAACTTTATTTCTCACACTTGTTTTTCTCTGCCAAAGTTTCTGTAATCAAATCTTGTAACGTTTCGATTGTTTTCTCATTTTCATTGCATTTCTTTAGAGCATGTGTCTATATCTCCTGAGAATGATCAGGTGCAGGGAGCTGTGAGAGAGAGGAGCTCTGGAGAGTCAGTGTAGAACTGTTCTCTGCTGTGCTGATTTGCTATATACCGCACAGATAAAATCCCATTATGATGGACTACAAATCCTCACCTGCTGGCAGACTGCTTACTATCACTCTCGCTGGCTCTCACTGTCTAACACAGTCTTTTTCTTTCTCTTTTCCATTCTTGCAGTATCCCCAAGTGGGGAGACTCTGGTTTACAATAGGATTAGAAACACCATCCACGGTGGAATCGGTCAGGCTGAGTTGTTAGTGTTGCTGCAGGTGTGTTAATTGGCAGATAGATCACATGGGCAGCAGGAGGTAAAAACATGTCTAAAATCTGAAGAACCTTTCATTGAGTGCTATGAGATGTGTTTCTTATTTGAGACCCACAAAGCTCATCAGTAAATATGACCATGAACTTCTTTCAGTGAATTTTTTTATTTATTGATTTATTTTTTTATATAAACATGTAAGAATAGAGTAAAAGGATCCACAATCCTGTGTGCATGCATAAATAGGTGCATAACATGTATGAATGATTCATAGCTGAAGCCAATAGCATTGCATTATTTATGTACAGTGTCGAGCAGCTGGTCGGCTCATCCGTGAGGATTGACGTTTGACATGCAGGGTTGGGATGCAAAGGTCCAAAGTACTGATGCTCAGGGGGTTAAATGCCAAAGCCCAACGGACCCCCTGATCCCTCAAGTTCTTGCCCCAGAATTGCCTCCACTAAGGCATCTCATCTCAGGGAGCACTGCTTCTTTCCTGAAAATAAAGCTGCATGCTTGAGGATCCAGAATGATGTGTTGGCGTTACCCAAGACTGAGTTTCATATTTCTGCTTCCTCATGGGGATAATGCAGGTTGATAATCACTCTGTATTCGTAAAGCAGATGATCCTTTTCATCTGATTCATTTTGACCTGAATATATAAACTTTATTTTAAATGGTTCAGCTGTCCTAAGCCCTGATCTATGAAAGACGTGTGCTCAAAGTCAGAGGTTTATTTGTGCTCAAGAAGTCACTTAGTGTCTCTTTTCCCCTCATTTGGTCTGGGGAATACAGGATGAAGGCAGGGTGTGTAGATGTAGACCTAAACAGCAGGGGCACAATTTGTGGCGCTTCGAGCTGTATCGGAGATGATCTTTCTCTTTTTCTGTGCAGGTCTTTGGCTCTGCTGATAAACTCTCTTCAGTAAGGTAAGCTGTAGATATGTTTATAACGATGTGATTTCATGTGCTTGCATTATCAGATTAACTGGATTTGCTTATTATGACCTTAAGCTTTAAATAAAAAGGATCATGCATAAATGCTTGAAATGCTTGTTTTTTAGACTAATATAAATTCTGTATATGCTAGGGAAGAATGACATTTCAGAACCATATTGGTTATCAGATGATGCTTAATTTTATAGATTTTTTCATGACTCTTTGATGAATAGCAAGGTTAGAAGAACAGCATTTATTTTTAAATCGAAATCTTTAGTAGCAATGAAAAAGTCTTTTACTGTCTTCATCTTTTAATGAATCCTTGCTAAATAAAAGTAGAACGATAGTATGTTTTATTGCATATACTTCCATTACATATACTGCAATTTTATGTTTAGAAAAAAATACATTAAAAAAATATTTTTATATTTAACATCTTAAAATGAACACTACAATATAATGTTGTGATGCATAAATTGACTTATATTTTTTATGCTTTAGAGAATATAATTTTGATAACAACCAGAATATTTATATTGGTGCATCCTTATTTTAATGCGCATCATAAAGAAAGGAATAGGATGTGACTATTTGGGACATTAATTCATTCAGAAACGGAGCGAGTACAGGTTTTTCATCCTAACACTAATAAGTTTGACTGCATTGAAAAAAGAGATAGAAAAGCTCTAATAAAATACAGACACACAATGTAAAACAGACACACAGTGAGCTCCAGCAGTGGGAGGAGTAGTCATAATGGGGGGAGCAGCCATCTATATCAAAGGTGAGCCATGGGATCCTTTGATACGTTCATGCTATAGCAGCATAAACTCCGGTCCCTTTGATATCTTCATGCAGTAGCAGCATAAACTCTTCCCTCCATTTCCGATTGCTCCCAGGCTGAATGGAAAATATCACATCTTCATTTTTTTTCTGCTTTGAGGTGGTTTCATCTGTTCAGGCAACATCTTGTCTCTGTAGTCAGTTTGAAGTGTCTGCAGTGTAATAGAGGCACAGCATTCATGCAGAGATTGTTTAAATCCCTTCCGCTCATGTGTTGAAACGGTGTTCAAACCAAATATGAAACCAAATATTTCTCTCTTCAACCCCTCTCCACCTTTCCTCCTGTCCTTTCTCTTCTCGTCATCTTCCAACTACATCTGACACCTCTCTTACCCCGCTGAGGATGTCTGCTGTCTCCGTCTGCCAGTCTTGTTTCTTTACAGGAGAGGATGTTATTGAAAAAGACACATTTGTAAAGAAGGCTATATCGTATGTTTAGCTTATTACTTTTGGTTTCCCTGCGCTGTATATTTTTTCTTTTCTCTCTCTTTTTTTTTCTTTGTGCTGTAGCTGCTAATGTGGCTTTGTAATTTATGGTAGGTTCGGGCAGAGCTGTTTAATGCCCCCTCTGCCATCAGAAGCCTACATGAGCGCCTGCAGAGATTCATCTGTGAGGAGCATCTAAATATGAAACAAATGAAATGCAGCAGCAGGAAAAACAACATCAGGACTGATGATTAATGCGATTTACTCAGCCAGCAGACCTGTAAGTTTCCTCCACCAGTCCCTCGCTCAGTCACTCACTTGCTCTCTCGCTAACCGTGGGATGGAGCTTGTATTTTTAACGGCCTCCCAGATGGGCACCAAGTGTGAGTGCAGGTTTGAAGGCTGTGGCTGGTAATTGCGGAACTGCAAATGGATTTCTGTAACACAAGCTGTAGTGCATTCAGTGTTGTTTGATCCACATGCTCAATCACAGGCTGAAGGGTGACCTCCAGCACGGGGCCATTCTGTCTTTGTGTTTACCCAGGGCAGGGTCTGACTCCTCCCCTCTCCTTAAAGCCTCTGGCCCTCTGCCGTGCATCTCAACCAGAAGCCGGCGGTCATGTTAGCTCACGCGCTCTGACTCTGTCGCACTGGATCAGCTGCCAGTGAATGCGGATCTTTCTCATGTCTTGTTCCTACATTCATGACTGTGTACTACTATTGTCTCCATATGGCAGTGTGCTTATAAGCAGATCTCATAGATGGGCTCGATGCCCAACAGGCTCATCTATCCCAGCTTGCTAATGGCTTAACTGGATTGGCCGGTTCCCCACACGGGCTGATCAGAGCTCATAACGCTGATCACCTCCATTGATCCGATTGATCAGGACTCTGTCGATAAGAAAGCCACTGTGCTGTTCCTTTCCCTAACGTGTCCTGGGGGGGTTGCAGACACAGACTGTCGCTTCGCACATATGGGCCACCTGAGGATACACGCGAGGTAATGGGGTGAATGAGGGGGAAAGAAGCTAAACTGAAAGCTGGTTTAAGACAGATGAAGTGAAACTGAACCTGAGACGCAGTGTCTGGTTATTGATGGGCACTTCCTGTCATCAGTATTGGTCTCTTGTCGTCTTAAACCAACATACGGCCCTGTTACTAATCAGCTAAGATAAACTGCAAGCACACAATCAGTCCCGCATTGACCTGGCAATCTCTCATCCAAGATTTGTTTCGAAATATATAAATACGCTAATCAGTGCATCTTGTAGAAGACAGCTGCTTGGGTTCTTCATCATTTCGTATTCTGCCATCGTTCTTGCTTCAGTTTCAAAATTTACTTAGTCTTTCTAGTTTCTCTGCCCAATTTTGCTAATGAAGTGAGATTTTTAGAAACTGGGATACAATCCAAATGAGACCTTTTCCCCCTCACTGTGTTGTGTTGGTTTTTTTTTATTTTTATCTTCATCCCGCCACCTTTCTAAAATATGAGACTTTCTGCATCAAAACTTGCTCTCCTTGATGAGGCACTCGCCAAATTCATTTCCTGCCTGCTATGATTGATTAATTGATGTTGTTAAATGGCTCCTTTGGTAATGGCTTTTCTGTATGGCTTCCAAAGCAAGAGCCAAACTAAAGCGCAGTCTGTCGCGGTCCCTTACGGCCAGAGCAGCTCAGTCTTTTCTGTTCTTTGGTTATTAGCTTGCCGTGTTACATCACCGGGGCTGTGCCAGAGCTGACATCACTCAGCTGTGCCCTAATGGAGCAGGTTGGCTCTGTTTATTTTGTTTAAGTGCAGGTCAAGGCACTGTGTAGTTTTGACAAGTTGGACGCCTGCCTGCATTCAGCCATGGAAAGAAGGGACTACTCCAGTGTTTGGCTTCTCGTTCCCGTTGTATTTAAGCAGGTGGTGTCCATTTTCGTTGATCAGCCTTTCAGGCTGTGTTATGGCTGGCTGTGCTCTTGTGGATCTTGGAGAGAAGGAAACCAGAGTTAGGTCAGACTGGGTTCACACAAGTGACAGGTTATATTAATCAAGTCACTCTCATTCAGGGCCTCTTAGTTTGTTAGGTCAGTAGCACAGTATACTCATACATCAGTTTAATTAAATTAAATAAAATTCATATAATTATTATACATGTAGAATTGTATATTTTTCAGCATTAATTACCCATAAATGTCATACTCGCAGCATATGGGTTTGTTTGCCTATGATCAGTAAATTGAAAGTTTCATCTGTGAGGAGCATTTAAATATGAAACGAAAAGAAATGTTTATAATTGTGTATTGTAATTATCATTGTGTATGTGTAATGAATATTATAATTGTATATTACCATTATTTTATATTATATTGATACTATTAATGTACAACAATACTGTTTAATATTATAAAATGTTATGCTTTATAATATTTTATAATATTATAAGAATTTCAATATACATTTATACATTCTTATAACAATTCTTTCACTCATTAATCATTGAGAAATAGTATTGTTGTTAGATAGGTATAGTGTTTTATTATTTTATAGACTAGAATGCTGTAATAGTTTACCCCATTATAAACAAAATGAAGCAAACTGCTTGATTTAGTAGTATGGAAAAGGTTGCTGTTTATACATATATATATATATATATATATATATATATATATATAAGAAAAAACAATTGTTATTTTGAGTGGCTGTAAATCTGTTGTGTGTCTCTTTTTTTATTGGTATTGAATTGTCTAAACGTATAATGTATTATAACTCTTTACATTTTTGTGCGATTTTCAATAGATTCTACCTTGTCATTCCAATTCAAATAGCAATTTAGCAAATGGGCCAGTTGCAGTAAATTGCCAATTCAATTCATATTCTAACTCACGAATTGGTCAGGAGCCAGTAGTTAAATTCAGAATTTCAGCCAACTTTAGTAGCAACACCCTGGCAACCACCCAGAACCCCTTTGGCATCATGGCAGCAAGCTTTACATGTGCAAAGCACCACTTGCAACATTAGATTACACTGTACTCCAAGACTTTTACATTGTTTTCATGCATTCTATGTAAATAGGATGCTTTGGGCAAGACTTCCTGCAAATGTTTAAGAAATGCATTGAGCATTCAGTCTATACTCAGGTTTTTTTTTCTGATGGAAATGGTGCCCTGAAGCTTTAACTTGCAACAAGTTCCATCACACATCTTTGCCATAAGTCACACGCACACATACACCCCACACATGCCCGTGATCCTGCCATAATGAGTGTGCGCCCCCGTCCGCTGAGGTTCGGTCTCATTAGCTTTGCACTAATGGAGCCCTACAGGTCTGGCCGCACTGACTTCTCCAGCACCAGGCTAATGGTAACCCATCATGATGGCTATTGCCTGACGGACAGCTGGCTGGCTGACCTTAACTGAGACTGCATCACCGGGGTGAATTCATGTCGCTTACACTGCTGCTGTCATTATTGGTGACTGTGCACGAGGGGGTAATTTGTACTTGGCTTGCTTGAGAATTAAGAGCAGCGATGAAGAAAGAATGATGGAGAAGAAAAGGAAGTCATCTGAACCAAGGCCTCTAGGGTTGCTGCAGTGCAGATGGTCTTTTTAGAGAGGAAACTGTCATTTCTCTCTCTTTCTCATTCTGGATATTTGTCAGTGTCACCCACTGCCCTGCTTCCCCTCAGCTATCACCACAGAGACAGGAAGACACCATTGGCGAGGCCCAGACATTGGGTGTGAGCTGAATCTGTCTTAGTCAGTTTATGTGTGTACATGCATGCCCGTGTTAGGGCGTCTGTTTGTGTGGAAAATGGTATTTGTTGCATGCCGCAGACCTGAGTAAAGATGACATTTTAAACTCTCTTTTCAATTTGCGTTTGTCTCTGGCAGTGCCTGTATGTTAAAGGTAGGAAAATCAGGGGCAATCGTATGTGTGCTTGTTTGTATGTGAGTGAGGAACGCTCGATGTCGTTGATTGCATGCTGCTGAAAAGCTGAGATGGCATGATTCCAGCTACTTTGAGTGAGACTGCGAACAGTGCAAGTCTGGGAAAGAAAAAATACACCATACTTCATCCAGACACTCAATCACTGCATCAGCTTTACGTTCACAACATGATGTTACAAGACTTCATCAGTCCACCAGCTGCTCTCTGCTACACCTTTCAAACAAGTGATAAGCAACTCAGGTTTGCACAGCTCCAAGTTTTATTTTTTGCTAAACCTTTTCTTTCACCAGTAAATGAAAATGTACTGATCCACACGTCTTTCTGCAGCTCTGTGTGCTGAATAGAATAAATTGTAAGTCATTATTCAGAGAATTGAGAGCTATGGTGAAAAAAAAAAATCATTTTCTTCTACTATTAACTTGCTTTGCTAGTATTTTCACTGGCCATACCAGATTGAGTATTAACAAAACAATGCATTTCAAGTATTTCAGTTTTTTTTTCTTTCTTTACAAAATAGAAATATTCAGCAACCTGTAAATTATACAGCTTAATGTTAAAACAAATTTAATTGCTCTTTTTCAGTAAATATACATTAAATTAATCGCAAATGACAGTAAAGACTTTTATGTTGTATCGTCTAAGAAATATAAAATATTTTTATTTCAAACAAATGCTGTTCTTTTAAACCTTCTATTCATCAAAGAATCCTGAAAACTTGTATCACAGGTTCCAAAAAATTATTTATAATGAACATTATTAATAAGAAGAAATAATTGCTTAGTGAATTCTGAAGGATCACGTGACACTGAAGACTGGAGTAATCGCTGCTGAAAATGTAGCTTTACCATCCTCCATTTAATATTAAAAAATATATATAAAAAAATAGGGAACACTGTTTTGACTATTTCAAATAAATGCAGGCATTGGTGTGTGTGTTTATTTCAAAAACATTTTACAAATCTTAGTGACCCTAAACATTGTGAACAGTGGTGTAGATAAATTTTGTGTGCCACAAGTTGTACTCGAGCATCTTTATACATGTAAGTGTTATACAAAGGCAAATAACATATACATGAACGCTTGCAGTTTGACTTGAACCCCAGCTGGCACACAGTGACGATGGGAACTGCTGAGTCATTTATAGACCGGCCAACCGTCATTGACTTTCCCTCCTCAAACGGAGTAACCTGATCTGATCCTAAAATGTGAATCCAAAGCCATCGCAATTTGAAGCTGTGTTTTTTCCATGGGCTCAACTTAACACCAGCACAACTCTATATATCTACCAGCTTTACAATTGCAACTTTACACCAACAGCACAGCTTCATCTTACCTTGTCACTCCAGCAGCTGCTCTGAGCGGGGGTAACCAAACACCAGTGCACTCCCTCTTCTCCACATCAAGCTCAGGGGGAATTTCAGCAGTGCCTCAGTCTAATATGACTTCAGTGTTTGGTGTTTATGCTCAGTAGATTGATGTTTTTGAGAATGGCATGTCTTACAGCAGACGCCTGCCATTGGCATTATACATAGATGTGATGGCAAAGCAGCCCACACTGTGTTTTATGCTCTTTTCAATATGTAGGAATCCTAACAGATGGCCGTTTCTTACTTCAGATCAGTATAAAGTTTAGCAGGAATGATACAGCCACTCGCTGCGCTTCCTCATTGACTTTCCCTCACTCCTTCTTTACTTTGTGTGAGCAGCATATGGAGCATGTAGAGAGCAAGAGCGAAACAGAACTGATATGTGAGGCTGAGTGATTACTCTGCTGTGCTGGAAAGCCGAGAGCCGTTCGTAATGACTGCCTGCAGCTTAATCGCGTACAGGAACATTCAGGATCTGTTTCCACCAGAAGGACGAGTGGAGCAATGAAACCGCCAAAGAACGAGAGACGCAGAATGCATGCGGGGACCGAGAGAAAAAGAAGGTAATGGGGAGAAGAGACGCCCAGAGGGAGGGAAAATAGGAGATGAGGGTGCGGGAAGTGTCAACGCTTCTCTGGGGAGCAGGAAGAATGGAGAAGGGACAGATCAGAGGAAAAGATAGATGAAGGAACGCTATCTGAGATGTTTCCTGCAGTTGGCCATCTTACAAGGGCTTTGTTGAAGGGTGTAAACACAGCAGTGATAATAGCTTTAGGCTTGCAACTAGAGACGGATGAAGCCCAGTCCATGCTGACAGGGGTAACGTCTGCAAACTGCCAGAAGTTTCTCAGGCCATTATGGTTTGGTAGAAGATGCTGTCATAAACAGTACACATAGTCAGTCAGGTGCACACATACAGACAGAAAGTAATGTTCAGTCACAGAATCCCAAACACAAATGGAAAGTAAACTGACCCACGGGATTGCAGTTCTGGAGTGAAAAATAGAGATGGGATTTTTAAGGAATTTGACGAATCTGGTTCAGGTTCCACTTGATTATTACTTCCTCTTTATAATAATATAATGAATATAATAATGCTATTTTGGGTAAATCGTGTTTTTTTTTTCTTTTTTTTATAGGACTTTTAAAAAGTATTATATTTTAAACTAAATTAACAATGTTAAGCCACTTTATTTAATATGCATCCTATATATCTATCTCACAGGTCTTTGTTAGTGCAGTAAATTAACGTTAACTACTTGATTCATTTCGAGTATATCCTGACTACAGTAATGATTTCCACTGCATTGAGTTAAGAACTGCTCTTACTGATTTTGTCAATGAATAACTATTTAGATCAAACAGATGACTGATTTGTAAGTCATTGAGTCATTAATAAGAACCAGCTCATAAAGATATTTTATCTGATTCAATAGATAAATCTGATTGAACTGTTTATGCATTGCATGTTAATTACATGAACATACTATATTTGATTTGGTTAAGGGCAGTTGTATGTAATAATGCATAATTTAAAGTTTTTACTATAGTATGTACACGTGTAACAAAGGGCACTGTAAAATAAAGTGTTACTGTTCTCTTTGTATTATTTTGTACTATGTATGTAGGCTATTTCACATAACATTCATTTCAGACTGCCAGTTCACAACTCTAAGGCATAATTTCTTTCGTAGTGGAACTGCAGATTCAGCAGCAGCATAAAGCGGTGTGGGAAATACTGTCATTTTAGTATAGCATTCAGGCTGCATAGTTGGAATAATGCAAACCTTCAAGAACAGCTAACAGAACAGAAAAGCATAAATCATCATTCAGTTGCAGTCATTTGTACAATAAAGTATTCTTGAACCTTATGAAGAATGACTATGGCATTCCCATTCAGACGTGATGATCCCAGTGCAGAGAGACCTTGCACTTCTCAGTCACCATCAAACAAGAGGGATTGTCTGTGCCTTTGTTTGTACTGGTGGTCATGCTCTGTGATGTGGTCTGTGTGTCCTTGTTAGCGATAGACATGCTGCGCTGATATAGCAGTCTGTCTGTCTATCTATTCATCTTTGTCTGACAGTCTCACTATATCCACCCCCAGAGAGTCTGTCGTTTTCAGTTTTCTTCCAATCAGTGTCATGAGACCCCAGCTTCCACTGCTAGTTTTATCATGTACCACTTCTAATAACATATTTTTGTTTTAGGCGAAGCATATACTTCAATCCAAAGGCTCAGTGCCTTTCCCACATTTGAATTTTTGTAGTTAGTATTGTGTTGTCAGTGTCATTGGCAGCTAATCTTCTTGATGTCAGCTTGGAAAATCTTGTGGTTGTTTTTGCTTTGCTTTGCACAAGAGGGGAAAGAGCTGAAAAATATGCACAGTAGAGACAATCTTTGGAGAACCTGCGTAGGTCATTGCCTACTGCCCAGCCATTGCCGAGTAAATTCAGTGTTCACATTTGTGATGACCATGACCAGACTGTTAGGCGTTAATCAAATTAGAATTTTTGTCTTGGCGTCTGCTAAACTTGCCTTCCAAGTGTTGTTGATATGGTGTATAGCAAGTTGGTTTACATCTATGGCTTTTGTTGCAGACCCTTACAGGCCTTCTGACTTGTGTGCGCTGTGCTTTAGGGTGTGTTGTTGTAGTTCCAACTTGCTGTTTGTGAGAAAATACAGGCTTATTTGATATCTGTTTCATTGGTGTTATTGTTTTTGAAACCCTGACATCTCTCCTTCATTTGATCTCTTTCTCTGTCTGGCTCTCTCGCCTGCAGGCTGATGATCGTCATCAGGATCTGCAGGTTGTTTTAGTGGCGATGACAGTCGTTCATTGTGTTGTGGGGCTGGTGAGAGAAAGACTGCAGCTGAGAGAGCAAAGCAGGGATGTTTAAGGGATTTGTGGAAGGAGAGGTTGTGTTGTAGATTCATGCTTGTATGTCACAGTGTCCTTAAGTGTTGAGCTGCATACTGTTCATGTGTGTATGTCTGATAGCATCCAAAGTGTGAGACTGATTGTTTGAGATGTGAATGGTGTCGCTAGTAGGGACTTGGTGAGTACTGAATTCACTGCCAAGTGCCAGTGAGACAACTAAGCAGATGGAGAGGGGAAGATTCTCTGTTAGAGCCGTTAACCGCAGGCCAAACCAGGACAGGCCTGTGTGCGTGCCTGGCATTTTTTAGGAGGTTGATCAAGACAGAAGGTGCACGTTGCAGGTTCACTCTCTTGTGTTCACACTAACGGCTCCCCATCTGTCTTTAAGCTTCGCTCTCACTCTCTTCCTTAATGAGACACCTTTCTCTTCTCCACTGCAGCTCCGCTGGAGAAACAGAGATGCTCCAGTTACTGGCCTTTTTGAAGGCGAGCAGTTCAACAACAATCAGCTTTGTACCACTTATTTGTGTTACCGCAGTGGTGCTCAGCCTTGCTTCTGGAAGTCTACTTTCCCACAGATTTCAGATCCAGCTTTAATCAAACACACCTAAACTAGCTAATCAAGGTCTTTGGGTTCACTTAAAAATTTCAGACAGGTGCTTACAGCAGGACCTGCACTAAACTCAGCAGGAGTGTTGATCTTCAGGACTAGGATAGATCACTGCTGTCTTGAATGAAAATAAAGGCACCTGCCTTGCTTCCTAGGAAACCGATTTGGTTTGAGAAAGGCTTTCAGAATTTGAGTAGGTTTTCTGTGACAAATTAGTGAATATTTAATGAATATACGATGCCTACAAGATCGAAAAAATGTTAAAAGTGGACATTTTGCGCTTTCAGCTTCTGCCAAATGTCATGTTTGTATGATTTTTTTTTGTATGTCTCTGTTCCTTACAACCTCTTTGTACTGTCTGTAGACTTTCTCAGGTTTTGAGCACAAGCCAAGAGTCTGTGCAAAGTACCGCAGCCGTCGTTAATAAGTCTCTGTCTGCTAGGCTGCCGCGTGCCATCTCTGAGCGATGCCGCTATCAGCGGCAGCATTGACTTGTCTCAGTCTCATTTGAAACACTGTCACTTGTCATTCTAAGAGTAATGACAGTACTATAATGAGAGAGGGTGTTCGCCTCTCAATCAATTCTACCCTAATTAGTGTTAATGCAACGCCAAAAAAACCCTGCAGCTCTCTTCATCACTGCCAGCTCCACCTCTCTCCCTTTTCTCTTTGGTCATAAGGCAATCGAAACAACATCTTCATCACTTCTGCACTTGTACATAATGTAACAATAGATATTGTGAAGTCTCGCTGGTGTCCTGGCCTCTGTTCTAGTTATGGCTCACAGCACCACAATGACCAATTAATGTTCCCTGACACAATCAGAGCATTTGCCTCATGAATTATGGGAATGGCGTGGAAACCAATCACTATTCCCTCCCTCCATAATTTCTTCTTGTTGCTACAGATGGCCCTTTTTTTTTTTTTTTTTTTTTTTATATAAAGAGCAGCGTCTCACATCACATAACACAATTTACAATCATATAACAATATACTGTGATAGATTTTTCTCTCAATATTGCGTTGGCCTTTGTATTGATATGTTTTACGTGCTAATTCTGTTTTTGCAGCTGGGGAGTCCCTCCGTGTTGTGTACAACATCAGAGTGATGCTAATGTAGTAGACATTGACCTTCAGCTCCAGGAAATCATTGCTTCCAGGCAAGATGCTCCCGTTGGTCATTAGGACACTTGACTTACGGTTAGATAGAGCTTTATAAATGTACCATACTCTTCAAAAATTGTACTTTTTTTTTTTTAATGTTTTTGAAGGAAGTCTCTTGTGCTCACCAAGGCTGTGTTTATAATGAAACCAGTAATATTCTGAAATATTATATACTTTTTTATATATTATAATCTTCAGTATCACATAATCCTTTAGAAATTATTCTATTATGCTGATTTGGTGCTCAAGAACTATTTATGATTATTATCAGTGTTGGAAACATTTTTGTGGAAAGTGATGAGATTCAAA
Organism: Carassius carassius; assembly: GCF_963082965.1. NCBI lineage: Eukaryota > Metazoa > Chordata > Actinopteri > Cypriniformes > Cyprinidae > Carassius > Carassius carassius. The sequence continues at coordinate 19,820,824 of NC_081768.1, forward strand.
TAATAAATACCATTTTGTGGTTCTTTAGTGTGTCATGATGGATCGCTGTAGTGCCTCAGTTCAAGCAGCACATGAACCGATCAGCTCTTCCTCTTTACCAGTTATAGCATGATATAATCATGAATGCACATAGAAGGTATCTTGTTTCAGATGGAAAGACACAAATTGAATTTTCAAATTGAAGTCCACTGACGTTAATCTACTCTGCTGTCTGGTTTGTGTGTTGGACAAAATAGCAGAATTATGATTGGTCAGATCGCCTGTCAATCAAGCTCACAGACTGGCAAGGGGTCAGTTGAATGCATCCTTGCTAATAAAAAAACAGAGCAAGGGTTATGCTCCACAAGTTACTTTCACACCTGAAACTTGTTATATTGGGATAAAATTGCTCTATTTTTTAATCTTTACCCCTAAATATAGCACATCTGTTGTTTACACATGGAACAGCTGTTTGTCTTTTGTTTGCCTGCTACCATTCATACATCAGCACCAAAATTAGCTGCAAATATTGTTAGTAAAAGAGTCTCTAACTCTTGAAGTAATATCTTCATCAGTTCAAATGGAAAAAAGTTCTATCATTTCAAGGTCTGTCCGATTTGACAACAGTTTCTTCCCACAACATATTTACCTTGTATAGTCGTGATCTCTCACTACAGGCTTAAAATTACATGTAGTGGGGTAATTCTGTCAGAACTTTGTGATTGGCTGAAACTTAGTAGGTGCTCAAACCATATATTTGTCTGTCAATTTTGTCAGACCTGATGTGCTGGCATTTTGAAAAACAGATCATTTTCACATATTACCTCTAAATGGAGTTTATATGATCTTGTATGTAAGTGCCTGTATTGCCTATCTTAAGGTGAACAAAATAAATCTATCTCAAACTTTGAGCCTAATTTGAGTGACTGCGTCAGAGAGAGAGAGAGAGACACATATCTTAAATTATTTGAACGGCATTTCAGATCTGTACATAGTCAGCCTCGATTCCTGTATATCTCTATCTCCATCTCTGTGCTTCCTCCTTCAATGTCACAGTTTGAATTATCTCCCTCCATGGGAACATCTCAATGTGTTTTGCTGTGAATGCCAAACACTCAATCACTGTTCTGTTTCCTTCCTCCTCTGGTCTCTAAAGTAATAGGATTCCTCATCCGGCATGACTCTCACTGGCCTAATTGGAGCAAGAAAGGATGGCAGACGGTTTACAATCAGACAGGAAATGCTCAAGCGACACTCCTGAAATAGCAGGTTCACAAATGGAAATTAAGACCAAATTTACTTGAGGCCAAACGCAAATTGGACTAGTGCATGAATATAAATGTGCTACAGTAGATGTGGTGATATGAGCTTGAAGAGATGGGCTGATCTGCTGATGAGTCGACAGCGGTTATTATGCGCTGATAACAGTCCTTGTGTAAAACACTTACACGGCCGTATTGATTCTGCCATCACTGTAATGAGGAGAGACAGTTACAGTCTCTCATTTCTCAGTCTTGCTCCTTATGACGTGAATCAGTATGTGGTGAATGTGGCTCTAGCGGAGACCTTGATCTACTAAACATTAGCACACTGATGACTCAATTTCCTCTGACATGATTATGTGGTTGCATATTAAGACGTTTTTAGCGTCACTGTATATCAGGACTGATATCATAATTTGTTTGTTGCACGTCGTTGTAGCTTCATTGTAACTATTAAAAAATAAAGTACCATCATGAAATATGCATTCATCCTCCATTTCTGCTGTCTTGAGAGACTGAAGAAAACACAGCATTTCCAGTAAATGCATATAGTGAGTAGTTAATGCTCTCTTTGTTACTGTGGATTGTGTGATTTTTCAGAAGTGAATGTGTCAGTGCCATGGAGTGATTTTTAGCAATGATGCGGCCCTTGAAATGTCTGATTCACTAAATATATGTAGCTCACACTAGGATTGTGACATAGAGGAAATTTTCACACTGGTATAAAGTGCTATGCAATGAATCGAATGTGAAAAATAGGAATATATAGGAAATGAATCGCCTGTGATTTTGAACGCAATTTTGTGTAGCTTTTCAGTGTACTAATCAGTAATCTAGCGGCTTTACTGACTAGATGCGGATGAATTTTTTTTGCACAGCCCTACCGGTATATCAGCTTGCCACAAAACCAGTATAACCCCCGTCAGGGCTTTGGACAATTTCAGTTTCTCTTTCGAATTTGCAATCTTGGTGTCATGTAAGAAAAAATAATTGTCTGTTGTGTTTACACCTTTACACTTTAGTTTAAAGGTTTACACTTTAGTTTACACTAGTTTCTAAGACACTCTGTTATTTTATTTATAAGTTATACTTTTTAATTTTTTATACTCTACACGAGGAACAAGCCTTAAGAAATAAGTGGATTCTTAGCAAGTTGTGTGCATTTTGGTGGCATAGAGTGCAGGAGTGGTAGGCAACCCCTTAGGCCTACAGTAATGGTTTAAGCCTAGTGCTCAGCAGCCAATCATGCTCTCATGTTCAAACTGGTCAAAGTTGCCGGATTGCTTAAAAGAATGTAAAATTGATATCTGAGATCACACATTGTTTTCGTGTAGAATCCACTTTGATTACATGTTGTTTGCGTTGCCAATTACATGTACATTTTTCACACTTAAATAAAACTTTAAAAAACATGTATTTTACGTGTAAACAACGCATCCTTAAGGTGTTGACATGTTAATATTTGTGTGTTTTGGAGCTACATGGATTTCCATACACTGAAAGTACCTCTCTTATTCATGACTTGTCCACTGTCTTGGATCAGTTTTATTTTAATTTTGTTTATGTACTATTACAGTATTTATTCATATTTTAAATGAGCTTTTATTTTCAGATTTTCAGTTTTTCATTTTAAGTTTAAAGGTTTAGTAATTTTGCTATTGGCTTTTTCTCTTGTTGTAGACTTTTGTCTTTATTACTTTTTCTAGCTTTCATTTTTTATTTTAGTTTTAGTCATTTTATTGCTCGAACTAAAAGTTATTCAGTTAGTAGCCAAAGAAACACTTCAAATTTTTCTGTATATATTTTTTATGTTCTAGTTTTACCAATAATAGATATATTTTTCAACTTTTACAAAACTTATATCAATAGTTGTACAGTAGTTTCAACTTTTGTTTTTAAAATCCACTAGGTTCACCCCTTTCAGTTTTAAGTACATAATCTATGGATGTGGCTTTGATCACGGTGCTCCATGTGTTCATGTTTTGTGTGGGTGTCCATGTGAGTTATACCTCCACTGTGTCTCTGCTTCATTCCCACTGAGTGGTTTAATGAGACAAGAGGGGCCAAACCCCAGTGTGTGTGACTCCGTATCTCCACAAGAAGCATGAATTAACCATGACTACACCAGCGGCACTCCAGTCAGTTTGTATCAGGCAGAATAGAGCGCAAGTTACTCATTATTACCTCTCTCTCCAAAGCTGCCCCTATTTTTTTGACCTCACCTTATTCTCTCTATGTGAGAAACAAGCATTTAGACAAAACATTCTGTCTGTCATTAAGCATCAGTGACTGTCTCATCCCTCTTCTCATGAGCCGAAGCTTCATTGCTTAATCCTATAATTTAAAACTTGTGTGTGTGAGTGGAGCGCAGCTCCCTCTGAGTGTATCTTGCTGTAGGGTAATGCTTCTACCCTGATGCGATCTGACACATTGAACCGCTGCGTCTCAACTGCCGCACCATTACCTCCACACAGAGCGCTCAGTCGCTTCCCAAAGAGATGGGAGGGAGGAGATGATGGAACTTCACTAAAGTTTGGAGGACAGAAATCTATTGTTTTTATTTTTTCCCCTCCTTGTGAAGCTCCGAGTCACTCACAGTTTTCTTCTGAATAACAAGTTGTCAGTCTTTAATCAGCATGTTCCATAAATTTTGGCTCCGGGTGTCATCTTGATCTCTGCTCAGTGGAATCAAAGTGTTTGCAAGTGGGATGCGTCATCGCAAAAGCTCCTTTTTTTGTGTGTGCGCGCTTTTGCAAGTGTGTCTAATGTAGCAGTGAGTCAACATGTTCTCTCCGGCTCAGAGATTTCTCAGCGGGAAGTCTCGTCTCCTGAGCAGTGCTGCATTAGAGAGGAGCAGAGCAGTTTGGTGCATTTAACCCAATAAACGCGCACGAAGTGAGCAACCACCCCTGCCTCTTTTACTTTGACAGAGAGACATGAAGAAGGAATGGAGAGAGAGAGAATTTATAAGATCAAATATTGGGATTTTCATAGTGTTTATCCATATTTATTGTAGTAGGTGAGCACTAAATTTAAATTACTTCTACAAATTTTTCTTTTCATTTTCTGCTAATTTCCACAGTTAATTCAGCCTTAACATACAGATCCCAACATACATGTATGTTGTCTATTTTTGGGCATGGTTTATAATTTTTGAAAAATAAGAATCTTTTTACATGCTGTAGATGATGTTGTGTTGATACTCGAACATGCACAAGCCAGAAGACAGGGCTGTGAAAATTGGTTTAGCTGTGTAGGGGTGCAACATTGGGGGGGCTTTTCCAGCAGATGGGACCCCTAAGCCCCTCCCCCCCCCCACCTTGTTTGAGTGCCACATTTTGCTCTGTATTCACCATAAAAATTGGGTTATTGCTCTCCAGCTGAGAAAGCAAGATACAGTGCTTGTCATTGCAGCAATTCATTTACTCAGAACCAAAGCCTAGAAGTAAACCTCATCTTAACCTAAAACCTTTTTGCTGCTTTGAGCACTGCTGTTTACCAAGTCTAGTTTGTTTCGAGATGTGGTGTTCTTATTTTTCTTTACTTTGTGCAATTTTCCGTTTGCACACGCACACAACAGCATCGCTGCTCATTTAAAAAATGCCAGCGGTTTACTGTTAAGGCCCTTTCACATGATTCATCTCGACGGTTCCCGTTGCATTGAGCTACAGCGTTAGCCCCGGCACCGTGTTGTGCTCTGGTCAACCGTTGTAATGTGACACTTAAAGTTCAAACAATTCCAGTTTTGACCCTGTTTGCTGCTGACCTTTTGAAGCGCAGCCAGTTATTACCAGACAATTTACATGACACATTGTTGCCTAGCGCCTGTGCAAAAATCAAAAGATAGAAAAATATCTCTACATCAGGTTGTACAACACAACATTAGGGGAGCATCTTGACATTCAGAGAATAATCATCATATTGCATATATTAGTTATTTATTTGGATTTTATGGCTAAATTGCCCTTTTTACCATGATAAGGCACTGTGAATAACCATTAGCAATAATACACACTTTCCTATCTGGTTAATGGTATAAGTTTAGAGCACACACACATACACACACACACATACAGTATCTCAGACCTTTGCCTCTTGCGTTAACTTGGATTATCATTAATCTGCCTTTTAAAAACGCTGCCCTTGGGTGCCTAATATTTGGTGCTCAAAAAAAATAAAGGAGAAAGACAGCAGGGAGTGAAAACCTCCATGAATATTTTCATCAGGTAATCCTTGGTCTCTTGGGCTTGCCTCCCATTGCTCTAGTCATCCTCTTGAGTTGCATCTGTCTGGTCTTTGGTTTAATCCAACCGGCCTGTGATTAGCCGGGGCCTGTCGGAGTATGGGGCTGGATTAGTCTCCCGCCCCGTCAGACGCTTGCGCCATCAGTCCTCTGCCTTGAGCCTCAACATGGAGCTCTTATCTTTCCCAGATGCTGATTATGGGCTGTAACAGACCACACTGGCAACATGGCCTCAGGGCAAGAGAGAAGGAAGGATCTGTGCTAGTGGAATATGACTCAGGTTGTTAAATTGGCATTAGAGACAGACCTCCACCTTAGCTAATGAGGGGCTTGGAGAGGTGCTTATTGTCCTTGTTGGTTTTATTGGGTCAAATTTCAGTCAGACAGGGACTCCTCTAAGGCTCAAAGCCCACTATTAACCGAGTCTCAGGGTATTGCACTCAGCCTTCACTTGTTTATATGGTGAGATAGATATTAACTCTGCTCCTCAGCTCCCAAAACGCTATGGTCTGACTTGGAGGTGGAATTTAGGTGACTTCCAATAATAAAACCTCAGAAAGCCATTCGTTGGATGTCATTAAGCCTTGCCGTTAGTGCCATGTTTGGGTGTGTGAAGGGTGCAGGGTCTTTCATTGGATGGGTATTGCTGTCTGTGTGTTTGGCCCCGAGCACAATGGCATGGAGGACACATTTCTCAGCTCTCCTGTCCCTCCGCCTCTGGACACCACGCCTGGTTGGCCTTGTCAGTGTCACTGACAGATGCGCCGGGAACCTTCCACCTTTATTTATCACTGTTCTCCTCTCCTCATCCTACTCGTTTGGCCTCTTTTTTCTCTCCTTTTTCTTCCTCTGATCTGTGATCCATCTTTAATAACTTTCCTCCAAATGACCTTTCTTTTGGCATGATATATGTATGTGTGTGTGTGTGTTCGCAAACACAAAATGTGTGGTAAATGAGCCAGAACCAGAATGAGAAAATGCAAGCTCTGCACTTGCAGGTGTGAGTATATGGTGATGTATGCTCTGTTTGGATGTTTAGGCAGTGTGAAATGAGCTTGAATCTTCAACGTTGCACTTGTTTCTTTAGATAGGGACACTTTTTGTCCTGGTTTGGTTTATTTTTTTTAAATATATTTTAAAATGTAATTATTCTCTTGATTTATCCTGTGAATTTTCAGTAGCTCAATATTTTTGTAAAAAAAAAAATATAATAATAGGAAATTCAAAATAACAGCATTTTTAAAAAGAAACATTTTGTATTGTTATTAGGGATTGGTACCGAAACCCGGTATTAAACTGGCCCCGGGGCTAAATTATGAAGGACCGTAGTATCAGTAAGATCTGACGCTATCGGTTCTGCTTTTGGTACTGGAGGGAAAAAAATAATGTACTATGTATTTTTGCTTAATAATGTTATCGTGCACATTTTATCTCACCAAACATTTGTAATGTGTGATCATATTAAGACGTTTGTCTGTGGGATCCGCGAAATCTCTCATGCGCGCCGCGGAGGCTGTCTGTCAGTCACACACACACCACAACGAGCGCGGCACACGTATAACAGTGCGTAAACTCCCGCTTAATAATAAAGAGTGACGATGGCGAAGAGATTTGCTTAGTAATGTTTTCGTGCACATTTTATCTTACCAAACATTTCTAATTTGCGATATTAAGACGTTTGACTGTGAGATCTGCACACGCATAACAGTACGAAAACTCCCACTTAATAATAAAGAGTCATGATGGCAGAGAGAGCAAAACCTTCCAAAGTGTGTTTATACTTCACTAGAGTTGATGCAGACAACGCTCGTTGTCATAAGTGCAACAAAATTTTTGCATGCAAGGGCGGAAACTCAAGCAATCTGTCAAAGCATCTTTCAAAAGTGCTTTATGTGCAGACAGAGAAATGCAAAGTTTTCGACTGCCTAACGTTAGCTAGCTCGTCTCTGGTTGTTGCCCCATCTACGTCAGGTATGTATGCTAAAATCATGTTGAATCAACGTTGTTCATGTCATTTAAAATAAATGTTAATTCTCCCTGGTTTGCTAACCTTACGTAGAAATTCTGTTGATTTCTTTTGGGAGAAATGAGCGAAAGAAATTAACATATTTTCTACTTGTTTTTAAAAATCAGTATGTAAATGTAAACCATTTATTTGGCTAACTTAAATGCACAGCTCTACAAGTTAGTTTACAAAATAGCCAATGGCCACATTTTGCAACCTTTTATTATACACGCACACAAAGTACCGATAAGAATACCATTAACCCTCTGGAGTCTAAGGGTATTTTTGGGGCCTGGAGAAGTTTTGTCATGCCCTGACATTTGTGCTTTTTTCAGTTTCTTATAAATATCTAAATGGGTAAAGACTAATCTCACTGTAATCCGCACAAACTGGGCTGTAATAATATGTGAAATGCATGTATGTACATGATTGTGTTTTTGAGAAAAAAAATATTATGCGTGGTTATTGAAAAACTAAAAATGTTAAAACGCTTGAATAAGGCAAAAAAACACATAAAGAACAATGGTTCCCGGGATTTTTGAGAACTGGAGCTTGTAGCCTAGAATTTTTCTTTCTAAATGATGTGAAAATCATCTTGTTTACTCACTCACAGAAAACAATATATTGATTTAAATTTTCTAAGACACTTTTTGTTGGTAAAAGTCATATGCGAGTAGGCATCAACTACCATGAATATCATTGTGATTTACACCTGAGAAGACAAAGGCCCGCATAATGAGCTGCATAATGAGCCATTCAGTCATCTGTGCCACTGTGAGTGAGGAGTTACAAGAGAGAATGTGAGAACAAAATAAATCTATATAACTTTATGTTTGTAGTTTATTAGGAATATATTTAATTATCCCACAACATAATTTAATATCCACTTGGGGGAGCAGTTAAACAGTTTATTAGAAACAATCAAAGCTGACTTTCAAACAAATTGTTTGGCATGCTTACTCCAGTCACACAACCCTTCAGAAATCCTTTTAACAATCTTATTTTCTACAAAAAAAAAAAAAAAAACATTTGTTGTTATTATTATCATCATTATTATTAATGTTGAAAAGAGCTGAGAATATTTTTCTGGGTTTTTAGGGGGAATAAATTGAAGTTATCTATTTGTTACATTTATATTATTTACATCAAGCTTTTGAAGGGTATAGTGTTGTATATTGTTATTGAAACTTCATAATGTTTCACTTGATTATACATTTAGTCAGGAATTATAGTTTGGAAAAAGTCTAACTAGTAAAACGTTTACACGTTATGTGGAAACTAGTACAAGTATATAAATAAATAAAAAGAGACTTACTCATGTTTATGATCTCTGCTGAATAAAGTGCTTCATTCTTTTTTTCTGAGGAAATCCATTTCTCAAATCCTCAACCACATCACATCTTTTTGGGGTGAATTATGTGTTATTCCTCTCATCGCGAAGCAAACAGTAAAATAAAAAAAACTTGAACAGTCTCGCTGCTTTTTCTTCTGTTATGGGCGTATTCAAGCCGCGCGCTTCAGTTTGAATCTGAATAGCGCGTTCGGCGCGGGGGCGTGGTCACATTAGAAGATAATGAAGGGAGACGTGAAAAACAGACATCGCGTTGTTTTCATATGGATTACTTTATCACAGAATATCTGTTTTCGGCGGCACTTGTTTAGTTTAAAAGCAGACATGTCAAGCTTTCTATAGATATCTCTCTCATGTATTTTCGTTGAGTATTCACGGAGTTACAGTTCATTTAAATGACGTGTTTGTAAAAGAAGATCAGCGCAGACAAAGGCTGCAGACAGCGCACCTTGTTTGTTATCTTTATTTTATAAGTGCACAAAGTTTTGTTGTTATTATGTCTGTATCCAAAAAAAGTAGACCCTTTACAGATTCGATTGATGTATTGCTCTTATCTGTACGATTAAAACTGAAAGTGTAATTTAAGTTCTTTTCGGGGTTATCAGGAGAAAATGACTCAAAACGCGTATCCGCGTTAATCGACTTGAGAGGGTTAAAGTACCGGACTGTTAAGCAGTATCGGTAAGAGTAGTAATACCGTTAAAACCTTAACGATACCCATCCCTAATTGTTATAACGGTCTTTACTTTTCATCAATTGAATGTGTCCCTACTGAATAAAATTTCTTTAAAAAATCTTACTAATCTGAACATTTTGAACAGATAAAATTTGACTACCAACATTGTCCAACAATATATATACAAGCAACTGAGAAGAACTGTCATATCAAATCATCTCAAATGATATGTTGTGTTTGACAGCAGTCTGTGGGTGGAAAAAAACATTCTAAACATTTTTGGAATATATTGGCAGACGACTTCATCTTGATAAGGCCCATTTCACAGCAAACATTTATTGTGTCCTAAATAGTTATATAATAATTTCACACATTTTACATAATTTGACATAAAGCCTGATTTTAACTTTGTTTTTGTTTTTTTTACATGTAACGTGTCATATTTCATCTCAAGTATATTCTTCTCTGATACTGTTGTCACAAAGTAGTCTAACTTTTGATAAAACATTGACAGTTGTAATTATGGTTATGGTGAAAGTGTCATTACAGCTTTGAGAGACAATGCTAACTTGTTAATCTTTTTTTTTTTTTCATTTTCATTTTTTTTTTTAAGAAATACTTTTTGTTTGCATTAAATTGATTTCTGAAGGATCATGTGACACTGAAGAATGGAGTAATGTATTGTCATAACAGCAATATAACATAATGAAAATGTAGTCTGATCTGTTGTTTTTGTGACATTTAAAAGTGCCTATACATTACAAAAATCATCTTATATAGGCTGTGTGTTTTCTCCCTCCACTTTGTGAATTAACACCATTTTCAAAAGTGTCCAACCTTGACCAAGGTGACACTAAATGCTTTTGTTCACACTGTTTTATATCTTTACATATAGCTGTTCTTTGTTCATAGGTTTAAAACGAACCATCCATCATAACTAAATGGACAGTTCAACCTCTGTTCTTTCATCACCCCGTAACCAAACTGATCCAGTCAGATCAATACCTCTGCCCAATCCCAAGAGCCCCAGCGAAAAATTTCTGTTTGAGAAAAGGAGCGTCTTTTCTACCTGCACAGCTGACTGAGCTGCCCATTTGTCTCGGCTCCTCAGAGACGTGTTCTCGCTCTCTCTTTCTCTCTGCTCTGGAGAGTTTGGGAAAGAGCTGTAGATGGCGAAACCAAGCAGTTGGTATCATGTCTCATAAGAAAGTGTGTTTGTGCGCTTCTATTTTCTCTACCTTTGTTCCTCCCTTTCCTTCCACGATGTTATCTTCAACTCCTCAGCTGACCCTTTTGTTTATATCCTGTCTGCAAATTAAAGCAGAGTCACAGACAATGTGTGAGCACTCACTGCTCTAAAAATACCAGTCGGCTGATTGGAAGCGCAGCACTGAAATAAAGCCATTAAGTCGGTGTGAATCACATGGGAATGTGCCAGTGGATCTGGAGCGCTGCTGGACTTCTTCAGCAAAGCATTGATTTAAGCGGGACTCTGACGGTCTCTAATGGGAGTAGTGCAGTTAATGGAATGTTCTGGGATGAAAGGGCAGGTCAAAGGAGGCGGATAAAAATGAGGGGCAGTCAAAAGGTCAAGGGTCATCCATTGTCATGGCTGTTTGATGAACATTTGTGTCTTTTATATATCCTTTGGGTTTCTGCTTCTCTGTTTATCTGTAGTTTGGAATAGCTTTGATGTGGTGGTTCTCCTTCATTATTTATGTCTTCATTATTATTGTCCATGTGATGAAGCACAGACTTGCTTCCCCATAGAGACGTTATAGAGTCAATTAAAATACTCCGTAATAATCACATGATCTCTCCATAGATAACCTCAGTTTCTAATATATCAGATTATGACGTACGGCTGGACTGTATATTTCATATTTACAATACATTTAAATTAGTATTTGTATTTTGACCTTTTCCAAAGATCATTTTGGAAGGTTAAATGTTATGGCTACTCCTGAATTCCTGAGCATGTGAGGGCAAAGAGGTATTTAAACTACGCTTCCAATAATAGTGCTGTGAAGTTTGAATAATTTCCACAAATCGATTCATTTTGTCAGTGAAGTTCCCAAGGGCTGTATATGTAATTGATTTATTTTAATAACCCAGTCTATGTACTTCTTGCTTAATCCATTTGAGAATGTATTAACACATTTTCCTGCTTCGTGCAGAAGGATGTTTGCCTGCAACACACCACTAATATTCACTCCTCCTCGTTTCACTGTCTCTCGCCACCACTGATCTATAATATAGAACTGGATTGCTCATGACGTTATGAAAGTGAAGCCGCCGCGCCGCCATATTGGTAATCCCTAGTGTGCGTAAACGTTCTATTGAATTAATAGGAAATTGTATGATTTTAATGAGAAAACATCACCTAACAAGTCAGCGTTTATAAATCTGAAGTATTTCTGTACATTATTACAATGCATTCGAGCATCAACAATTTTTTCGAGCCCATGTTAACGGATCAGAACGTTCACACTGCACACGGTAAAAGATGAGAACAGAATAGGTTATAAATAGAAAGGTGCGAAAAGATTTAATATCTTGCGCGTGAGCACAGAGAGAGTTGTGAGTGCACAGGACACAGGTTGAGCGAGAGGAGAGACGTTGTAAGGCAGCATATATCTGAGCCTTATACAGTCTATGATCTGAGCACGCGTATCTGGTTTTGTTAACAGAGCAAAGGAAATCTGCGTGCGAGCAGATAGATAGTGCATTATTTTAATGTGCTTTCGCCTTACAATAATGCGCTCTCATTGCTGCTTCTGAACCGCGTACACATAACTTACTGTATACGCACTGCAGACGGAGTACGTGTGACCCTTGGGCAATAAATATATTGGGCAAAACATATAACACCTGAGGCACCGCGACAGTGAGCTTTATGACCAATGCATGACCAACAAAAAAAACTCCCTGAACACAGGTTTTATTTTATTTTTTTATTATAATGTTTTTGCCATATGTCTAGATTTTGTTGACATCTTTACTTTGTGATTATTTTGACTCAAGTCTGTTGTAGAGACATGTTACAACTTTTTGATAAAGCTCTCATTGGTTTTCTTTTGGAAATATGTTTCAAATTTATAGTGAATGCATTTATGACTGTAAAGCATGCCTGTGTGTGTCAAAATCGTGATTAAAATCGAAATCGCAAAATTGATCATAAAATCATGATAGGATTTTTTTGTCCATATCGCACAGCCCTATTGTAGAAGTAGTTATATTGTGATATATTATTACTATTTAAAATGATTGTTTTTAAATTTATTATACTTTAAATTATCATTTATTTCTGTGATGCAAAGCTGAATTTTTAGGATCATTATCACATGATCCTTTAGAAATCATTCTAATATGATGAATTCATTAATAACAATATACACTACTGGTCAGTAATTTGGGGTCAGTAATTTTTTTATTTTTTAAATAAAATCAATACTTTTATTCAGCAAGGATGTGTTAAATTGATAATAAGTGATAGTAAAGAAAATATATTATTAGAATATATATTATTAGAAATGTTTTTTTTATTTTGAATAAATGCAGTTATTTTTAACCTTTTATTCATCAAATATATTAGACAGCAGAAGTGTTTCCAACACTCATAATAAATCAGAATATTAGAATGATTTCTAAATGATCATGTGATAGACTGGATGTTACATGTGACACTGAAGGCTGGAGTAATGATGCTGAAAATTCAGCTTTGCGTCACAGGAATAAATTATTTTTTTAAAGTATATTCAAATAGAAAACTATTATTTTAAGTTGTAATAATATTTCACAATATTAATGTTTTGTAATGAAACTTCTTTCAAAAACATTAAAAATAGTAATGTTTCCAAACTTTTGGTCTGTACTGTATAAATACTCAAAAACCCTGGTCTTGCTCCAGTTGAAGGCTCTGAACAGCCAAACAACCTTTTTTTCTTGATAGAATTTATTGAGACCTATAAAATGTATTTACAGATTTAGATTCCTGGCAGTTGGAAACGGACGCCTTTGGTGAAGACGGACGTTGTTTTCTCCTTGGCATACACACAAAAAAAAAAGCTCCATGCCGCCAACAGTAAAACTCATAACACTTGCACATTGCACATAAACATGTTGTGAAGTTCCATAGGGACTAAATGTTCATTTTTTTATTAGCAGGGATCCTTCTGTGTTTTATCAGACAACAAGCTCTGCAACCGACATGACAAGCATGTGAGAGCATAAGAGCCAGCAGAGGAAAGAGCACAGGTCCATGTGCAATCTCTGCCCATAAACTCACCTCTTAAATGCTCATTTATGAAATGTTTTGGCTGATTTTATCAGTGCTTTCAGCTGTAATTTAGAATGTAGTATAGTAATTTATTCCTGTTATGGCAAAGCAATTTTTTCAGTGTCACTTGATCCTTCAAAAATCATTCTAACCCTTCTATGTGCGCAAGAAACACTTTTTTTTATCCCTGTTAAAAAGTTAAACAGTTGCTTTATATTTTTGTAGAAATCATGGTATATCTTATTAATCTTTGATGAATAAAAGTTCAAAAGAAAAGCATTTATTTGAAACAGAAATTAATTGTAATATAAAGTCTTTAGTGTCCCTTTTGATCAAGTTATTGCAAAATTTGAATGGAGGCTTAAATTTAAAAGATGTTTAATAACTTATTGTTTATTGATTTAAGGTTTTTTTTTTTTTTTTTTTTTTTTTTTTTTTTTTTTTTTTTGACCCTACATGGTGCTAGTGGTATGGAGAATGGATGGATGGGTCTACACTTTTGTACTGTAATGTACTGTTGAACATCTTTGAGACAGATATGTGCAAAAGCTGTGTCCAGTGCTGAAAAGAGTGACAGTATTTGTCGGGATAAGGAGATTATGTGACAACAGGTTCTTCTCTTGCCTTTATCTCCTCTGCGTTTTAGAGATGATGAAATACCTTCAGAGAGGCTGAGTGGTTCTTCAGGGATGTGTGTGAGAGCTCCGCCGGCCATATCTGTCCCGTGGTGATGCCTTTCTCTCAGCCTTTTTATTATAGGATTTAAACAAATGGTTTATTTCACGTTCACATATCACACTGATGAATTTAAAGTGTTTTCTGAGTGCGCTTTAGTGTCCCTCCCTTCGCCTTGACTCACAGAGCTGATTTATGATCAGATTTGTGATGATTCTCTTGCTCTCTTCTACGTCTCTCTTACTCGTGGCTTGGTTTCAGGTATGATTAAGTCATTCACTGTCACCAGATTAGCAGCTGTGTTCTGCCATGTCCGCACCCTCCGCGTGGCACTGTTCTCACCCGTGCAGACCACAAATTTGAAGCAGCGCTTTGGCTTATAAAATGTCACTGGGAGTGCAGCATCTTAAAAGGGAATATCGATTTTTACATCGCTCCTCCCTCCACTCATTTTTTTTTTTTTTGTAAATTATGCCCATGATTCTGAGCTTTGACACAGCAGCACAGCCCTCCACAATCTTTAATATGATCATAATCATCTAATCTTCACCCTGTCATTGCACATGGAAGTCAGCGTTGTACCGCGCTCTCATGATTTCATTGCCGGAGCGATGACTACCATCCATCCATACGCTATTACACACACCAGCCTGTCACACACACACTCACAGCTGCTGGCATGAAGGTGCAGTGATGGAGAAATGAGAGCTGGGTCTCTTTAAAAGGTCATTTTGTGTGCTTTTGCATGTTCAAACTGGCAGTCAGTGGAAAACTGCATGATGGGGGGGTTTGTCCCGTTCCCGCCTAATGATTCAGAACTATTACAGGCTGACATAAGTGTCTTCATTGCAGTCAAACACTCTGTTAGCACTTGCATGAACTATAGACTCTGTTCTGTCACACTGAGAAGGGAGGACACTGTGTAGGGGTTGGTTATGGCTAAGAATGTGTAGATGGATGGATGAATCAGACTGTGTCTAGAATGGTGTACTAGTGTGCTGCATATGGCACGGTTTACACATTTACTTTTAATATGTTTATCACATAAGCTTATTGCATACCCTTGAATAATTTAGTAAATTTGTGTCCTGTTATGTTTATATGCTTATTTATTTAATTTTGTTTAATATGTTTATTTGTGAATTAATTAGGGATGTCCAGATTCGATCGGAATCGGACGTTACCTCCCGATCAGGACTCGGATATATATATATTCTCATTAATTTTTAACACATCTTTTGTTATGCGGTGGCACAGAGTTAGACCCTTTTGACTCCACACAGAAACAGCAACGCGTGCGGCATGACATCACTTTGTTTTCAAGAGCTGGTGTGAATAAATATAGATTCAAACTCAAAGAGACATGATAGTTTGCGCATGACCTGATATTTCATTCGGACCCAGGATACAGCAAGATGAACATCACAGAGCGCTAAACTCTCATGCAGTGCGTGTTTCATTCATACTCGAAGCCGGAGCGCGCTGTCGCGCTGATATCAGGAAATTCCTAATATGGACAAAAGCGTCCAGCTATGCTGTGGTGCTCACAGGAAAACAGAAACTTATGCAAAAACGAAGACATTAATATACGATCACGACAATAAATTGTTCTTCAAGTCATCTCCAGCAGGTGATAAATAAAGTATGAACAATGCAGTGCTGATTGACATATTATTTATTACAGTATAGAAACTATTCTGCATTATTATGTGATAAACAGTGTTTGTAGTATATAAACAAATCATTATTATTTGTTATTGTCCAGCATTTATAGATTTCTCAGCCAATTAAAAGCTAGAAATTAGAGAAAAAATAAAGTTGCCTATACTACCAGTCAGAAGTTTTTGAACCGTAAGCTTAAGTTTTTTTTTTTAAGAAGTCCCTTCTATTCACCAAGCCTGCATTTATTTGATCCAAAGTACAGCAAAACAGTAAGATTTTGAAATAGTTTTACTAGCCTATTTAAAATAGCTGTTTTATATTTGAATATATTTCAAAATGTAATTTATTGAAGATCCTGGATCTGTTTTTTCGCTCTTCTTTATTCTTTTTTTATGTATTATAGAAGTATCGGATCGGGACTCGGTATCGGCAGATACTCAAAATCAAATGACTCGGACTCGAGGACAAAAAAACCTGATCGGGACATCCCTAGAATTAGTTACATTTGGGGTTAAAATGTCTTAAACACTAAGCATTCAGTCAAAATTGTTAAATCACAGTAGATATTGTATCTTGAAACTAGAGATGTTCCGATACCCTTTTTCTCTTCCCGATACCAATTCCGATACCTGGGCTCAGGGTATCGCCCAATACCGAGTACTGATCCGATACCTGGGTGTGTATCTGTATATACAGCTGTATATACTACTAGCCCTGTGTAAATTGCTAGAATTATTTTATGGTGTGCTTCAGACTTATCCCTTAATAAAATATGAACAAATACACGGTGAACTACTTTATTTATTACAGTATTTTTATTATCTGACATGAATTTGACAGTAATATTATTTATTTTCTTAAGTGAAAAAGAACTTCAAATGCAGCCAAAAATCTAACACCGCAAACTAAAAAAGGTATTTTAGTTTTACAATATAACTGTATAAAAAACTGCAACAAATAAGTCTAGGAATATAAACAATGATATATTAATCAGATAATCTCAAGTAAAAAAAAAAAGTAAAAAACAAGCAACCGTCTAGGCATAATTATTATTATTAATAGAGACGTATTATTATTACTACATAGACATAGCTAAATCTACTGTAGGCTACAACAGTAGCTTAATATATTGTCAATTTACTCACGTTAAACTGAACATTTATTTTGATGGGTTGCCATGAAGATCTTTGAGTGTCTGTGTTTATGATATGACAGTTTCTCAAACTGAAAACGGTAAGTGACGGTTTATGCGTTCGTGTCCTCACATAGTGACACACGGCAGAGACTACAAAACAGCGAGCTCCCGCGCATCTGTGCCTGTCACCCAGTGAGATGTAGAATTTGCAGGAGCAATATTTAAATAGTATTTTGCAGTTTAATATTCACAGACACTAGAATCTTGAATCTTATATTCGGCTACAGTCTGGAGCCCTGCGTTTAGACTAACACAGAAGCGACTGAACGCAGCTGCGGGTACCGAATACACTCAGGATTCGGTAACTTACTACAGGTACTACAAAGACGCTGGTATCATCACATTTTTAAATTTTCAGCACCGACTTGGTAGTGAAGTGGCAGTACTTGTGGCATCCCTAGTTGCCGTTTTACTGTCTGGTTGGTCCAGTCTGAAATACTGCTAAACAGCAGACAGTTTAGAATGCGATGAGCGATCCAGTCATATATAGATCAGTGTTGCTAACACGTTTTCATTTCTTCTTCGCTGCTCTAAACAGGGGTTTGCTTGTGGCAACACAGCACAACTTCCTGTGTTTGCAATGCATTCTGAGCAGCAAAGAAGAACCGTGCAGCGGTTAGGCAAAGCTAGCGGTTGTAACTAGGTCTTGTTTAAGAAAATGGTATCGGATCGGTATATGGGTTCATGTACTCGCCAATGCCGATGCCAGAATTTGTTGTGGTATCGTTGATATTTCCGATACTAGTATCAGAATCAGAACAACTCTACTTGAAACCTGCCAAGAACATGTCTAAATCATATTTCACTCTTAAAACAAATTATATTATATTTTATTATTATTTTTATTTTTGGCAATTAAATATTAAAACTTTCCCCAAATTCCCATTATCGAAATAAATGTTGCTAAATTTATCAGCTTTCTTTACACAAACGGGGAGGTATAATTTTATGAAATTTCTAGGGCTGCAACTAACGATTATTTTGATAATCGATTAATCTGTCGATTATTTTTACGATTAATCGATTAATCGGTTTATGTACTTATATTTTAGTTTTTTCCATTTTTTCCCCAAGTAAATTATTAATAAATGGTCTTTATCCTTCAGCATAGATTTTTAAGAGATTTTAACCATTTTGCACTGTTATATCCTAATCAAAAATATACCTGGAGTTGTTTTATTGTGTTAGTAATCCTTTGTCGAACTCTTCTGCAATCAGAACACTGACCCATACTCTAGCAAATTTCACAAGGAGATTTCAAATAATGTTTTCACCATGGCAGTCCTTAGAGCTCCTAAAGTAGTTTAACATCCCGAACGAAGCTTATTAAGGAACCTTTTAGAACATATTTTCACTAAGAATAAGGATAAAACAGAATAAAATTGCAGTGCATTGTATTTTATTATTTACTGGGAAACAGCTTTATAGCTTTTGCTGAGAAATTGTAAACAATCCTTCGAATAAAGTGCCAGTGGCATGAAACCTGAATGGAACTCACAATTAAAAGTAAAATCCATCAGAAGGTTGTCCAGAAAAAAAAATTGGACAGTCACACACAAAAAACCTGCTGTGTGAAAAAGCAGTGAATACTTAGAAAAAAAAGTGCATTTCAAATATCTTTAAACATTTACCTCTGTCATTCAGTCATAATTAGGCTGCACGACTGAATTTTGAACTGGTAAACTACAAACTGATCACAGAACATGTTTGTAAAGCTTTTAATGTTAACTGTTAAAAAGCAATGTTATCAGCTTTTACGACTAAACATTTGCAAACAACATTGTACTGGAGAATCTGCACAAATGAAAGTCTTAGGGGCCGTTCACAAATCGCGCCTAAAAACGCGGGGAAAACGCTAGGCGCGCCGCTTTCTCCTTCTTTCCAAAGCGCTCGCGCAGAAGCGCCCCTGAGGCATCTGCCTTTGATAAGCAACCATGACGTGCTCTCTCCTTGAAGACGCGGAAATTTCAGCAAAGGATAAATGGATTTGCAGCTCAAAAAATCGCTTGCAGTAGCTCTGCTACTAAATTTATTTCAAAGTGGAAATCCATATACAACTATGATCAGCTGTTCCTTTCATCTTGACTGAGCTTTTAACGTTGTTACGGGAAAGGATGAAGCTGATTGGTTAGTTCTTGTCACATGACCCGCGATGCGCTTGCAGCATTCTGAAAAGTTGAGATGTTTTTAACTCGATGCGGTGCGGTGTTGGAAATAACGAACTTGAGCGCGCAAAAGACGCGATATGTGAACGTCCCCTTAAATAGTTCAGTAGTGCAGAGTTTACAGGTCACTCTTCTTTTTTGAAGGCTCAAAGTAAAGTTCTCGCACATCCCGCTAAATGCTGCAGAGACGCTGTTCGGGAAGCACGTGACATAAACGAGGCCAGCTATTGGCTATTCGCTACTTCTCCTGCTGTACTGGCTGAGTAAAACCTCCGGTGGCTCATTACTGCCACACTTTGGTCACCGCAGATTTGAAATATGCACGAAATGAGCCGTTTACGGCAAATAAAAGTTATTTAGCAACGAATCGATGACTAAATTAGTTGACAACTATTTTAATAATCGATTTTTATCGATTAAATCGATTCGTTGTTTCAGCTCTAGAAATTTCCATTCATACTGTAATACACTGCCGAAATGCTGAGTGGTGCATCAGTATGATAATTGGTATACAATGTTGAAATTAAATAAATAAATGGGGACATGTAGTCAGGGTTGAGCTGGGAGATTGCTCACTGTTGCTACTGGGAATCCTCCAGCGCTGATAGCCATGCTTTGTTTAGTTTCTTTATCAATATTGAATTAGTCAGTGGAGGGTGGAACTTGGTTCTCGCTGGGACTTTGACACTGTGCAGAGGTTGCTTTGTGTCTGTGTGGAGGACAGATGGGATGAGTGCTGTTTAACTATACATGTTGTTATTTTTTTAATTGTTGCCTTAAATGATGTTGTATTTTTTGGTTGGATCAATGATGTCCCTCTTTAACCTCAAGTTGTTGATAGTCCATGTTAGGAATGTGTAGAACTATAAATTTAATTCAAATCAACTAGTCATTGGGTTATCTGAATGCCTTGTTGACTAATCCGGTCTGGGTTTAGGTTTGCCTGATCTCGGACTCATTTTTTAGTGGGGGCATTTGCGAACAACAGCTAAATTCAGGGGCCCAGGACACATGGGTCTTGAGTTGCATTTAAAAATCGGACTATTTTGAACTTCTACAGCGCTTTGTCTTGGGACACTCAAACAACATGAGATGCAACACAGCGACTAAAGACATTTATGACTGAAGTCATGGTGCTTTAAAGAGGTTGAATTAAAAAATGCAACACTTTCTGAGAAGGTTTTGCACTCCAACAATACAGCACACTTGTTAGAATGCTAATTGAAATATTGACACTAAATATATCACAAAGAAAAATCTAAATAAACTAGTTGTTAGACGATTAGGCAACATTGTGACCCATCTCTACTCCCATGTGCAGGCCTGTTGTTAGTTGACATCCTGGTTAAGGTTTCCTCTGTTGGTCCTCTGAGAGATCTTCGGCGTCTTTCTGAGATCCATTAAACATTAAACTCTCAATCTGCATCAGCAAGAACAAAGGCTCCTTCCTGTGTACTTCCTCTGTTGTCTTTACTACCCGCCCTTCTCTCGCTCTCTCCACGTGTCCTTGTTTTCTCTCTCGCCCTCCTGTTGTGCATTGCCAGCCAAAGAATAGAGCTCCAGCACAAATACACTCACAGATAGCAGATGCATGCTGGTTGTTGTGAAGATCACCATGAGGTCTCTGTTTCTGGAAGCCTGATCTTAAGTACTGTATGCATTACTTCTTGGGTTCAGCGTATGATGGAGACAAGTGTGTCACTTAGCACTTGCTGTTTTTATGTGTGTTTATGGGTCAGGATGGTTGACTAGTTACCAGCTAACAACCAACTAGATGATTAGGGCAAGATTGTTTTTATGCTTTTGAAACAAAGATTTGGGATTTGCAACATCTCTGAACGTTTTAGTATGCTGCACTTTTACTGTTTCCGATTGTCCTTAAAGCACCGTTTCCACAGCCATCAAAGCACCGCTTATATACAAATTCACCACCTTCAACAGATTTTAAATGATCTCTTTCAGGCCACAGGTTTTGTGGAGAGATTAAAGGACAGTAATTTTATAGCCGATTCTTTATGGTGTGGCACTTGTTCTCAGGTGTGTGTCAGAACACATTTTATACCAAAACCAAATGGGAAAAAAAATTGAATATTTTTTTTTTCATTAAGAAAATTCAGTCTGTCTGTTTTTTATTATCATTAATATATTCATATTCATACTGTATTACAGCTTGCAACTGTCTATCTTTTTAGAATTATACTTAAATTAAAAATAAAGTATAAGTATTTATATAATATATGTTGTGCACCCACAGTATGTATCTAATATTTGAGTTTATTTTTATTTTTTAATGCAGAGTTCATTTATTCCCTACAAATTGAAGAACATGATGTTTTAGGAAATTAATAGTTTTGTAAAATGTAAGGTTAGAGTTATTCAGCCTACAAGTGCTGTGCTTAGCATCCATAAATCCCAAAGAAATTCATCTGAGTCTGGTGGACATGGCAGTCTGTTTTATGCATGACTTGTCTAGTACAGACTTGTCAAGTAGCCATTCAGGCAGTCCACCGACTAGTTGATTTAAAATAGGAATGCACATGTCTCATCCACTATTTGCCTTTAGCTAGCTTTAATATCTGAGATCAAATCACCCATTAGAGTCATTAAAAGACTTTACCTTCACCTCTTTTTATAGGTGATATTTCCCTGGATCTGTCTCATGTCTGTAAGCGTGACGGACTGTAAATGTATTTACGTGGTTTGTCAATACATGTACATCAACGCACACAAAGCCCTTCAGTGATGTTCAGATCATAATCTAGGAGAAGAGTGGACCGTCCGAGATCGAGACACCTCACAAATGAGAGAGTGCAAATATTGACTGCAAAAGTGACGCAACTGCACAGGAGTCATCTATCAAACTCTCACCGCATGTCCTCTCTGTCCTCATTACAGGTGTCTGAACACATGCTGAGATTCACACACTTCCACCCAGGACAAGTCAGCTAATGCACTGACTTGATTTATAAAGACCAGCTGCAGCTACAAGACGTAAGTGTTGTTTTTGTTGCTTGTTTTTTGAACTGATCATTAAAAAATTCCTGAATTTGTCAGTCAGCTATTTGTAATTGGCCTCATTTGATTTATTAATGCATTCATTTATTCATTCATTGTTTCATTCATTAATTATTTAATTATTTCACTGTTTCATTCATTAACAATACTCATGATTCTATATAATGAGAATTTGGTTTTCTGTTATGTATTGAGCATTGTTGTAAATTCTGCTGATAAAATGTCAGATGGTAAAATTATGTAGATGACTATTATTAAATAGGTATTGCATGATCATTTGTTAAATGTGAAGTTTAAAATTAAGTCAATGTTTTGAAAATGATAAATAAATCACCATATGGAATTTTAAGATGACAAATTAAATTATAAAATAATTTCCAGGTATTTTTCTTTTCTTTTTATGTTGTTCTTGTTTTGTGATTGTGCCAGTAAAAATATCAACCGTGCAAGTATAAATCTTTTTTCTTTTGTGCCATTGTTTCACCATTATCTCAATCCTGGAACTTAAGCTGATTGTTCTCTTATTATGCACTACATATCGAATGCAGAAGTAATAGTCTGAACCTTGTACATCACTCATTTTTATCAAATTTGTCATCATTACTCATTAGCCCCCCATATGAAAACAATCTTCGCCTCTCACATCTGAGTGCTTGTCAGCATGGTAACACAGTTTTAATTCCAGTACAGTGAATAAAACTCACTCAAGTGTTTTCTGTCAGTCCTGCAGAGCTTCTCGGAGGGCTCAGAAAGTCACATTTCACTTTGAATGCACTTAGTATATGCGCGCGTTTTTCAATTGTGTATTGAGTCTTAGTGCACTTCTTGAGCTGGTCAAATATAAATGTAATTGACCTCACAGCCATGAGGAGCTTTTATGTGTCTCCCTCAAGCGAATGCTGCTCAAAGCACATGCACACTTCCAGGGCAGGTTATGGGCCAGGCCTCCTTAGAGAACACAAGCTCTCTAGATCTTTGTCATCTTCTTGAACATGGCTGTTGGTGTGAATATGCACCTGGGTTCCTGTTAACACTCACCTATGTAGATGCTGGAGTCTACATTTTATAATAGACATGAGTACAGGCAGATTATCTGATACCTGTCTAAAACTATCTTGATTTGATATTGTTTGCTCAGCTGAGATTGCATCAGTGTGCATATTTGTCGACCTTTGTCATCATCTGCCTCTCTGTTCCTAGTTCTCATTTAATCTGCTTAATTTTTTGAATGTATCACTGACAGCTTGTGGGTATTAACTCTGGATCTCAGATAATGAGAATGACTTGGCACAGTAAAAAAGACTTTAAGTAACTGTGTGAAAAGACACTGAGAGCTTCAGAGAGTCTTATACTTACTAGCTCTTTGTATATACTGTGAGTAATGCCAATAACCCATCCATTGCATGGGGTATAAAAGAATTGATTGAAGCTGAATGGCATTGATTGGAGAGCTGGCAGAGAGAGATGAGAGCATTGCTGTATAGAATCAGGTGTATTGTGCAACGGGCGCTCAATGTGCTCCTCGTCCCTCTCTGAACTCTGCTCAAACAGAATGTGAGCTGAATTGCTGAGCGCAGCTCTGTCACGGTAATGACATGGGCCGTTGTGATCGATGACTCTCTTAGTCAATTGGAGAGCTGTCATTTTTTCCCCCCTTCCCTGGCGCTGATTTGATTTAAGCTTAGACTGTAGAAAATGAGTCTCGGAATGAGAGGAGTATTGTTTCATTGTGATGTACAGCTGGGGGAAAATAGATATATGTTCTGACTAAATACAGTCTTCATTTAAATTATGTGATCTGATATTGATTCTTAATGTCCCCAGATGCCTTTTTACAGTTAATACCTAAAATGTTTTTTAAATTGATTTGATCGTATTTTGAATCTAAAAATAAGTAGGCACATTTTAGTAATGAATCAGAATGGGTATTATTGCTTACCGTCTTTCGTCGGTTAACTGTTGGTGAGTAACTCTATGCAGTGACACTTCTGTCATTAATTACTCACCCTCGTCACCCTCAAGACCTTCCTTCACCTTAAGAACACAAATTGATATATTTTTTATGAAATCCAAGAGATTTCTGACCCTGCATAGACAGCAACGCAACTACCACGTTCAAATTCCAAAATTGTCATCGTTAAAATAGTCACTGTGACATCAGTGGTTCAACTTTAATTTTATGAAGCTGCTAGAATACTTTTTTTGTACACAAAGAAACCAAAATAATGACTTTATTCAACAGTTCCTTCTCTTCCTTGTCAGTCTTCGACGCACTCTTGTGAACGCGTGTCGAAGACTGACACGGAAGATCAATTAAGTTTGAACCACTGATGTCATATGGACTATTTTAATAATGTCCTTACTCCCTTTCTGGGCCTTGAACATGGTACGACCCTTGCTGTTTATGTAGGGTCACAAAGCTCTCAGATTTCATCAAAAATATCTTAATTTGTGTTCTGAAGATGAACGAAGGTCTTACAGATTTGGAACAACGTGGGTGAGTAATTAATGACAGAATTTTCATTTTTGGGTGAACTATCCCTTTAGTACTCAAACTGCATCAATAAAACTGACAAGTAGCCTATGTAGTCTAGAACATTGTCTATTTAAAGGGTCACATTGCTGAAAAAAGAAAATGTATTACTTCATTTAATTTGATTATAGACTTCTGTACCTCTAATTTAAGTCCATATAAAAGCCTGAAAAATGATTCATATGAATTTCTTTCATCATCTTTTTTTTATGAACTTTGTTCACTTTGCATTTTGTTGGAATGAGTTTTCAATAGAGGAACAAAAATATCTCCGGTTTCATTAAAATCTTTATTCGTGTTTCAAAGATGAACAAATATCTTACGGGTGTGAGGATGAGTAATAGTTGCCCTTTTTTTCACCATTAAAAAATACAGTTGCAGGAAAAATTATGTGACGACACACCTACAAGCTCATCTCATTGTTTGGACTCCAGGTCAGCTGACTCCAATTAGCTTTCGGAAAAGTCATAAGCCTAGATATTCACATACTGTAGTGTATTTTTCCACCCAGCCCTGTGAATGTGTACACAGTATGCTTTATTAAATCAGTTTATACAGACTGTTTTTTAATTATTTAATTGAAGATCAGATTAAAGTTGATGACCAGTTTATGCAGAAATACCCCTGAGCTCCATCTGCATATCCCTACTGTAGAGATGCTCATAGAAATTCCTTATAAACATGCTCTGTGTGTTTATGTAGTGATCTTGCTGATGGTGTTGTCTGTGTGTGGGTGTACAGATATGTGTGAATGCAGACATCCTATTGCGAGTGGGCATGTTAGTGTACTTGAATGATTGTTATAATTCTGTGACCTCTGTATTCTGAGTGTTTAAGAGAGAGAGAGAGAGAGTATAAATGCTTCATTGTCCTGCTCTGTGAAGCAGCACAGTGACAATGCTCAACAAAAGCCTACTCCTCTGTGTGTGTGTGTGTGTGTGTGTGGTCCCAGTAGTACCATCAGCTCAGCCAGGAAGAGAACCGTGGCCCCTGAACCTTGCCCCCCCGTCTCCTCTCCTGTCCTCCATCCTGCTCTGTGCCAATTAAGTGAGCACCTTACCAACTCGGAGTACCTCCAGGGACACCCTCCTCACCTAGATGTTGACACCCAGCGTGAAGGAGAGACATTACTTCATATTGAGGGCTCGGTCGGCAAGATGATGCTCTAAAGGTTCATTAAAAGTTTTGATTTGTCTAATTCAGACCTCCCTGTAAGGAAAGATTCATTATTCAGAGTGGTCTTGCATACACATCCCCTCAATTGTACAATGCTGTCTGCCTGTATTTGTGCGGTGGAGACTGAGTTTAAAGGCAAGTTTGTGCTTGTGGGGTCCTCCAGGACTTTTGTGTTGCACGGTGGGATTGATCATGGCATGAATGGAGGATACTGGCAAGCTTCTTCCTCAGACAGATACAAAGTGAAAAGATAACTGCAGAGAGGTTGTGCCAAAGAAATTTTAATTGGAGCAAAGAGGCATTCCGGTTTTTGTTGTGGATGTGGGAGGGTCCTAAACCCTGGGCCAGGAAAACAGAATGACAATGCGGAGTAGAGAAAGTAAGTAAGGTCACTCAGATACACACATACACCCCCCTTTGCTTTTTCTCACGCCTACTCACACAAATGAAAAGTTCATGGAGCCAGCGTTTGTCGCTGATTGGCCAACTGTGATAGCATGGCTTTGTGTTGAAGCCAAAGGGAGCTGTGAGTTTAAAACCACATTTTTTTGTTGCACTGTATAACTGAAGCACCTTGGGTAGAGGATGTGGGCGGTTTGTGGATGTGTAACTTGACAGCAAGTGTGGATCTATTGTCAGTTGTCATTTTTGCCTCTCTCAATGTCTTTGCACAGTGTGACCAATTAGAAAGCTCTAAATACCCATGTCACAATGACACTTGTGACAGGAGCAGGCCGTGATTGGCCACTGTGACATCTTGCTCCGAATATATCGATTTTTAGCCTTCTCTTCTCCCTCTGTATACCTAACACACACACATACTCTGAGACACACACATCTCGTCACAGTCTCTGCTTTCTGTCTTTACACAGCAGCAGTTGCCGGGCCTGTCTGGAGTGTTAAATTTGGTTTTCATATGCATACGTTATGTGAATGGATTATTGCATGCATTATAAAAGAGAGTGACTGCATTGTATAACCAAGAAAACAACTTCATCTCATTTTAAAAGAGAATTTAATTAGTACGTCTTGTATGACAACTAGGGGTGTGCACGGATAGTCGAACATTCGAATATTCGTTCTGCTCTAATTATTCGATAAATAAAAATGATATTCGAATTTTGAAAAAAAAAAAAAAAAACAAGTTCACAATAAAACCTAATTTGGTCACTTTCTGTGATTCTCCACAGCATATTTGGAGATGTATGCAAGCAAAAAATAATTTATGAATGAATAAGGGGCCATTCACATATTCTCCTTCTCCAAAGCGCTCAGGCAGAAGCGCTGCTGAGGCGTCTGCCGTTGCTAAGCAACAGTGACGGGCTCTCTCCATGATGACGCGGAAATTTCAGCAAAGGATAAATGGATTTGCAGCACAAAAAAATCGCTTGCAGTAGCTCTGCTACTAAATTTATGATCAGCTGTTCCTTCATCTTGGCTGAGCTTTCAACGTTGTTACGGGAAAGAATGAAGCTGAATGTTTAGTTCTTGTCACATGACCTGCGGTGCGCTTGCAGCATTCTGAAAAGTTGAGATGTTTTTAACTCAATGCTTTGCGGACGCGCCTGGAAAAACGGGCGCGTCGCACCGCGTGCGCATCGCGACCGCGTCGCTTCCATTATGAGCGCGCATACCTCCCGCCTACATTGGAAATAACGAACTTGAGCGCACAAAAGACGCGATATGTGAACGGCCCATAAGAACTGCGGTCTTCTACAGTACTTCAAATATGCCGTGGAGAATCACAGAAAGTGACCGAATTCAAGTACATTGTTGCGGCATCTCTCAAGCAACGAATAAACACCGCTAACTTGGAGAATGCAGTGAAAACTTCTCTTCTCGCGTCTGCCTTAGACCCTTGGCACAAACATCTCAGGTTTTCTCAAAGAAAACATGAGAGAAGTAAGAAAAAAAACTTTTTTGAACATTATCACATCATTTCCCTTGATGTGAGTGGTGCGGATGCAGCCGCCAACGATAAAGCGGATGCAATGCCCACTCGTCGGAGAAGGCTGAGCCAGTTTTTCAGCGATGATTACAGAGAGTCCAGCCGAGATGAGTGGGAACAGTTCTTGCTGGAGCCATGTATTCCACCAGATGAGGATCCCATTCAGTGGTGAAACGAAAACACGAAGCGCTTCACAAAACTTATTCGTTTAGCACACCGTTATTTGTGAGTCCTGGCAACGTCTGTGTCGTCAGAGCGCGTTTTCTCCGCAGCCGGCCTTATTGTTAACAGACTAAGAAGCCGACTTTCCCCCGATCATGTTTACATGCCCGTATTTCTTAACAAGAACATGTAAAACAATAGAAAAAAAGCAAAAAAGATTTGCTGACAGTTTAAAAGTTTCAAAGTTAAGTGTAGGCTACGTTCTACAATAGCCTAATCGCTGCAGGCTGCTTTACGTTTTTTCTTTGTTCACTTTTTTTTTCACTTTTTATTTTGCTTTTAATCTGTACTTTTGTTTTATTTATTTAACTATTGTTAAAGGTTTTCAACTACAAAGCACGCTGTGTAGCCTAGTGTTCAAGCTTATTGTGTGTAAGCTTGTTCAAAATGACGGAAACAATAAATGTTGCTGAAAAATAACGTCTGTCTCATTAAACTTAATTTAAATAAACAAATATTCGAATATTCGTTTTTTGTGAGCTCAAATATTCGAATGTGATATTTGCAGAAAACGCCCATCCCTAATGACAACATGCTTTACTCAAGGCTATAGCAAGTTAAAGGAGTGGATTTATTATGTACATATGCATCAGATGAGCCATTGTATCACTGTTTTATTTTCAGTAGCTTGAATATTTTTTTTTTATAAACTATTATAAACCTCAACCATCAAATTGATGAATCTCAAGATACTGGGAAAACTAGCTTTAACCAATCACTTAACAAAAGATGAGGCACCTTTTTGACACATTTGTGCACTTAATATTGGAGTCAATAAAAATCTACCTCATGCATGCATGATCAGGACCAGTTATTGTAGGGATGTATGACGTTGTTACAATCTCAAATTGGAATTAAGAGGGGTTTTTTTCTAGTATTGGTCCTTATTGGATGTTAATGTGTGCATTAGATTATGTTTGCCATCATCTAATGTTACCTTAACTTAGTTACTTTAACTTAAGTTAACCTTTAAATAAACATTTATAAAACATTTAGTACATTATAATATTGTAATTTCTACATTTGTAGCATCTGAAATGGCTGATAAAGTAATTTTTTTGTTGTTGGTTTTTTTAAATATGAGAAAAAGCATTTTAGAATTGGTTATTTATCGGTTATCAAAATAAATAATACTTCTAAAAATGAAAATACAATTTTCAACTAGAGTTTTAATATTGGCAACTTTTCTGACCATTAGTGTCATTTACACTTTAAAAAATGGAGTCCATATAATCATCAATCCCAGCTCTCTTCTTTTTGTGACTGTGTTTGTGCAATGATTTTGTAACCGAAGTAGGAAGGCATTTACTTTATGTGTCAGCTACCAGTAAGACCTCCTGCCAGTGCCACCATGACGATTGTAGGTAAGTGTGCTGCTCCCTTCAGCAGAGCTTCTTCAGGGGCTGCCTTTGATCAGAGCTTCCTCTGAACTCTTTGGCGACCCTGCCTGCTCCCGCTCCAGGAGGACGGCCATTGTTAAGGGACATAGTGCCATCAGCCCTCTACCCCCTGCTGCCTCGTCTGCACCCCGCCAGACATCAGAAAGCATAAATATAGGAGGAAATAGCATCTTACTCTTAGGGCTTTTCAAGATGACTGGTCTCCTCTGCTCTGAGATGTGCTTGGTTAAAAGCCACTTCACTATCATTTGAAGGTTATTCAAGAACTTCTAGAAGTTTCTGACTGGAAGTGGGAAGAGAAGAGCTTCTTTTGAATGTGTTTTGATGCCACTGTTTCACTTCATACTAGACAGAAGAGTTTCTGGGAAAGACAACAGCATGCCTTTCGCTTTTATTTTTGGCAAGTACATTTTGGAAATGGGAAGTAAAAAAAGTTATCTTTGCATAACAGACCAGACGTTAAGTTAAATAACAATCTGAGAGTTAATGGTACATGCCAACAACAGCAATTATGTTGCTGCCAGGATGCATTTCTTTGAGCAACAAGGTGAGGTGCATTCGCTAGTTTGTTCAATAGATTGTGGCAAATTTTCTTGCTGCTTAAACTCATTACACTTTTTTTCACCAAAATCTACTTTGCAAGTATACTGCATAGTGTTATTGCAGTACACATTACTCGTATTAGAATGCTAATTAGGCCAAACTGTCTGAATGATAGAGCATTTAGTTTATTGAAGGAGTGTTTGGGCAGGTTCTCTGTATATAAGAAGTATATAACACATGCATATATAAAACTGCTCTGCTTGACTTGGTCCTGAAAACCATCTTCACAATACAAGTTCTCTGAAGTATGACAGCCTGTAAATGGAATTTTGGACCCCTGTAGTAAATGTCTTTCTGTGTCCCACATTGACCTCCAACTGGCCAGGAGTGGCTGATAGGAGAGAAGATGTGTGTAGGTTCTGTGTAAGAGCAGGAGAGGTCACGGTCTACATCTGCAATCTCTCTGTCCTAGATCTGCCACCAGGCCTGTGCTCACAGGTCAAAACTCAGGACGGGGTTCCTTTCCCTCATGTATAACACGCTGTACTCCAAATACCTGTGCTGTCTAAATGCATGTAATCGCTGAACGAATCATGCATGGCAGAAATACCACACACACTTAATCTTTCCATAATTATTTAGTAGGTTTTCTCATAGTATATGCACTTAATACCCAGTTTATACAAGTACATATTAGTACAATTATGATTGATTTGATTGATTGATTGATTGATTGATTGATTGACGATTGACGCTCTATAAATCCCAAAGGAAATTCAAGGCATCCAATTAGGAGTTTGAAGCATTTATGACATTGCAGATCTGGCCAATTTGTGACATTGATGAAGTGACAAGGCCAGGTGTTCTTGCTTCCATTGAAGCACAAGATGCTCATTTAAAAAATTCAATTAGAAATACCATGATGCATGTATTAATAATTGACACACTATCAGGCTGCAACCTTTTAAAACATCTTAATAAATGTATTGAGCTATATTGAGCTCTGTAGCTGTTAGTTATTAGTCTGAAATAGACTATTCAATCATGCCTGTGACATGTTCAACCTTGACCTTGCCACTCTTCTGGTTTGATGAAGACCCAAGCTTTGGCCAGCACTTTCAGAGCTCTGTGTTCCCATATGAGAGGCAGTCAAGACAGAGTTAAATTCTGTAAACAGTTCTAAACTCTCTCTCTGTCCTCCTACGCTCATTCTTCACTTCCTAATGATGCTGCACAGCTCGGCCAATCACTCTCTCCCAGTCTCTATCGTATTTTCTTAGTTAAATCCCCTTTACACCAAGAATGATAGCTATAAAGAGCTATAATGTGTGCTGCTGTTATCCCATCTGTAGCTATAAATGCTTGAGCTATTTAAAGCAGATTAGATTCTGATTGGCTGTCAATGTTTTTATAGTTCATCAGCTGAACAAAAAACATTCTTAAAGTGATTCCAGCAATATTGTTCCTGTCTTTATCAGTATAGTTGTGCTGTTCTTTTAAATTCAAAAATATTTTTTACTCCACAATCATTTCTCATTTTATTCATGTCTTTGGTTTTTGAACGGCATTTTGTCCATGACAGAATCAGTCTTTTAAGCGCGTTCAAACTAATAGGAATTTGCAGTGACCAGGAGATCGTGAGACATTAGATTTTAATAGGAGTTTTAGATTTTGCCATCTTGACACCATTGGTTTTCGCATCCGATTAGGAATGCCTACTAGTACCCATCTGTACAGCCACCAGACATTAAATGGCGATCACACCATACAGGAACTTCTCTTGAGTCTTTTGAGATTAGGAAGAGCTGGGGGTCATCCAGCGGACGGGATAAGCCAGACAGGTGGTCAGATTCCTCTATTCCGCCTTCAGAGCTGGCACGTGTCCCCCATCCCACACACGCACACACGGTGGGTGGCCGGCTTTGCTCGCCTCTGCAGCATGCTGGAGCTGGAAGTTTTTTTTTTTCTCTCTCTAAACAGCCATGTGTGGTGCT
Organism: Carassius carassius; assembly: GCF_963082965.1. NCBI lineage: Eukaryota > Metazoa > Chordata > Actinopteri > Cypriniformes > Cyprinidae > Carassius > Carassius carassius. The sequence goes on from NC_081768.1 coordinate 19,853,147, forward strand.
GCGGGGTGGGAACAACATGATCTTGAGGTAAAAGGCGCTCAGGCGTCCCCACAGCCTCTCCTGAGCTTGATCCTAGTCACTGCAGTTTTCCTGCTTTCTCAGCTGGACCAGGCCCCACCCCTCTGAATATCTCCAAACCAAAATCTTGGCCAACAGAAATATCCTTGCCATTACCAGCCCAGTCACAACACAGTTAGCATGTGGCAACTAAACCTGTGCATTCTCTTTCACTCACTCACATACTCTGACATCGATCACACACACTTCTGCATCATGGCGACGCTCCAGAGCTTAGATTAGCAGGGATGATAGGCATGACATTCTCACCGACAATGTAAATATTTTGACATGGCCTTCCTGATGCCAGTGGGCACATCGTGGCTGCCACCTGCGAGAGAATGAGGGAGAGGTGTGTCTGACTGACTGCCTACTGCAGCACACTCTCATGAGGAGTAGACCTTCTAATGAGGTGCCATTTTTAATCGTTAAATATTTATTCTGCGTTAATGAGAGATTAGCCCTCAATATATTTTAGCGTGGGAATCTCATAATAGACGTCCTTTTTTTATACTCTTCTTCTCTCTTGGTAATGAAACGTTTTATCTGCTTCCCTCCAGCCATTACAACATTGCAATGCTTGTTGTCATTCCTAACAAGATCTGGGCTCTCAAAGTTGTTTGATGTTAATTTAACAAAGAGCATCAGTAAGTGTTGATGAGTGGGATTATTCTGGTCATACTTTGAGTCCTGAATGTCATATGTGTGAGGCCTCTCATAGGGAGTTGTTTCCTCAGCTGTCACGAGGCTAGTGCGGCATTCAGAATTGAATTAATATGGCCTTTCAAATTCCAATTCAGTTCTTGATTTTGAATAGAGTATGCAGAGTTGTTTTTAGAAGGCAAATAGGTAAAAGTAAAGACAGTTGAAATTCAGAAGGGATTTTTAAAATATGTATTTTTAACTAGAAATGCAAGGTTTGTCAGGACATGCTTTCAGTGTTACCTTGAGTGATGGAAAAAAATTCAAGAATTTTAAGAGTCTACGAGTTTGAAGGTTTTTATAAGGTTTTCATTTCTTTAACTGACCTTACAACTGATAAATAACCATCTGTTTGGTAAATTCCCAACATTATGGTAAAAAAATTTTGCTTTGCTACATGTAATTTGGATACTAGTTATCCAGAGAGGCTAGTGGATGGAGTTCCATTCCTTCAGTTCCTAAAACCAGCCAATAATCATGAACATCTAAAAATGCAAAGGATTGTTCAACTCTAAATATTTTGGGGAAAAGAAATGGTAGAAAACAGTTTGATGGATGTTTTTAGAAAGAGGAATAATAGATTTAAAAAGTGCTTGTCATTCTTGACATTGTCCTACCTCATTAATACAAATACTATGTTAAATGTGCATATTCCTTTAAGAAAAAAAAGGGGAAAAAATAATTTACCCATTAGCATCTGCAGAAAGCATCAGTTACAGATTTTTCTTTTGTGTTAATGTTAATATTTTTATCAACTGTTTGACTTCTTGGGTACATATCCCCTATTTTTATTTCTTCTTTTTTTCATGATCTACATTTATGTCTAGTGTCGCATCATAAAAGTCTGATATGAAAGCTTGTGCTTTCGGTTTTGTTTGCTCGATGATAAACTGCATCTAAAGTAATTTTTCAGAAATCATCAGGTACATCACAGAGGCTTGCAAAGTCATTTTGTTTGACAAATATAGACAGAGTACCCGCCCTTGAAAAGAGGTGGGCATGGTTAAGTAATCGCTTTCATGAGGTCAGTGCTGATTTTATTCACCACACTGGCTGTCACCATACACCATACATTTCAACATCTTAACATGGCAGCTCTCATAAAAACTTGAAGACTTCCAATCTAAGCGTGTCCCAGCTGTGTTGGTTATTTAGTCTCTTTGTCCTCTCCAGTTAAGTCTGGCTCGCTAATTGCTGTCCTGTAATCCCACAATTAACAGAGCCTGTGCTGCAAGCGTTATCAGGAGATCAGCAGCGGCCAGAAATGGTGAACCCTGCTGGAGCTCTTCAGCATGCAGCTCACATCAGTAAACCAGCTTAGTTTGGGTAATTCCTTTTCAGTCACTCAAAATACATTCAGTTTTTGCACTATTTTCAGAGAGATGGAGAGAGAGAGAAGCCGGGGTTCTCAAAAGCCAAACAAGCAATGGTTTATCAGCACCGCTGCCCTCATTCTCACGTAGCACTCTGAGAAATGGACGGGTAAAATAAACACTTTAAAGATGTAGTTTAGCCACACTTCACATGCCCAATTGAAGTCTGAATGGGATTAGAAGCAGCAAAGCACTCTTATCTCTGTCCACACTAAAAGAAATGCAAAGATTTTGATAGACAGAGTTAGCCCCCCCCCCCCCCCCCCTTTTTTTCTTTTTTTTATGATTTCCGTTTTTTCCCTCTCAGCTGAGATTAAAAATGTGAGGAAGAAGACAAATGGTGGGGGGAGTTTTATCCTTTCTTCTTTGGTTTTGTTCTGCCTGTGTTTCATGCACTGGAGTGAGTCTATTTGGTGTGTTATTCATGGTGAATAATCAGAGGGGGGCAGCGGCCTGTGGAATTTGATGGTCAGCATTGTGGTGTTTGGGTAGTGAGGGCTTGACCCTGGGGTTGCTGGGGCAGAGAGGCTGAGGAGAGGGTCCTCTCATGGTCCTCCTTCATCTCTTTGTCCCAGACAATTGTGGTTCAAAGAATGAGCATTGCTGTTGTCACCCTGCAACCGTCTCAAATTCAGGGATTCAGAATTATAGCTCCGATAAATCTCCAGCTATTTGTAAAACATTTCTTTTGATTAAAAATAAGCTGTGCTTTTTTTTTTCAACCATCCCCCACAGCTTGTAAATTCTATAAATAATTTGCATGTTAATGGCCCCACAGGAATGAATCCATCTAAAGATTCTTTTTTGTGTTTTGTTATTGTAGAAGCAGTCTGTATTTTTTCACTTGAAAATTGGATGTAGCAGGTAAGCTGCAGGCTCATTAAATTTCTCCACACATAATAGCAGTTTAAAGTGCTCTTTTTTTTTTTAACTTGGTATTGATTGAAGCAGTCTAGTTTTCTTTCAGGTGTGTGTGTTTGTACAGGCAAGATGCCCATGATGCCTGCACACCTGTGGCTCAAATTCAGTGTGAGCTTGGGCCCTAATGAAATCCCCCTCCTCCACTTTGCCCAGAGACGTTAATTCTCTGCCCATTGTGTGTGGAAGCCCCCTTCTGGTCACTTTGTACACTGCACCATCAATCCTGTAGACTAATTAGGGCCGTTTGCCAAGACAAGCATCGCTATTTGCTCATAGTTGAGGTTAGAGGTTGAAAAAGACCATTAACCACAAGTATTAAAATTAGGTTTGTAAAATGTCCCGCACCATTTGTGCTACAGGAATGAACGAAATCATGTGGTTTGTTGAAAAGAGTTGCACTATAACAAGACTTATTGCATGGTTGTGGCTAATATGTTTGAGTAGACTTACATTTAGGTTGGGACCTTAGGCATATCTAGGGACCAATACATTATAAATACTTGGCGGGCTCTTTTAATATGGGTCATTAATCAACCACCAGAACACCCTAGCAACCACAAAAAAAAGCATCTTACCAATTGTGTAGAACTAGCTTGACAACCATCCACATAACCTTAGCTTAATGGATTTTACTTTGTGAAAATGTAAAAATGTAGTTTGGTATAAAGTGATGTAGATGCATTTACTTTCCAGCTGCTGTTTTGATCGAGTTTGGATCTGATTTCTGTTAGCGGTCAAGATACAAGAGAAAGGCAGATTGAGTTGTTCTGCCGTAATTAAGTTAGAACAGAAAGAAACTGGAGTGATTGAAATCTGAGAGCACCCCTGCCCACATGGCCCACGTGCAAGCCCAGTCAGTATGAATTCGGGGTCAGAGGTCATATTGGTCATGGGTCAGGGAGGCATGGCAGTCTTACAGGGTAATTTATGCAGCACCACAGACTAGGGTTGTGCGATTTGGGAAAAAATATATATATATTTTTTTTTACAGATATTTCAGTTGCGATTTGATTTGTGATTTTAAATTCTGCAAAGTCAAGCTTCAGCTTAATATTGTCAGTAGTGTGCAGCACAGTATGGGTATCAGTACCCTGCTGAATAAATAAATAAATAATAGAAAACATCACAGAAAATCTTATGGTTTCCATTAAAACAATTACAAAATTCCTTTTTGTTGTGTGTTTTGGGTATTATTTCAATAATAATTACTGTTTTTCTATTTTTTCCCCATCTGCCAGATTACATCCCACTAATAGAATCAACTATATACCAGTAGACACCATTATACTTTACATTAAAGCCAATATAATTCCATTATAACCCTTAAATCCATAAAATGTTCTATTATGTTTTTAGAGGCATTCTATTGTTTTGTTTTTCAGCAGGGAATATCATACTTTTACAGAATTTACTTAATTTCACAGGAAAGTTCATTTTTATTTTGTGTAAATAAAAAACTGTAATACTTTAGTCGGTTATAGGGATGGGATGGTATGAAAATTTAATATCACGATTATAGTGACTAAAATTATCACGATTATCAATATTATCACGGTTTTGGGCTTGCGTCAGACTGTTGCTGGCTGGACATGATTTAATAGCGAGTTATTAAAACCGCGATAATCAAACACGGTTTTAATGATAATTCATTTTTAAACGATATTACTAACCTCAGCACATTTTATCACGGTTATCTAGAAAATCGGTTATCGTCCCATCCCTAGTCAGTTATTAAGGTATTACATTGGTTACATATGCTGATTTATTTGGGATTTTAAGAACAAGTGGAAAATGTGCTGAATGTTTTATTCATCCAAGTGAAAGTCATCCTGTGTAGACACAGTGTCAGAGATGCAGGCTGTGTAAGCGGTCTTCTGAATTGGAAATAGCGAACATGCATTCAAATAAGAGCATGTTGAGGAGATAAAATGTAATGTAAAGGTAATATTCATGTACGAATAAAAACATATAAGAATGTTTCTTTTATTCTCCAGTAGACCTACTGATAGCAGAACTGAGCTCTTGATATGTGTTGTAACACAGCTTTTGCAAATAAATTACCTTTTTTTTTGTTTGGTGTCTGTCATTTCGAAGTAATCTCATATTACATACAATTTTTCTTTAGTATAATTTTACCTAACTACCGATCTTACCCTGTAGATGCCATAATCACACACTCTCTCTCCGTTTTTTTATTTTTTTAATGGTGGGCATTTATGCAGTTGGCTAGAGCAGTGCTGATTGGGGAGAACAGAGGTGCGCTCACACTCTTGGTTAGTAAGGCTGCCACTCAAGGCTGGTAGTAACGCATATTCTCTGAAACAGTAATATCGAGTCCACATTGCAGGCTTTGCGATAACCAAACTGCAACATATCTCAAATCGCGATTGCAACGCGATTCCGATTAATCGCTCAGCACTACCACAGAAACTTGCTCCATCTTTGTTCCGTTGTAAGAGGTCTTGCAGTGTACATTTAGCACAGTGTTCTAATCAGCTGCCATGTCGTCATTTGAATAAAACACCCATTTCATGTAAATTCCAGTTTATCATAATCAACTATGAAAAAAATACACGTAGATGTGATATGAGCACAGGAAATTATTTTTTCTGAATGTGTGTGTGTGTGGCATATCTTCAAGGTGATACTACCCCTATGCACCTGTTCACGCCCTGTCTAATCAGTCATTTTTCTTGTTCTCACACATGGTTTCACATTTACTCACACATTCATTTTGCTCTCATTCTGCCCCATTAACACGGCCGTGTATTAGCAGAAAAATCTCTGTCCCAGAATATTGAGTCAAGACTTTCCATTTGCTGCTAATTAAAGAACAATTCTAGTAAATGCCCAGGATCTCTGTATTTCCATTTCTCTCACACTTTAGAAGTACATATTTAACACCAACATAATAATACAGAAAAAAGTAATACTGTGAAATTCTAAAATGTTTTCCATTTTTTTTAATATTTTAAAATGTATTTTTTTTCCCTGTGATGGCAAGGCTAAATTTTCAGCAGTTCAGCATAAATATTTTCAACACTGATTATAAATGCACTTATAATTAATAATTTTAAATAGTAATAATAATTTTTACCACAAATATGCAAATTAGAATGATTAAAACTCATCTTTCAAATATGCATACACCACTTTAGGACATCAGTGGATCTTTACAAGTTAGCAGTGACATTTTGCACATCTACTTTCTTGACTGTGTGTTAAGCATTGTACTTGTTCTCTCTTTGCATCTTATTTCCTCCCTTAGTCACACTCTTCCATCTCATTTCCTCCTGTGATCATATGTACCATTGCTCTGTAAGCATGTTTGTTTACTGACAAGAGCAGTGTAATAAACACAAGATATGCATGGCCATCCTAATAATTTCTGATAAAGAGTTCAGCTCTGAATAGTTCATGATTTAGTTCATGATTTACATTCTCTGACTCAAATGTGAAAGCTATTCTTTTGAGATGAGAAATGCTCAGTAGTAATTTTGTCCCGGCTTAAACAATGATTCAGGGCTGCCGTTCCCCCTTGATCATCCTGTTGCTTTACCGTACAAATAATATAATGCTGAATTGGATGCACTGACCTGGGTGTATCTTTATGACCTCGTGAATTGCAGCATTTCATGATGGAAACCTGCTGTTTGTGTGCACTTGTGTTTGCTTGTGTGCATGTTTTGAACTGATGGAGAACTGGTCAGTGAGGTTAGAGTGCTCCCAGGGTAATAATAATCTAGGTTTCCATATCAGGATGTGTTCACCTCTGTAGGGTTCATTCTGAGTTTGATAAATTTATTACAGCTGAGCACTTCGCCGCCATTCTCCTTTTCTCTTTATAATTATTCTTTGTCTTCTTTCAGACAGGTGAATTACCACATTAAGATTCTTTGCATTTATTATTAGCTTTTGAAGGTGGAAGTGAAGGTCTGTTCCTAGTTTCTAGCATCTTATCATTCCTTATGCTTTTTCTCTCATTTCCTCTATTTTATTTTAGCTTATCACCTGTCCTAGACAAGGTGCCTTTGACCAAAGCACAGGCTATGCTTGTTCATCTGTGGGAAAAATGATCCTTTAAGTGCTAGCCTGATTTATAGTTACAGCATGGCTGGCATTGATCATGTCAGAGACTGATAGCTGGCTGTAAGCTGACAAAGCCTCTCTTGGTGTGGAGAGGAAGGAGAAAATGTGCCTGCGATCCAATGATTTCTGTCTCCAGTGTCTCGAAACTCGATCTTACTGTAGCTTGCTCTTTCCTATGGAGATTAGTGTAGGTTTTCTCAAGTTTACAAACAGTGTGTTCCAATCAAAGTTTTGAATTACCCATCATCTGCCCTCCCATGCTCTAATTATGTCTATGTGAGTCCAATGTTCACCTTTTAAACTTTTCAAGTCACTTACCTATGAGGTCAGTGATCTCACCTGTAATGCTAGCTCACTGGAGGACAATGGCTCCAGGACTATTTTAGCAGTCACAATAATAGCAAAATCACATGGCTGCTTGGAAGTATAAGAGTGAAGCGATATTTGGTCTAGGCTACAACCACTTTGTCAGATCTCTTTGCTTCCCACGTTTTATCCACTCTTTAAAGGTACTTGATAATGTTTGGACTGATTGAATCCTTTCTCTCTCTTTCTTCCAGGCTCTGACTCATCCTGCCCAATCGTGAATGTGCTGTCCTTGCTGGGCCACTAAAGGGGACAATGTTCACCATCCCGCCCCAGTGGTGAACATCCTCAGAGCATCCACTACTGAGGCCAGCGGGGGAAGTGAAGCAAAGCCCTCGAAGCACTACAGTAAATCCCAAAGAGCCCTTTGCACTGAGAGGCACATGCTTATTTGAAAGCTCAGCGCACAGCAACGTAAACGTCAGCTGTGGAATAGCTGATCCTTTGTCGAGTGGTGGCGGAGGAGGAGTGTCAAGAGTCATCAAGAAACCCAATCCTCTTATCCCAGGCCCAAGACGCCAGCTGAGAGCAAGTGCACTTGGGGAACTCGTGGTGGGGGTTAAAAAGAGCTGACTGACCTTATTGGAGGACTGTGGCTAGAGGTAGCAATCAAAGCGGAGACACACGCTATGGGGGCCATGGTGACCTAGCATAAATGGCTACTCCTGACCCAAAGCTTGTGCCAGTGTCTGCTGCTCAACCCTTTTCCTTTTTCCTTCTCTTTTCCTCTCTGTTGTCCTCCTCTTGCTGCAAACACTGTGAAGGTCAGGCTTTCAGCCTCCCCTCTGCCCCCCTCTCTTTCCCGGTCCCACGTTTGCACTGTGGCCATGGGGCTGTGGAAGTTAGTACGGGGTGTCAGGCAACTCGAGCTCCACCGCCTTATCCTGGTGCTCATCATCTTTTGCCTGCTCTCCATGGCTTTCCTGGCCTACTATGTCAGCAACAGCCCTAAAATAAAGGAGGCACCCCCTTTGCCCTTTAGTGACTGTGGTGGGGTTGTTGCGGCCGCACCAGGAGGGCAACGGGCTCCTCTTTTCCTGCCTCCTTTCACAGGCCGGCAGAGAACGGTTAAAGCAGTGGATAACTCTCGAACAGAGCCTGTGGTGCTGGTCTTTATGGAAAGCATCTACTCTCAGCTCGGACAAGAGATTGTGGCTATCCTTGAGTCCAGTCGCTTTCGATACCACACTGAGATTGCACCCAGTAAGGGGGACATGCCTACGTTGATGGAGCGTGACATCGGCCGATATGCCCTGGTCATTTATGAGAACATTCTAAAGTATGTCAACTTGGATGCTTGGAACCGTGACCTACTGGATAAATATTGTGCTGAATTTGGTGTAGGCATCATCGGTTTCTTCAAAGCCAATGAGAACTCGCTGCTTAGTGCCCAGCTGAAGGGCTTCCCACTGTTCCTGCACTCTAACCTGGGCCTACGAGACTACCACGTCAACCCTGCCGCCCCATTACTGTACATCACCAAACCCAATGAGGTGGAACAGGGCCCACTCCCTGGCGATGACTGGACAGTCTTTCAGTCTAACCATAGCACCTATGAGCCTGTGCTCCTGGCTGTCACAAAATCCTCAGAAGCACTGGACCATTTGGGCCCCCACCGAGCCCTTCATGCCACTGTAGTTCAGGACCTTGGCCTTCACGACGGAATTCAAAGGGTTCTGTTTGGCAACAATCTGTCGTTTTGGCTTCACAAGTTGATTTTTGTAGATGCCATAGCATATCTGACAGGGAAAAGACTCTGCCTGTCCTTGGAGAGGCATCTGCTAGTTGACGTGGATGACATATTTGTGGGAAAGGAGGGTACGCGTATGAAGGTGACAGATGTGAAGGTGAGTGTCTTTTCTAACTTAGGTCATGCATAAATTAATATTCTGTCTTCATTTACTCACTCTCATGGTGTTCCAAACCTATATGACTTTCCTCTTTGGTTCAGAATGCTGTGAGGGTGAGTGAATGATTTTAGTTTTTGGCTAATCTAACCCTTTAAAAGTCCTTAGGTTGCTTAGTGTTGTTTACCTATGGACATTCAAATTGATCTCTTCATCTCATCCATTTTTTAACAAGCAAAACTCATGTTCTTTAAATGGGTAACATAATGTATTGGCTGAGACATAACATGGTGCATTAATGATGCTATAAGCACTGTGGTGTCATGGAGATTGGAGGCTAAAACAGCTAGTACTCAAAATAATGTGCTTGTTAGATCAAGAGATAATTGATCTCTTTGGACAATGTGCCTATTAACCTATTTATAAGCATTGTTGCCAAAGGGGCTTATTACATATGAATCCCTCCCAGTGCTCATCATCAGATTGAGTAGAAGCTTCCGGCCTCCTTAAGTATGGAAATCGCAATGCTGTGCATGGCAGTGCTTTCAGGAGCTGTAAATGTGTAGTGTACACTTGCAAAGATAGATACCACCCAGTTGTCCTCTTTGAAACCAGACAAAGTAAATTAACAGCTCTAATTAGAAATAATAGGGCAATTAATGTCACATTTGCATTGACAACATGAAGATGTTTCTTCAGCAGAAGAATCTGCCTTGTCTGTCTGCTTACTGAATCAGTCAGGCAGTTAATTAGCCCTCCGTCAATTATATTATAAGTCAGTCCAACGAATTGGAAATTATAGAGGCAGAGACATTTCTACAAAACAAAATTCTACAATAACAAAAGTTAGCAATTGGCAATTTTGAATGTAATTTGCTAAAATGGTGAATGGTTAGATGTGACAGAGATGTCCAATATTTGTTAGACCTTACACAATAATTCAGTCATTTATGTGTCATTACTCTGCCTCTATCATTTCAAACTCCTTAGACTGACTTTGTGTAACACAAAAGAGGAACAATAATAAGGCCACTTTGTTCAATATAATGAATTTTAGAATAGAATGAAAAGCTCCAAAATTACAAATAATTGTAAAAAAAATTATGATAGAAGTTACATTTTAGGTGAGGTTTAGGTTTACTTTTATATCAAGTTGCATAACATGGGTGGGAATCATGGTCATACCTTAGAAATATTAAAACCTACCACAGTAAAATATTTTCACTTGTTAAGCCCACCCTCAGGATTCAGCAAAGACATCTTTAGTCTAACTGAATAATGTCTCACCTTTTTGGTGGTTCTTGCCTTTTTTGTAGTTGTTGTATAAACTAATATCGTTTTGTGGGTGCTCTCAGTGCTTTTATTCAATTAAAATTTCAGCAAATTTGCATGCAAATGTTATACTTTTGTTAAAAAAATTTAGTCTTGTGTAACACCTAAGGGGGTATCTGTCCCGTACCTTGGTATGAAAAACACTGTATACAAGTTAAGCTTTCTCAATAGCATCTGTGCCCTCACAGTTGAATTTTATGGGGCCAGTGTTATATGTTTGCCCCATAGACTTCCATTGTAAGTGCATTTTTATCAACACTTTTTGTTTTTGCTGGCAAAGTCAGTTATTTTCGGTGGTAATCAACAATATGCCACAGATGCTGTTGATAGAGCATAACTTGTATTTAGCCCTGAATATCCCTTAAAACCAAACCTGTTACACAACTGCTGCTATTTAATATTTACTTGGGAAAGAATGTTTGAAAATGTATGCAGCATCTCATTTCCATATGTTTTCCTTTTACTGTCAGTCTTAATCATAATGGTTACTGGGGACAATACCTTGGAGCAAGGACACAGTTTTAAGTGTTCTTTTTTTCACAGATAGCATAAGTGTTTTGCAGGAATATGTTTGTAACACACAGATTATCCACCCACAGAGCTGTGTTTATGTTGTTGTTTTTTGCCAGATTTGTATGGTGATGTATGCCATGCCACCTGGCCTCAAGCTGAACAAGTGGGCTGTAATCACCTCAGCCTGTAGTGCTGCATAGACAACTCAAACAAACTGTGTATAATGGTGGACTAATCACATCTATTCTTAGATCACAAAACCAGTCTTAAGTCTCTGGGGTATATTTTTAGCAATACCCAAATAAACATTCTATGGGTCAAAACTATCGATTTTTCTTTTATGCCAAAAATCATTAGGATATTAAGTAAATATCATGTTCCATGAAGATATTTTGTAAATTTCCTACCATAAATATATAAAAACTGAATTTTTGATTAGTAATATGCATTGCTAAGAATTAATTTAGACAACTTTAATAGCGATTTCCTCAGATTTGCACCCTCAGATTTCAGATTTTCAAATAGTTGTATCTCGGCCAAATATTGTCCTATCCTAACAAACCATTCATCAATGGAAAGCTTATTTATTCCAATTTCAGATGCTGTATAAATCTTAATTTTGAAAAATTGACACTTAAGACTGGTTTTGTGGTCCTGGGTCACGTATGCTTTTTCAGAACTGAAGCTTATTGATTTCCAAGTACTCACTACACATGGATATTTGATGTCCATATGTTCACACAGTTCACTGCTATATATGTTAATGTATATACATTGTACTTTATCTATGGGACAACTAGATTATTTCAGCGTTTTTAGCTTTTATGTTTGTTACAAATAGTGCAGGTCATTTGAGATACTGGCAGATATCATGTACAAGGTGAGCCAGTCATCATTGAAACAGCACGAACAAATTGACATCGTGATTATGTCCATTTTCATTTTGGTGTCTTAAAGCATGGAATATTCCACATATATATATATCAGCAGATGGAGATTAGAAGTTGTTTAGATGGAGTTTAGAGTTGTTAGAAGTTGTTGAATTGTGGGCTGCCACTTAAAAATAACAAGACATAATTATGAGTTTAAGTATTTAAATGCATTTCATTTTTAATTGAATGTAAAATGTAAATTAAACATTGTTTAACCTTTACTAATAAATAGAAATTAAAATAGTAGTTCCTGTTTAAAAATGTACTTTTAATTGGTTTAGACAATGATTGCTACTGTATGATAAGAGTAATGTGTAGTTGTATTGTGTACTTGAGAATTTTGTCTTGATTTCTACAGATGTGAATTTGAGCTTCTCGACAATCCAGCTGTACTTAGAGATTTCATGTGACTATTGAGTGTCAGCTCTACAGGGAGAAGAGATGATGTGTAAGGGAATGACTGTTTTGCTCATGTCCGCTGTCAAAATGTGATGCCTTTCCCGGATACAACATTGGACTTGCTTTGTTGTGCATCTGACTGAATCTGGTCTCAGCAACCATCTTGATCCCTAGTCTGTTAGGTCTAGAGAAATTCAGACGGACTATGGGATGAAAATAGGATTGAGGTATGAAAATGTTTCAGTAGTGTTGCTCCAAAGCTGAGCCAAGTCTGTTGTGGCAAGGTCAGTGGTGACAAAAGCTGTTCTGACCTCTGGCCCTCTTTCCTCTTTACTCTGTCATAACTCATTGAACAAAGTTATTGATTGTAAAAGGAAAACCTAATTTTTGTTATTTTTTCAATAGGTAGCATCTTTTTTTCTTCTTCTTTTATCAACCTGTCAAATGTGATACACACTACTGAATCTGTCCACGCTGGGAATCACTCTGCAATCTTGGATGGCTCGCAGATTGCCATAAAAACAGCAGGATTATGCTGACATGCTGAGCAAACACACTCAAAGCAGAACAAATATTGGATACACTCAAACTCAGGGACACCGGCGGCTCTTAAATCGGTGAAAGATGCCTTCTCTCCCCAGCAGCAGGGCTTGATTTGTGACACTGCCACAACTATCGGCCCGGCTTTGTGTTAGATTTGTGCGGGAAGCGACACTATCTCTCCCCGCCGTCTGATTTGTGCTGGAACAGCGCTGTAATTCGCTTGTACCCCTGTATCACTCTCAGGGCTTGAAGGGCTTGATGGCAGGATCATTTTGTATTTCAAGCCTCACAGCACCATCATTAGCTAGATGTGCGCAGTGATGCTAAGTTATGAAATGTGTTCATTTCGCAAGGATGAGTTTAGATTGATGTTAAGGCTGCGGCTTCATTCGCACGTCTGACCTGCCCGTGGGTAGAGGAGATTTGAATGCAAATGTGTATTTCTCATCCCACTCAGTCTGTCGATCTGGCTGACGGCCTGAAAGTTCTGCTTTCCTTCATAGGACTGAATTGGCACCGTAATGCCATCTATTGGTGACTTTAACTCATACATTTGTTAACGTGAATGCCTATGGTACTGGAGAGATTCGTTTAACGCTACTGTTGTTGTTTTTGCCTTCAAGCATAGCTTAAAGTCAAATGTTGTTGCTTTGTTCTTGGCATATTGCTAATCTTGTTCCACAGATTTTAGGCAGGACTTTGAAAGTGTGTTATTAAAGTGATAACTCTTCTATTTCAAGGCTTTGCTCAACACACAGAATAAACTGCGTTCGCTGGTTCCCAACTTCACCTTCAATCTTGGATTCTCCGGGAAGTTCTACTATGCAGGTACTTTTTTCAGTTTTCTTGTTGACTTTTACGAGACAACGCAGGACAAATCAGTTTTAGTTTTTTTCTTGTTTAAATCTGATTTTGTTAAACCAACAAAAAAGTAATTAATGGCCAAACCTATTTTTGTTGCTGATGTTCAGAATGAAGTCACTTTTGCTAGCATGTCTATACTAGCTGCAACGCAAAATTTGGCATTTTGCTGAACCTAAACTTCTAAACGGTAACAAATCAAGTACATAAGAGCAGGAAAGAAGCCAAAGAAACATGTAACATCTAAAATTATTGAACAAAATGCGACTAAATAACAAAAATCATTCATACGTATATGTCTTTTTGCAGGTACAGAGGAGGAGGATGAAGGCGACGACATGCTGTTGCAGCACCGGCATGAGTTTTGGTGGTTTCCACACATGTGGAGTCACATGCAGCCGCATCTTTTCCACAATGTCAGTGTGCTGGCGGAGCAGATGAGACTCAACATGCAGTTTGCACAGGTTTGTTGGTAAAATAATACACCTTAAAGCAGAACAGTTTAATTCCTATGCCAGTAATAGCCCCAAACATAATTGCAAACATAATATTACCAAACCCTTCTCTCGTCTTCCATTGTGTGGACATACAGGTGATCCCGTTCCTCCATTGGCACTCCATTAGTTGAATGTCTTTACACTCTTCAACCAACCTACAAATGTCTTATGTATTTTTTACTTTTAATATTATACTTGGATAAGCAAATGCACTTTAACACAAAAATGTCATACAAAATGAGTTTCTTCAGTCTTTTCCATATTAGCTTTTTCCCTCCATTTGTTGTTGCAACAGGGGTGCTCGCTTTGTTCCCTCATCGTTGTGTTACTATTTACAGCCATTACTGCTGCTGTCGCAGAGGTGCGAGTATCGATTCTCTGCCCACCAGCTTTATCTCATGTTGGTATTTCATTATAGATTTGTATTAGCACTTTTTCATTGGATCGGTAGTATTCTCGTTGACCTTGACTCGGAGTGCATCCGCCGAGGAGATTGTGAATTTGGCCTGTTGAAACAAGCCCACCCTGGTGTAATGATGGTCATTGGAGTGGGATATGGACCGCCGGCAGAAGACAGCGAGAGGGAGTGTGCCGTGAATACTAACCAGCCCTTTCCTCCTCTCACTAATCCTTCTGTCACATCCTGTCTTTAGAGCAGACACTGACATATGCCTTCTCCTGCACTCTGCTCAATGGAGAAGACACAGCTCCTTCATCAAGGTTTAATGAGCCTGCAAAGGACCGTCCTTAACTCGGGGCTCACAGTTTGTGCTTACACACGCGAGAAGGAACACAGTGGCATCTTGGACAGAGAGTAAAGCCCTTCGCTCATCATAAGAATGTGTTTGTCTACCACCCTCCTGTGGTGTTAGAAATAACTACGCCTCTTGACACACAGAGTTAGATTTTGCAATTGCAGAGAAGCATAATCAAAAGCTTCTCGCTCGCACACGCTCTGATGACATGTCTTGTTAACGGTGTCTCATATCGACTTTTCTCCTCTGTTCTACTCCCTTTCGCCCCATAAGTCTTGGCAGTGCAATTGCGAGTGAATTTTAAGTGGCGGGTAGCTTTGTGATTGATCTTCATGAGCGTTTGTTTTGTCTCTTGTCATTACAGGAGCATGGTATTCCCACAGACATGGGGTACGCTGTGGCCCCACACCACTCAGGGGTGTATCCTGTACACAGCCAGCTGTACGAGGCCTGGAAGAGTGTATGGGGGATCACAGTGACCAGCACAGAAGAATATCCACATCTGAGACCGGCACGCCATCGCAGGGGCTTCATACATCGTGGCATAAAGGTGAAACATTACCAATCCACTGTAAATCTTGATGATGATGATGATCCTTTAGAAATCATTTTAATATGCTGAATTGGTGATCAAGCAACATTTTTTTATTATAAATGTTAACATTTTTGTGGAAACCATGATACTTTTTTAGGATTCTTATAAGGTTTACAGCATTAATTTGAAATAGAAAATATTTGTAATGTCAAAAATTGTCTTTAATTTAATGCATCCTTGCAGAATTAAAATATACATTTTCTTAAAAAATAAAGACATCTAGCTGATCCCAAACTTTTGAGCAGTAATGTGTCTGTGATTCGTTTTTTTTTTTTTTTTGCATTACGTTTAGTGTGAAAGATTTACTTTTGATTTTTTCTGTAAATCTTGCATTATTCAATTCAGTGCAACAGAGTATCCAATAATGATTTAACAAACATTATAGAAATTCATTTTGCTGGTGTTTTATGAATTAGATCCAGTGTTTTCAGAAGAAGACGAATAATGTAAAATAATGTTATTGTAGCCTGAGCTCAAATTGCTCCCACCATGATCAGATTAAATGACTAATGACTGCTTCATTCCTTCTAATACATTCGTCTTGGAGTACATCTGTGCAGTGGCTGAAGCAGAGTTGAATGTTCTTCTGTCTGCAGGTGTTGCCCAGGCAGACATGTGGCCTTTTTACTCACACCATCTTCTATAATGAGTACCCTGGAGGCTCTCGGGAGCTGGACAAGAGCATACGTGGAGGAGAACTCTTCCTCACCATCCTCCTAAACCCTGTGAGTTGCATTTGTGCAGTTTTCCCCTCTGTGTTTGTGTGTGTTTAGTAAATGGGAGTGAGTATATTTTTCTTTGTGTGTGTGTGTTTATCTTTTCCAAAGCTCCCAAAGTTAAGCGGTGACAAAGTCCTGCCCTTGCACTCTGTGCTTTTGTTTTTGTTCGGCCCTATCGCCTGAAGTGTTTGCTAGTGCAAAAGCTGGAAAAATAAACTAGATTGTGATCTTCAAAATGAAAATAGTAGCTGTTTCCAAAGCTTTACTTAAAAATAGACTAAATTCAAGTTATATGTAAATAACACTGTCCCCACCTCAGATCAGCATCTTCATGACTCACCTGTCTAACTACGGAAACGATCGGCTCGGCTTATACACCTTTGAGTCTCTGGTGAAGTTTGTGCAGTGCTGGACCAACCTACGGCTACAGACTCTACCTCCCATGGAACTAGCTGAGAAATACTTCCAGATCTTTCCAGAAGAAATGGACCCCCTATGGCAGGTATAATAAAGGCAAAAAAAAACAATAAATACAAATATCTTTGGTATTGTAATCACAATTGTAATTATAATAATTGTATTAATAAATATTTGCATAATTTTTTTAAAATTCCTGAAATTCATCGTTTTTTAAGACATTTGTGACCGTTTCTGGAGATGTTTGTGCACTAATGATTAAGATCTATTAATTACAATAATTGATGCTTAAATGCAAAAGGAAAACCATTTAAGGAGTCTCTAAAAAATTATTTGTAAAATGATAAAATTTAGTTATATTATAATAATTAAAACTAATAATGAATGGGTGGGGAACTTCATTAATCAGTGAATTAATCAAATAAAATGTGAAATGCAAAAATGTTTCCTTCATCTTTTCATCTATTCAGAATCCTTGTCATGACAAAAGACACAAAGACATCTGGTCCAAAGAAAAGACCTGTGATAGACTGCCCAAGTTTCTGGTTATTGGCCCACAGAAAACAGGTGAGTCCTGCTATTTCCAGACTCAAGCCTTAAATCTTACCTTAGGTAACCAAATAAATAAATCGTCCAGAATACAACTTTAGAGACTGCGTGTGATGTTTATTTCTGAGCACAGGTACCTCAGCTTTGCACTCCTTCCTGACCCTTCACCCCGCCATCACCAGCAACTTCCCCAGCCCAGTCACCTTTGAGGAGATCCAGTTCTTTAACGGGCCGAATTACCACTACGGCATTGACTGGTAATATACACAGCACATCTTTTTCATTCCCAGCCAGTGTAGCAGAGACAAATCATTCGTCATAATAAGTTTATCACCCCTCCATTTTATTATATCTGTAATACTGTCTAGGTTTCATATTGCAATTTTAATATATCCATTACTTAGGTACAGGATAAGCCCTCTGCTTAAAAATGAATTTATGATAGATTAAAGTGTCATGTAACGGAAGACTACAATCATTTATTGCAACCTTATGTAGCATATTTGTTGTTATTGCACATCTTAATCTCTTGCAGGTACATGGACTTCTTTCCCTTCCCCTCGAACGTCAGCACAGATTTCATGTTTGAGAAAAGTGCCAACTACTTTGATACAGAGGTGGTTTCAAAGAGGGCTTCCGCCTTACTCCCCAGAGCCAAGATCATAGCATTGCTTATAAACCCAGTCGACAGAGCCTACTCTTGGTATCAGGTACTCTACAACAGTTTGCTCTCATATTGTGTGGTCTTTTTTTCCTGTAATAAATGTAATAGTCCAGAAGTAATGATCATTTAAAGGTCCCGGTAGAAGCTTTTTTTTTTATGGCATGTCTCTCAGAAAATAGCCCCATTACCTAACACACATCACTGAATTACATACTGAAAAATCACATGGCTTTGTGGCAGCCATTGACATTTGAGGCACTATCTATCATTTTGTGCATTAATAGTGCAGCCCATATATGGGCAGCAGGAACTTCTTGTCAGATAGCATTTATCTTAACCATAAACCTTTCTCTTTCACCTCTGAAACTGACATCAGCATCAGCGAGCACACCAGGACCCTGCTGCCATTAACCACACCTTCCACGAGGTTGTAACAGCAGGTCCGTCTGCATCTAAAGAGCTGTTGACCCTTCAGAGCCGCAGCCTCAAGCCTGGGACTTACGCCACACATCTTGAGCGCTGGCTTGTGCACTACCAGGCCAGACAGGTACTGCAGTTATCTGTGTATGATTGCCTTCACTTGTTTTTGATGTGCTTCATAACTATCAGGGCAAACGCATTTGAAATCTGTAGGTTTGAAATCTATTTTTATTTAAACAATAAATATTTTTGCATTTTCATTTATTTATTAGTTTATTTTCAGTCATTTTATATGCTTTTGTCATTTCCACTTTAAATTCAACACATTTTTCTTAAAACATCTCGGTAACATTTTTCAAAATTAGCATTGCTGTTTGTTTTCTGAACTCTCTTCTCTCTTTTTTCACTGTAGCTCCATATTGTAGACGGCGCCCTGCTTCGATCTAACCCAGCCCTGGTGATGGATGGCATCCAGCGGTTCCTGGGGGTCACACCCATCTTCAACTACACCCAGGCTCTCGTGTGAGTCCTTCACCTCACTCGGTTAATGAACACTTGTATATGCCTGTGAATAAACTGATTTTTTTTCTTACATCCATCTGTTTTTGTGTGTATTGCAGCTTTGATGAGGGTAAAGGATTCTGGTGTCAGAGGTTGGAAGGTGGGCGTCCTAAGTGTCTGGGGAAGAGTAAAGGCAGAAAATATCCAGAAATGGCCCATGAGGTAGATGATAGTCTCATCTCTTCTCTCCTCGCTCATAAAACTTGCTCTGTCCTTCTGAATGATGCCATTGGCAAGGACACGCTGTTATTAGGGCTGTGAATCTTTGGCAAGGCAGCGATTCGATTCGATTACGATTCATAGGTTTTCGATTCGATTCAAGAACGATCTTTGCAAATTTAGAATGATTCAATTCGATTCGATTCACAATTAAATTCGATTCAATTCGATTATAACGATTCGATTCTGCATTCTTTAAGTGCATTCACGGGATTATTTAAATGCTTCTACTAAATTATTTAAATGCTTAGTCAGGGGGCAAATTACAGTAGCATTTATGGTTAGAGAACCATAGGTAAAAAAAAAAACCTTTTGTCCATTGTTAAATGCTAGTTTAAAGGGGTGGTTCGGGATTTTTGACATCGGACCTCATTTTTAGGTCAGCCTGGTTGTTATTCATCAGTGGAGACATTTTTTTTAAAAATTATCCAGTCCTTATATTTGGATAGTTGGCCGATGGGGTATATGTTAGCCAGCCATTAAAAACCGTTTTACCCACTCCACAGTGCACCAAACACAAATCAATTATAACACTAGACTATCGATGCAAATGTCCGTTGAGAGAATAATGTTAGAAATCAAACTTACCTTTCATCTCAATGATCCTAAAGGAACTAGTTTCTCAGCCGCTGCGGAATTTTACTTTGCTCCGGCTCTACTTTGCTCTGCTTATGTGATGTTAGTGATAATCAGTGTGCCAGCGGCAGGTAAATACACTTGCGTCATGTGTGGACCGGCTCACTCGGTTGCCTAGGTAATCAATATCACTCCGCTGCTGCTGTCGACAAGGCTTATGATTACAGGGAACAAATTATAACTAATGCAATGTGATGAAAGGTAAGTTTGATTTCTAACATTATTCTCTCAACGGACATTTGCATCGATAGTCTAGTGTTATAATTGATTTGCGTTTGGTGCACTGTGGAGCGGGTAAAACGGTTTTTAATGGCTGGCTAACATATACCCATTGACTCGCGCTAGCCTAGCATCGGCTATCTATCCAAATATAAAGACTGGATAATTTAAAAAAAAAAATGTCTCCACTAATGAATAACAACCAGGCTGACTTAAAAATGAGGTCCGATGTCAAAAATCCCGAACCACCCCTTTAATGATGCGACATGGCATACGTAAAAATGTATGTAAGCCAAGTTTTTAAAAAAGAGCTTAAAGAGTTTTATGTATAAGCTAACATTTTGTCACACCAGGGGCATAGCCATAATTTCAGAAGTGACAGAAATGTCAAATACAATCATTTTATGTATGTAGCCTATATAATAATAATAATAATTATTATTATTATTATTATTATTATTTTTATTTTTTTTTACAAGGAATTATTTTTTACAAGGAACTTTTTTAAATTACTTTTAATTACCTGTAATAAATCAAATACACTGCTGGACAATAATCAATCATTTGTAATATATATTTTTTTCCTAATGGCAATTTTATGATTGTTTTATATACTAGGCTACATTTAATTAGCAATTATTAAAATTTTCTGCACAGAATAAGGTAGAAAATATACTTTATAGTTTCTGTACTGTAATAAATGTCAATTAGCACTGCATCATTCATAAATTGTTTGTGGGTTTTTTTTAGTTTCATCAGTTCATTCTGCTTTTATTCAGTTTAGCTGCAGATATAGCCTGGCACATCTATGAGAGCGAGATCTCTTCTCTTTCAGTGTGAAAACGTCTTCATCTCTATTTAACTTTTCCTCTCCATCAGCGAATGATTCTGAGAGAAAACGCGCCAGATGTCTGTTTGCTAATGAAACAAACGCTACTTTCATGCATATTATCAGATAAATCTCGCGCTCTTATTTCAAGGTCGTTGTTAATGCTGTGGTTAATATTTTGAAAGTTTCCTTCGTATATTCGGTTCATCCACATTGTTTAAACACACTTATCATTCAGTGGAACTGTGCGTATGATTTAGACACTTACATTTCTGCTCCATCCATGCAATAAACACAGCTGTCGACGGCTCCGGTAACTCCGTCGGTAAGATACAGAGAGCCATTGACAAACTGAGCCATTGCGTCAGAGACGAACGGAGCGCGAGCGCAATCCTGTGACAGTCTCAGGAGGTAAACAGTGGAGCGCGTGAAGGACAGATAAGAGGATTCACGAACACTCTTCAAGGGCTCCATTAATTCGTGCGTGTAGTAATTTAATGTGTATACATTTTGAAAGCATTGAATCGCTATAGAAATCGCGATTCATTCGATTCTTAGCATTTTGAATCGATTGCTGTCCAAGATCGGCGATTCACGATTCAAAAATCATGTTTCAAGATCGATGCATATGAATCGACAGGGTTTGTAATCGATGCATCGAGAAAACGAGTGAATCGTTACACCCCTAGCTGTTATAGACGGGTGACTCAGTGAGAACACAGATCAGATAGTCATGTCATATCACTGGAGATGTTTCAACTAGTAAAATGCAACAGGCATGTTTGTGTTGTTACAAACAGAATGAAAACACACAGGGCCAGCCTTGACGTTCACCGTTTAACTGTTCACTTTGTCTGGTGCAAAAAAAAAAAAAAAAAAAGCAGTGGAATTCAAAAACTTGTGCTGTCTGAGTGTCATCTAGATCATATACACATCAGGCTTTTTGTCATGTTTTTATTTTTTATTATTACTTGAAAATTGTTTCACATGATTTCTTTGAAACAAATAGAATATGGTATAGTGAAAAATATAAATATACACGATAGTTACAGTGACAAGCTGATTCCACTAACTCTTTGATCATTTAATTATCATTAATAATTGAATTAACAATTTGAATTTTTATTGTTAATAATAAGAATGATAATAGTAATATTATCATTATCATCATTTCTTATTTTGTGATTTTAAATTTGTAAATTTAAGCCACTATTTGTTTAAGTATGATCAATTATAACATTTTAATATTTTGAAATAATAATTGTATATAAGAATTAATATAACTAATCATGGTAACACTTTATTATAAGGTGTTTTTGTTACACATGTACTTACTGTTATTATAACAATAAATTATGCATAATTACATGCAAGTAACCAGGGATGCACGATCATGATTTTTCATGGCCGATACCGATTTCCGATTTTTTTTTTTTCTTTAAGCAACAAACAAGAAACAAGGAAAGTGTGCATAAACAAGATGTTTATTTGGTATTTAATAGGCCAAACTGCCTTTTGGCTATTGACTGCACAGTAAGTAGCCTACATTCAATACAAACATAGATGGTACAGACATCAGGCTTTAGCTTTTGTTTTTGAATTGGGTTGAAACTACATAGAACTGGCCATAAATTAAAAGATTGACTGTGTAACCATGTGAAATTAAAAGCAACAACTGCATAGTTCTACAATCAAACAACACAATCAACACACATTCAATAAGATGTTTCTTAATCAGCGTTCAGTATTTGTTTTAGTTTTTGAATTTGGTTTTAAATAAAAAAAGGTCTTTAGCAGTGAAGCTAAATAAAAGTATGCTATATGAATTAATTATTCCAAAATGTTAAAATCAGATAATGTTGGTGCAAATAAAACAAAGATGCAAAGTATTTCATTCATCCAATTAAAAAAAAAATAGGGTATTGATTCACATCTGTATTTTTTTATTTACTTGAGCCAAAGAAAAATAAATAACTATTGGCTCAAGTAAAAAAAAAAATATAGATGTGAATCAATACCCTAATTTTTTTAATTGGATGAATGAAACACTTCAGTGCACTACAGTAGGTGATTTTTAAATCAAATTAAGTCCATGTAATTTTAAGGTACAATAAAAATAATCATCCTACACAGAACTGACGTTTACATCTGGCTTTTCAAGTTCTACTTTACAAAAAAAAAAGATTTCAGTTTTGTCCCTGCATTGTCTCCGCTTATGCAGGGAGCAGACAGGTACATTACACTAGCGCAGCTTCAGTGAGAACAGGAAAGGGACTCTTATTTTGTGCAGTCGACTGTTCGCTTCCTGCTACCTGTGCCTCAGACATGTAGATCTGCACTTCCAGTGCTGAACGGCTGCCTGTGTCCTGCTCACAGATTTTGAAATAATTCCACACAACTGACATGATGGCTAATGATTACAATGAAGTCTGTGCACGCAGGCGCACTTTCTGAAAAATCGGCCGAAAAAAGACCAAAAACCGGCCGATTGCCGATCGCGTATTTTAAGCAAAAACTGTCCGGTTCTGATTTATGGCCAGTCAACCGGTGCATCCCTACAAGTAACCCTAAACCGAACCCTAATCCATATAGTAATTGCATTTAGTTAAATAATATTACTCTATACATAAATGTATTAAGTACACTGTAAAAATGACACCTTAAAATAAAGTGTAACACTATCATTTATAATTGTAAAATGTATTATTATTAATACAATTATCATCATGATCATAAAATAATCTGTCATTTTTAAATATTTAATAATAGTAGTATTGAATTAATAACAGAATTTATAATTTTATAGTAAATTCTAATAATTAAGTACTATTATTACAGTAAATAGTAATAGAATTAATAATCAAATCATGTATAATTGCATAATATTTAATTATTTAAACAATTACAATGATAATCATTTAATTTTGAATGTTGTTTTTATAGATGGATTAATAGAATTAGTAATAAAAATGTATATTGTATAAAACAAAAACTACTGGGTAAATAGGTGCTTGTTTTAGCAAAGGCACTTTCAGATGTTGTATATTTTTGGCTGTAGGCTGTTGTTAGTTATAGCACACAGCAGTTATGAGTTGAAGTCCTCCTTAAGCAGCTCTGTTTGTCTTTCCAGACACGTGCCTTCCTGACGGAGTACTACAGGGAGCATAACCTGGAACTGTTACGGCTGCTGAATCGACTGGGTCAGGCGTTGCCCACCTGGCTCAGAGAAGAGCTCCAGAGCACCAGCTGGAGCTGAGACGACGTCACTTGCACCTCCAGTATCAGATCGCCCAAAAACAATGTCCGCTCACTACAGAGGTACCAAAACCACTCGGTTCAAAACTATAGTAGCAGATGAAATGACTGACTGCTTTGAGTGGACAGCAAACTTCAGCCTCTCGTTAAGGTGCTCACTGTCTGAGATGTCGAAGACGAGGGAATGCTGGGAAATGTAGTCCCTCCTCTTATCTATGACAGACCTACCTGTCAGGACCAGAACGCACTACCAGTGTGGACAAGCATGAGTTAATTGGTGACTTAAGTGTGTAAATACACACTAGTACTCGTACAAACACACGGTCTAGCCTTGATCATCTTGTCTGAGGAATGATTGTAAAACATTGTACATTTTAAAAGCGTTGTATATTTTGGGTTTGGGATTGTGACAGTTGAACCTGGCAGCGTTTGTGTACAGCCAGAGCTCTGTCTGAATAGGACGCCTAGAGGACGTCAGATCCGCAGCCCTTGTCTTCTCCACACGCACAAACGCACAAAGCTGGATCAGAAACCAAACGGTAAGAAAGTATATGCAATCGAGGGAGCATTTGTTTAATGTCTCGTCTCCCACTAGAGTCCGGTGGAAAGCTTTTATTTCAAGTGTCTTATCAGGTGTATCCCGTATTTATCCTATCCATGCACTTTCCTCTACACTACGCACACTGAAGTGTGGAAGTTACTGTAAACGCTGTGGCAGATGTGTTGTATGTCCGGAGCTGTGAAAGCGGGAGAGGAGAAGGGCTGTGCTGTGATTCGTGGTCTGTCCTACACAAGGAGGAGCTACTGTCTTGTCTTGTCTATTTTTTTTTTTTTTTTTTGTAAAAAATGTATTTTAAAAGCTCCCAACGCTGTATTATCTCTAATAAACACTTAGAGAGGTTGGATATGTTTGTGTGAATCATTTTGTCTGGAACTGTGCCTTTTGAGAAAAGAGCAGAAGGTATTTATTATGGGCTTAAAAAGTAGAGGTGAAAATCTTTTTGGCACCTCATTCGATTCAGTTCAGGGAGTCCCTGCCTGCTTCCTGATTTATTTGTTTACGCCATTTCAGCTCAAGGAAAATTTGATACCAGTGTTTTAAGTGTCATATACACTATTGTTGAAAAGTATAAGGTCAGATTTTTGAAAGGAGCCAAACTTGTCTGAGAAAATATAGTAGTTGACAATTGAAGTGGATCAAAAAAGTTCATCAGAGTTGTCTGTACAATAACGGGTATTGTTTTGGTTTTAGGACAACTTTGATGAAACGTTTTGATCCACTTCCAGTGTTGACTACTGTAGATGCCTGTGAGTGTTCCCACCAAATGAACTTGCAAAGGGAACATCGTTCTGTCTAGGGAAGCACTTTTTAAAATATTTTTATATTTGCTGCTTGAAAGCACAACAAGAAAATGTGTAACAGTCATATTGTGTCTAACAGTGAACACATTTTAAGTAGCTCAGTCTTCATTGCAAGTGACTTCAAGCAAACCACATTTCTCTAACCATAATCACACTACTGCTTAATGAGCTTCCTGTGGAAGAGTTGCTAAGAGAAGACGTGTCTGTAAAAAGATGTGAATGTGAATGAGAAATGATTTCCCTTTTAAAATGCACTGTTTGTAATAAGTTCTCTAAATACTCCAACACCCTGCATGACCTTATAGTCATTGGCCATTAGTTGTGTAATACACAATGTGTAAATTACCATATTCATTTATGAATGCAACAAGTTATTTGTCTGGCCTTAATGTTCTAGTTGTCATGCTTTTTCTATCCACATAGTGGCGCTATAGTCTTTGAGAAATTTTGATGGTGGCTTAATGCTCTCATCTCACATAATGCACACACACACACACACACACACTGTACACCTGGAACATTTCCATTTATCTGTTTATTAATAACACATGAGCTTTACTGCTTAATGGGCTGCTAGGTGGGTGTCTGGCCACAAATGGGTTTACACCTCTGCTGAGTGTGTTTGTGTATTATTCATGTACATTTAGTTGTAGTTGAGGTAAAGAGCCACTGCTGTTCTAAATGACTTACTAAACGGGCTTTGTCTTTTTTTTTTTAAAGGATGTTAATAATACCTTTTTAATTTGTTTATCCTATTGAGAACGTTCAGTGTAGTGTTGTCACGCTGTGCTTTCAGTAGCTTGAAGTAATTTCAATTCTGTAATCATTTACTCACTTTGTTCCTAACTTGTATGATTTGCTTTCTTCTTTGGAACATAAAAGAGGATTTGTTTAACAGTTTTTGTCGGAAACAGAAAAATTGTGAATGATCCCTATAAGAAGCAGAACCAGTTGCAATAAAGCTTTGATGACAATGAATTGCTGACTACACACAGTAAGCAGCCAAGGCTACTCATTTTGAGCATTTTTATTTTTTATTTTTCCCTCTGACTGCCTCCATTTTCTGTCCCTGCTCTGAAATGGCTGTGAAATTTCCCACTTGGGCAAGACTTGTCGTCTGTTTTGGCTTAATGTAGGAAATTGACTCATTTTGTGGCATTGATTTCCTCTCTGCTACATAGAGGAGATCGCTGGCAGAGCAAACCTGAGAGTGGTCGATAGCCCTTCAGAGGGCTGGATATGTGTGCCACACCTCTCCTCTCATGGGAGAGAGAGAGAGAGAGACTTGTGTGTTATTGTTTGTTTCCCCCATATTAATTCTCACAGCTTTGTCTGTATAACTATAGCAGTAATCTCCTATGATGGCCTTTTACTTTCATCTATAGGTGTTGCTGTTTTAGCTGTTGTGTTCGCAAATGTCACATGAATTATGTTATCTGTCAGAGGCCGTCTGGCTTTAGTAGAATTCAAAGGCCACTAGTTCAATGTCACTAGGTTCTCCTTTAATTTACTGAGCTGGTAAGGTTCACAACTTGACACTTTGACTCCAAATACCAGCCCAGTCCAAGTATGTTGGTGTGAATTTGTGTGGTCGCGACTGAATTTTATGGATGGATTAGAAGGAACACACTTTTAAAAATATCTTAGGAATTTTTTATTTTTTTTTAAGGACGTTTAATCATGAGAAATCAAAATGTAATTGATCTTCTGGGGTGGAGGATGCTCTTATTATGACGAGACATATTTTTTGTCCTTACAGTGTAAGTAATGGTAACTAAGAATGTTTAACAGTTACCAACTTTTGTGTTCAGCAGAAAAATGAATGTCATACAGGTGTGGGCCAACATAAAGGTGAATAAATGACAATTTTTAGTTTATCTTGAACTGTCCATTTAATTGATGGCTTTATTGACTTCATTCTCTTTGGGTTCAGTAGATCAGTGCTTGTCCTTTCCATGCACACTTCCACAGGAAGCATCACTTAGCCTGTATACAGAAAAGTCGGCCTCCACAGCCTCTGTTCTGAAAACTCATTAGCAGGTAGCACCTTTCTGTGATTCTGGGGTAATTAAAGGATCAATAAAACAATATGTAAGGTTTGTCTCATCAACTCACTGCACTGATGCTTGTTTTGGGTCAATATCAACCACAGTTTATTTCTGGTGGAAATTGTATATTTGGAGAGAGAGGAGGAATCTTTCCTTCCTAATATTAGTTAGGTGTAATACACTTACTGACCAGGTGGTGTCAACACTGTATTTCCTTCATTTTTTCCACAAATTGATTTGTATTTTTTATTGTTTCCATATTTCTAAACCGTTAGCCCGTCAAGAAATACTCACATGCACCAGCACCATCACAGTGAAACTTTATATATTGTATACAAAGTCATGTTAAAAGTGTATATCTGCTAAAAACTGTGAAAATATTGTGACATAAAATAGTGCAATAATTATAGTGTAATTATACGTAAAAGAAAATGCCAGAATGCCACTCTAGACTAACAAATCAAGAAGAGCTACAGAAGTTTCATTTATCGTTTACTAGTTTAAAACTAAATTTAAAAAGCCAGATCTACTTTAGCTGAGAAAAGGACCTTCATTCTGCTGGATGGATTATAACAGCAAGCATTCTCTGTTAATCCAGCTTGGTTCAAGTTGAACGTCAACATAAGGAGTCACCAAAATGTTAGTCAACAGACAAGCAATTTGGTTGCAACTATGGAAGTGCTGGTGCTTTGCTTCTGCTTAGCGCTAGGACTAATTCATACTACAGAAGAAAAGGTTCTCAGGCAGAGTTCCCCCATATATTGTTTATGTGATGGTGGATGACCTAGGCTACAATGACATTGGGTACCATAGCTCGGAGATCCACACGCCCATGTTGGACCAGCTGGCTGGCGAAGGGGTTGAAGCTGGAAAACTACTTTGTTAAGCCCATCTGTTCCCCCTCACGCAGCCAGCTTATGACTGGACGGTAAGAGACCCACTATTGTTTTCCTAATGCCAGTATTTTGTTAAAACGCTGCATGAATCTTATTGTATAATACTTACAATTATGCATATACTACTATAAATTATCTTATCCTGTCTATTGCATATTCAGTATTAGTAGCTTTTTTTGGTTGGAGTTAACCCCAGTGATTTTTTTAGTATAGACGAGTTCCATGAATCCAGACCTGGATGGCCACTGTCCAGCAATGTTTAGCTCCAACCCTAATATGAACAAGGTCTTCAGAGTTACTAGAAAGTTACAGGTGGGTGGGATTGATCAGGGCTTCAGCTAAACTCTGCAGGGCAGTGGCAGATTTTAGGAACTTCGGTAGGGAATCTGTGTTCAAAATAACCACCTACCATCTATTGCTTCAGGTATCAGATTCACACTGGGCTTCAACACTCGATCATCCATGCACGGCAGCCCCTCTGCTTGGTCCCTGTTTGTGAACCAAATACTGTGCCGTGTTGAGTCATGTAAGCTTTTGTGGTCATTAAGACTGAAAGAAATCCTGAGAGGTCATAACCAGCAGACACCCCTGTTTCTATACGTGGCCCTCCAGGCCGTGCACACATCATTACAAGCTCCTGGGCATCTTCTCAGAAACTACCAGACCCTTGGCAACAGACTTTGTTGCCACTATGCTGCAATGGTGAGTGGGGTAGACGGGTCAGTAGGGGAGATTGTTAGTGAGGTGCAGGAGCGAGCCTACTACTACAACTCTGTGCTCATCTACTCTTCAGACAATGGGGCCAACCTCTCTCGGGGGGTTGTAATTGGCCCCTGCGTTGCGACAAAGGCTCCTACTGGGAAGGTGGAGTTTAAGCAGTTGGTTTTGTAGCACACAGCACACTGTTGAAAAGGAAGGGGTTGGTGAGTCAAGCTCTAATTCATGTCTCCGACTGGTACCCAAACCTGCTGTCTCTTGCAGTATACAGAGAATCTGATTCCAGCCACCTGGACGGCCAAGATGTTTGGGGTGCAATAAGCAGTGGCCTGCCCTGTCCATGAACTGAAATCCTTTTCAACATTGATCCAGTATCACGCAAGCATGGAGAAGTCGACCTGAGACTTCTAAATCTTAATGGTTTTGGGATCTGGGATACAGGAGTACGTGCAGCCATTCGAGCTGGTGACTGTAAAACTTCTGAAAGGGAATGTTGGCGACAGAGACTGGTTTCCTACGCAGACAATGCCGGTAGGTCTACAGCAGAGGCAGGGCATGGAAAAGAGATGAGACCAGCGAGGAAAGTCTGTTTGGCTTTTTAACATCACTGCTGATCCCTATGACAGGGTAGATTTGGAAGAGGCATGGCCTGAGGTGGTCAAGGTGCTGTTGACCCGACTTGCCGAGTACAACCAGACTGCTGTGCCTCCACGCAATCCACCGGATGACCCAACGGCTGACCTGTAACTTCACAGAGGTGTGTGGACTCCTTGGCTGGGTCAGAAGGAGGCAGGAGATGAAGAGGATGATGAAGAACACCAACAGAAAGGCCAGATCCAAGAGTACCTGCAGAGTCTGCAAACTCAGGGCCTTGTACAAAAAGGTTGGTATCCGTATGCAAAGGGCTGCTTTGTTCTTGTTGTCAGAAGAGGACAATTTGTGACACTCTGGCACGGTGTGAAAATATATGCAGTGATATTGAACTGTTTATGTTCTTCCTGCATTATTAGATGACACTTACTAGTCATGAGTATATTAGACAAGTTCCCATTAATTGTATTATGCCATGGAATTATCAGAACAGTTCGGATCATTTACAATTAATGGAAACCAGACCGGAGCAGTCTGGATTTGATCATATGTGATTCTACGAGCACTTAATGTAGACACTGCTGGATCTTTATTAGATGATCCCATTATTTGAAGACAGAAAATTATGTAAGTAGTGGCATTGATTTGGTAGAGAATAATACAGCACTTATATTGTTCTTCACTTGTACGTGGACCAGTGTTCTCTTATCCACCCCCTGGTTCACTTTTTTTTTCTCATCTATCTTTTCTTTCTCTGACATGCTTCTGCCTTGCACTCCTCCTCATGCCTCTCTCATTCTCCTACCTTTTGCTTTAATGCTTGCGCACTATCCAAATCTGCTCTGACATTGCCCACCACAACCAGAATAACACACAATTCTTCATTGTTTCTGCGCTTTCTCCTCCACCTGTTCCTCGTCCTTTTGCATTCCTTCTCAGTTTGAGTAGATCAGGTCAGTGCACATGTAGAAGCAAGTAAAAGAGCAATAAAGTAAGTTATTTTATGTAAAACGAGGGCTATTTGAGGAGGAGGAAGCTCACTCTTGGGTATGAAGGCTGTGTCCCTTTATACAAGACATTCTTGGTCTGTTCATCTCCCGGTTACAAGACTTAATGCATTTCACAAGACATGATGAACTGGGCTCTGTATTCAATGTGATGCATATTCCAAAATAGCATTTTAGAAATATTTTGAATATTTAAATTTTACTTCTATGTATGTAAGTGGATGTACTGTAACGTGATGGTATTTGTGACTCTGTGTCTTCTGTAAGCATTCCTATAAAATAATGCATCCTTTTTATTTGTTCACAGTAACATGGTCCTACCATAAAAATGTTCCGTCACAAACCATAAATGAAAAAACTAACCTCCATCAAGCTGCAGAGTCAAGAAGTCACCTGCATTAAACACATTCTTACGAAGTAATTAAACTAGGAGAATGTTTCCTTAAGGCCTATACTTAAGAAACGCTTCAGTTTTGGAAGATAAGGAATCTAGAACAACGTAAAAGTCAATACACATTTAAAAGATAATGTTAGTACATAGTGGAGATAATGAAAAACAGACGTTTACCTTAAGTCTACACCTTACCTTAAGGTGTACTTTTTGTTTGAGACTCTTCTTGTTAAAAATGAATTAAACCATGGTTTAAACTGATTGATCTTCTCCTACTTTCCAGTGAATTGTTATGGCTGAATAATATGATGTTCTTTTAAATATTAAATGGATAGTTGGCCCAAAAAAGAAAATGTCCTCACTTACTCACCCTCATGTCAAAACCTGTATGACTGTCTTCTGTAGGACATAAAGAAGATAAGAAGATGTTTTTTTTTTTCAAATCCATACAACTGATTGGTTATCAACATTCTTCACAATACCTTATCTTGTGTTCAGAAGAAGTAGTTATACATCAGTCATTCAGGTTTGGAATGACATGAGGGTGAGGAAATGAAGACATTGTTTTCATTCTTGGATGAACTATCCATTTAAGTTGTGATTACATTTGCTCTAAGCTTGTGAAATTACCATTTCAAACTCATAGTTTGGAAACACAAAGTCTAGTGTGGCCACACCTTTACAAGTTCTGATGTAAATCTGTTGTATACTTATCTGAGGTCATAGTCCAGAGGGTATTTTTATTTCCTGCTATTATTTGCCCATTCAAAATAAGTGAAGAAAAGTCTGGAATGTACCTCGATGAATTATTACGAAATAACTTTTATTCCTTCTTCTGAGCGTAAGTGTTATTATTTCACCAACACAACAAAAACACTTCCTCCTGTTTATCTCTGAAAACAACTCAAAACAGCATCAACCCACTTTGGAAAGACTTCAGCTGTGGTAAGAATGCACAAATGGGCTGGCCAAGAGAAAGAAAGATCTGACTGACTCCCTCACTCTGTGTATGAGTCATCCTGAACACATGCTGAGTTTGGCATCTTTTACAGGTGCAAGCAATTTGTTTATGAAATACCACGCATTAAATGTCCTTACTACCTGACAGATACAGGCATTCAGGTTAAAAAAAAGGACAAGGGCTCCAAAAAACTAAAAATGTATGTTTCTGTTGCCAAATTGCAGAGTCATTTGATACAGATTGCTTGGAACGCTGTTGTTCATGCTCACAATCTATTGCAGTGGTTTAGAAACTACACCAGATAGTATGGAACAGTCTCAGGAGACTGGAGTACTAGTGTGTGTGTATAGGAATGGAGTACATTTGAGTGGACAGCTTCTTTACATTCAAACCACAGGTTATGCTAGAAGCTGTGATGAAGGGATGTTGTAGTTGTATAAAAAAAATTCAAGATTATTTAGATCTGATGCAATCAATCTGAAAATCATAACTGTATTTATGCCACATAAATGTCAGTTTGTTTATAAGCATATTCCTCCCTGTTTGAATTAAAAGTCAAAGGTTGCATTGTTTATGTTTCCAATATGTCATACGCCTGCAGCCATACTTCCAAACAAAGCTCTCCAGAATCGATTCGACCTTATACAATTGTGCCACACTATACTGGACAATAACTTGATTTTTCTAACATTTAATTATTATTATTTTGAATAGCATGTGTATCTTAGAATGCATGAACAACTATTTAACAAGGCTTGAAGTCAATGTCACTGTGAACTCATGCCAAATTGGACAAACCTAAAAGATGATTCGTCCATTGATGCAGTAAGTTGTGAACAGCTCGATTCCCTCTCATTCAAATCATTAATTTGCTTGTGACTGTTTAGTGAATAATTTCTAAATGATTCTTTGAGAAGAACCAGTTCATGCGAGTCAAATCAGACATCACAACTCATTGCTTTAGTTGTGTCATTCAAAAAGCACAACACAACAAAAAGATGCACTTTTGTAACTAACTTTTTCATGCATGTTTGAATCTTGAAGCAACATCAGATTGCTGTCAAGTCCTTGACGGCTGGGATTATGGTGAAAGTGTGGGTTGTTGAAGGAATAGGGGTGGTCTGCTTCCATAAGTGTGGTGACTGAGCATCCCAGTCAATAAAGCAACATAATGCTGTGGTGTGGCAACACAATCATGGCTACATCGGACAGCAGGCAACTCATTACAAGCAGATTATAATTCTTAAAATGGTAACTGTGCTAATGTAAAGACGTCAACTGAAATGCAATACATTTGCATTAAGCCCAACAAACTGCACTTGATATTTTAGCCTGTTTTGTGTCGCTTCAGTTGATCTTCAATTACACAGATGAAGTGATAATACGGTTATAGCTTGACTGTGCTGATAACTCTTTCAGTTTTTCGATGAACCTCATAATACACACTAACAGACAAAATAGACTGAATTTGGCACATTATGCATCACACATACAATTCAAACATGAACTACAAATGTAGTCTGTAATACTTAAAGCAGTGCACTTTCCTGAGGAACTGATGCTGATTTCCAAGTATGCAAGGACACATTCTCATATGCAGCAACAGCACTGTGGGAACACTGCAATTAATAACCACCCACCTCTACTCCGCTCTAATTAAGCTTTCATATCAACCTGCCTCTGTGTAATTACAGTCCCTGCACTTCTTATGCATTCATTGCTAATCGGACTGTTTTGCTCCACAAGATTGACCATGAAAGAAGAACGAGCATTTACAACCACGAGACACAGAGTTGTCACACTCTTTTTCTAAGAAGCACTAAAGGTCCACATAATGGACTAATATAATGTTTGAAACCTGAAGCAGGCTTGCATCATATGAGTAAATCTGTTTGTAAAAATATAGCGGAGTACGTTTGTCTGTTTGTGCATGCACACCTGCAAATAATGAATGACTGTCGCACCTGTTGTTTTAAATGGCTGTTAGTTTTTTTGGTTTTTAGATGGTAAAATGATTACAAATAATATAATAAGAGGAATAAATAAAATAAATGTATAACTTTATATGACTGATTGTTGTTTTACCAATAATTGACATTTGTATTTTTGTTAGCAGGACTGATGACCAGATGAATGAACCAAGGCTTTGTCTGATTATGTTCATCATAATAACTTCATATATCAAGACTATAAAAACTGCAATAAAACATCTGCTTGGGTATTTTAGAATGCAACTATATGCATGAATTTAAGCTTGTGTAGCTGGAAGCATCAGCATTTATGTACTTGCACAAAGTATATTTTGGGCCTTATTATCCAGAGACTGCTCTTTTGATAAGCCACAATGAAGCAAAAATTGTCAAAGCTAAATTTTGCTTTGTTGCTTTCAGGAAGTAGAACTAGTTTTCCAGAGAGGGATTCCAATGTGTTTATAGAGTAACATTACTATTTGACAGAGGTGGGTAGAGTACTCAAAAACTGTACTCAAGTAAAAGTAAAAGTACTTCTAGAAATATTTACTCAAGTAAAAGTAAAAGTACTAGTCTTGAATAGCTACTTGAGTAAGAGTAAAAGAGTATCGGATAAAAAATCTACTCAAGTAGTTAGTTACTAGTTACTTTTGGTCATATATACTGAGCCTATTTTTATTTAGATATATAGATAAAATGTATGTAATGTATGTGTGCGTGTATAAATGTATATATTTCATCAGCCTTTACTCCAATTTATGTAATTTATTATAAAACCCTGTCTGTTTACTTAAGTAACAGATATAGGTGTCATGCCATAACATATTTTTAATACGACTGACTTTATATTAAATGTGAATTCTGTTCAAAGGCTTGATCAAACCAATTGGCAAACGAGTGAATTGGTTCATATGAGAATATCAGAATGGGCATCGCTCATTGCCCAGAGAAAAGTAGACGGCGCGTTTGGAATAAACTGAAGCATTATAACATTTATTGCATTAAGATAAAGTAACGAGAGGAGCGTCGCCCACAGTAACGAAGTAAAAGTACATATTTTTCCCCAAAAATTTACTCAAGTAAGAGTATAAAGTACCCATCTTTAAATATACTCCGAAAAGTATTCGTTACCCCCAAAAAAAGGGAAGGGAAGTTGTGGTCTAATGGTTAGAGAGTCGGACTCCCAATCGAAAGGTTGTGAGTTCGAGTCCCGGGCCGGCAGGAATTGTGGGTGGTGGGAGTGCATGTACAGTTCTCTCTCCACCTTCAATACCACGACTTAGGTGCCCTTGAGCAAGGCATCGAACCCCCAACTGCTCCCCGGGCGCCACAGCATAAATGGCTGCCCACTGCTCCGGGTGTGTGCTCACAGTGTGTGTGTTCACTGCTCTGTGTGTGTGCATTTCGGATGGGTTAAATGCAGAGCACAAATTCTGAGTATGGGTCACCATACTTGGCTGAATGTCACTTCACCTCACCTTTTTTTAAAATTACTCAAGTAAATGTAACGAAGTAAATGTAACTCGTTACTACCCACCTCTGCTATTTGAGATTGTGATTGTACCTGTGAAGAACAATGTTCAAGCACAGTGAAACTTTGCCAGTGCCCTTTATCCAGCTAAATATTGAATATTTTATGAATATGAGCTGGGGGGGATTGTAAAATCAACATTTGAATGATTCAGCTTACTGTCAAACGTGTCAAAGAACAACAACAGACCAATGGTGGTGCCAGTCCAGCACATAATACAAAATATGACAAAATAATTTAGAACCATAAAGCCATTTTCATTTACATTAAACAATAGCATAAAAAATTAGGCCTACATTTCTTATAGTGTGTGTGTGTGTGTGTGTGTTTTTGTAAGAGCAGATGTTATTTTTTATTTCCTAGCTTCTGGTTTCAGTAACTGTACACTAAGTTAAGCTGCTTCTGTTGCAAACTGGTATTTGTTACATTTTTAAAATATTTGTTAATTTGTTAAAATATTATTTTAGTACTGTCATAAACACGCTGGTTTGTAGCGCAAATATTTCCTTATACTTGCTATTAAACCTATGAGCAGTTTATGAATCCAAAGTCTAGCACATTCACAGGAAATATCTTATATCCACATAAAAAGGGGGGTGAATATGAAAATCAACTCTGATGTGTTTTAACAAACTTTGTACACAACCAAGTCGTATGTATATTTCCATAATATATTTAGTGAGGTGAATCTGTAACATTTTCTGTGAAGCTTGCTTTAACTTGTCTAAATCCATAGTTCACTCCAAATGCTCATTACGAGTCGACTCTGGCATGTTCGAATCAGACTTAACTCCAATTCGTGAAAGAATTGTTCAAACCGGTTTTGCGAAAGAATTAACCCTATTCATTAAAAAGATCCGACTCCAAAGAACGATTCGCTCACGTTCATACATCAACGCAGCAGTCAGTCGCGTCGCGTCGCGTGCTCGGACAGTGTGTGTGTGTAGCCTTTGTCACTTCTCGACGTCGAGAGAGAAAATCTCGCGTTGCTGGCAGCGTTCTCTCTCCACCTCCGCCAACACACACACACACACACACACACACACACACACACCACTTACCAGCACCTCTCTCTTCCTTCTCTCCACCTCCTCCTTTCTCTCTCTCTCTTACCCTTTGAGTGAGCGAGAGATCTCCCAAACCCGAGCGAGGCGCTCCCGGAGACAGAGAGGCGATATCCTCGTAAAGCGCAACATGGCTACAATTGTAACCTCCACCAGGTTTACAGACGAAAACCAGCTGTACGAAGAGCTCGGAAAGTAAGCGACCGCACCGCTGCGTTACACTCACTCTCTCTTCACTGCATTGTGTGTCATCGTGTTGCCCGTGTCTCGTTCAGTGTGTTTGACAGCAGCCTTCACACACAGAGGCGGATCGGTTGTGCATGTCAAAAGCCAGCGCAGCACGCTGACGGAAAGCCCGATTGAGTCAATTTGAGCAGTTCAGTGTGATTATTAAGCCTCGGCGTTCCCAAAGCTCGTTTCTTTGTTTATCTTTAGACGCGTTTCCTAACATCGTGCTCGCGCGCTACAGGGTGCTCTCGGATCCTGTGTGTCGTCGTGATGCGAGATGCGGTACTTTATCGACACTTTATTTGACATTCGTCAGAAAGGAAAATACTTCGGTCTGAGACGCTCGGCTTTGTCATTTGCGTCCTCGTTTTGAATGCACACCCAAACTTTAACAGCATTTAGTAGCATCGATCAGAGATCACTGATGACTGCTGCCTCGCGCAGCCTGATAGTACGGTTTGCTGCAGACTTGTGTAACGATAGTTACGGGAAAATGCTGCTGTTTTGGGCATCATATATCGCGCCGTCATTGGGCGGTCGGTTAAGCTTGTTGACAGTTGTTGTCCAGCCGCCAAAAACAACGTGAAAATAAAGGAAGTGAATTGGCGTTGCCCGAACCATGGACGAATCGTTCTGTTAAGTCGGATCGTTTTGATGAACCAGTTGAACCTGTACACAAAACCGTTCTGAACGATTCTTCGCGAATCGAATTGAATCTCTAAGTGGAGTCTAGAGTCAACAGCTCGTGCGAATTACTGTAATGTTCGCACGAGATGTTACAAATAAAACATACAGGAAATGTTTTCGACTCGATTGTAGGACAGTTTTACAAATGCACATGCAACAAAGAGTTGGCTTTAATACATAGCAGTAATAGTTCCTTAGTAAACAAACATCAAACATAAAACTTTATTTTTTAATTAAAAAAGCCAATATATCTACATGACATTATTGAAACGTTTTATAATAATTTTTGTCCATAACTGTACCTCTTGAAACGACCAGTTGTTGACTAGCCTCCAAAAAAAATCAAAACAAATATGAAAGTGAATTAGCACAGAGTAATGTCAATGATTTGTTTCGTTGAGTCATATTGTTTTAATGAACTTGAACTATTTATAAAACCTGTATAAAAAGCCCATAAGATTTGTTCATGAATTGTATTGACTCTGTTTGAGTGATTAACGAGTCAACTGATCATCTTATTGAGCCAAACTGATGAGTTAGATGGAAAGCTTGGATTTACTTTGCATGCAAATTGCTTTAATAGTAAACATACTGGAAATGTTTACAATTATACTTTACAACATTTAAAAAAAAAATTGTCTGAAATGTTGGAGTGCAAGTCCCACTGAATCGCTTTTAGAACCTGTTCTTTTACACAAACTTAAAAAAAAAAAAGATCCGTGGAAATAAATCAGAAATGAATAAAGCAGTAACGTAATAAAATAGTAAATATCTTTGTGCTGTTTTGTTTGTGTAATGTAGAATTTAGCATTTAACTTGATGATGTGGCACATTACTGTTAATAAAGCTGCTGACTGATTTATTTTTTATTATTTTTTTAATACCATGCCCGACATACATCACGGTAATTGGTCTGCTGAGAAATCACATTTGTTTCCGTAAACAGAAAAACTAAAATACATGCCTGTACATGCTATCCGATCAGACATGTTGGATGTGGCTCTGCCTCAATGGTGTAAGTTTGGGCCTGGGCTACCTGTTTTTCTGAACTAAAGGGGTGCTCACACTGACGGTGGTTTTGAGTGACGGCAACTGAGAGCAAAGTGACTACGCTGAACAGAGCTTAGTAAAAAAAAATAATTAAAAAGACCAATGACTCCACAGCTTCCCACGATTTAACCGCTGTCAGTGTGAACGCACCGTAATTGGTAAGGGTTAGCATGTATTACTTAGCCCCTGCTGTTAGATACCATACCTACTCCATTCTGCTGCCAAAAAGCATCCTTGTCTATTCAAAAGTAGCTGTATGCTCGGCGTACATTTTTTCAGCTAGCATTTAAATAGTAAATATTTCAGTACAGTGTAGTAGATGTTTTGGCAGTGCCCGCATCATTTTCAGAGAGCTCTTAAAAGCCTGAAATGGACATATTTATCTTCCATCCATTTTTGCAAGTATGTTTTGTGCGTAAATCATTTGCAGCAGCTTTAATGATCTTACACACACATCACATGTCCTTATTGAGCAGTCGTTAATTAATTAATTATTCATTTTTTTAAGATTCTTGCAATGCAATGCAATGCAGAACAATGACAGTTTGTAGCACATTTAATGCTGAATTTTTAGTGCCAGTGAATTATTGCATTTTTCCCCCTGATTTTCCATCTGATAGAGTGCAACAGTGGGATTCTGGAAGTAAAAAAAAGTTTTCTCCGTAGTGTAATTGATTTTGAATGATCTTATAAACCTTTGAAGACACCTGTTGCGGACTACGTGGTTGTTAATCAATGAAATATAATTTTGGTTGAAGTCATCAGCCCACATTGTTTAATTTTTTTTTTCTAAATAACCATGTTCAACAGTGGAAATCCTGATGAAATTGA
This sequence comes from Carassius carassius, assembly GCF_963082965.1. Taxonomy (NCBI): domain Eukaryota; kingdom Metazoa; phylum Chordata; class Actinopteri; order Cypriniformes; family Cyprinidae; genus Carassius; species Carassius carassius. Next base: position 19,892,751 of record NC_081768.1, read on the forward strand.
AAAACTAAATAACCCAGGATTTTGCTGCGAAATCTCCACCAATCAGAAATTCAAAGTAAATACTAATCTATATATAAACAATAGAGCCCGACTGATATGGATTTTTGGGGGCCGATGCCGATATTAACTCGAAAAGAGCCGATTTATAAGCCGATATTTTGATTTTAAAAATAATCTGGATATTAGACCCATTTCCTATAAACTGCATTTACACAACATTCAATAGCAAAATATCTGCCTGTTCTATGTATGTGGGCTGTATAAACCATTTTCTAGAATGGACTATGTTAAAAAAAAAGCCTTAGATTACAGTCTCAATGACTAAACAATTGCACATCAAAAGTATATATTTTTTAATGATCAAAAAACAGTCTGATTTTAAACATTTAACACTTTTACTCTCTTCCAGTTGAAGCTGGTTTTAACAGTCTGTGTGTTTACTGTAAATAAATTATAATACTAAAGTTAAAGTATTCGCAGAAGTAGTCCCACACTTTGCTGCTACAGCATTCACCTTTTCCAGCCATCTGTAGGCAGAAAGAGAGACGGAGAAAGAATAAGCATGTGTATTAATAATATCACCATGTATCATTACTCATGTCATCATTAGAATTATAATAATAATAAACTGGGATCTCCTACATAGGCAAAAATGAGAAATATATATATATATTTTTTTTTATTTGTCAAGCAATGGTTATTACCTACTTATATTTAACAATATTATTTCAACATTTTCCTGTTATGTCTGTAAAGCTGCTTTGAAACAATATGTAAAAAAAAAAAAAAAGCGCTTGTTCAGCTCACATTTATTTACATGTCCCCTCTGGTTTAATCATTTCTGACGCACCTACTGTAGTTACTGTAACTACACTATATTTGCTCTCACAGACACATTCACAACAGACCCGTATATCTTCCCCTCTTCTCTTTGTGCAGTCTGAATCAAAACATCGTCTTGCCTACTATTACCGGAAGATTACGGAATCAATTCGAAGTTGAATGGTTAACGTTAGTGTCATGAACACACCGCTGTCAATTTTGAGAAGAACCACCTTCAAACAAGTTAATAGCAAGCATTTAAGGGGCCTGCTAAAAAGGAAGCTATTAGCGTTAGAGTAACGTAACCAGCCTGAATTCACCAAATTGTTCTCTGGACCTGAGGGTAGCCTCTTCTTCCTTGCTTCTCTCTTAATTCTCATCAGCAGGACTAGCGCTATCGCTCGCTTCTTACAACGGGACAGATACATGTTTGCTGCTGACCGAAAGGAGGAGGAACAGACTATGAAAGAGCTCCCGCTAAACGTTTTTAAAACTCCGCCTATGCCATAGCGCAGCGCAAATCGCGTTGTATCTGAAGGGCAACGCTGAGCCCAGCGGCAAGCGCCGTGCATACCGCGTCCTGTGTGAAAGTCCCAATTATGGTCATTATGTGGGAAAAACACCGCAATAGAATAAGAATAAGTTAAACGCTAACGTTATAGTTTGACCTCCTATTAACGTTCGCGCTCTTCCACTGATAAACATGGTATTAGTTTTGTGGCTAATCTAATATAGCAATGCATTAGCGGCTGTAAGTGATGTTACAGAATATTTAGAAGTAATAATGATAGGACCGTTAGCTAGAACTACCACACAGTTTTTATATACAGGGTATGAACTAAATCTACAATCATTTCACATGACGAACGACAGACTCACCGTCAAAACAGTTGATCGCTTTCTTCTGTAGTGGACTTCTGGCGCTGTTGTTAACTCTGGAGCTGCAGAGCTCCCTCTGGTGGGCAAACTATGCAACACTCATAACATGAGTGAAGCATGAGACTCTGTTTCTCATGTTTCATCAGCCGTTATAAATGCCGATGCCGATTTAAATGCAATTAGCTTATATCGGCCGATAATATCGGCCGGCCGATATATTGGTCGGGCTCTAATAAACAATACATATTTATAAATCAACTCCTTTTAATCAAAAGCTATGTATTTATCATTTTAATTTGATTGTCATTAGTAGTGTGATTCAGCTTATATATGGATGTTTTTGTTCATAGCTTAAAATTCTAATCAGACTTTTGGAAAATCCCTATGTGAAATGCAAAACTTTATGTCCGGAACCAATGCTGCTTAAATGTGGATGGACACTATTGCAATGTTTTTGGCTTAAATCAGATTTCAGGCTTGCTTGATTGTGTTATTATTGTCATGCATTGCTGTTTCTTTCAAACAGGGGTGCCTTTTCTATTGTTCGTCGATGTGTAAAGAAATCAACCGGCCAGGAATATGCTGCTAAGATCATCAACACAAAAAAGCTGTCAGCACGAGGTAAGACTTTGCTTTACTGCCTGGCTGTTGTCTTCATAGTATGTTCACAAATCTTCATCCTCAATAAACTAAGGTCTCTCTCTTTGATCTAATCAGATCTGCATTATTTGTGATATAGCAAACTATCAGACCTGGTCACATACAGTATGACCAATTCCTACATTTTGAACGGTAGACACTGCTCTGAGCACATTCTAATTTTAAGTATCTTAACCTACCACAAATGCTTAACAGGAAGCACATAGATATAATTATATTAGTCTATCCATTCTTCATCAAGCTGACTCAACAATATCAAATGGTTAACAGCTAATGCAGTTAACCTGTTGATGCTACTACTTTCATTCATTCCTTCTCAGTTGAGTCACTAATCACTGTCAGTATCATCTGTTGATGAAGATGGTCAGGATATATGAGCCCCAGTTACTGTTTCTTCTCCAATGCAAACAAAATCAAGCACTGGATCTATTTCGGGGAACAGACACTTTGTGTACCTCTCCTCTTATGGGATCAGGTTGGGCTGTCTTGGGTTGAATTAAATGAAATGGATTTAATTAAATGACTCTTTTGGATTGTCAGCTAGACATGGGCATGATTACTCAGAGGTGGCAGCGAAGACTGATCTTGATGACACATTAATTGCATTAACTTTGTATGAACTTTTCACACAGACTGAAATCCATTAACAAATATATGCACATAGAGCTTTGTTTTAGTGACTTGTTGCGGTGACGAATTGGGTGGATGTTGTGTTGTAATGCAAGAGCAGTTCCCTTCGCCCTTTATTAGTGTTTGAGGTGAGAGCTGGAGAAATTATTGTACTGTCTGTAGACCTTCAAGCTGAATTACAACAGATCCTGTTCTCATTGTGTGCATATTTGTATGCTACTGTCCCCATGGATGGCCAGTAAACAACAGATTTATTTTCGAAGATCCTTGGACAAAAAACATCAGGTAATTAGATCAGCATAGTTTGGCGACTCTCTTAAGCTTCCTTAAAAGAAACTTGGCAACTGTATTTCTTCAAACTCTTCATCATGCTGGCTGGCACTGCATTAAAAAGCAACAGTGCTATTCATCCGGTGGAGCCCACACAAGTGCCAAAGCCCCCTCCTGCGAAATCTCCCCATTCCCTTGGCCTTAATCAAAGCCCAGAGAGATCTCTCGACATGCCAACCTGTTAACAGACACATAGGCTATTATCATCTGTGAGTCATCTTTCAAAGGCCAGGATAGTCTGCAATTACTCAGTCAAACTTTGTTTATACCTTATAGTATATAGAGTACAGCAGTACACTCTTGTATGTTGAGAGTGCTGCAGTGCAGTCTAATGGTTGTTGTTTAATGGTAGTGCTCCAAGTGGCTTATTAGATTCTCATTCGTTTGTTCTCAAAAGTGTAGTTTAAGATTTAATTTCAGTTTCACATTAACTTGAACTTCAATTTATTTAGTACAATATTGTATAACATTTAAATTAGTCTAATGAAATGTAAAGGTAAGTGCCCTGAGGATAAACAATGTAAACTTACCTGTGATGTCACATACCACCCCATCTTCTTTTGCTTTGACACATGTGAAGTGTCATGAACTAAGCAGTACTTTTACTGCAGCAATTTAGGTTATTTTCTATTCATACAAAAGGATTTGTAATAGATTTTAAGTATATATTACCATGAGTTAAATGTAACTTTAGATTAATGAATGTTCTATGTTCTAATGCATTCCATGATCTCTAATGCATTGAAGTACATTCAAGCTAAGGCACTTTAATTGGATAGAGGCAGATCTGAATGCAAGTTTGCAGATGATTGTAAGAATGGGACAGGTTTAAGTGGACTAAATGATTGGAGAAGTCCTACAGATGTCACTAGACAGAAGTCAGTTTTTTCACCGGAAGAACAAATTAATACCGGTAGACATTTTGGTAAAAATGACAAGGTCAGTACATTTGTTAAAAAATTGCATTGATGTACATACAGTAGATAAATCATTCACTAGAAGATAAATAAAATGCATTTAGAAAATAGAGTAAATTTAAGTTTCATGCCGACTTTAATTGAATCTTAATATCAAGTGTTACTGTATTTTATTACTTTATTATTATTATTAAAACAGTAGACATCAATTTTTTTTTTTCAAACTAAGGAGACTGTATTTTTTTCAAACTAAGGACACTGTATTTTAAACCTGACCTTTAATAACGTATATATAGGGTTACTTTAACATTGACATCCTTTATAACATAATTAAAAACATGTATATCTCAAATAATGTTAATTTTAGTTATACATGATAAATTTGAATATGGTATACTGAAACAACTAATGGACATGTAATGTTAAAAGAATTTTAACAGATTTTCATTATTTTTAAGAAAAAAATAATAAGTATCCTCTCTGATGTAAACATATCCCTACACACTTCTGTGGCCATGTGTGGTTTGACTGAACATACTGTACAGTACTAATGATAGTGTGCATGCTTGTAGCATGTGTGTGTGATGGTGGTCAGTGGTGTGATCCAGGGCAGTGTGGAGCCTGTGGCTGAGACGCAGGCATTGCGAGCATGCAGTGGTGATGTCAGGAGCGCGTGAAACACTGCTGAATAATTGAGGTGCACAGCCTGTTTTCACTCTAAATGGAAAAAGAGGCTAGGACCTTCACTACTTTCTGCCTCTCCACATCTCTCTCGCTCTCTCTGACCTCCCTCAGATCAGCAGCAGCATCACGGCCTTGCTGTATTATCAGGGCCCTGGAATGATTCCTTGCTGCTTGCTGGAGGGCGACTGGCAGAGGCCTGATAAACGTAACAGCACTGCTGTGGTGAATCTTTAATGGGACAAACTGTGAATTTTTAATGAACCCCAGCCAAATGGTGAGTGTGCACATAAACGGGAAGATTGCTGAGTGTGTAGTGGGACACGTTTAAAGGAAACGAACTATTGTGTACATGTTTATGATCTCTGTGTACCAGTGAGGGCCAGAGGTGTGAAAGGGAAGAAGAGATGGTTGTGTTGAAGTTGTTTTGTTTTGTATTTTTGTGCGTGTGTGTGTGTGCACACTTGTAAGTTAAGCCTGTATACATGTTTGGTTTGTATATAATGTCTTTAGATTTTCTTTGGATCACACACCAATTATGCAGGATAACATCATTATCAGGCATAATGTTGAAGCAAAAGTAGGACAAACCAAATGCTAAGAAATTAACATATTAATTGATTAACGCCAACAATTATTTTATCACGTGTTAACGCAGTTTTTATTATTATGAAAGTCCATTGCTCACAGGCTCTGATACACATACAGACAAATCATGGGTCACAGGAAGGGATGCTCCCTATCAAATGATTTAGGCTAAGCATCAACATTCCCAAGCCACTGTCCACTGTTATTTTTACAGAAAAGAATGCAATGAGCTCGTAATCATGACTTCATAAGTTGTAAATAGGAAGTTTCCGATAGCACGTGAAGACAGCAGAGAAGCGCTCACACAGTTCAGTGCATCGTTTTACCTTTCTGGTTTATTATTTTGCCAGTCAGAAATATTCAGGCAATTATGCAGCACGTATCAGAAGATCTGCGCTCCGGCGTGTGTAGCGCTCACACTCACTGAACTATATATAACTGAACCACACTCTTGCCCACCTCTTCCAACCGAGCCAGGGAGCGATCACACTAGTCAAACAAACCAGGCTTTGGAGGTCAAACGCGCTCCGGCATGGTTAAGAATTCCTAGTGTGAGCGCACCCTAATTATTCTCCTGCATCATTAGAGTCTCTACCCACACATCAAGTAATGTCCCGCACCACACTCTGCTGCGATGGGTTCTGCGATCGTGCAGGTCTCTAATAGGAAGGTCGCCTGTTAAAATGTTATGACCGAGTGCTCTGGACTCTGAGCTTGTTTTTCTATAACAAACTATAAAATATTTTCTATAAATACTTTTATATTTAATTTAATTACATCAATGATATACAGTGGGGCTCGAAAGTTTGGGCACCCCTTGCAGAATCAGTGAAAATGTGAGTAATTTTTAAAAAATAAGAGAGATCATACTAAATGCATGTTATTTTTTATTTAGTACTGTCCTGAGTAAGATATTGTACATAAAAGATGTTAACATTTAGTCCACAAGACAAAAACAAATGCTGAAATTATTCAAATAACCCCACTCAAAAGTTTGGGAACCCTTGGTTCTTAATACTGTGTGCTGTTACCTGATGATCCACGGCTGTCTTTCTGTTTTCTGATGGTTGTGCATGAGTCCTTTGTTTGTTCTGAACAGTTAAACTGAGCAGCGTTCTTCAGAAAAATCTTTAAGGTCGTGCAGATTCTTCAGTTTTCCAGCATCTTTGCATATTTGAACCCTTTCCAGCAGTGACTTTATAATTTTGAGATACATCTTTTCACAATTAAGACAATTGAGGCACTCCAACACAATTATTAAAAAAGATTCAAACATTCACTGATGCTCCAGAAGGAAACAAGATGCATTAAGATTTGGGGGGTGAAAACTTTTGAACATGATGTAGATGGCCAAATTTGTCTTATTTTGTTGAAATATGATTTTTTTTCCCATTTAGTTCTGCCCTTCGTAAGCAACAGAAGATACTTGTATGTTTCCCGGTACACAAATTAAGTACAATTTACCTTGATCTTCAAATTCCAAAAGTTTTTACCCCCAGCTCTTAATGCATCGTGTTTCCTTCTGGAGCATCAGTGAATGTTTGAATCTTTTTAAATATTTTAACTGTTACTATATAAAAAAGGAACATTGCTGTAAAAAGCACCTTATTTGTTTAAAGTGTTTGCAAACCAAATGTTATTACACTTGTTCATATAGCAGTAGGCCTACTTTTAAATGAAAAAAAGGGCACAATACACTACTTTTGAATGGATTATTAGTTTTGTGCATAATAATGTGATAAATTGCCATTTATCACAGACAATAATGCGATAAAAAAAAAACAAATCATTGCCCAGCACTAGTAAAAAAAAGTAAATGTTACAATTCAAAACAACTGTTTTCTATTTCAATATATTTTAAAACCTAATTTATGCTAGTGATGCAAAGCTGAATTTTTGGCATGATTATTCCAGTCTTCAGTGTCACAGGATCCTTCAGAAATCATTCTATAATATGCTCAGGGCACAATTCTTACTGTTATCGATGTTCAAAATAGTAGCTTTTTTGTTTTTGTTTTATTTTGTTTAGTTTTTTCAGGAGAGAATAGATTTCAATAAAAGGTCCAAAGAACTGTATTCAAATTATAGGCCTAAATCCTTTGTAATATAAATATTATACTGTCGATTTTTTTTTACTAGTTGCCACTAATGTTCACTAGTTGTCTCAGATTTTGGATGGAGAGAATAAGCTCTAAATGATCTTTGGTGAAGAGCAATCTACATAGTCAGTGTCACTTCACACTGTCCTTGCTGTGGCACATGGTCCCTGATTACCATGGCATTATATACACAGTACAGCAGTGAATCAGTGTATTCACCAATCTCCTGTCACACCCTTCTCAGATGCCTGGAGTTCTACTTTGATGGTGTCACCATGTTTCCTGTGACCTTAGATGAAACCCATAGCTAATATTTAATTACAATTGTCCAGAAAGCGATATTGAAAGCAAAGCTGTTTTAACGATTAATTGTGACGTTTCTCAGTATTTGCTCAGTATCACTTGTTCCAGCCTTAATTAAACAGCATTTCTGATCCCGAGTGTTAAGTTCATCAGTGTTCAAATAGTCACAATGTTTGTATACCTTGACCATGTGTAGACTGATTATAACTAAGCAATGTTGTTCAAACATTGCGTGAATGGCAAACATTGTTCATTTATTACATGCGAGTATAAATTTGGCATTTATTTTAAATTAAAAATAATAAGGCAGGCATCAAGACAAATATAATGGTAGTTGCAGTTCATTCTTTGGGAATATTTTGATGGTATGTTCAGATCATAGAGGAGCACTGAAGAAAAAGAAAAAAAAACTCAGGGTTGAGGAAATGATTGGCTTGGTTTTAATTTTGAAAAATATGGGATTGGATCATTTGGATGACCGTTAATTGTATAGTATAGCATGGAGAATCATCTTGCAGTAAACCTCTTGTGGTTTCTCTTAGGTTTCTTTACAGCTAAGAGCATATGGAAGCCATTATTACACTACCCTGAAGTTTGATGTCTTTCTCAAAAGAAAACCACGCATGCTTTCTCAAAAATGAAAGACTTCACTTCTAAAAGTCAATTTCCTATTTAATTAGTTAGGGATAAAAATACTCGAAAAAAAAATTTCTGAGTTAAATTTCCTAGATTAGGTCAATAAATGTAACATTTTCAAGTTTGTAGTTCTAGTTTAATAGGAGTTATGAATATTCGCAGAGCATTAACATCTTTTTATGCTTTTATGATGACTCTCCTGCTGATTTTAATGAGGTTTCGAGGAATTTTGGTGCCAACTAACAATAGTTTGGATAGATTTTCATTTAAGTGGTTGAGTTCCAGCATTAGGAATTTTTAAGATGATGGATTAACATCTACCACCGACGACGAGTAATGAGCCACTTGTATAACACAATAAATATCAACACAAAAGCCCAGCTCCCTTTTTCCCATAACCAGAACACAACCCTGTCATGCTATTTACACCGCAGGCTCTGTTCATTTCAAATGAGCGTTGCTCTGTGTTTTGAAAGGACATAATGTATTCTGTGATATGCATATGACTGTACCATGTGGCACACTGTACAAACATTGACACAGATAAACACCATTATTCAGGTGGCTGACTCATTGTTTGCAAGGCCCTAAATAATTTAGTCTTATTTCAGGCTAGAGTCGCCATCGCCAAGCTGTGTAGAGGGGGCGCTGAAAGAGTTATGATCAGAAGAAAATAGTTTGTAGTTCTATTTATCGATGTTTATTATATATATATATAATGACTGACAATCTGTATCAGACTGGCTGACGATGCAATAATATAGAAAGTTCTCAAACTTTACATTTTTGATGTTGTAGTCCCAAAATGATTTCGTCATTTGCTATTTTGGCCAGTTTTGGCCATAGTTCATTTATCTAGGATTCTACAGAAATAAGAAAATGGGCTACAGCAAGGGCTACAGCAATTCTACAGTGAATCTACAGTGAATCAATTAGCAAACACTTGACCCTGACAGAACTGAAAGGGAAGTGTTTTCACATCAAGGTCATCCTTTACTCTCGCTCTGTCATGCAGTGCTCATAGGGATTTGTCTTACCTGCTTTGTTTTAACTGCTGGGAATCTGCAGGCATCTAAAGCACGTAACAGGATAATCCATGACGGATCGGGGGGAGATGTAGTGACACCCTGGATCAGCAGATGGTCTGGTGCGGGATTCACGGCTTAAGCTCACACTCTTACACACAAGCACGTCAGCACACAAACCCTGCACCCTCCACTTTACACCGAGCAGCTACACTTATCATTTTTTCCTAGAAAGAGTGGAGCTGAGGGCCTATGAGTTTGCATACATTGTTTCCGTTAGCAAGTGTTTGGATGTCTAAGGTTTTAAACTTGGCTATCTAATGAGAAAATAGCTGCCGAGAGCCATTGAAATGATTGATGTGGCACTGGGATGTTTTTCTCTCCTTTTGGAATACAAGTATTATTAGAAATTAGTTTGATTACATACTTTCCAGTTGGAGTGTTTGCTTTTATCGTAGCTTGTCTATAAACTACAAAGCACACATACATACATTCCCTTTCTAAAAATTCGATTCGTATCTTGTAGCTGAGTTTTTTTTATCTTTTCTGTGGGTGTATGGATGGCAGAGCGTGTGGTGGTGGTTCTGACAGTGGAGTTCATGTTAGTGGTTGGACAGCTCTCGTGACGTGCCTCTCCACAAAAGTATGCAATTGAACTTTGAAATTAATCAGAGGAAAAAGTTTTGAACTTGAAACACTTGTATAAGCATTAGGGATGTTCAAGAGCAGTCATAATTGACTAGTCATGTGGCTATCTGGATTTTTATGTTCAAGTTGTGATGTAAAAGAAGTAGGAACAGATGTTTTCTTCCATATTGTGACGTAAGTACAAGTGAAACATTATTTAAAATGTGAAGTGAAGGTGACTTGGGTCTGTCTGTTTGTTGTTGATTGGATGGGGCCGGATCTAAATGTGAGCTTGAAATCAATTGTGAAAAAAACTATTGATTGAGGTTTAAGTGAACTAAATGACTAGAGAAGTCAGACATGCGTCACCAGATGGTTGTTTCACTGGAAAACTTAGTTATGACGTTTTGGTCAAAAAAGAAACATGAATGGTTTAAATCATTCACAATAATATGCATTCAGAAAATATATAGGGTGGATTTTCATTTCATGCTGACTTTTAAATATATTATCCAAAACCATCTTAAAGGGGTCATATAATGTGATTTCAATTTTTCCTTTCTTTTTGTAGTGTTACAAGCTCTTGATGGCATAAAGAAGATCTGTAAAGTTGCCAAGACTAAAGTCTCAAATCCAAAGAGATATTATTTATCAATTTTATTTATTATTTATTATTTAGACTCTGCCAAACCCCCCATAAAATGGCTCATTCAAACACGCCCCACATCTACGGCACTGTGTGGAAATATTTGCTTAATGTCGCCCAAATGTTCACGGAAAGAAAGTGAAAAAAAGAAAAATGTGACGTGACCTACAGCCAAGCATTTAACCCATCCAAAGTGCACACACACACAGCAGTGAACACTGTATTGTACCGTGAGATTTTGATATCGTTACATCCCTAATTTCGGTATTGACCTCACGGTACGATATTTATTGCGATATTGTGGAAAAGCTCACGGTATTGTTAAATAGCTCACGATAGTGTTTGTGATGATAATAGCGAAAAAATGCTGACATTTATTCTGCTTTTGCCAGTCAACAGGCAATTTATTGTTGTATTTATGGATCCATGACGACATAAAACGCTGATCACATAGTGCTTTTAAAGTGCAAGTTGTAGTCAGGAACATCAATATTCTGTATAGTAATATTTGGTTGCATAACTGATGCTTCTGTGCAATGTTCAAAGTTAAGGAGCAACTAGAACAATTGTAAACAATAGGGAATTCCCTTTAAGTGCAAACAAAGATCAAGTTAAGTCAGGTTTAAATGTGCAAGGCAAATAAAAGCAGCCTTTTAAAACTGGTATTTAGGAACATAACTTAAACTTAAATAAAATAGTCAGTCAAAAAGCTTTTTAAAAAACACTGACCTATCATTTAGCTTATGGTCACGTTTTTCATCAGAAAGATCAAAATATCTACATTGCAAGGGAGAAGAAAAAAAAACAGTAAAAAAAATGCTTAAATAGTCTGGCAAAAAGCCTTCTGAAAAACACTGAACTATCCTTTAGCTAATGTTCAAGTTTTTCTTTAGAAAGATCAAAAGATTTACTGCAGAAAAGGGACGTAAATCACACGCTATGTATTCCGCGATGTACCTCGTGATTTCTTGAGCCCTTGCGCTGTTGTGTGGCATAGTTGTTGAAAATGCCTCCTTCAGGGTTTTATGACCGGACAGGACTTTCTTTGTGAGAGAATTTGCGTTTTTTGACACGGCGAAACCAAAATGTTTCCAGACATCTGATTTAAAAGCTGCAGGGGCAGGCACAATCTCAACTTTGGTTTTGTTTTTTTCATCCTTACAAGTATCGCTGTCGGCCATGCTGGCTTGCTGTGAGCTTGTGTGGACAGCGTGCAATCCTATTGGCTTAACAACGGTTGTTGTGACGACGCAGCGCAAAGAATCATGGTCTATGTAGTTAACAATGATTTGTTCCACGGGACTGTGTTTATTCCTCTTGCTTTTTGACGGACACCTGTCCTTTTAATATTGTAACCCAACCACGACGATATCGAGACACGTTTACCACCGCGATAGCGCGATATCGTCAATATCGTTACATCCCTAGTGAACACACACAAACCTTGAACACACACCTAGAGCAGTGGGCAGCCATTTATGCTGTGGCGCCCGGGGAGCAGTTGGGGTTTTGGTGCCTTTGCTCAAGGGCACCTCAGTCGTGGTATTGCCGGCCTGAGACTCGAACCCACAACCCTAGGGTTAGGAGTCAAACTCTCTAACCACTAGGCCACGACTTCAAGAAAGAAGTGGTTCGGGTAAACGCAGTTAGTGTTGAAGCAGCCATGTCAGGGAGATGCTGTGTGTATCTAGGAGAAAGCAAAAGCACTTTATTGTTCCTTTCCGAAAGTAGATGCATTTAGGAATCTTTAAGATCACTTACAACAGAACAGCGATGTATTTTATGGATGACTGTTTCGTGAACCTAGGAGAGGAGGTAATTCTGACTTTGCTACGACAATCTGGCGCTTCTGTTATTAGCTTAAGTATTTGCTATTAACTGTTTAAATGCAGAGTTTTGCGAGTCATGTGTGTGTGCGCGCACACGTGTGTGTGTGTGTGTGTGTGTGTGTGTGTGAGAGAGAGAGAGAGAGAGACAGGGTCACACAGTGGAGACAGCGGTCTTAACCGTCTGTGGCTTGTGTACAGCAAACACATACGAGCTTCATCACTGTCACATGACTCTGTTCTTCTTTCGGGCTTGAACTGTATGGTGCCAAAAGAGTCTCAATAAAGATAAATGCACACACTACATTCATACATGCACACACATAATTCATAAATACACACACAGGATACACAAATGTGCACAAAATTCACAAATGCACACACAAAATTTAAAAAGCACAGAAGATTCACAAATGCATACAAAATTCAGAAATGCACACAAAATTCAGAAATACACACACAATTCAGAAATGCAAACAACATTTACAAATGCGCTCAAGATTCACAAATGCACAGGACAAGATTCAGAAATGTATTTCTGATGCGCACACACACATATATCTTGATTTACAAACTGCTTGCGGTCTGTGAACTTCACTGCATTTGTGTGTGAATTTTGAGACTCCCCTGACTTGGCTCGACACACAAATGCCTTTTTTTAAACAGGGAATGATCTGCAACCAATGTTTTAGCCAATCACAAGAATGCACCCCACGTGGGGGATTGTTTACTTATAAGCCAATCAGCGAACGACTCACTTTCCTCAGCGAACATTTCACTTTCCTCACGCAGCGAACGACTCACTTTCCTCAGCGAACAACTCACTTTCCTCAGCGAACATTTCACTTTCCTCACGCAGCGAACGACTCACTTTCCTCAGCGAACGACTCACTTACCTCACGCAGCCGGCGACCCACTTTCAGCAGCCGGACACCCACTTTGAGCAGCAGGAGACTCACTTTCCTCTCTCAGCGAACGACTCACTTTCCTTACGCAGCGAACGATTCACTTTCCTCACGCAGCGATCAACTCACTTTCCTAAGCGAACAACTCCCTTTCCTCACGCAGCCGGAGACCGCGGACCACTGACTCTCTCTTCATGTAAGGACCGAATATTATAATTAAAGTGACTTCTATATTGCATCCAAAAGAATATTTAGATATATTTAAATAATCAAAAAGGTGTAATTTTTTTTTTTTACTTTCATTAAAATATTTTAATAAAATGAAATAATTGTCTATTGCAAATTTATGAATCCATGGTTAACTTTTTTTTCTGCAGTCACTGGGCTATATGTATTGAGACATTTTTTAATTTATATTTTGTAAAAAATAATAAAAAATAAACATGAATTGTAATCTAAACATCTGTATTTTCATACAATTTCATAAATAAGTAGGCTATAATATGCCGCACCACATGCATATCACGCTGTGTGAACGCGTTCATGTGATTGGCTTATAAGTAAACAATCCCCCACGTGGAGTGCGTTCTTGTGATTGGCATAAAAAAGAAGGGAGATATCTGATTGGTTGCAGATCATTTCCTGTTTAAAAAAAGGCATTTGTGTGTCGAGCCAAGTCAGGGGAGTCTCAAAATTCACACACAAATGCAGTGAAGTTCACAGACCGCAAGCAGTTTTTAAATCAAGATATATGTGTGTGTGCATCAGAAATACATTTCTGAATCTTGTCCTGTGCATTTGTGAATCTTGAGTGCATTTGTAAATGTTGTTTGCATTTCTGAATTTTGTGTGTATTTCTGAATTTTGTGTGCATTTCTGAATTTTGTATGCATTTGTGAATCTTCTGTGCTTTTTAAATTTTCTGTGTGCATTTGTAAATTTTGTGCGCATTTGTGTATCCTGTGTGTGTATTTATGAATCATGTGTGTGCATATGTGAATGTAGTGTGTGCATTTGTCTTTATTGAGACTCTTTTGGCTCCATAGAACTGATGGTTGAACTAAGGACATTATTAACTGTCTTTACATTTATTTTGAAAGAAGCCTGCGATTACGGAAAGGGGTGTTACATTTAAGAGTGCTTGTGGTGTTCGGCCAATCACAATGCACTAGGGGGGGTTTGCCAATCAGAGCTTTTATTAAGTTTTAGTTATTTAGTTATTTTAATACTTCAACAAACTAAATGGAAATAATTATATATATATATAATTTATAAATATGTATGTATGTGTGTGTGAACGTAGTTTTTTTTATTTTTATTTTTTTGTGTGTGTTTTTGAGTATATGATATTTTTAATTTTTTTTTTTTTTTTTTCAATATATTTTTTTCTTTTAAATGTTACATTTAAAAGAAAAAAAATCGTATTCCTTCATTTTTAAAATGTGTATAGATAGTATTTATAAAGTTTTAGCTTTTAGGTTTGGATCTGATTTTAGTTATTTTAATACTACAATTGATTGGTTCTGTTGTCCTCATTTGTAAGTCACTTTGGATAAAATCGTTTGATAAATGACTAAATGAATGAATAAAATACACAAAATAATGATCTTTAAAGAAGCAGCATATGACCCCTTTAATATACAGAGAAGACTATAAGTCAAGGTTTCCCTGAAGCACAAAACTATCACCATAATGCATTATTTTGTGATTAGTTCTCCAAAAAAAAAAAAGTAGACCTTTAGATTATACATCATAAGGGGAATGCTGTTCTCAGCAGGCGATTAAAAGTTTGACAGCAATTGTTTTGAAGCCATATATTATTGTAGAAGGTGGTGTATTTGTTTGACAACCTGTGCTTTAACGTCTGTAGTGATGCTGTATTAAAGGGGATGAATTTGGAGACACAAGCTCTCTGAGTGTTTACCATGCTGACAGTCTAACAACATGCTAAAGCATAACATGCTGTCAGACTCGGCACGCTCTGAACTCTCAGAGAAGCTATAAAACATTAAAGCTTAAACAAAAACTAGATGACCTCACTATAATCAGATGGTCAGTTGATGGACATCTAGTCTGAGTGAAAGAATTTGCTGTACCTGTGAATGCTATGAAAGCTTGCAGACTTGTTTTGCTCAGGTAATTATTGAATCCTCTCTGGGGGCCGGCATCCTTCGACCTTAACCTGAAGTTAACAATTCTGCCTTTACACAACACCGGGACTTGATCACACCGCTGATACACATCCATTTTAGACTGAGCTGAGAGAAGAAACCAGCAGGCTTGGCTCTTTTAGCTTGGCTCATGCCAAGTTAGTAGCGAGTCTGTCCTTTTCTTTTATTCCATACAATAAAATAGAGTTATCCGTTGTCAAGATTGTTAACTTACCTTCAATTATAAACTATGGTGAACCATATCTTTAATGGTCTTGTTTTAACTTTTAATACTGTATAGTGAGAAATATGCACCAGTTTTATGGCGTTTTATGCTTTAATAATGCTTTATGGAGCTTGACGGTCCCTGACGACTGTACACTTCTGGAGCAGCGTGAACATTCTTCAAATCTATTTTATGTTCCACTGAAGAAAGAAAGTCATACAAGTTTTGAACGACATGAATGTGATCGAATATCTGTTTCGGGGTGAACGGCTTTGCAGCCAGCCATGCATATTGCTGTTTTACAGAATAGCTGATAAAGCTGTGAATTTTTTTTTTTTTTACTTATTTGTGAAGTGGTAAGCAAACATGTGATGCTAGTGGCAATTTTAACAACCACAATGTGTTTATCTGACTGGATCTTTGTTTGCTCATCAGTAGAAAAAGATGTCAGAAATGCATCGCGATCCTTTACATTGAATTTCATCGTAGTTTAACGACTTGTAGCACATCTGTCAAACAAGACATGTGTCTTAGTGTGTGCGGAGCTGACGCAGGGATGAGACACGACTTTCTCCCATAAACATACACACACTTATAAAATAAGATGGCTAGTAGATTATGGTCTATGTGATATATCTGCATCAATAGTCAAAATGTGAGATATTACAGAGAGTGAGTGCTTTGTCACTATTATCAATTGTTTGTCTGTTCAAAATCTTTGTTTGACATCATTCAGTTATTTTCACGTAGACCGTAGTCCTCAAGAGCACACAAACTGTTTGACTTTTCCAATAGCTGTAGAAAAAGTGCCACGCACACCTTCTGAGACAGATTGAATGATAGAGAAGTGGAGGAAAGCATATGGACAGAAAGAGAGCTCAATGAGGAGGAAAGAGAAGTCAGGTGAGTGTTACCCTGGTGGCTGGAGAGGATATAATGTTATAATAAACGTGTGTGTGTGTGTGTGTGTGTGTGTGTGTGTGTGTGTATATATACAGTCAGCTGCTCATCTGCACCCCCTGCAGTCATGGGGAAGTCGTGGCCTAATGGTTAGAGAGTCGGACTCCCAATCGAAAGGTTGTGGGTTCGAGTCCCGGGCCGGCTGGAATTGTGGGTGGGGGGAGTGCATGTACAGTTCTCTCTCCACCTTCAATACCATGACTTAGGTGCCCTTGAGCAAGGCATCGAACCCCCAACTGCTCCCCGGGCGCCGCAGCATAAATGGCTGCCCACTGCTCCGGGTGTGTGCTCACAGTGTGTGTTTGTGTGTTCACTGCTCTGTGTGTGTGCATTTCGGATGGGTTAAATGCAGAGCACAAATTCTGAGTATGGGTCACCATACTTGGCTGAATGTCACTTCACTCACTCACTCACTTTTTTTTTTTTTTTTTTTTTTTTCTCTTCTTCACTTTCACTTCATCAGTGTGAGAAAAGCTCTGTGCGGTGGATTAGTAGTATGATGGCCAGGGATCATCAGACATCCCTGCCAAAGCACCTTAAGCTGTTTTTAAAAGTAACACAGACCCTATGGCCTCTGTTTGTGGGAGTGTGTGCTGTCTGGAGAACATCACATGGCTGGCTGTCTTGTATTTGCAGGAATTTGATGGGATGGGCCGGCTGAGCTGTGGTGTTTCTCATGCTTTGGATATTGGGAGCTGTTTTTGGTTGTTTATTCCGGCCGTGCGAAGCCTGGTTGGTTGAGCTGAAAAAACAAATTGTGCTGCTTTCCTGCGTTACTGGAGTGTTTGTCTCACTGAAGTCATTTTTATTTGCTCTCTGACTGTTTGGCTCATAGCTCGCTTGTGTGGACATCACTTTTGTCAAAACAGTGATAAAATGTCGTAGAGGAATGGACTTAATTAAAATACACAGGCCTGATTTCCCTTTCAGTCATTTTTATATATTTTCACACCTTTCTAATATGCGCACAAACACACACACACACACACACACACAAACACACAATCCTTTTCTCTCAGGCATTGCTGCTGTTGGAGGGCCCGTTTTGTTCTGAATTCACTGCATTAATAAGAGGCGACTGGATCTGGTTCCAGGTAGAAGTGGTTTCCCTCTCACTGTCGCTTCCAGCAGTGTCATCCTGTCCAAATCACTCGGTTTACCCCAGAGAAAGAACCGTCTCACACCCACTCCTGCCCTCAGTGACTTCAGTTCTTCCAAAACATAGTTCACAATATAAGAACAATATATGTTTTTCAGCCTTTTGATCAATATTCTTGATGTATCTTGATATTTATAGTGTTTGGCATTTGTGATATTTATAGTGTTTGGCATTTGAAACTGCTTAAAGGGGAGATTTAATTTTTTATGATCTTTAATTTTAACAAAACATTGTTCAAGTAAAATATATAGTATCAAATGGTTAAGGCATGTTTCAGGTTTCTCAATATTTAATCACAAGGAAGGAGCAGGAAGAGTGAACGATTATAAGCTAAATTTTCCTACCACATTTTTAATTTTGTGTCTGGGTTGAGTGTGATATGTCACTGTTGAGAGAGAACTTGCTGCGTCATAGCTGTACTGGATATCTGAGAGAGAATTTAAGTACTGTAGTCCATTACTTCAATATTAATCAGCCTATATTTGGCCATTTATATCTGCTCCTGTCAGTGTCAGTTTGGCCCATTGACAGAAGTGGTCTGTCAGGATTCAGCCTAGAGTCCTTTCCAGAATTATCCAACAATAATGCACATTTATGTGTCATCATCAAATATTATCTTTGATCTCAGGATCAGTCATTCTGTCATGAAAACTTTCAGAATGTTTAGCATGGTAATGTTGGCAATGTTAATGTGTTTGGTCTTAGCAGAGTAGGTCTGCTATGCTGCTACCGCAGCAGAGCAAGTAGTGAGACTTGCTACTGCCAGTACATCGACAGACAGCATGTAGGAAATACTGCTGCTATACATATAATATATATGTATATAACATACATGATATTTCCTCGTTAGCAAATCTGTACAAGTGGAGCTGGGGAAGGTGGAGGGTTTCTGAAGAACGCTGCTGTAGCCTTGTCTCAGGTGTGATAATCAGGTGGTTGCTGGTTCAAACCCTGTTATCATGAGATATCATACCTTTAAGTAAGAAACTGAAGTAGGAATTAGGAAATGTTTTAGTTCCAGGAACTCCATTTGGAGGAACTAAATGAGCTCCTAATTCAGAGTAGGATCTTAAACAGTGTTGGCTGATTGGCCAAACGCATGCGAAACACCGGCCACCTGGCATTTACTCCATGTATATGGAAAACTGCGATAACAGCATTTACCTGTTGTCTGCAGTGTTGTTCTTTTCTCAGCTTCGATGATATGTAAAACTGCAACTTGTCTTTAAAATAATGTGTCTCTCAGCCCAAATTTTAGCTCTTGCAATCACATAAATTGTGCATTTACATTTCCATCCCTGTTATAAAAAGACATCGCTGTCGGCCACTTCAGAGTTCCTACTGCCGGTGCGAATGCAACCAGGAAAACGGCCCAAGGGAGAAATTCTCTAGGAAATAACCTCCTGGCTAGTCCCTAGAACTACGCAGAGTGAAAGCCCCTATTCTCACTGTAATAAGGGTACAGTGCCTCCCTTTAAAAAAAAAAAAACATTCTGCTATGGCTGCAGAATTAATCAAATTTCTAATCGCGATTACATATATGAATGCCACGATTGTGTAATCATTCAAAGTACACTTATGTCATTCTGTTTACTTAAGATGCGTTTTTTTTTCTTTCTACATGTTATTTTAAGGGTTCTCTTACGAGAGCTCTCTCGTACTGCGTCTTAGCTAAGACGCTACGGGAAAAGTCTCTTTTCATGAAATACTGAAGCAAAAAATTATCCTTAATTTTGTATTTTTGTAAAGCGCATTTGCAGCAGTACACAGCCATAGGCGAGACGGCTCGCTCGCTCATTGGCTTGTTCTGCGGCAACTGCACAGCCTATCGAGCGCAGGCTGATGCAACATCAGACCAACTTCTTGCCACTTCACGCCGAAACGGGTGTGGCCCAACCTATAAAAGGAGCTCGAAAAGGCTGACTCACCTGATTTTTCATCTCTTCAGCGAAGCTCACGCATCGCTGGATCACGAGGAAGCAAGCGCCGTCTGGAAGAGCATATCAGCAGGACGAGCCATCCTGAAGCCGCTGGCACCGCCGCCTTCCACTGCCGTTCCTGCTGCGCTATCCGGCGCCCATATCCTTTATAATCCTTGTTCTGTGATATTCTGTGTGTGTGTTCGCCCTGCGACGCACATTCACAAAAGAGCTGCGTCTTTTTAAAGATGCCCTCGTGCGGCTCGTGCAGAACCCCGCTCAGCGAAGGAGATCGTCATGTCATCTGCGTCTCCTGTCTGGGTGAAGACCATGCAGCGCTCGCGCTCGCTGATGGCGGATGTCCTCATTGCGAGTTGATGCCTATGGTGACTCTGAGGACTCGCCTGGCATCCTTCTCGAAGCCTGCATCATCCGCTGCGCCGCAGCGCCGTAAGAAGCGCCGCTCGCAGCGCCTACCAGAACCGCCTCCAGCTCGGCCGAGCTCGCCGGTTCCCTCCGCTTCGCCGGTCTCCCCTGCATCGCTTCCCGATGCTCAGCGTCCGCTGCTTGCCGACGCGTCATCGGAGGAAGTGGATCTCAGGCCCGCGTCGGAGGAAAAAGACACGTGCTCTCTGCTTGCTTCGGGCAGTGAGGGTTGGGCGAGCTCCGTGGATCTCGCGCCCGCTGCTCAGAGGCCCAGCAGACGGGGGGATATCGATATCGATAAGGAGCTGATGCGTGTACTCTCGTTGGCCGCGGCGAGCCTCGGCCTCGAGTGGTCTGCACCAGCGCCCCCTTCACGTTCCCGGCTGGATGGTAGCTATCTTCCGGATGAGCGCTCTTCCTCAAGCTCAAAACACGCCCCTTTTCTTCCTGAGCTTCACGAAGAAGTGGCGAAGGCTTGGGACGCTGCATTCTCGGCGAGAATCCGTTCATCTGTTTCGTCAGCATTCTCCACACTGGACGGTGCTAAGAACAGAGGCTACCTGTCACTTCCGCCGGTGGAACAGGCTATAGCAGCGCACCTTTGCCCGCCCTCTGCTGGACGGCGGACTAAGGCGGCGTTGCCATCCAAAGCCTGCCGCATGACGTCATCGCTGCTCACACGGATATTCTCTGCTGCTGGGCAGGCTGCGTCTGCGTTACACACCATGGTGACGCTACAGATTTTCCAGGGCGATCTTCTCCGCAAGCTGGATGAGATGGGACCTGAAGCGATCTGTCTCGCGGATCTGAGGAGTGCTTCGGATCTCTCCCTCCGCGCTACTAAGTCCGCTGCACAGGCCATGGGACGGGTTATGGCTTCCGCTACGGTGGCTGAGAGGCATTTGTGGCTGACGCTTTCTGACATCAAGGAGTCTGAGCGCTGCGTTTCTTGACGCTCCGCTAACTCCTGCCGGCCTCTTTGGATCTTCCGTCAACGAGTTTGTGGAGAGATTCGCCGAGGACCAGAAAGCTTCGCAGGCGTTCAAGCACTTCTTGCCGAAGCGCTCCAGTTCTGCAGCTAGCCGCTCTAGACCGGCCCCACAGAGCTCTCAGTCACGCCCACCGCCTCCTGCTGCGCCATCACGACAGCGTCAGCAACGCAGCTCGGGACCCCGTTCTCGCTCTTCGAGCCGTCGCCCCGCGCCGCGGGAGCCGCGGCAGAGGATTGCGGTGAAGCCAGAAGCCCCGAAAGCATCCTAGCACTGCTGGGAAAGCGCCGGTGTTCGAGTTCCGCTGCAGCCGAGCTCTCACCCAAGCGCGCCGCTGTTGCAGTTCCAAGAGTTGCGACTGCCTCAGTGTCTTCTGCAATGCGCAAGCCTGCACGAGTGCCCGCTTGCCTGCACACAAAAGCCGTTATCACGGCTACCCAGATGTTTCACAAAAACAGTGTTTTTTCTGGTGTTCCGGCCACGGCCGATGGTGCTATAAATGTTGTGATGATGCCCACTCCTCAGTGCCCATCTCCACATGTAAGCACAGCCCTACACACAGGGCCTGCGCTCATAATGTCGACTCAAGTCGGTCGCGCACACTACATAGTAAACGTGCCCACCCCTCAGTGCCCACAATTACTATGTCACACGCGTCATGTGGTTTCTGTAAAAACGAAACCCGTGCACGCTCGTCCGGCCACGGCCGATGGTGCTTTAAATGCAGTGACGATGCCCACTACCCAGTGCCCATCCCCGCATGTAAGCACAGCCCTGCACACAGGGCTGGCGCACATAAGATCGACACAGATCGGTCGAGCGCGCCGCATAGTAAACGTGCCCACTTCCCAGTGCCCACATGTCACTTACGGCACGGGGCTTCTGTAAAAACGAGGCCCGTGCACGTACATTCTGCACAGGCAGACGGCGAGTTGGAAGTGGTAAAAGTGCACACATGCAGCCCACGGTTACTCGCAGATATATTGAGTCCCACGGGACCCGCTCAGCCTCCCTCCAGTCGGTTAAGCGCCGGAACGGGGTCGAGGATGAGCGATCTGCCCGCTGTGATCAGCGCGCTCCCCGCCTCAGATGCGCAGCACACTCGAGCGCCGCCGTTGCCCAGTCAACAGAGCGCGTGTCACATCCAGCCCTTAGCCATTCATGCAGATGCATGGTCAGCGCTTCCAGGGGTTTCGGATTGGGTGCTAGGCATTATAAAGAGAGGCTACTCGCTACAGTTTTCTCGACGCCCACCGCGCTTCTCAGCGCGCGTCGAAACTACGGTCAAAACAGAAGTAGCACACATACTTCGGGCCGAAATATCAAAACTGTTGAGCAAAGGGGCTGTAGAGCCTGTGTCTCAAGCTCAAAGCGAGGGGGGGATGTACAGCAGATACTTTCTGGTGCCCAAGAGAGACGGGGGTCTCAGGCCCATACTGGATCTAAGACAGCTGAACAAGGCATTGATGAAACGCAGTTTCAAAATGCTCACGACCAGGAAGCTCCTCGCGCAGATTCGCGGAGGGGACTGGTTCATGTCAATAGATCTGAAGGACGCACATTTTCAAATACAGATAGCGTCAAATCACAGGCGGTTTTTGAGATTCGCCTTCGAGGGCCAGGCATACCAGTTTGCAGTCCTGCCATTCGGCTTGTCCGTAGCTCCTCGTACGTTTACGAGGTGCATGGATGCAGCGCTCGCTCCTCTCAGACTCAGAGGCATACGAGTGCTGAATTATTTGGACGACTGGCTGGTTCTGGCCCAATCACGAGCGGAGCTCGTGGACCACAGGGACGTTTTACTCGATCACCTCGAGAAGCTCGGCCTCAGTGTCAATTGGGCGAAGAGTTCGCTGAACCCCAGTCAGACGATCCTGTTTCTGGGTATAGTTCTGAACTCGTGTTCCATGACGGCGCGACTGTCACCACAGCGCACGATGGGCATTCAGCACGCAGCGAGTTCTTTCCGCTGCGGCGCGACTGTGTCGCTGAAACACTGTCACACTGGTACCGATCAGGTGTAAGCCTGGGGACTTCCCCGAGTGTGAAAATGGTGTCGACAGATGCCTCCACTTCGGGATGGGGAGCGCTGCTCGAAGGCAGACCGTCCTTTGGCCTATGGTCAGAACGGGAAAAGCTCCATCATATCACCTGCCTGGAAATGCTGGCAGTGGAGAACGCGCTGACGCGCTTTTGTCCCCATATCAATGATCACCACGTCGTAGTCCGTTCGGACAACATGTCCGTGGTGTCCTACATAAATCGCCAGGGCGGTCTCGGGTCCCGAAACCTGTACAGGCTGACGGAACGCCTCCTGATTTGGGCTCAACGCAACGTGCGCTCGCTGAGAGCAGTGCATGTGCCTGGACTGCAGAATCTGGGTCCAGACAGGCTGTCCAGAGGCAATGTCCCTACGGGCGAATGGTCTCTACACCCGCAAACAGTTCGGCTGTTGTGGGAGAGATTTGGCATGGCGGAGGTGGACCTCTTTGCGTCCCACGAAAACGCTCACTGCCCCGCATTCTTTTCCAAGAACGAAAGCGCACTGTCACGGAAATGGCCGTGCTGCCCGCTTTATGCGTTCCCTCCCGTCTCCCTCCTTCCGCAGGTGATAGAACGGGTGAGAGAAACGAGATGTTCAATACTGCTTGTGGCACCTCTTTGGAAGAACCAACCATGGTTCCCAGATTTGATGCAATTAGCAGATGTCGCCCCATGGCCGGTACCGTTGAGGAGAGATCTCCTCTCGCAGGCCAGGGGCTCGATTTGGCACCCTCAACCGGAGTTGTGGTCCCTCCATGTATGGGCACTCAACGGTTACCCGCTGATCTCGCAGTGGGAGTGCTAAATACCATCACTCAGGCTAGAGCTCCGTCGACACGACGTCTGTATGCCTCGAAGTGGTCGGTGTTCTCCAGCTGGTGCACAGCTCGAGGTTATTCATCCCTTAGTTGTTAGGTGACGGAGGTCCTCTCCTTCCTACAGGAGCTGTTGGATAAGGGCAGAGCCCCATCCACGCTCAAAGTTTATGTGGCGGCCATCGCGGCGTTTTCTGAAACTATTGAAAGTCAATAGGAAGGAACGATTTAGTCATCCGGTTCCTCAGAGGAGCTAGGAGGCTGAATCCTCCCAGACCTCCGTCAGTCCCTATGTGGGACCTCGCGGCGGTTTTGGAGGCCTTGAAGGGTCTCCCTTTTGAGCCTATCCAATCGGTTAGCCTTCAGCATCTGTCGTTCAAGACAGTATTCTTGTTGGCTCTCGCTTCTGTGAAGCGTGTGGGTGATTTGCACGCGCTCTCGGTGAGCCAGTCGTGCTTGGAGTTTGGGCCCAATGACTCAAGGGTCATACTCAAACCTAGGCACGGTTATGTGCCGAAATCCCTCAACACACCGTTTCGGGCTCAGGTTATTGCCCTGTCTGCCCTGCCGGTGTCAGGGGAGGATGGAGACTCGAGTCTTCTTTGCCCTGTCAGGGTTTTAAGAGCTTATGTGTCTCGCTCTGCTGCCTTTCGGCAGACGGAGCAGCTATTTGTCTCGTTCGGTGGACGTTCCAAAGGAATGGCTGTTTCGAGACAGACTCTATCCAGATGGATAGTTGACGCCATAGCGTTAGCTTACGCTTCCAGGGGCCTTCAGTGCCCGTTGGGCGTCAGAGCACACTCCACAAGAGGCGTCGCCTCGTCGTGGGCGTGGTCTACTGGGATCTCCTTGCAGGATATATGTATGGCGGCGGGTTGGGCCTCGCCGTCTACATTTATCAGGTTCTATAACCTGGAGGTTCCCGCCTTGCAAGCAAGGCTGCTGTCGGTATAGAAGAATCAGGGCCCTGAGGGGAATTCTGAATTCATGAGCGCTATGCGCTGCCGACTGTTATATGGGCAGTATTGCGTAAGACCCGCATTGCCACATTGGTCAGGCCTTGCCTCGGCTGTGTGATGTCATATTGCCGCATCTACGGATGCTGCTAGATATGGGACGGAGGGCTTTCCCCCTTTTCTGTCCCGGACTCTCTGTGAGTCCCTCAGGTGACTGTGCACTGTAAATCCTGGGCGTTGCTTCAGGTTTATCGGTGTGTGATCCCTGCGCGCACGGCGTTTTACATCGGGTTCCCGTAGCGTCTTAGCTAAGACGCAGTACGAGAGAGCTCTCGTAAGAGAACGTACTCGGTTACTAAACGTAACCTCGGTTCTCTCTAGAAGAGCGAACGAGTACTGCGTTCTCTGCCGTGCGTACGATTCACTCTGGTTCGCTTCGGCGATGAAATAAATCAGGTGAGTCAGCCTTTTCGAGCTCCTTTTATAGGTTGGGCCACACCCGTTTCGGCGGGAAGTGGCAAGAAGGGCGCGAAGCGCCCTTATTGGTCTGATGTTGCATCAGCCTGCGCTCGATAGGCTGTGCAGTTGCCGCAGAACAAGCCAATGAGCGAGCGAGCCGTCTCGCCTATGGCTGTGTACTGCTGCAAATGCGCTTTACAAAAATACAAAATTAAGGATAATTTTTTGCTTCAGTATTTCGTGAAAAGAGACTTTTCCCGTAGCATCTTAGCTAAGACGCAGTACTCGTTCGCTCTTCTAGAGAGAACCGAGGTTACGTTTAGTAACCGAGTACGTTTTTCCCATTATTTTAATTTTAGTTTTAGTACAACATTATACTACCATTCATATTTTTTACTTTTAAATTTTTACATTATTTAAATCAATCCGATGTATAGTTGACATTTGAGGCTTAACATTATAGAAAAGTTTTTCAGTTAAAGTGTTTCAGATGGTTTATTTTCATATAAAAATACGGAATGCAATTGCATCAAACTAAGGTATAAACATCATTCAGTGCAAATTGTAATAATTGTAATTGATAATTGCAATTACAATTTCAAGGGAATAATCGACTATTATGATTTTTGTCATAATCGTGCATCCCTACCATCTGCTAAATTGCCACCAGAGAACTAGATATCTGCACTTGTTCATGAAGGAAATGTCAGTTTTTGCAAGACAGCAAAAGAAAGAATAGTAAAGGGGGAAATCAGAAAGGGACTAGGACTAGACAGATCGGGGCAGGACATGTCAAAGAGATGGGCATGGATGTGACAAATGAGTCAAGTTGACGATGACACTCTACCATGCTGTGAAGAACTGACGAACAGAAAAGGAAAAATGGAGGGACGGGGAGCGAGAGGACAGTGAATTGACTTCGACTAGCATTAGCCAATGATTTGTAAACAGTGAGGACACTAAGGTCAGCGCTGATGAGCCAAAAGAGGATGAAAAAATAAAGCAAGCAGACAGGCAGAGTAGAAAGGGCACGTCTCTGGGGTGCTGAGGAGAGGAGCGCTGAAATGATTATTAGCTAAAAGAACGAGCAAAAAGAATAAAGGTTTCTAAAATTAAATCAGCTGTTGTGTTGTTATTGTACTAAAGCAATTTGTTAAAATATTAATATGAAATATTATGACAAGTTAAAATAGAGGATTTTTATTTTAATGTGTATGTATGTGTATGTGTGTGTGTGTATATATATATATATATATATATATATATATATATATGTATATATATATATATATATATATATATATATATATATATATGTATATATATATATATATATATATATATATATATATATATATATATATATATATAATATTAAAATATATTAAAATATAATTTACTCCCTGTGATGACAAAACTGAATTTTCAGCAGCCGTTTCTCGGGTCATTACTTATTATTTTGATTTGGTACTAAAGAAACAATACTTATTTAGTTTTGGTTATTTTTAGTTGATTGATGCTTGTGATGCTGAATATTTTTGGGAAACCTGTGATAAAACAGCGTTTATATAGAGTAGAGCAGTATACATCACATTAATGCAATTTTCAATAAGTTTAATGCATGCTTGCTGAATAAAAATGTTCATTTCTTAAATAAAATAACTTCCTGATGCCAAGCTTTTGAATGCCATTTTATTTCCTTTTAAGTTTTTGGCAATTGCTAAAAATATACCCCAGCGACTTAAGACTGGTCTTGAGGTCCAGGGTCACATATATATATATTACTATATGTCTCTTGTTTATGAGTAAGCTGTATGTGTAGCTTAAAGTTTAATATGTATGTCTTGATTGACCAAGAGGTAATGTTTACATCACCACTGCTATGATAAATCCAAGCTATTAGAAATCTTCCTGCAGCTCGTGTGCTGGGAGAAGAGACCTGATCCCGGCAAAGATGCCAAAGTCTTCCCTGGAGCCTCTGACATTTTCTCCTGAGATTCACCTGCTGAGAATTGACCTCGCACAACCCCTGCGTCTTTGTACTCACAGATTCAATCTTTAACGTCACTTGAGCCCTTTCATCCACCCTGACGGATCTGTGAGAGCAGCTTGTGCATATGTGCACACATTTGCTTAATGTGTTTTTCAATGCTGTTGGACATTAAATGAAACTGAGCCATTTGTTTTTTGCTGTGTAGCATCTGTTTACAAATCCACAACAGAAATGAGACTTATAGCATTGCATGGCACCCATTAAAACACAGTAGTGGTGATACTGTGGTAATGGTACTATTTTAATTGAAATCCATACAGTGGGGTAATGTAAATATATTCATGGTACCATTTGCATGCTTGTGTGGAATTGATAAAAGCAGTTAAGGCATGAGGCAGCAGGTTTCCTTCCTCTTTTGCATGCTTTCACCTAATTCTACATGTGTTTTTCTCTGCACTGTGAGCTTGACCACAGAAACTTTCACCCTCCCATGGGTGCATTTGAGGTGACTGGCCCATAATGCATCTGTTCATACTAGTGCTGCCTGCACGCGTGTCATCATTGTATTGACTTGCTTGCAGAAGTTATTTTGCTGTAGCCAATGATATACAAGAAAGAAACCAATTGATTTGACATTTTTATTGTTTAAGGAATTTGGAAAGAACACCTGCAAACATGCATAAAGGGCTCCAGCGATGCTTTTTGGAGTGTGCTTTAAAAACAAATCTGTATTTATGGTACATTATAAAATGCACTATTCTTATTGGATGAGCTATGTCGCTGTCATAAAAGCTGATCTGTTATTACACGCTCAATAATGTATATGATTCTTCATTACCTGGCGAGCATAAACAGGCTACAGTTAGACCAATGAACTATGTTGATTTGTATGAATAATCCTGACTGTACTGTCCAAAAGGTTTGGGTCAGTAAGAAATTAATACTTTGTTCAGCAAGGATGCATTAAATTGATCAAAAGTGACTGTAGATATTTATAATAATACAAAATGAATTCTGTTCTTTTGAAGTTTCGATTCATCAAAGAATCTTGAAAAATGTATCAGCATTTCCACAAAAATATTCAGCAGCATATGTTGTCCACACATAATTAGTACTTTAGTAAAACAGTAATATTTCACAATATTATACTGTACAATATTTATTATTTTACCAATATAAGTTATAATACATATTAACGTACAAACAAATGCAGACTTGCTAAGATTTTTTAATCTCCCCAAACCCACACTTTTAAACAGCAGTGTGTCATTATTAGGCAATCTAAGGAATGGGCACTTTTATTTTAATGGTTATTGAAGAATTACACAAAAATTTTAGAAATAGAAAATGGATACTTTTTTGTAATGCATTTATGTTATGGAAAGTTCCTGCCATCTGTTGGTTCTTGTGTGTGTGTGTGTGTGTGTGTGTGTGTGTGTGTTAAATACAGTTGCTGGTATATAATCAGTACATCATATCCTGTCAGTGTTCATTATGATATAAAAGTTTTATGCTGATCCAATCTCAGGACACTTACACACCTGTTAATGTTTCATTTACCGTTTATCTCAGTCAGTTTCTCGCTCCTGCTTTCTGAATCTCTCTCTTTCTCTCTTTGAGAGTCTGTGACATCACAGACCCGACCGCACAGTGAGAAACCAGCACTTAGCCCAATTGGATTTTAAAGATGGTCACCAAATAACATCATTTATTTAGCTCTTCTGTAATGGGATAAAAAGAAGAAAACAAGAGCACACAAAAAAGGGAGGAGTATGCCACTCAAAGCCATTTCTTTTTCTAGAAGCCTTTATCATTTGAATCAGATCCCAGCTATGAGTGGATTGGTGTTTATTCCTCTTCAAACTTGATATATAATGTAGTGGATGAATTGTATGTGGAAGCTGCAGCAAATGATAAAAACAAGAAGGTTTATAGCACATACTCAAAAGTGTTTCGTTTGTGCGTGATTATTTTCATTGCATTAAGTCATTGCATGCCAACAGTCGTTGTACGGTCCTCTCATGTTCAGATTAACTGTTATAGGAGCCGTGGCAGGGCTGAATATTAAATGTCCTGCATTAATTCTGTTAGGTAATAAAAACATCTGCTGCCGTAAACCATACGCACAAACACATCACTCACAGCAGTCACCGTTCACGCTTTCAGAGGGATGTTTATTTGATCACACTTCTCAGAAAAGCTTTAAGCCAGTGATCCTACACCCACATCCATTTGTATATCATGAAAACATCACTTAAAGTCTGAAACCTGTGTGTGTGTGTGTGTGTGTTCATACAGTGAATGCTAAGGCTGTGTGACTGCTAGTATAGTGTAGTGGTGATGGTTTTTTAGATGAATGTTTGATACTTCAAGATTGAGGCTGATGTCATTTCTGAGAATCATGCTTTGGGGCTGTCAGAAGGATTGAATGCTTTCTGGGTAGAAGATCCACATGCATTCACAAACTTGTCCCATAGAGATTGTGGCTGGGCTTTATGAAGGCCTGTGAAAGGAACATACCACACATACATAATGCCCTCCCTCAGACATTCATACTTTCTTCATCTGTTATTATATTTTGTCAAATTTTCTTTAGTGTAAGGTCTGGCTCATTTCTGATGAGTAGCACACACTTGGCACAGTGTGATCTTGGACAGAGGATATGTTCTGTGTAAGAGCAGTGTGTGTTTATGTGAGACTGATCTGACCCAGCAGGTGTGTCTGCATTGAGTTCATGATTTGAATTCCTACTAGCAGATCCCTGCTGCTGCAGATGACTGTGTGTTCGAGTCCACGTGTGCATTCTTTTTAACTCACTCTCTTAGTCTGGCGTCATTTAGACAACTCTAGTTAACTCTAGTTTTTTTAATCATCAATCACTTTCTTGATTTAGGTATACATAGCACCAGAAACCAACAGCCCTGCAGCCGGCCTGCATTAAAAGCCCTGCCCTTTCTCTAACCTAAATGGTTGTGTGTAAAATTATTATTTATGGGCTGAGAATAACTATATATTTCTATTGTGTATTTACGCTGCTGAAGCAGTTTGTGTGTGTCTGTTTGATTTCCCTCTCATAAAGCTCTCTAAAGGTTTCCCAAAAGGCTATGACCTTGTATCCTTTTAGAGATCGATGCTCATTATTCCAGGATGGGTAGTTATATTAATCTCAGCCGCTTTCTTTATAGAGTGGACATCTTTATTTCATACCCATTACATGTATGCACAGTCATTAACTGCTGTCATTACTAAGTGTTGAGCAGTAGGCTTGATATTGATTACATGTCACTGAATGGTTGCATTGGTTCAAATTACAGGTCCTGTTTACACCTGGGATTATATCCGTCTCAGGGTTATTTGATCACATCACTCTTTTTCGTGTAATGAAAGTGAAAAGAGCCTGTCAAGCTCCAAAATGAGCAAAAAGCAGTAAACACATCATAAAAGAGATCCATATGAGTTGTGCTCTCAAGCTGAACAATAGCTTTGTGTGACAATGTACACTATAGTTAAAAAATGTTGGGGTCATAAAGATTATTATTGTTTGTTTGTTTGCTTTTGTAAGAAATTGACTGAAAAGTGACAGTAAAAAAAATTATATTGTTACAAAAGATAGGTTTCAAACTACTGCTGTACTTTTGAGTCATGGACAAAAAAAATCTTGATTTGCACAAAACAATATGAAGTATTTCGCTTTTTCTTTTCTTTTTTTTTTTACATTGTTAATAATAAGAAATGTTTCATGTGCAACAAATCAGCATATCAGTATGGTTTCTGAAGATTCATGTCACTTAAGACTGTAGTAATGATGCTGAAAATTCAGCATCTTAAGTATAAATTGTTTTAAATTATATTCAAATTAAAAACACTTCTTTTAAATTGTAATAGTATTTCAAATTATATTTTATTTTTTACTGTAATTTTGATCAAACAACTTCTTTAAAAAAAAAAAGTATATATATCTTACAGGCCCCAAACTTTTGAGCGTGATAATGTTTGTGTTTTGACACTTGTGGAGGTGCAGGGGTTAAATGTGCTGAATTGTTCTTTCTGTGTTTAATCCTCAGATCATCAGAAGCTAGACAGAGAGGCCAGGATCTGCCGTCTGCTTAAACATCCCAACATAGGTGAGTCTCAACAACTTGCTTGTGCTCAATATTCCCATGAAGTGGGTGCAGATTTGAGTCCGGCATGCAACATGCCTCTTCTCCCTTCAGTAGTTAAGAACAATAGTGTGTATGTATGTCTGTACACAGTAAGACCTACTGTACAAAGATGCTAGTCACATTCAACCCAAAATTATTTGCATGGCATGAGAAAGGATGTGGCTGACAAGACCGAGCACACAGACAAAATCTCCACCTCATGCAAAATCATGAAAATAGCACAGGCATCATCCCTTCAGGTTCCCTTCTGTGAGAGAGAACAACACAGTGCTGTGAAAGACAGTAAAATGTCAGTGGCTAAGATGTTTCAGGATGGTGACCTTTGGCACTGAGGGTAATTAGATAATTAAAAAAAGTAAGTATTTTTGAATTAAACATTATGAAGTATTTGGGGATTTTGAAGACTTCAGCAGGATTAAAACCAATGATTGGGACAGTTCAATAAAATCTCATTTAACTGTGTTTACATGACACATACCACAAGCTAATTTAACAGGGATAATTCACACAGAAGTGGCAATTTGTCAGCATTTACTTTCCCTCACAAAATGAGGTGTAAGACACAATGTTCAATTTACTGTAATCCGAAAGGCTCCAAAAAAAGGTATGAAAACATATGACCTTGGCCATTCCAAGTCTTCATACTATAGCTTTATGTGAGTATAAATCTAAATGTAAGTAATTGTTCATTGGTTATAACTCCCTAGTAGCCACAATCATTCATGTGACACACAGTCACCTGTGGTGTTTGGTATCAGTGACCGCTAACTAGAGCCTGACCGATATGGGGTTTTTGGGGCCGATATCAATATTAGGGAGTAAAAAAAGACTGATATTGATATATCGGCCAATATTCTTTGTGTATATTATACTTGTCCAACGTATAACAATAATTCATAAAATATTTCAATTTAACTTGCTTTCCATTTATTACTTAAAGCGAAGTACTACTTTGATACCACAGCAAATACTACTAGATTAACTAAGACATTTTAAACATGATTAAAGAGACATGTAAAAATAAGAACAAATACACAAATTACAAGCATAGATGAATACAACACAATATGTTACAAATAAAATAAGGTTGGAAATATTCAAATACAGAAATTCAATAATTAGGGAAAATAACATTGCATAGTGTTTACTGTATAAATCAAATCTAGATTTTTATCACAGCTGTTTTGTTGTTTGATGATCATAAATGACAGCAGCAGTATTTATAGGCCACTGTCTCTTTAAGACCTGATGCACAGATCCAATATAATGTTGCACATTACATCCCATTTTTTTCTCAGCTGTTTTTGTTCACTTGAGACATAACTGACTGGGTTTACCTGAACGATTGTCGATATGGGTATTTTGTAATTTTATGTGTCTATTCAGAGGATTTCGAAGCATGGGCACCGCTAGGCCATTTTTAGTGGGGCTATAAATGACTACACAGCCCCCCTAAATTTTTGCGATTAGCTTCATAAACTGTAGGCCTATGCAAATTTGTGATTGCATCTCCCATTTAAATTTCGATCGGCTCCTCCTCGTCTTTCAGCGTGTTCTTCATTCCTCAGAGGACAAGGTGTGTGTTTATCGCTAGATTGTTATAATATCTGCATCTGTGCAGTTTTTGTTATAGATACAGTTTACAAAATATCATGGAGGAGCAATCGGTTCCCCATCTACTGTAGCCTAAGGGGTGGACTCATTCGAAAGAGGACCTCTAGAAGTACACTACGATTGCGTTCGAGAGGGTTCCTCTAGCTGAAGGGATCCCCTGAATTTGGTGCGGATTCGCCGTGCCGTTATGGAAATATGACCATTCAAATTTTCAATGGTTTTCCATAGACTTAAGTTTTAAAGCATTTCATCCAGGTCACCAGCATAAATCATATTTTTCTTGTAATACAAACAGAAGCTCAGACATTCTGCTTGATGTCCCCTTTTTTTGTAGCCTTGTTTTTCTTCTTTCTAGGAAGTGTTTGTCCTCTCCCACCCTTATACTCTCTTGTCTTTCCTCCCTCACTTTTTTTTTCTCATGTATTCCCTCCCTTCCATTCCCAGTGGTCTAAACCTGTCTTTTGTACCATTTTATTGTCTAGCCATCTTGAACGGCCTTCCTCCCCCCCCCCCCCCTCTCTCTCTCAGGTTGTCATGTTTTCTGCATGAACTGCCAATAAACTTCTAACAAAAAGAGCAATCAAGTGTGGGTATGAGAGAGAGAGAGCATTCTTAAGGAGCAGATCGCCTTTGGTGACAAAGACTCAACACACTTGTTCATTTCTTCTCCTTTTGTCTTGGACATACATTTACACAGTACATACAGGGTAACTTACAGCCTTTGTACAGGTTATCAATAGTGGGGTTTTTTGTCAACAAACCCTCTTTCAAAAAACCAGCAGATATGAACACATGACTGCCGTCGGCCCACAGACACACAACAAGAGCAGATAGAATGATAGAAGCCTGTCACACACAACCCACATGCATCTACATACATTCTTAATGTTATCTCAAGCAGTGCTATGTCTTCAGGCATGCATTTTGTGGTGTGACAATATTATAGAAAGGAACCGTGCATCCCTGTGAAGCTCTTCAGTAACCCACACCCAGTGCTGGTGTTTTTCCGCTAAGCAAAAAACTTCCCTTACCAATAAAATAAAAGATTTGATTTATGTGTCTGTTACTGGCATTCGAAAAAGATGTTGAGCTGTTTGATATCACTTCACTGGTAACCAAAGAACATAAAAGATAGAGAGAAGTATATGTCTGGGGGTGGGGGAGTAATATAAAATGTTCCACTGTTCATAAAGGCTGCATTTATTTGATTAAACAATACAATAAACACAATTCTTTTAACCATATTAGTTTTGAAATAGAAATCTATATACATTAACATTAAGTGACTTTACTCTCACTTTTGATCAGTTTAATTAACTCTTGCTGAACAAAATTATACATTTCTTAAAAAAACAACCAATTTTGAATGGGTGTGTGTGTGTGTGTATATATATGTGTGTATATATATATATATATATATATATATATATATTACTTATTTATTTTATATACGCATATATTTTATAAACATTCACAGCTACACCGCTGCAAAACGATTAGTGTTATTGCTTTTTCCCCTTTTAGTGCTATACAAGTAAAGTATAGAACTAGTTCAAATCAAAAACATTAGGGCAATTAGTTCAGAGAGTGTCATCTTTATTGGAGTACAGCACACATTGGCTCTATCCACACTTCTCTCAGGCCAACCTGTTAAAATCACTCTCTATTAAAACACTGTTCACAG
Source organism: Carassius carassius (assembly GCF_963082965.1). Classification (NCBI taxonomy): domain Eukaryota; kingdom Metazoa; phylum Chordata; class Actinopteri; order Cypriniformes; family Cyprinidae; genus Carassius; species Carassius carassius. The sequence goes on from NC_081768.1 coordinate 19,927,881, forward strand.
CACCTTCAGTCTGAATTGTGTTAAATCCCAGTCCTCTTGTCAGAATGTGTGTGTTTGTGTCAGCGCTGCGGGTGATCCTGGGTGGATGTGGAAATAATATATTTCTGTTTTGCCCTCTCTGCCCTCCTCTAGCACAGCCACCTCCCTCACATTGGCTGAGATTTATGCACGCTGTCATTTACACGGACCCACACACAATGAGAACGAGCTAGGGGTCTCTTAATGGCTGTGGGTGTGTGTGTGTGAGATCTGGCAGCTGCACTGTTTCAAATCTGTAACTACCTATGACAAATTCATTACCTTCAAACGGGATAACAAATGTTCCTTGCCTTACTTGCAATGCCACCGCTCCCTCGGTAATGCAAAGACCAAAGTTCCTTCTGTAATTTTTTTCTTTTTTATTTAAAGTGGGCATTAAGTTCAAATGTATTTATTTTGACAGGTCAAAATTTCACAGTGTAAAATGTATCGAGTAGTTTTTCCAAAGATAAAAATATTTGTCTTAATATTGCCATCTTATATGATTTGTCGCATGTATCCTTCACAGACGAAACAATTGCAGCAGCACTGTCATAATTACAGTTGGGGCTTTCGTTTTAAATGGGTTAGTTATGAGGTACATTTCAGCTAGGATGCTGCCTTAGAAGGCATTAGGCAGCAAGGTTGGGATTTGTAATAGAACTAATGAGGATGACTTCATGGGCAGGTCAAGAAAAGGAGAAAAGCTCCTTCTGTTCATCCTTCTGTTGTTTCTCCCTTCCCTCATTCTCTCTTTCTGTTTTCCCTCAACAGTGCGTCTCCATGACAGTATCTCAGAAGAAGGCTTTCATTACCTGGTCTTTGACCTGTAAGTATCGAAGTCAGACACTGTGATCTTCATCTCACTTCTGTGTAAAACAGGATCGACGCCGGTGTACTCAAAATTTCCACTTCCTTTAAGCCTTGTTTGCCAGTTATTAACTGTTAATTACCAGAAAATGTAACAGAAGTATGACAATTTAACTTTATTCTCTAGTCAGTAGGCCCGTTTCTCTGTACCATAGAAAGCCTAGAATACTTTTCTTTATTTCTGATCTCCTTTGCTTAAGTTATGTTGACATCATGTTAAACGATTATCAGTGTTGTGGTGTAGACTCCTCTACTTAACTGCAGTGTGTGTGAGAGCAAGACATACATGTACGTGTATGTGTGTAGATTGTGACTGTATGGCCCCCTTGTGCTCTTTATAGTTTATAGCTGAATGGAACCGCTGTGGGTTCTCCAATACTTTGTGCTCTTGATAAAGCCTTTATTTCTTCTTGTAGCGTAACTGGTGGAGAGTTGTTTGAAGACATCGTCGCAAGAGAATATTACAGTGAAGCAGATGCAAGGTAAGTTAAATAATTAGCCTAAAATCATATCAGTGTTTAATTGACACTTATATATAATATACACTACTGGGGCTTCAGTTTGGAGTCACTGAGTCCTTTATTCAGCAAGAATGCATTAAAGCGATCAAAGGTGACAGTAAAGACATTTGTATGTTTCAAAGAACACAAAAAAATGTATCACAATTTCCACAAAACTACTGTATTAAGCATTAGTGTGTGGATTTTTAATACTATGGTGCATCAATCTTATAGTTTTTCCTCTATTCAAACTTCCATGATAATACTTTCTGCAGCCATCACTGTACCGCTTTTGTAAGCCCTCAAAAAGAAAAATTATTCCGTCTCTAACGCTGCCCTTTGCTCCCAGACAGCGAGACAATCATTAAATTCCAGGGTTATGCAACTAATTATTAAACATGATATTTTATTTCAAATAATGTCAAGTTATGTAAATTCTCTCAGTGCTTTAACAGGGATGGTAGCTGGCCTGCAATGAGGTATTATTTTCAACCTGTTGCCGGGATAGGCATCCCCTTAAATTAAAGCTGACTGTCTACACTTCAGTCCATTTCCACTTCATATTCAGCACTAAGCCGGAACAACAAAATTAGTGTCACTTTGCAATTACTTTTGGAAGACACTCTCCAGACTTACAACATGAAGGCTGCTACTGAGAGTTTGCATCAAGGGAGAACAGAGAGAGTTTTTACTGGAAAGTGCCTCCGTAATGGGATGGAATGGAATGCAGTCCACAGATTTTGCCAAATTTGGACACAATAAATGCCTTGCTCGCCATCTTTCCTCAAGAGAGCTTTAGGGAATATCTAATGGGGCACTTTCTTTACTCAACTAATGTTGCTTGTATTTCTGCAAGCTCTCTCTTTTTGCTCTCTCTTTACATTTACATTTATGCATTTTTGTATCCAAAGCAACTTACAGTGCATTCATATTTAATTGTATTTTTTATCAGTATGGGTGTTCCTTTGGAATTGAACCCACAACCTTTTGTGCTGCTAACGCAATGCTCTAACTCTGAGCCACAGGAATACATAAACCGAATCATTCAGAAATGTGTCATTTTTCAAGTATTCTACCAAAGAAACAAAAGAAACTTTCAGAGAGATGTCATCCCCACCCAACACGCCCTCTGTCCTCAGGTCATGACCTTTTGAACAGGTTTCAGAGCTCTGTAATGAGCGGCTCCACTCACTGCATTTATAAGCATTCCTGCTCCACCGGTGCTCGTTATTTTTGTCCTCTCACTGTCTGTGGAAAGACCTCTACGGTGCAAGTCTGTCAGAGCAACAAGTGCACGTCTGTGTAGTATTGCTGGGATATAGATATACACTATTGTTCAAAAGTATAGGGTTGGTAAGATTTTTCTCTTTTGTTCTCACCAAGGCTACATTTATTTGATCACAAATACAGTACAACGGTAATATTGTAATATTATGAGAATTTTAAAAGTAACTGTTTCTGTGAACACACACACACATTCAGCTTCAGGAAATTTGTTTTGGCATTTGGATAACATGGTAAATGTATTTTCATTCCCATCTTGGAAAGCTTCTCTGGCAGCTTTGAGAACCACAAAACAAACCAGAGTATTTCTCTGTCTGTGCAAATCTCAGTCTGTCTGCACAGGCCAGATTCTGCAGCTGGATTTCTTGCGCCCAGTCTTCTATCTGGAGTTAGATCCTTGTACTAATGCCTGGGTTTCGCTCCCTAATCCAACCTTCTTTTCCTCCTCCCTGCTTTCTGTTTCTCCCTGTCTCTGTTTCTCAGTCATTGCATCAATCAGATCCTGGAAAGCGTCAGCCACATCCACCAGCATGACATTGTGCACAGGGACCTCAAGGTGAGTCATGCCGTCACTGTGGCAACGTGCCAACACGGGAGCTTGCGTCATCCAAGCCCTCCTCCTCTTGGCAAATCTGTGGCGTCATTTGCACACACTCGGACTCGTGCTAGCAACATTAAACGCTGTGTGGACACCGTTGTATGCCGTTTGATTGTTGTTTCTTTCTCTTGACGTCAGAGCGCAGACGATTGGCTGTGGCCAATCCTGAGGGTCATTTGATAACAAGCACAATGCAGAAAGCAAACATGGATGATGGAAAGATTAGGTTTATTAAATGCCATCATTCAATCTGAATCATACTGGATTGAAATTTAAATTACCATTTCCTTTTTGCATTCTTTACTATATCTACATCTGTTAGGAAGATGTGGAGATACAGAGTCTGTTTAGAAGATGAATTTTTTTATTATCTTTTAAATGATAACTGATGAAATGCATAATAGATCAGTGGCATGTGGTGGGCAAAAATGTGTCGAACCCTGAACCATTGCTTTCCATATTAGTTTACCTCTTTAAATGTAAAAGCAGACAGAGGAGTACTGGAGGCAGGCCGGTTGCTGTGGAAACCTGTGTGATGTCATAGTGGCTGCAGCATCATGGCATGATGGTGAGCGTGTCATTTTACCTCCTCTGATTCATCAGAGGGAAAGAGACAGAACTGTTGAAAACAGACAGAAAGGGAGGAAAAGGACTAGCAGGAGTTAGACAGAGAAAGAGTGTTTAGGAGGGAAGAGAGAGACTGAGTCCATCCCTAGGGTTGCAGGACAGGGGCACTGGAGGGGACAGAGGGGCTGATTTTGAAGATGTAAGAATGACGTTGACAGATAAAATATATCACTGTGTTGCTACTGTTAACTAAAATTAAGTAAATCAGTAATTGAAATAAGATTTTATAAATTAGATTTATAAATTATTTTATTTTATATAATAAAAAATAAGTTAAAACAATTTTTTTATTAAATAATACGGTAACATTTTAGAATATGTAACACATAATAACTACTAACTACGAAATTTAATTAATTTGAAATTTAAATTTGCTGCTTATTAATAGTTAGTATGGTAGTTGTTAGGTTTAGGTATTGGGTAGGATTAGGGATGTAGAATAAGGCATTAATATGTTCTTAATAAGAACTAATACATGGCTAATAATCTAGTAATATGCATGCTAATAAGCAACTAATAGGTGTTACCTATTCTAAAGTGTTACCAATAATACTAAAATTAATGTGCCCACTAATTAATAATAATAAAATAGTCTTAATGATTTGCAGTTTGTTTTATAGTTGATAGTTTTTGTTAATACTAGGATATGGCGCCTAGCATTTTTGTGTGTGTGTTTTTATTTCACAAAATAAATAATTAAATAATTAAAACATTTGAGCGCATCTCAGTATGGTGTATCTGCTGCATTAGTTAACAATCTTGTTTTGGCTTGGCTTGTGAATATTCATTAGTTTACATGATTGGTCAGTCCAGGAAGGTAATCTAGCCGTGTCAGCATCATACACATAAATCATGATGATATGATGTCACAGAAAGTCTGTTGTGTCTGTTCCATTATAAACGTGTTGGGGCAGCATGACTGTGCAGTGTCCGGGTCAGGGCTGTGCCTGCAGCATTCAGAGGCAGTGGGATGTGCAGGACAGCGGGGCGATAGAGCAGCTCATCCCTGCTCTCGTAGCAAGAGATAACAAGCCCTTCTCTCTGTCTCTTCATGAATTATGCAGCCCAGAGCAATAAGCGTGCTGTCACAGCTATCCATCCGCTTTATACACACACACACACACACACACACACACACACGTAAGATATAGACACCATATGCAATCTCTTTCTTTTACTCTCGCACACGTTACAAGCATGCACACATTTCTGTCTCTCTCACTTGATGCACACTGTAGTCCAAGTCTGGATCTCAGTATTGCTGCAATGTGATGATGAAAGACATTTCTCATAGAACATGCTGGATACGTTTACGTCCTTTTATGCAGATAGCAGCTGATTAAACTCCGTGTCAGTAGGCTTGATCGTCACCTTTAGCATAATCATGCACAGACTAAATGAGCAGCCGTATGGGATTAAATGCCTGTGGATTGCACGTCATGATTCTTTTGGCTCGTGCTACTGGATATTTTATTTTCCCTATTTTTATATTTGAATTACGTTTTTTCTGTCATCTACTGCTTATTTAAAGTTAATCTTGAAAAACGCTATTAATTTAATTTAAGTGATGCCTAAATAGACTTGCAGCAATAAAAACAATCTCTGTTAATTTCTGTTTAATTCAGGTGAAAGGTATAAAATAATGAAGCTGTAGTAACATTAAGATGTCTATGGAAAAAAATAAATAAGTGAAAATATAAAAATAAAAGCTAATTCAAAATGTTTATTAAATTCTGCAGTATATTAGTATATAAATAATACTTGTAGCATTCAAAACAAGTTGTTTTAATCCAGTCACTTCAGGGTGAATCTGTGTGATTAGGAATTTTGCGTGAATTATGCTGCTTCTGTATGAGCTGTTTCATACATCACTACACTATTGACAATAGTCAATAGACCTTTTTTGCCCTGTGAAATTTCACCTTAACATGCGACAAACACTCTGCATAACACACTGCAGCTTTGTTTTAATTTTAAAATCACAATATCTTCTCCCTCATTTTATTTCTTCTCTCCTACCCTTTCCTCTGCCATGTGTCCTCCTGTAGCCAGAGAACCTGCTGTTGGCCAGTAAGATGAAGGGGGCGGCAGTGAAGTTGGCTGATTTTGGCCTTGCCATCGAGGTGCAGGGAGATCAGCAGGCCTGGTTCGGTAAGACTCCTCTGTTTTTCCTTCAACTCATTGGTAGCCTCATCTCTTAAAGGGATTTGGCTTGAAGCCATTATAGTTCATCCTGATGCAGGATTGAATTCAATTCAACAGAATCAAATTAATTTCTCTCGTTTTTCAAATAAATATTCAATGCCCTGAAAATGCATCCGCTCATTTATATTGTACTGGTCCACGTAAACTCATTCTGAAAGCTGACTTTCAGCCAGTAGTGGCTTTTTTTATTGCTCTGTTTGCTCTCCATTGCATCTGTGGCTCTTGTGGGACAAGAGAGCTCTGGAAAGTAGCCAGCTTGTGCTTCTACCCTGTGCTCTTGGGAAATATGGAGTAGTTTTCTCAATGTTTACAGTCCTTTTGGAGTCAAGACTACTCACTTGAACCAGGTCAAAGGTCACAGATGACAAAGCCAGTGGACAAATTGGATTAAGCTTTTCCAACATCATGAGATTTTTTTATATGCTTTTTCACATTGCACAGCCTTATAAGAAAGGGTTATCTTTTCCTAAACAATTTTTTTTTTTGTTTAATGCAAACTGAAATGTTGCCTTATTTGTACTGCTCAGAATTTGATTATCATAGAGAGATGGTGTTGATGCTTTTTGTAATTTGAAATCTGTTGATCTTAGATATTAAATGTTTTTAATCACATTCTGGATTTACAGGTTTTGCAGGCACCCCTGGATACCTCTCCCCTGAAGTCCTGAGAAAGGACCCCTATGGAAAACCAGTGGATATCTGGGCTTGTGGTAAGATTTTCACCCGTTTTATTTAGTGTCCACATTGATATGATTTTAAGATTCTCTTTGTTCTAGTGTTGTGTAATTTTGTAAATAGTTACAAAAAAAAAAGTATGAAGTAACCAATTAGTTTTTTCCTGGGCAGGTGTGATCTTGTATATCCTGCTGGTGGGTTACCCTCCTTTCTGGGATGAGGACCAGCACAAACTGTATCAACAGATCAAGGCTGGAGCCTATGATGTGAGTAACCACACTTACTGTTTGACTTAATGAGCTCTCACTGCTTTATAATCTAATGACCATTTTAGATCTAATCTGACCTGAACATTTGTTCACATCCATATTACCATCCAAAAATTTGGATACACTGGTTGAAATATAAATTATTTTGTTACTGTAATAATGAAAAACTGTAAAAATGAACCTTGGGTCACCCAGTTTCAACTTTCAAAAAAACCTGCTCCTCGCTCCAGGCAAAATTGTGCAACTCCACTTTTCACTTTGCACTGCTCACTAGTGATGCGCGGGTCGGCTCTTTTTCCAACTCGCGGGTCCCGCTTTTCTGAAATTATTTGGCCCGCCCCAACCCGCCCCGCAAATAAAGTAAAATATCTTTACCCACCCTGACCTGCCCCGCGCATCGGGGACATCACGGAAGTTACATTGCTACTTAGACATTCGTATTGTAACCTTATCAAAGAACCCAATAAAATATGAAAATATTCAAAATATTTAATATAGGCTATAGGGAATTACACTAGTGATGGTTTGTTCGAGAACGGATATTTTGGGTGAACAAACTGTTCTCGTTCATGTAATCCACTGACTCTCTCATTCCCTGAAGTTCCTCCCTCCACAGCAGCGCGCAAGCTTGGCGTTATTAGCAGCGCATGCGCAGCTCGTGAACAGCTCTGTGAACTGTTTCATACTGTCGAAGAGTTACTTAAGGTGTAACGGAGCATGTGATTTGAATGTAGTGAACAAATACGATATTCCCGTTTGTGAATGAGTTGAATGAACTGATACATAGCTCGTTCGTGAATGAAATGAGAGTATACCGGGTCAGTGAGCCATGCATGTAAATCTCGATCAGCAATCAGCAGATACAAAGCACAGTTATAGGTGCATATACGCTTGTTTTCATATTTGGCATACAGAACATAACCCCACGTTTAATCCATGATTTATTAATGTGAATATATTATATATAACAGTCTGACCAAACAATTAAAATGTTTAATTATGCAAGAAAACCTTGCGCTTTGTTCATCTGAACAACTTATTTAGACTATTTATTTAATGCGATCATGCACACACTTTAATAAAGCCAAATCAGTTTTTGTCACAAGTAAATATACGTTCATTGACTTAAGACATAACACACATAAGACACTCTTTTTTTCCACCTGCTGGGTATTTGTGTATAATATGAAGAAATGGTCACTGAACAAATCAGTGAACGAATCATTTTGGTGAACGAACTGAAAATCAACGAATCTCTTGAAATATTAAAAATTTCCACCACTAAATTCCACGCACCATATTTAGTGACCTGCCCTGCAATAAAGTGCCAATTTCTTAACCCGCCCCAACACGACCCGCGGGGCCCGTGGGTTATGAGACAACCTGCGCATCACTACTGCTCACATATCTGATGTAATTAAAGCAAGAGTATACAAAACAGGTGTGTTGAACAAAAGCTCTGTTTGTTGAAAAAGGTGCTTGTAACCCACTTTAAACCTCTGGAGTCGATTAACGCGGATACACGTTATGAGTCATTTTCTCCTGATAACCCCGAAAAGAACTTAAATTACACTTTCAGTTTTAATCGTACAGATAAGAGCAATACATCAATCGAATCTGTAAAGGGTCTACTTTTATTGTATACAGACATAACAACAACAAAACTTTGTTCCTTTCTAAAATAAAGATAACAAACAAGGTGTGCTGTCTGCAGCCTTTGTCTGCGCTGATCTTTATTTACAAACACGTCATTAAAATGAACTGTAACTCCTGAATACTCAACGAAGAGACATGAGAGAGATATCTATAAAAAGCCTGACATGTCTACTTTTAAACTAAACAAGTGCTGCTGAAAACAAATATTCTGTGATAAAGTAATCCATATGAAAACAACGCGATGTCCGTTTTTCACGTCTCCCTTCATTATATCTAATGTGCCCCCGCGCTGAACGCGCTATTCAGATTCTAATGTTTCACTGAAGCGCGCAGCTTGTAAACGCCCACACAACAGAAAACAACGCAGCGAGACAGTTTTCGAGTTTTTTTATTTTAATGTTTGCTTCGTGATGAGAGGAATAAGACATAATTCACCCAAAAATAGTGATGTGGATTTCCTCATGTTTTGAGATTTGGATTTCCTCAGAAAAAAGAATGAAGCACTTTATTCAGCAGAGATCTCTTGATCAAAGTCTCTTGTTATGTATTTAAATACTTGTAATAGTTTTCACATAATGTGTAAACATTTTACTAGTTAGACTTTTTCTAAACTATAATTCCTGACTGAATGTATAATCAAGTGAAACATTATGAAGTTTCAATAACAATATACAATACTATACCATTCAAAAGCTTGATGTAAATAATATAAATGTAACAAATAAATGTAACTGTAACAAATGTAACAAACAATGCTTTTTTTTCAATTTATCCCCAAAAAAACTGAAAAAATATTCTCATCTCGTTTCAACATTAATAATAATAATAATAATGATAATAATAATAATATCAATACTTTTTTTTTTTTTTTTTTAAATAAGATTGTAAAAGGATTTCTGAAGGATTGTGTGACTGGAGTAATGATGCAAAAAATTCATTTTGTTAAGTCAGCTTTGATTGTTCCTGATAAACGGTTTAACTGCACTCCCAAGTGGATAATAAATTATGTTGTGGGATAATTAAATATACTCTAAATAAACTACAAACATAAAATTATATCGATTTATTTTGTCCTCACATTTTTTCTTGTAACTCTCCCCTCTCAGTCACAAACCTGACTGAAAGGCTCATTATGCAGCTCATTATGCCTTTGTCTTCTCAGGTGTAAATCCCAATGACACACGAAAATACAATCATTTACATGCATGCATTTCACATATTATTATAGCCCAGTTTGTGCTGATTACAGTGAGATTAGACTTTAGCCATTTAGCTGTGTATAAGCAACTGAAAATAGCACAAATGTCAGGGCATGACAAAACTTCTCCAGGCCCCAAAAATACCCTTAGACTCCAGAGGGGTAAGCTCAACCAGAAAGAGAAAATGGAAGCCATTTTATTAGACCTGTCTTTAATTGCCCATCAGCATGTTGACAGAGATGCTCTCATGGCCATCCCCATTCAGAGATTTCAGTGCCACCACATCGACCCAGAGTGGCAAAACCAGATTGAAGCCTTTGTTAATATTTAATAGGTTGGGATAAACAGCAGAGTTACTCAATAATAAATGATGGCAGCCCCCTCCTCTAGAGCTCAGGAGAGGAATGTACAACTGAGGAGTCTTCATCATCATCATCTCAAACCCCAAAAGAAAACCAGTTTATAGTGGGATATTTCCTGTTGGTACTATTCTATATATCTGAAATGAGGTTACAACCACCTTGCAGATGGCACAGTGTCATATTTTCGCAGTGACCAGCTGTAGCTCAAAGCTGCTGTTTGTAAACAATCTAGCATGATCAGAGTATGCATTCACACTAATTTGATTTCATTTGTGCTTTCTCCATCCCTCTTAATCCAGATTGATAGGCTCTCTAAGTGCATTGGAGTATAGTTTGTTTGTTGAATAGTGGCATTGTCCATTTGATGGAGTGCTGTGGTGTGAGAGAGATGTGATTACGAAGGCCAGTTATGGTCTCAGCATTTTCAGCCATCCAGGTGGAAAACACCACTTTTCCATTTATCGTTTTAGCTGCTCTGCTTTAATCTTATTAACATCTATTACAGTCCATGGAAGCCATTGATCTGCGTGTTTGTCCATGTCTGTATTTGAGCACTCTGTAACATACAAAAGCCTAAGACTAGTAAAAAAGCTTCTATTTTTCATTGTTTTCTTAATGTAATACACAGGTTTTCAAATTGTATCAAAATCTTTCTTTGAATTTCCAGGTTTAAATGAAACAAACCACAGGTTTTCCCTGTAGACCTCACTTTATTTCAAGAAAACTCAGTGGTCTTCTCTTTCTTTTGTATTTTTATGTCTTAGTTTCCCTCTCCAGAGTGGGACACTGTTACCCCAGAGGCCAAAAACCTCATCAACCAGATGTTGACTATCAACCCAGCGAAGAGGATCACGGCTGACCAAGCGCTCAAACATCCGTGGGTCTGCGTAAGTGGACCTAAATCCCCAGCACTTTTCATTGTATCTCTCAAGGCTGATTTATATCGAACTACTGGCATGATGTCATGCAGCTTACACTCCAGTTTGTAATGAAGTAAACATCTGTGAGTCTGTTTGGTTGATTTAAAACATCAAATGAGACTCCATATCCAATTTGAATTGTATACAATCTGTGATTAACGTATATGAATAAAAATTTGTTCTAAGAACTGATGTCTCTTTCCCACTTAGCAACGCTCCACTGTCGCCTCCATGATGCATCGTCAAGAAACTGTTGAATGTCTGCGCAAGTTCAACGCCCGCAGAAAACTAAAGGTCTGATACATTAATTTCCAGCACAATAGGGTTCAACATATTGACATTAGTTTATGCATTTGCTAACATGAATAAACAAAGTACAGTACTTTTGCAGCAATTGCTAGTTTAGGTTAATGTTATTTATGCATATATGTTACATCTTTTACATTTCAATCGTTAAGTATACATTAAAATTAGTTGTATTTTGAACTGTTAAATCATACTTGAAAATTAACCTAACTTAATAAAATGTGTTCATTGATTGTTTGACACCAAATGCATTGACTAATGTTAACAAACTTTGTTTAGTATTACCCATTATTAAAACTTTATCAAAATGTATGATTGGTTTAAGTCTTTGTCCTTGCCAGTGTTAATTTTTATTCTGATTCTAGATAAGATACTAAAATAGCATTTGTGTTTCCTGTAGGGGGCTATTTTGACCACCATGCTGGTTTCCAGGAACTTCTCAGGTGATTGTCTCATTAGCTTCAGACATACAGTACAAGTGAGACTTGTGCATCAATTGAGGGATCAGTATGTTATGTTTATGTAGGTTCTTTCAAAACTTAGATTTTGTAATCTGGCCCTACTTTCCTGACTGCGTAGAGGCATTTGGGCTTTTCTTTAGGTTGCTTTGTTAGGATACAAATTGGGTAAGTTTTTTGTGATACTGGAAAGGCTGAGCTTCTGCCTTGAGTCAGCCTCTCCAAAACGACATGCTCTTTTGTCCAATAGTGGGTCGGCAGCACACCAGCCCCGCCGCCCCCACCACCAGCACAGCTGCACTAGCACAAGAAGGTACGTGAGATGTGCACTGGGGGGCTGTTGCCCACTTTCAGCCTCAGCATGTGACCAAGGGGAGCCTGCTATACCCTTGCCAACGCACGGGCACTGAAACTCTTCTGAGAGGCCATTCGCTATGCAGAGAATATGTAACACATGCTCCAGGCTTTGGGTTCATTGACTGAATTTATAATATTTCAATTCAAATTTGACTCTGTAGAAATTTTGAATGAATGCATATCTTGCGAATTGACAAATATAAAACAAGAATAATTGAAATTCAGTCACTCCCAGCCTTGAGGCACATTCGTATCTCTTTGTGCTTCATGACTTTTGACCAAAGTCTAGGATGAAAGAGCCCTTTCCTGTCAATGGCGACCTTTGCACTGCACTGAATGTGCTGTGAACTTGTCAGAAGATGTTTTGTGTCGTTCTCAGCAGTTTGGGATGGTAAGAAGAGTATCACAAAAAATGTATTATGTCTTCCAAGTGGTGTCTCTCTGGAAACATAATGCATTGTGGGTTTGCACTTTTGCTGATGGTCCAGGGATGCTCCGGTGAAGGTATTTCGACCAGAGTCACCTTAAGGAACGGTGTCATATTTAAAAGTTCAATTACAGATTTAGTTTCTTTGTTTTATGTTGATGGTTTCTTAACGTGGCTCATTCTCCTTGTATACCTCAGTCCAAAGTCAGGTCTGCTTTTGTTCAACCAACTGCACTGTGTGAAATTGTGGGTAGATGCTGACATGCATTTGCCTGTTGTTAATTATGAATGTCTACATCATGTATGTATTAGCATGCTCTTGAGGAAAGACTTATTGAGAAGAACCACTGCACTGGGATCACTGTGGCATGCTTCAGAAGTACCTTTCAGCATGTGTTCGGTGTCTTTGTGCATGGAGGACCCGAAACAACCGGATCCACATGTCTTGCTTTTTCTTTACATTTCTTAGCTTCTTGCCTCTCTTCATATACGTCTTAATGAAAGTGGCATGTCTGTGAATGCTCTGCCAAGTGGTTCTGTTGCTTTACAATGATATTTAACAGTTGCAGCTGTTTGTTTAAGCCTCAGAAGTACATATAATTTAATCATCAGAGACCGATTTATCGGCCAGGCCATTAAATTAGCTGCTATTTGACTATATTGAAAGCATCAGCCGATAATTAGATGCCCAGTTATGAGTTCATTGAATTTTAGCTAATTTGTGTATATCTAAGTTCCTATCATCAAAATTTCATTATCTGCGCTACCGTTCAAATGTTTGGTCTGTAAGATTTTAAGAAGTCTATGTTCAGAAAACAGAAATATTGTTCAATATTTTTACCATTTACAATAACTTTGTTTTCTCTGTCAACATATTTATTTCTGTAATAGCAAAGCTGAAATTTCAGTAGTCATTAATCTAGTTTTCAGAGTCACATGATCCTTCCGAAATCAAAATCTACTGTAGTGTGAGGAGAAACAGCATTTGAAATATGAAAGTATTTTGTTGCAATGTAAAAGGCTTACTGATCCCAATCTTTTGAACAGTAGTGTGTGTTGGAGCACTTTATCGGCCATCACCCTGCTCTTTCTATTGGAAATTGACTATTTAAAAAAAAATAAAAAATAAAAAACACTCTTATCGATCCACTGCTAATCTCTTTAACTCATGCTAAAGTAGTTTTTGATCCATTCCATACTATCAACAAGTGCAGCACACAAACTCATTTGACCCCATTATACAATTTGAATTATAAGACCAGTTTAATTAGAAGTACAACAGCTGAACAGGTCAGGAAAAAAAGGACTTGTACTCTAATGAATCAGCAGTTCAGCTCTAATGTGCTAGAGTGAACTGAAGCAGACATTGGCATTGGTTTGTCAGATCTGCAGAGTCTTGTGCAGGAGAGAAATGTCTTCAGTGATGATGACAGCAGGCCAGACAGAAGATGCCTCTGCACAGCATGGACCCAGCATGAACAGAAAATCCTCTAGTTTTGCTTTGATTTGCTTGATTATTTTGTTTGCCACAGCTATTTTTCTTTTTAATAATCTGTTAATTGATTTTTCTTACCTTTTTCCCTTTTTGCATTCTTTCCTACCTCTATCTACTTTCAAAGGTAAGGGAATCTGAAGATCATACTTAGAAAATCTACTCGTGTCATTCTATCTTTTTTTTTGTGCATATGGTTTTTCTGGTCATGTGACTCGTTTATATATTATTTATATACTATCATAGGATTTATTCATGTTTTATTTTCATATTTTCATTTTAATTTTGTTTTGTGCTTTTTATATTTATTGGTTTTATTTGTTAATCAATATAAATTCTAGATGGTAATTTATATAATTTTAGTAACTTAGTACCTGAACTTAAACTTTTTTCAGTTAATGCTAAGGAAACATAAAATTTTATTATTATTATTATTTTGTATTTTTAAACTAAAATTTTTTATTTTGTTTTATTTTTTAGTTAGTAATTCCTGTACTGGTTTTATACACTAATCAAGCAACATTCATATGTCATTAACTAGTCGGTTCATCAAATGTTAAGCTTTTTTTTCTCTTCTCTCATCTTTCAGCATGCAAAAGTTTACTGAACAAGAAGTCTGATGGCGTGAAGGTAAGCCCCACACACATTTTATACATCTCTTTCTCATTACTTACAGTAAGTTCTTGTATCAGCATTGGAATTATAAAAAATAATGTTTCTGTATCATTAACAAATGCACAATTTTTCTCCAGTTTTTTGTTTACAAGATTTTTCCTCTCATATTTATTTTCCTTCTATTAATGACATATTCTAAACAGAACTGACAGTCAAGCTAAACAGCAAATGGTTTGCATAAACCAAAATGATTAAACACTCTGTTTCTAATTTCAAATGATTAGCTGCTTACATTTTATTAGGCTGATATATTTCAGTGTGGTCTTGAATAATACCCCCCCAAGGCGACCCAATTGAAAAGCATTCAGCATATTTAGACCATTCTTGACATTTGCCCATTTGTTAGGCCTGAGTCATGGCAAAATCTGTTGAAGCAGGGAGACTTACTCAACCCTGTGCCGTCTCTGTGCATGCAGTGAATCGCCAGCCTTTCACCAAGCAACCGAGAAGCAAATGCTTGAAATGAAACAAGTCTTGTCAATAAATGGATTTCAGCAGTTTAACACTTTTCAACTGTAGCCACTAAACACCTGTCACATCACACATGGCTTTGCAACTTCTTGTGGTTGTTTATTTTTCCTCTCTCTTTCTTCTCTGTGGGATCTAACTAGCAGCTTTATTTTTTTCTGTGTTCACTGGCCTGTTTTTATGCTTCCCTGTTTTGCCCTCCTCTGTTTCACCCTGTTCAGAAAAGGAAGTCAAGCTCCAGTGTTTATTTGATGGTGAGATCTGTTCCGTGTCTCTCCCCTTTTTCTGACTCTCCCTCAACACTTTCTCACTCTCTGGCTCTTTTTTTTTTTTTTTCTGCTCGAGAGTTTGTTTGGGTTTTGGGTTTTTGTCTCATTGTAGGATTTTGTGAGTCATAGGATCATCAAGCATTAACAGAGTCATGTTCACCCGTTCAACTCTGTTTTATTACATACACACGCTTGTATTGTAAGCCCATTTTCTTTGAAGTTCATTCTTCATTACCATCGCATCTCAGTGCTTTTTTGGTGAGCCAGACCAGGATTTTGTCTGAGAGGTTTCTCCTTGACCTAAGTTTGGTCCGTCTTCTGCAAGGCCCGGATAAACCTTGTGAGCGTCCTCCAGCTCGACCCTCTCCACTTTCATGAGTCTTTAAAATCAGTAGCATACTTATTATGACCAAGGCTGAAGTGGACAAAGGGCTTTTACTTGGTGCTCTTGAATAAGAGAGAGAGAATTTAAATGCTGTTTGAACAGACGGTCTAAAAACAGACAAACAAGCCTTTCTCTCACTGGAACTCCTCTTTTCCCACAGTCCATAGTGCGGCAGGCCATTTCTGTTGCCATGGCAATAGCTGCAGTGGCTGTGACATCAGGTTTGTCCTAACAAGTAAAGAGCCCCTTGTTACAATAAAAAATCCATATGGATTTCAGTGAATATCTCCCCTGAAGAATAAACATATTTTCTTGTCATCAAGCAATTGAAAGTAAATTACAGCAGCAGTTGATGTCTGTGAGTTAGACATGGCCGCTCTTTCATCCTCATCACAGGGGAAGCTCAGTTCTGCCTTTTTATTATCCAACAAACATCATCAAAGTGTTTGTGCATTAATTGCCATTAGTCATGTCTTGAGTTCCTCCATCAGGTCTGGACATAAGCACATCCTGACCTCAGTTTTACTCCCCTCTCACCATTCATGGTCCGTTTAATCAAGCAGACCTGGTCCTTTCACATTGAACTATTTTTGGTCTTGAAATCTTAATGGTTAAATGATAATTGATTCTAATTAGACTGTTGATCATCTTTAACAACTTTATCTTAAGTTATACATTTTTAAAAAAATATATACTTGAAAGTACTTTCTTTTTTTTGTGGCTGTTGAAATTTTGGGATGATTACTTTTGGCTGCTCTTTTGCTTCAGTGTTTGTTAATCTGTTGAATCTTTCTGTTAGGATTCTTGACCGTTCTTCTCAAGAATCATCTCCGTTTTACCGCCACATCTTTTCTTTCTTTGCTATAGTCAGACTTTGTTCTTTTTTTAATCATAAGTTGTACCCTGCATTGATTGACCGAGTAGAGGTCTGAGCACTGAAGCTTTTCACTGCATGCACTAGTGGACTATCAGGGTCTTCAGGTGGCTTCATGACAGTAACACTGGCATCTAGTTGTTACTGTGCCAACAAAATACTATATTTAAAAATAAAATATTTTGTCTATTTAAATATACTGCAAATACCAAACACATCTGTAGCCTTAAAACATTTCATTGATTTTGATTTGTTTTTTTTTAGCACTGGAGGAACTGTTGATATCAATTTCATGAATATACTGAATGTATAAATGCACATTTATCAACACTGTTACAAATTCTGTCCAAGTAGATGTTTGAAAGATTATTACATTAAAATTTACTGAATTTACTTTTATTATTATTATTAAATAATACAAAACTATTCTCTGTGGTCATATTTTAGGATTATTGAACAGTTTTAATAATAAAGAACATTACCGTAGGAAGATTACGCTGGTTCCTTTTATACAGCCACCATGTTTTATCTTTGTTTTTATGTAGAACTGTAATGTGATTTTACAGATGCATGAGTATAGCTTCATTATTTTTCATTTTGTGCTATTATCCACCATCAGTAGTTTAAATCTGTATAATCAGCAAACATCTCACTAAAACAAGCTCATACAGTTGAACATCTTTCATTAATTCAAGTAGAGCTAAAAGTGTGTCGTTAAAGGTGCTCTAGGGCACGTTACGTGAGTGTTCTCTTCTAAGCAAAATTAATCCAATACAGGTCCCCCTTACATGCTGTACTGTGGCTTTTGGACGCATCAAGCACGAGCTGAGGCTGTCGGCTCTTGAATGGCACTGAACAAAAATCATTTTGTGTTGTCATTGTTTTTTTGTTTTTGTTTTGTTTTTGCCCCAGCCACAGACAAACAACAACAAAAACAGTGTAGTAAGCAGCAGCACCAAAGACAGCAGCATATCATCCACTGCACCAATGGTACCTCATTTTAACTTTTTATTTCCTTCACTCATAGTCTTTCCTTTTCTTAGTCCTCAAGTCTTTGTTTAGTAAAAGGCTTTATCAGTTTGTCCCATACCTGTTGTTTTGACTCCCACCACCCATCGCTCAATCCACTCAGATGAAGATGTGTGATGTTGCTCATGGTATTTAATGAGTTGAACTAAAACATCTGGTTGTGCCTGTGGATTTCTCTCTGACTTCCTATTTTACCCAAACAAACTCGCAGTTTGGTATAAGTTTGACAGCTTTACAGACAAACCCTGTACTTTTAAAAAACTTCAAAAACTTGCTCTGACCATATTAAAGTGAAATGTAGATAAAGCCTGGTGGCACCTTGTATTAATTTCTTTCGAGTCTCCAAGGGTAAAACAGGATCATTTTATGTCAGGAAGCAGAGCTGTTCTGTTTGTTTTGAAGATGCAGTCCCTAACTTTGCATTATGGGTAATTGCTCCTTCGACGAATGGCTGTTACTGTTACAGCCTTCAGAGGACATGAAAAAAAGTCTAAAAGTCTGAGATAATTTTATATCTCAGAATATCAGTATTAAATCTTTTTAATCAATTTAATCTGAGTATATCTCAGTGTTTGGTTTCATCCTCAACTCCATATTGATGTTATGTCAGTTTCCTCAAAATTTTCAGTAAGGTTTTGGACGTTTGGACACTACAGTGTCCCTGTCTTCATGCTACACTGTGTGACTGACCAGTACACCCATCCTGCTCATGCCTCAGACCTTGAAGTTGCTCGGGCTGATGGGTGATGATGAGGGGTTTTTCTGAAATTGGTTTCTCAGCATGTAGGGACTGCATCTTCAAGTCTGCGTTGACAGGTTGCTTATTAGAGGGTGTTGTGTTAGTGGTGGTGGAAATAAAGTAGAATCTAGTGCGCTAGACCGTTTGTTTGTATGTGGGGTGTGTATGTGCGAAGGTGGGATCAATGCTTTGTGCTTTCAGGAGAAAAAAACCTAGTGTGGCATTGTAAGCTAACTGTTTGTGTGGTGTTAATCATTTCTGTTATGTCTGTGTGCTGTTGGTGACTGGGGTTGGTCTTGGAGAGAGTCTCGTCAAGCTTAATGACTACTTCCTCTTCCACTGTGGTTAACTGTACCCAATCCTTTCTTGCATTTCCATTGATCTTCAGTTCCTTTGTATAATATCCTTTGTTACATTGTAGTTATTGTATACAGTAGCCTCAAAAAGTATTTAGATGCTTGCGTCATACTCAAAAATGTCTGAATGCTATTGCATATGTAGCATTTATTTGAAGGAAATGTGCATGTATTTATTTTTAATTGATATTTTTGGTTTTCAAACATGCATCACATGATTGAACAAAACATCAAACCAAGTAGCATTTATTTTAAAGAAATACTGTATAACAAGTCACATTTCTTATAAAACAATGCTACAACAAACAAACATTAAAAAAATGCATGAATTGAAAGAATGCATTTATTTTATTTGTATTTTATTTATTAATCTGGTTATCAGACAATATTAATCTGCTTTAGTAATTGATTTAATTAAATGATTGTCAAGCTTGACCGGGACATGTGCATTATATAACAAAACACCAAACCAAGGGGCATTTTATTCTTAAGACAAATTTAAGACAAATGATTGTAACATGATGTAAAAAAAAAAAAAAAAAAAAAACAAGTAACATTTATTTTAAAGAAATATAGCACATTTATTTACCTATGTAATTAAATATTTGTAAACACCAAACCAAGTAGCATTTATTTTAAAGAAACAGTACATTTATTTGATTGTTTGTTTGTTTGTTTTAGTCTTTGTAAATGACAAATTATACCAAACATCACTTGTTGTATATTATATCATGAATTATATTGTTGATTTTAATGCAATGAAATTCATACATTTTGTGTAAAGTGTAAAATAAGTGCCAAGATACATTTTGGGGCCTCTGTATACATAGTATTAACTTAAGGAACTTGTGCAGAATTCACCAATGTCAGTGTTTGATGTACCTTCTAACTGCTGACAATCATAGCAGTAGTGAAGGCTCATCATGCTAGTTGTGGAGTTGTGGTGCCTACACCCTCTTTCCTCAACCCTGCATGGTAAACTCTCTCCTGCCTCCCCAGGAACCACAGACCACTGTCGTGCACAATCCAGCCGATGGCATCAAGGTAAGCCACCTCTTTTAGCTCTGCATTGAACACCAGTCATTTGAGTCACTTCCTAATGCCACAACCCCAAACCTTCACAAATATGACTCAAATGAAGGGGGCTTGCCCTCATGTTGGCTTGGCTGGACTGTGCAGGGTTTGGTGTGAGAGCGCTGTTTGTGTGTGAGGGTGTGCTGGGGTATATCTGTGCTTGTGGGTGATTCTTTGTGTGTGTGTGTGTGTGTGTATTTGCTGATTCACAATGTGTGCACTGTATTTTGTTCCACATGGTTTATAGACCCTGTCTGCAAACCTGTATACTTCTTTTCCTGTCTTCCCACCTTCATACGCCCATCCCTCCATCTTGCACATTGTCTCTCTCTCTCTCTCTCTCTCTCTCATCACAGGGGTCTACAGAGAGCTGTAACACCACAGAAGAGGAGGACATGAAAGGTAGGAAAGGTACACTATCAACTCCTTGTGTACTTTGCATGTTCACTGTATCTCTTGCTCTCTGGGATCTACAAAATGGGATGTGTGTGTATTGGTGCAAATATTACTAATAAAGGCCATTATTTAGTGTAATAAGGGCCCTGTTTATACATGATATTTAGATCTGTCCTGATTTTTTTAGGCAGGTTCTGTGACTGTGCAAAAGTCTTAGATGCTTCACCAAAACATTGCTCTCAAGACCATTTGTTTCTTTGGCCTGTGCGTGAGTAGATAATATCAGTTTTAGATTCCCAAACATTCCTTTAGCAAATTGTAATTATCCACTGAGATTTTTGTTTGACCAAGGCCCACATCAGATGGTATCATCAAAATGCACTGCATTTTTCATTACATGACGAGAAATAAGCAACTGAGACTGTCTAAATCCATAGAACTTTTTCAGCCAATTTTTCCAAGGTGTTTGGAACAAAATGCATGTAAACTGTTTACAACTTTATGAAAGTGTAGCTCAGAGATTTGGCTTATATATAATAAGCCAATAATGGCTTAAGCAGATCACACAAAAATGTATGAATGAGATTGTAAGAATTCATCCGAATTTGCCACCAATGCACCAAATTATTTTATATTAACTTACAAATTGCCATGAATGTATTGTATTCTATCACCCTCAAAAACCTTTTATATCTCAGAAACACAAATAAATATAGGCTACTATTAATGAAACCTGACAGATTTCTGTCCTTCTGCTGAAAGTCCATATGAACTGAGCAGTAATTCAAGTCTTTTAAAGAGACGTGTTCATTGTATGTCACTGACCATACGTGTTTGAGACTGTCAACCAAGTACGCTTGAGTTTCCATTACCAATTTTGATGAGTGATTGATGAGTGATTGATACCAATTTATTCTGAATGTGATTGCATTGAAAGGGTTATGAAATGCATTGGACAGACTTTTTACCAGGTGTAAACAGCGTCAAGGCTTGTACACGCTCCAACTCTTAAAGAGCAATAGTGATAATGAGGGCCAGAGGGAATAAATATTAAACAGATACAGGCAGAGAATGATTGACTGAGATTTATTCCTGTGTGGTGAAAGGACCTTCATAGCATGATAATTGCTTTGAGTGTGCATTGACAGCCAGCTCGTCAGCTGTAGATACATTGCTGGTCACTACAGCAGCAGCTATGGTGAAGTATAAGGCACCAAAACAGGGTCAGACAGACTGATTGCTATCATGAATCAGCACAAGCTTGCTAAGAAAAGGAGCCATGCTGTGAATGCCAGAGTTACCATGACACTGATGAATCACAAAGTTTTGTGCTCCAGTAATGAATGTCCACAATATCTGAGGGAATATTAGTTTTAACACACTGACCTTTACAGGAAACAAATACCCCTTCTGAAACTGACTGAGCCTCCGTATCACATCTGTTTGTTGTCTAACAGAGTCACATGGCGGTTCATTACAGCTCACGCCAATATTACACAACAGTTCAGTCTAATTGTACACAACCCTGGCATCATTCATCTTCAGATCAGTCTTTTTGTTAAGTTCTAAGTTATTCTGAGCTTCTAGACTGACTGTTAGATATTAAAACATTACCTTACTTTAATCACTTCTATTCAGTCTGAGGTTTAATGTTTCAGTAGAGAATTTTAAAGAAATTAATTTTATTCGCAAGGATGCATTTATTTAAATAAGTGACAACAAAGACTTTCTAATGTTCTGTTTTAAGCCAATGCTCTTTTGAGCTTTGTATCAAAGAAACTGAAACTGTATGACGGTTTCCACAAAAAAATTACACATCACAACCATTTTCAACCATGTTTGTTGAGCAACAAATCAGCATATTAGAATGATTTCTTAAGGATCATGTGACACTGAAGACTGGAGTAATAATGCTCAAAATTCAGCTTTGCCATTACAGGAATATATTTCAAAATATATTGAAATATAAAGTAGTGATTTTAACAATAGCACTCTCTTCACTGTATTTCGGTCAATTAAGTGCAGCCTTGCCAAGCAGAAAAGACTTCTTTAAAAAACATTTAAAAGTGTGTGTGTGTGTGTGTGTGTGTGTTTATTTCAAACCGTTTAAAACAAAAACTGCATAAAACTTGTCATTTAAAATGTTTTATCCATTTTTTTGAGATTAAATAAGTGTTTGACTGTTTTCAGCACTGTGTTTCAGTGTTTTACCTAGTTTAATCTCACATTTATTTATTCATTAAGTATGTAAATGCTTTTAAAAAAAAAGTGTTGCAGTTCTTCCAACAGTAGGTCTCTGAGAGTTAAACCTTCCAAACCTTCGACTTGCATCATAGCAGAGAGGCCCAAAGATCTCACATTCTATACCAGGGTGGAAATATATAAACTCCACGTAAATACAAACAGTTTTATAACATGTCCTTGTATAGAAGTATTAGAGACTTCAGGGTTTCGAAAATATTGTTTTTAATTTTGAATCAACATTTTTTCACATAACATTACCCTTTATACTAATTGCTTTTTGCTCTTAAGTTGCATGCACATTATGTTTCAGCATGTGTTGTTGTTGTTTTTTTTTGTACTCTATTGTGTGCTGTTGGTATTTTTGGAAGATTAACATGCAAATTATGTCATCATTTCATTTATAAATATAGCACAAAAGCCAAGCTGGAAAAAGGCTTGTGGTATGTCACATTTTTCCCCATTAATTGTGTGTGTCAGTGTCGGTGGGTGGGGCTAGCAGTGACAGTGCAGTGGTGAGCCAGTGCAGTGCCTCGGAGGAGCCAGCTCCTCAGCCTGAGGTCTCTCCCCCCTGCCCACCGTCCCGTAAGTCAACTGCTACAGCAGTGACCTTATCAGCTGTTTCTACAACTCCCTACTGGACTCATCCGATCTCTCCATTGCTACTGTTCCCACTGCTACCTTATAAAAGTATCTCACCTTTCTAACGTTACTTCATATGCTCCAAAACAAATCTCTGGACTCACTGGACTTCGAGATTGTTAAATACCCTAATTGAGTAAATTCCCTTTTTTGAACTGAGGAGAAAGTAAGAGCTCAAATTTAAGACAGTTTTTTTTTTTACCATATTAAACTTTTTTATATCTAAAAACAATCAAGGAAAATTTGATTCCGTATGATATGACCCCTTCAAGACAAAAATATAGCAAATTTGCATAAATCATTGCAGTACTCAAAAATAAAATGCACGCCACATGATCTGCTGTAGTCCACATTGTACACTTATTAGCACAATCAAGGACAGTTATTGTCACCTAGTTTTGAGTCTCTCGCAGTCCACTATCTTTGCCCTTTACTCATGTACATCCTCACCTCTGACATTGAAAGAATTGCACTGACCTTCTCAGTCAGAGTGACCTTTTCATTTATTTATCTGTGAGACACTGAATACTTTGAATGTGACAGATGAGCAGAGGGCCCGTGCTGGGACTGTACACGACAGACATCTCTCAACACATGCACATACTGTGCATAGATCTACTAGCTGTGGCTCTTGTGTTCTTCAGTAAATCTCACAGCTTATGCTGCTGTTGTATATAGACTACTGCCACTGTCATAAGACTGGCTGTATCGTCTTTGTATCTGTCTGTCTTGGCTGAGTTCAGCGACTGCTCAAACCACTGAACTGGATTGCTGCAGGTTTCAGTTAACCTTGAGATGTGCCACCATCTGCTGGACTGGTAAATCAAATGCTACCAGCTCTCTGATTCAGTATGCTGCAGTATTGCTACTGTAATCCTCTAGATCATTGCCATACATATTTATCAACTCTGCCAGTGTATGTTTTCCGTTCATTAATTAAATTCAGTAATCATTTAATTACTGAATTTATTACTGCAGTGTTGTCTGTGTGACATGCAGTGGTTTCAGCATCATTTGCAGTAGTTTGATATTTTATGTATATGATCTAATCAGTGGTTTTCAGCCTTTTTGATTCGAAGGCCCCACAGTATCCCATCATAGGATGATTTACATCTCATTTTTAAATGTTTATTTTAATATAATATTGCTACTAATTACTTGGATGCTTTTATTTAATACATAATACAGACTACTTTTAAGTCATGCCCACCCCCAAGGGTTCCACTGATCTAGATGCATGAATTAGTTACTGAATGTTTGGAACAGGATACTATCTTACATAAGGAATATTATCCTTGTTAAAATAATACAAATAGAAAAGTAAATCATTTTCATCTAATTTTGTATAATATTTTCTGCATACATTTTTGTCAATGACCAAAATTTCCAATCCAATTCCTATCCAATTTTCTCATTGGATAATGAGGAGAGCAATGGAAAATTACTAAAATCGAAATGGAAGGTGAATGTGAATGCATGTTTAATACTGCACAGTTTTTCAAATGTAATGGGTTATCCAGATATTTCATGATTTGCATATTGTGCACAGTATGCATACTATATACTGAAGCCGTAGTAAGGTAGTATACTGTTCTGAAGGCAGCATGTGTCTCCAAGTAGTGCTCTGTTTGTTTATCATACTTTTGTTTTGCTGTGGCATAGCATCTCTGTGTGCTTAGTTGCAGCTTTGTTTATTTGTGCCGTTGTCTTGCAGCCGATCCAACACATGATGTTAAGAATGTTGCTTGGAGCAGTTCAGGTCAGAGCTCCTGTCCTGATTTAGAGCCTGCTGTACCTGCTCCAGCCTCCACAACAGCAGGGGGCAGCAGCGTGCACAGGCAGCACTGTAAGTCTTAGACTGTTGATTTAGTGACAGATGTTACATTTTCTACCCCCTAAATGTAAGTCCTGACATTCCCTCTGGCTTTACCAAAGTCCCTCCAGTTCATCACCCTATAACAGTTCTCTAGTGAAACATGGCCATAAATACGGACTATGAGATGATTCAAGTGTTAAATGTTTGTACTTTACAGTTGGGTTGTGGTTACTGAGCTGGTTGAAATCAGAAGCATTTAAGAACCATTGCAGACAAGTCATTTTAAGAACCCAGCTTGTGTTAAAATCAGGAAACTAGAAAACCCAGGAGCCTAGGAAAAGGAGCCTAGTGCTTTTCTTGAAAGACAGCACCCAATTACAGCCAATAGTATGCTGAACTGAATGTGAGATTTCAAGAGCAGATAGTTAGGAACAAAAGGTTGGTTTGCGATTTATTAAATAATCATTGTGGATTAAACTTGATTGTTCCTCCTATTTTTCTAAATGCCAGCACGAAAGCAGGAGATCATTAAAATCACCGAGCAGCTGATTGAGGCCATCAACAATGGAGATTTTGAAGCTTACACGTAAGTTTGGTTATTTATAATCATTAAAATCAACCGATTTTAAGATTATGCCAATTTCCATATTTATCATTTTAAATGGGTATCGTTCTAGCCTCAGGCTTCACAGACAAGGTTTAAGCCTAGTAAGTCTGGGTTGTTTCAACTGAAAGAAACTTTTACTGACTGATCTTAAAAGCCTGTCTTTCGTGTTTTTTCTAAGACACGTTTATAAAAATGTACTTCAATGTCCTAATTGAACTATGGCCTAATCCTGGCTTAAAATCTAAGCCCTGTCTGTGAAACTGGACTTAGATGTTTTGGGGTATTAAGTGGAAACTGAATAGTGGTTTGCATTATCATCTCCATAACTGTTTCAGGAGGATCTGTGACCCTGGCCTAACCTCTTTTGAGCCCGAGGCACTTGGAAACCTGGTTGAGGGAATGGACTTCCATAAGTTCTACTTTGAGAATTGTAAGCCCCAAGCTTTTTAATGTACTAGTGTCCAATAAAGTTGTATAGGTCTGTTGTACCTATTAATAACTTGTTTTTATGCTCTATATAATTGTAAGCAGGAAATTTCAGTTAAAGCAGGGGGGTCCAATCCTGCTCCTGGAGGTCTAATGTCGTGCAGAATTTAGCTTCAACTAGCTCCAACACACTTGCCTTTCTAGTGAGTCTGAAGACCTTGATTTACCTATTCAAGTGTGTTTATTTAGGGTTAAAGCTAAACTCTGCAGCACAGTGGCCCTAAGTGGAACAGGTTTGGACATCCCTGAGCTAGAGCGTGTTAAAGCTAACCTGTTAGGCTCATATAACATACGTAACATGTCTTAATCTACTGCCTGTGTTTGACTCCAGTGCTGAGTAAGAACAGTAAGCCTGTGCATACAACCATCCTGAACCCTCACGTGCACTTGATTGGAGAGGACGCTGCTTGCATCGCCTATATCCGACTGACGCAGTACATGGACAGCCAGGGCCGGCCACGCAGCAGCCAGTCGGAGGAGACCCGTGTGTGGCACCGCCGAGAGGCCAAGTGGCTCAACATCCACTTCCACTGCTCTGGAGCGCCTGCCGCCCCTCTACAGTGATCCACACAGGGTAAAGGTACTGATTGACAAATGCCTTCGTATCAACTCATGAAATAAAACATTATTTAGTATTTTTTGTGTTCTCTTCCTTAGCATGCCTGAATACTAAAGCTGATTGGAGCATTTCTTCTCCGTGCACGTCTTGCCGCCTGGAGCCCGGCTAGAAGAGAACCTCTTGAAGTTTTGAAAACGTGAGGGAAAAAAATAAGAAACTAAGAAATCTATTTAAAAGTGGCCACCACTTCAGTCCAACTCTAGCTAGATGTGGGGCGGGCGGCCACGGCAGCAGCCCTGCCTTTTGGATGCTGCATGCTTCTAATGCCCACACGGGGCGCTGTATTGTCTTTACACATAATCCCATAATGTCTGCTGCCCAACATTCAGAAATGGTGTTTAAAGTATTAATAATATATTGTAAAATATTGAGATCTTCACTTGTGTAATTAACAGCTGGTAGACATGGAAGTTAGAATCAGAAATGTGAATCTTTGAAAAGCACACGCTGTTTTAAGGGTAAATGGTGTGAGTTTATTACGTTTAAGAAAAAACGAATCGGTTTTGATTTTATTTTTTACGCAAAGAATGTGATTGCATGGCATATCAGAGGGAACAAAAAATGTATCAGATGTTGAAGCATATTGAGAAGAGGATGTTTTAATGTTGCTTTTATTTTCTTTGAAATTAAGAAATGGGGTTGGGGAAGATTTTTTAAGGTTTCTGTTGTGTTTTTGTGGATCTCTTGGTTTTTATTTCCTGAATGATGCTGTATTTGAAAGTATTTTGTGTTTTCAAGAATTGTTTTAAAGTGGGACACGATTTAATATAGTTGTGCATAAATCAATATTTATGAAGATAAAGGGTGAAACAGTGTGAGGTGTCCAAGGGAGAGAAGGGTGGAGAGATGTGTTTGTCTATGTATAAATGTTTTTTCTTGGGTTCAAGGTGCTTGATGCTATGTAGTGTTTTACGTAAATCTTCTTTACACACACTTCCACATGAGGCCTAAACTCAAGTTGGGTCGGTTTACTTGCCTTCCTGTATGTTTGTACCCATAACCTCCTGGCTCTCTGAACCTGAAGTTGCAGAACTCGCATAGATTCAAGTTTATGTCTCCTGGTCCCCAGGGGGCGCTAAACACTACACACATTTTGCTCATAGCCCCTGCCCTCCCTCACAGAGTTACTAAGCTCATCCTTTTAGGCTTCCAGCTGATGTGCATATCATATTTAGACTATACGCATGTCGAAAAAAAGGAAAAAAATTAATGGCCTGTACTGTTTTTGCACATAAGCTTGAGACTCTATGCTGTTCTGTTCACTTTTTGTGGACTGTTTTGCAACTTCAGGTTATGAATTCCATCCATAGGGGTCCATGCTCTAGAAGAAGCCCCAATTGCCACATTATCCCTCCATGAGTGTCTGTACACTTGTCTGTACATTGTCTCATCATACATTGTGACTTTAAAAGAATTGATTGTGGTTTGTTAAGATCACCTGACCATCTATAGGCAGGGATTTGAATGAAAATGACTTGATGAATGCAGTTCCATGATGTTTTGGGGTCCATTTCGCGGTAGAATCTTTTCTGAGTATCTTGATCATTTTATTTGAATTATTTCCAGTATAACCTGTAAATACTAATGCATATCATTGATGAGGGATGAATCCAACGCTCAGCTATTAGTCCTCATCCAGATGTACGTACACACACAGGCTTTCAGTACACACAACTCACATAGTTTAAAAAAGAAAAATCTTGGTTTGTGTGTGTTAAAGCACATGGACACATTGTGCTCCCTTTAAAGCTTATCTGCGTGATTGTCATACTTTGGAACACTGTTCTTGACTGTGTTATGTAGATCCTGTGTGTGAATTGTGATGCCTGGGGATTTAACATTCCCCTTTTTACTCTGTGCTAAGCCATTTCTCGTGACATTTGCCTTTTGAGGTTGGGCCAAAAGTTTCACCCAACCATGTATGTTCAAAAAAGGGAGGAAAGAGAGTACTCCTACCCTAAAGCCATCTTGTTAGTGAGTTCACTTATCCACAGATGAAACCGTCTGACACAGTGATGTCTGCCATACCTTCATACTCCGTGCTCTGTTGCCCCCTGCTGAAGTCTTATAACAGTGTGATCAGCCCTAGTCTCTGGCCACTTCTATCACTCATATAAATATTTGTATCCTCTCAGATATGAGAATGTCCTTGTTTAAAAAAGTGCAGTTTAGTCAGTCAAACATCCATAAAAAATGTAAATGGTAAAGAAATGTTTCCAGATGCAGGAGATTGTAGTTTTTGTATTTGTTATGACTGTTAAATGGACACAAACGCCTTTGTATGCAAAGTAAATAATTCCTGAACGAAATAACTCCCACAACCAAACCATATATGCAGTTCAGCAGAAGGAAAATATGCATGTGTAACTTTCTGGTAATAATTTTCACTGTCGGTGTTACCTAAAATTTAATTGTGTATATTACCTGCATCTTCAAGGTAAATTAAATGTGGCACTGAGATATGGTTTCCAATGATAAAATGAAATGCTAATTTTGTAAAGAAATGGACTGAAAGAAATTAACAAAGCTTTAGCTTGGTATGTTTCCCCATTCTTGTCAGTTTTTTGCATTGTAACCATATATGATGGGACTACATATGCTTATGAGGTCTAATTGAATGCTGGATTTTTGCATGACCATACAATTAATAAACCTATGAATTTAAATCCATCAAGTGTTTGTTTGAATGTCGTTAAACCATCATAGCTTTTTTATTATTGAAACATTTGGAATTATTTAATAAAACATTATGTCAACATCACTGTCTTTGCTCTACTGCTCAGTTGACATATCTGCACCTTTTAACCGAATGTGGTGTTATTCACCATTCAGAAAATAATCCTACACCCTGAATAATGACACTTCAAAATAGTGTGGTTGCACTGAAACTGTTGGCCTGTAGAAATGTCTGTAATAGCATATTCACTATCAGGTATAGTGAAACTTCTGGAACCCCTGATATTGCTTACAGCAAAATGGAAAAGTTTGAGCTCCCCTATAACGGAACTCCACAGTTACATACTTGACTTATGAATTCTAATATATTTTGGAAAACAACGAAGCACGAAATTGAGCTTGCACAACTAGAAGTGGCCACATATGCTACTGTAGATGTGTGAAACATTTTAGAGCGAGCTCATTGGTTTCATCCCTGCTCTTGGTTGTTGGCTTAAGACTGGCAAGAGCGGATTCCAAATCTTCAATACTTGCTGGATCTGTCTGCAGGTTTTGTCAGTTACCCACCAGATTCTCCTGTCAACCTTCATAGCAAAAGGCATCCCAGAAACGGCACTCAAGTGGTTTGAGTCTTACATCTCAGATAGTTCCTTCACGGTATCTTGGAGGTGTGAGGTATCGTAGTCGCAACATCTACTTATTGAGGTGCCTCAGGGCTTAGTTCTTGGACCACTTATTTTCTCTATCTACAACCCGAATTCCGGAAAAGTTGGGACGTTTTTTAAATTTTAATAAAATGAAAACTAAAAGACTTTCAAATCACATGAGCCAATATTTTATTCACAATAGAACATAGATAACATAGCAAATGTTTAAACTGAGAAAGTTTACAATTTTATGCACAAAATGAGCTCATTTCAATTTTGATTTCTGCTACAGGTCTCAAAATAGTTGGGACGGGGCATGTTTACCATGGTGTAGCATTTCCTTTTCTTTTCAAAACAGTTTGAAGACGTCTGGGCATTGAGGCTATGAGTTGCTGGAGTTTTGCTGTTGGAATTTGGTCCCATTCTTGCCTTATATAGATTTCCAGCTGCTGAAGAGTTCGTGGTCGTCTTTGACGTATTTTTCGTTTAATGATGCGCCAAATGTTCTCTATAGGTGAAAGATCTGGACTGCAGGCAGGCCAGGTTAGCACCCGGACTCTTCTACGACGAAGCCATGCTGTTGTTATAGCTGCAGTATGTGGTTTTGCATTGTCCTGCTGAAATAAACAAGGCCTTCCTTGAAATAGACGTTGTTTGGAGGGAAGCATATGTTGCTCTAAAACCTTTATATACCTTTCAGCATTCACAGAGCCTTCCAAAACATGCAAGCTGCCCATACCGTATGCACTTTTGCACCCCCATACCATCAGAGATGCTGGCTTTTGAACTCAACGCTGACATGATGCAGTGTCGTCTGAGAGCCCGAAGACCACGGGCATCCAATAAAGGTCTCCGGCCTTGTCCCTTATGCACAGAGATTTCTCCAGTTTCTCTGAATCTTTTGATGATGTTATGCACTGTAGATGATGAGATTTGCAAAGCCTTTGCAATTTGACGTTGAGGAACATTGTTTTTAAAGTTTTCCACAATTTTTTTACGCAGTCTTTCACAGATTGGAGAGCCTCTGCCCATCTTTACTTCTGAGAGACTCTGCTTCTCTAAGACAAAGCTTTTATAGCTAATCATGTTACAGACCTGATATCAATTAACTTAATTAATCACTAGATGTTCTCCCAGCTGAATCTTTTCAAAACTGCTTGCTTTTTTAGCCATTTGTTGCCCCCGTGCCAACTTTTTTGAGACCTGTAGCAGGCATTAAATTTTAAATGAGCTAATTAAGTGGATAAAAGTGTAAAATTTCTCAGTTTAAACATTTGCTACGTTATCTATGTTCTATTGTGAATAAAATATTGGCTCATGTGATTTGAAATTCCTTTAGTTTTCATTTTATTAAAATTTAAAAAACGTCCCAACTTTTCCGGAATTCGGGTTGTACATGTCATCACTAGATTCTGTCATTTAGAAACATGGCTTTTCATATCACTGCTATGCTGATGACCCTCAACTCTCTCCATTCCATCCTGATCATCTGATTTCAGCTGCTTGCATTTCAGCATGTCTAACAGACCTTTTCTTGCTAGATGAAGTACCATCACCGTCAACTCAACCTTGCCAAGACAGAACTGCCGGTGGTTTGAGCTAACCCATTTTTTTTTTTACAATTTCTCCATCCAGCTATCAACCATAACACCTTCCAGAACAGCCAGGGACCTTAGAGTTGTGATTGATTATGAGTTGAATTTCACAGAACATAGTTACAACTGCCCGGTCCTGCAGTTTTGCCTTGTACAAAAAAGATCAGGCCCTTTATATCAGAACCTGCAACCCAACTCGTGGTTCAAGCTCTTGTTCTGTCCAGGCTAGACAACTGCAATGCTCTCTTGGCAGGTCTTCCAGCCAGTTCTATCAGACCTCTGCAACTAATCAAGAATGTGGAAGCAAGAGTAGTCCTTAACAAACTGAAAAGAGTCAGTCATCAGTTTGTACTGGCTACCTGTCACGGAGCGCGCGCCTTCACCTCTCTCCGGTCTCATTCGCTCCTTGTCACCTGAATTCTAGAACTGCAATTCCCATCTTTCCCCCCCTGCTATCATTAGTTCCCAGCCCTGTCTGGTTTTCCCAATCAGCATCATCATATCCACCTGTTAATCATTATCCACCCTTTATCTGGACGGCCTTGTTCTTTGTTTCTTTGTGAAGTGTTGTTTTGCCACGCTGCATGTTGCTTCGTGTTTTCTTGGTGTTTTATGCTCAGTGCATCCTTGTTTCGTTACCTGCTTCAATAAAGTTCTGCAGATGGATCCGACTGCCTCTACTTCGTCATTACAGAACACTTCACCACCACAGGATCCAGCAGACTTCCAGAGTCTTGCTTCCGAGGTTAATTCCCAGGCATCTGTGTTAATCACACACCAACAACAGCTGGCCAAGTTAACGAATCTCACCGAAGAACTTGTGAGGTCTGTTCATACTCTCACTCTGCAGAGCGCGGTCACCTGTGCACGTCACATCAAGCGTGAGTACGGCTTCAAGCAATCCCAAATTACCCCTACCTGAGAAGTTTAATGGCTCACCAGCTGCCTGTAGAGGATTTCTGTTGCAGTGTGAATTATTCGTCAGCCAGCAACCCCAGCTTTATCCCAATGACGCGTCCCGCGTTTCATTCATCTGCTCATTGCTCACCGGGAGGGCATTGGAGTGGGCGACTGCTCTCTGGTCTGGTGGTCATCATACCTTTCCCTCCTTTAATGTGTTTATGTCTCAATTCAGAGAGGTATTTGAACATCGTGCTGGCGGTAAGGAACCAGGGGAACAGCTCCTCACATTAAGTCAAGGGAATTCCACCGCGGCTGATTACACGCTTTCCTTCCGCACCCTGGCAGCACAGACGGGGTGGACAGAGGCACCGCTTAAACTGCTGTATCGAAGGGGGCTGCAAACGCATCTGCAAGGGGAACTGGCTTGTCGCGACGATGGGATGTCCCTCGGAGAACTTATGGAGCTTGCCATTCGTCTCGACAATCTCATCCGCTCCCGACGCACGTCTCTTACATCCAATCTTTTCGCTCATCCTTCTTCCGGCACGGAGTACGAGCCTATTCAGGTCGGCTTCACACATCTCACCACGGAGGAACGTGAGAGAAGGATGTGGAATAAATTATGCCTGTACTGTGGCCAAGCCGGTCATCAGAGAGCTTCATGTCCTGTGAGATCCAGATCCAGATCCAGTGATACCTCTGCGGTGAGTCCTTTGATTAATTCTCCCCGTTCTCTCACCCTCGAAGTTTCATTGTATTTTAATGAAAATAGTTGTGAAACAAGAGCTTTAATTGACTCTGGTGCCGCTGGTAATTTTGTCGATTTGGAGTTTGCCTTGTCTAAAAATATCTTTCTCATTCCTTGTGAGTCTCATGTGGCAGTGGCCGCTCTGGATGGACGCCCCCTGGGGACAGGGGAGGTACAATACATCACGCAGCCTCTGACGCTCACGATCAACTCAACCCTTCATCCTGTGATTTTGGGATTTCCATGGCTGGAGAGACAAAACCCTCTAATTTCCTGGGTCGACAGGAGAATCACTCAATGGTCCCCTTTCTGTCACGCCCACTGCTTGCCTGCTCTCCATGGTCCTGATTCTAGCCACAGTTCCCCCGAGAGAGTGAATCTGCAAGGAATTCCCGCTGTATATCATGATCTTGCCCAGGCATTCAGCGAGAGAGAGGCTTCACTTTTACCCCCGCACCGGTCCAGCGACTGCGCTATTGAACTGCTACCTGGAGCCGTTCCCCCGCATGGCCGTGTGTATCCACTTTCGCAACCGGAGACTGAGGCCATGAGATCGTATATCGAGGAACAGCTTATTAAGGGATTTATCACCTCTTCCACATCTGCACACCGGTCCAGCGACTGCGCTATTGAACTTCTACCTGGAGCCGTTCCCCCGCACGGCCGTGTGTATCCACTTTCGCAACCGGAGACTGAGGCCATGAGATCGTATATCGAGGAACAGCTTACTAAGGGATTTATCACCTCTTCCACATCTCCGGCGTCCGCGGGGTTTTTCTTCGTCAAGAAGAAGGACGGGAGTCTTCGGCCCTGCATCGATTTCCGTGGTCTCAATGAGGTAACTGTGAAATATCGATATCCTCTGCCTTTAGTCCCTGCAGCCCTGGAGATGCTTCGCTCAGCCCGGTACTTCACCAAATTGGATTTGAGGAATGCTTACAACCTCATTCGCATACGGAGGGGTGACGAGTGGAAGACGGCCTTTTCTACAACCACAGGCCACTATGAGTATCGGGTAATGCCCTTCGGGCTGTCCAATAGTCCTTCTGTGTTCCAGTCTTTCGTTAATGAGGTCTTCCGGGACATGCTGAATCAGAGGGTTATTGTTTATATTGATGATATCTTGATTTTTTCAGAGACCCTCGAAGCTCATGTACGGGACGTGCGTGCAGTTCTCAAACGTTTGATTGAGAATCAGCTATACGCCAAAACTCAGAAGTGCGAGTTTCATCAGACTCGCATCACCTTCCTGGGATATGTCATCAGCGCTGAGGGGGTTCTCATGGATGACAGCAAGGTCAAAGCCAAAGGTGGACTGGCCTCAACCTTCTTCTGTGAAAGAATTACAGCGATTTCTGGGGTTCGCCAACTTTTATCGTAGGTTTATTCGTAACTTCAGTCTCATTGTGGCTCCTCTCACATCTCCTCTCCAGGGCGGGAAGCGCTTCCGGTGGTCTTCTGAGTGCACTGCAGCGTTTAATCAGCTGAAAGAGAGATTCACTGCCGCACCCATCCTCCATCATCCAGACCCGGAGAGGGAGTTCGTCGTGGAGGTTGACGCCTCGAACACTGGAGTGGGTGTGATCCTGTCCCAACGTCACGGTAACCCCGCGAGAATGTTTCCCTGTGCCTTTTACTCCCGCAAGTTAAGCTCGGCGGAGCGCAATTATGATGTGGGTGACCGGGAGCTTCTAGCCATGAAGGCTGCCCTGGAGGAATGGAGGCACTGGTTGGAAGGGGCACGTCAACCTTTCACCGTCCTCATAGACCACCGAAACCTTGAGTACATCAGGTCCGCCAAGCGTTTGAATGCTCGTCAGGCTCGCTGGTCACTGTTTTTCTCTCGTTTCAATTTCAGGATCACGTACAGACCTGGGTCCAAGAACGGGAAGGCTGATGCTCTGTCTCGTCAGTTCGAGGATTTCAACGAAAACGCCAAGCCAGAACCCATCCTACCTCCCACTCTGATCGTGGCACCTGTGCAGTGGGATATTATCTCGGAGGTCACTGAGGCTTAACAAGCTCTTCCTGTACCGCCCGAGTGTCCTGTGGACCGCCTTTTCGTGCCTCTCGAGCTCCGTGAGCAGGTGCTTCAATGGGTTCACTGCACACCCAGCACGGGACATCCAGGTATCTCTGCTACTGTACAGTTAGTCTCCAACCGCTGATGTTATCAAATTTATCCATCAATATTCCACCTGTAACACAGTCAAATCTTCCCACCTTAAAACTGCCGGTCTCTTACAGCCACTTCCTGTTCCTCAACGCCCGTGGTCCCACATCGCTGTGGATTTCGTAACAGATTTACCTCCATCTCAGGGATTTACCACAGTGCTGTCGGTCGTGGATCGCTTCTCCAAGTCCTGTCGTTTCATCCCCCTTAAGGGTCTACCTACTGCCATGCAGACTGCGGAGGAACTTCTCAATCATGTATTTCATCTGTTTGGCATCCCCAAGGACATTGTCTCCGACCATGGTCCTCAGTTCACTTCCCGTGTGTGGAAGGGACTCTGCTCCAAACTCAACATCAACATCACCTCTGGATACCACCCGCAGTCTAACGGTCAGGCTGAACGGGTGAACCAGGACCTCATTCGGTTTCTGCGGACATACTGTTACGAGAACCAACAGGACTGGAGCCGATTCTTGGTCTGGGCAGAGTACGCCCAAAATTCCCTGGTAAAGCCTGCCACTGGTCTAACTCCCTTCCAATGCATCTTAGGTTTCCAACCCCCTCTCTTCCCGTGGTCAGGAGAGCCGTCAGACCTCCCTGCAGTGGCTACGTGGTTGCAACACAGCGAGGCCACTTGGAATACCGCTCATGTCCATATGCGACGTGCCATCCGCCACTTTCGACTTCATGCGGATCGTAGGAGACGCGAGGGTCCTCGGTATAGGCCCGGACAGTGGGTGTGGCTTTCCACCCGTGATCTGCGTTTAAGGCTCCCAAGCAAGAAGTTATCCCCTCGCTTCATTGGGCCCTTCAAGATTCTTCGGTAGATCACTCCGGTCTCGTTTCGTTTGGCTCTCCCAGCACAGTATAGAATCTCACCCACCTTTCATATGTGTCTTTTCAGACCCGCTGCCGCTCCCAGGAGAGAGGAGGTCCAGGAGGGGGTCGGTTCCGTGCAGGCTCCCCCAATTGAGGTCGGAGGCGAGGAGGCGTACCGGGTACGAGACATCCTGGACTCCAGACATCGCGGCGGGGTACTGCAATACTTGATTGACTGGGAGGGTTATGGCCCTGAAGAACGTTCCTGGGTCAGGTCTCAGGACGTCCTGGACCCTGCTCTTCTTACCACCTACCATCAGACTCGCCCAGATCGTCCTGCTCCAAGACCCCGTGGAAGACCCCGCTTCCGGAGCCGCTCGCAGGGTGGGGGCTCTGTCACGGAGCGTGCGCCTTCACCTCTCTCCGGTCTCATTCGCTCCTTGTCACCTGAATTCTAGAACTGCAATTCCCATCTTTCCCCCCTGCTATCATTAGTTCCCAGCCCTGTCTGGTTTTCCCAATCAGCATCATCATATCCACCTGTTAATCATTATCCACCCTTTATCTGGACGGCCTTGTTCTTTGTTTCTTTGTGAAGTGTTGTTTTGCCACGCTGCATGTTGCTTCGTGTTTCCTTGGTGTTTTATGCTCAGTGCATCCTTGTTTCGTTACCTGCTTCAATAAAGTTCTGCAGATGGATCCGACTGCCTCTACTTCGTCATTACACTACCAATAACCGCTCGTATTTGCCTACAAAACAACCACTGGCTCTGCACCCATTTACCTGAATTCCTTACTTCATACTTATGTTAGACATATGTTAGCCAAAAGCTAGAATCAAGTGAACAGCATATTATAGCGCACAAAATCACTTTAAAAAACTTTTACTTTAACAATTCCCTGCTGGCGGAACTTGATCTTAGCAGCTGAGACTTTAGCCATCTTCAAGAAATGGCTAAAAATATCTCTTCCTTCTGCACTTGATCCTTTAACACTAGCACTCTCTATTCTGCTTCCATCTAATTGTTTTCTTTGTATTTACAAGAACTGACACTCTATTCTATTTCTATTCTATCTACTTTTAAATATACTGTACATTAAAAAACATGACCCTCTAACACTACCACTCTCTATTCTATGTATATTCCATCTGCTTATTTTATAATTTTTTTAAAAACTTAAGCCTCTAGCACTACCACTTTTTAATCTATTTCTATTCTCTATCCACTCTCTATTCTATTACAAATAACAAGTGTTCTCTATTTTTTTTTCAATTCTATCTACTGATTTTATTTTTTATAAAATGAATAATAATTTGACTCCTAAAACAAACTGAAATCACTCAACTCAAAGTATTATTGCAGATTAAAACATTTAAAAATGTAATTTATTCCTGTGATGCCAAAGCTGGACGTTCAGCAGTCATTACCCATTTCGTCAGTGACACATGATCTTTCAGAAATAATTATAATATGCTGATTTAATGCTCGAAAAATTGTATTATTACAGATGTTGTAAACAATTGTGCATCCCAGTATTTTTGTAGAAGAGAGATACATTTTGATTTCAGGATTATTTGATGAATAGAAAGTACAGAAATGTATTTGTTATATAAATATTTGTTTTTAATTTCATTTAGACCTAGTGTTCAATGTCTAAATCATGTATGTGTATATAATGTGTCACTAAGTCTCTTTTAATTTCCTACTCGGGTCAGGCATGTGCGTGCTTGTCTAAAGAAAGATTGATTGGCCAAGTGTCCCAGTTTGGACGCCAAGAGGACACGTCTGCTTTCAGTATGTACAGATGCAATGGTAAAACAAACTAGCTCTGTGATTCATCCCACACTATCAAAAGGTCCTGATGTATTAATATAAATCCTAGAAAAGACTAACCATTTTGGAAAACTTCAGTTGAACGTAATAAAGTTTCCTGACCATCATTTACTGAAGGTTAAATAAAAAAAATAATAAGCTATTTTCAGTGAGAGATTGTAAACATTAATAATAACTAATTTCATTCATTTTCAGACTTAAATCTACTTGTCGTGATTCTGAACTCATTTAAAATCTCGACTGCTTAGCAAGAGGCAAAGGGTTATTTTTATATCAGCAATGTGCGCCCCCTCCCTTTAAGCCAGCAATGAGTGACAGCACAGCTGTGATGAACTAGATTCTACCTTCATCCAACACAAGATTACACTGCACAGGGAGATGGTGGGTATCTTTTCTCTTTCCCCTCTATTTTAACTTCCTTTATGGCTGTCCCCCTATCACCAGCATCCAGCTCAGGGTGTGGGAGGGGATCCTTGTGCGCTCGTATTCTTGCAAGAGCAACTAGAAGGAACCCTAGGGCACAGTTGCAGTAGTAGTTGTCTTCTCTAAGGGGGCCCTGAAATAACATGGACCGTATGTACTAAGGGCCCCCAGGCCAACAAACTGAATCAAAGACGTAAGCACGAACCGCACCATGGTGGCTGAGGAGGTTATCATCACCCTATCCGGAGGAGCACCATGGGGCTTCAGACTACAGGGAGGAATCGAGCACCAGAAGCCTTTGCAGGTTGCCAAGGTATGATTGCCAGGAAACACATCAATGAATGTACTGTACCTCACTTGAGGTCTTTTAGAGTTATTTCAGCACCCTATTCTTTAGTTCTAAAGAAACTTAAAATGTTCAGAGCTGCCTGAAGGTGTAATGGTCACCAGAAGCACAGGCCCCTGCACTCTTAAGTGTGGTGTCGAACTTATCCTCTACCAAAAAAGCCAAATGATTCATAGAGCTGTGAACTTTCAAGTGTCCCCCTTAACCCTCTTAAACTTTGAATCCTAAATAGCTAAATGCACAAATTGTACATTTTGTAATGGTGACAATGCAAAACTAGATTACCAGTAACAGGCTGAGATTGCAGAATAAAACTTTATATAAAACAACGGACAGTTTATGACTCTAGTACTTTATGAGAAGCTAATCAAACATTTTTCTATCTAGTTAGCAGTACAAGGAAACAATGTTTTTTATGGTACATATAATTATGTGATACTGGTTTCTGCTATTATTTTATAATTACTTTGTTTTGTTATTACTTACCAAGAAGCAAATTGTGATCTAAATAGCAGATTGTGATTTTTATAATAATATATAAATAAAGGTTTATGCTTTTTATGTTCTCACACACACTGTATTGCTGTAGTTTTTGACTTACCTTAGCCTTTGAGCATGCAGGTCATATTTAATAGCATTTGCCCTAATTGAGTGCAGTTTGGTCCCATGTCATACCATGCTTATGTCTCAAATAATCTACTTCCAATTCCAGCAGACTTTTTACTTTATACAGGATACAATGTCATACACAGTGCTAAATGATAAAGCATCTTATTCTGGTTGATGGTCATGTTGTTGTCATGTCATGCTTGCAATAGTTTAGGAAATAAAAATGGCCCTGGTTATGTATTTTACTTTAATCCAACACCAAAGATGATACTTCAAGCCATTAGTAACGACTATTTTATATATACCTATCTATATAATCTGATCAGGGTAGTTTGTTGCATCCACTGATCTTGGCTGTCATGAAGAGTATTGATTTTTATTGGTAGCTAGATGCTTGTCATCAAAAGTGAATTAGATTAAACTAGTGGAATGTACTGTACACTGTCCCAAATCAAGGGCAGCATACAGATCCCAGTTCACCACTTGGCCCTGAATATAACCTTTGCATTACAGTTGTATCCTAAAAACCACAGGCAACCAAGTACAGGATTAGAGTCTGAAATAGAAAAGCAGATCAATGACCCATATGCCATACTGTTTTAGTCTGTTCCGCACAATCAAAGTCAAAGGAGAGCACAGAGTTTAAAATGTACTTTTAATAGTATAGTGACTCAGGAGCTTTAGCACAGTATTAAAGAGCAGGGGACATTTTATGAACCCATTTCACTGTCTATTTATAGTCTAAAAGTAAGTATTTATAGACTGATTATTGCATCCTCAGTAAGATATGAACCTGTCAGTGTGAACAAAACCACTGAAATCAGAGACTGTCCTCCTGTGCTGAGTAAGATGGCAGACAGGACAGGGGTTGAAGCAATGCCATTGCAAGGTCTAGTTGATAAATAACATCAATACCGGCACATGGGCAGCCTTTGTTTACTGTCAATGCCAGCCTACTGAGTGTTTTTTTTTTCATCATTTTTTAAATATTAAGGTACAATTATCTGAAATAAAAAAGACAGCATTTCAAGTCCCAGCTGTTCCAGGAGGCCTTTTGGTATGGAGTTTGCATGTGCTATGATTTCCATTACAATCTAAAGACATTCAAATAGGTGAATTGGAGACACCTACAAAAGAACAGGTTTAGAGAATGGATGGATATAATGTGTAAGGACTTAATGTGTATGACCAAACTCATATATCACTCATTCTTGCAGATCCACTTGTAAAGATGGGAAGAGTTTGAAATGCAATATCAATGCCTTAGTCTTTGCCTAATATATGGAAAACTTTCAAGGTCAAGTTAAATGTCTTTTTGATCCATTTATCCATTATCACCTGCTACAATTATCCTGTAGGTGCGCAAGCGAAGTAAAGCATGCCGCGCCGGACTGCGTGAGGGAGATGAGCTGGTGTCCATCAATGAGAATTTCTGTGGGAATCTGTCGCATGCCCAGGCCATGAACCTGATCGACAGCATGCCAGGAACGCTACACATCCGAGTTAGGAGGTGAGCCAACCTTTCCTTTTCCAATGCCAAAGTGTGTGTTTAACTCAAATGGGAGCTAAAAGTACAGTAGGTGACTGTATTCAATTCAAGACAGGGTTGTTGTGAATTACTGTTTCTGACCACCACTGTGGTATTTTACCCATGTTTATCAGGACACCGGCTGGCTTCCATTCAGTGGTTCTGGTTGCTCGAGCTCCTTCTCCCCGCATTGATAAAGAGTACCGTGCTGCCATTAGGGCCATGTCTCCATCCAGCTCCCAACCTCACCAGTCCAGTGAGCGGCAGATCCTGATATCCCCGACCGCACGCAGTGGATTGACCTCCCCACCAGGCAGTGAGGCCTACTACGGAGAAACAGACAGCGATGCAGATGTGGCTGCTCATGAGAGGCAACGCAAACCAAAACGACGTAGTCCAAGCAATTCACCTGGCAAGGCAGGTCGAGCCTCACCGGAGGGAGCAGAGACTTCAGAAATGAGTGGGTATGACAGTGCCTCGGATGCCCAAGTTTACAATCTTTTGGGGCCTAAAGTAAGAGAAGATGCATTGCCTGGTGTAACCCGCAGAGAAGTGATTTACCAACCCCCTCCGCATGGAACCTGGTCCTCTCAGACCTCCACCGAGACTTCATCCATGAGCGCAGATGACCAAAACCCACGAGAAGGGCTAATGGAAGAGGACAGTGGGTTCCAGGAGCCCACAAATGTTCCCCCTCTGGTTTCTCCAGAAAGAGCCAAAGAAGCTCTTATGTTGTGCTCTCGTACTCAGTTGGTGCCCATGGTTGGGCCAGTTGACAATCCAGTGGATGAGGAGCTCACATTAACATACACGGATAAAGCAAAACAAGCAAGTGAGTATATGAAGATAATTGCTCTTATGATCGACTGGCTTCAAATATACTGTCATGAACACCTGCTTAGCTTTGTAAATGTGTTCTTAACATCACAGCTTGTGATTGCCTGCATGTAGACCCTTGAAGAGATGAAGGTTGGTCATGAGTCTTTTAGCCAGCACCAGAGTCTATATTTGTCCTGAGACTTGCAGGGTTGATAACCTGAGCACTGCTTTGAATGAGCTGGCATAAGCATCTCCAGCTGCTAGCTTATATCAGGTGACAGTGCTCCTCACAGGCCTGCGCTCATTCTCTCCACCAAGAGCCCTAGTTGAAATACTGGACAGTATTGTTAGTATTCTCCGTATTGTTTTCAGACATGTATAGAAGCATCTGGCTGGAATTAAATTAGTAATTTAAAAGTCATCAGTGCAAGTCACATATTAGCATATTTCAGAAGCCAGGTTAGTGTTCATAAAATGAGATATGTACAGTTAGTTACACAGGTTTAACTTTCCGGTGCCGGACACTGCATTACACTGGTATGACACTGATCCTGGATCGCAGCTGCGGAATGTGTGTTTGTTGATTCCAGATCAGGTGATAAACAACACATTGACATCTGTGTTTATGGTGAGATTACTTACTGTGGAATCTAATATGCTATTAATGGAATATTAATATTAAATATGCATGAACAAAACATGTATTAAGATAAGCATTTAGTGAAAGCATTAGATTCCGCAGATGGCTACACCTAATGATTTACATTACTTTGTTAAATTAATTCCAGTGATATTACATTTTAGAGTAACAATTTTTCCCCATGTTATGATAATGATTAGGTTTAAAGAATAGATCAGAGGTAAGACTTGGGGTTATGTGCCATAGTACCACTTTTTATAAAGTGTCAAGCATCTTCAGAGCCGCTGCTATTTGAAGCAGTGTTATTTCAAGCACAAACATAAATAAACAGTCATAAATCTAAAGACAACCCGAATCTGTACTCTA
This sequence comes from Carassius carassius, assembly GCF_963082965.1. Lineage (NCBI taxonomy): Eukaryota > Metazoa > Chordata > Actinopteri > Cypriniformes > Cyprinidae > Carassius > Carassius carassius. Next base: position 19,970,907 of record NC_081768.1, read on the forward strand.
AACATGCTCATGCTCTTCTTAGGGACCACAATTAAGCACTTGTAAATAAAGCATCTCCCTATGGTAGACAAATCAACTTGGCAGCCAAATGATCATGTTTTTTTCTGTAATTGCTGTAGATTAATATAATGAGTGGTCCCTGTTGCAAAATGCTTTGATTAAATACACTTTTTATTGGGTTATGATATGAAAACTTTTCTGAGTATGTACTCTGACATGCAACTTTGCAGTACCATATGAAGAAATTAATCTTAACTAGCCTTTTATGAGATAATTAACTATCATTTGTTAATGGAGGAATTGAGTGAAGCATGTGCATGGACATATAAATGTAAAATTTTTCTGCACACTTTTAGCACAATTTTAAAGGCCCAGTGTTTCAGAAGAGCAGTGTTAGCTATATTTCACACAATCTCTGACAGATATAAAGTGAATAGTTTAAAGCCAAGAACAATCATTTCTCAATTCAATTTTAAAAAGTCAATTCTGTCTCAAACCTTTAATTTCATGTTATGCAGAATTGAACCGTGGAGATACAATCGCGGACAAACAGGTGAAAGAAGCTCGGTCCAAGTGCCGCACCATCGCCTCACTACTGACAGATGCACCTAACCCTCATTCAAAGGGTGTTTTGATGTTTAAAAAGCGCAGACAACGCTCCAAGAAATACACACTGACAAGCTTTGGAAGTGTTGATGAGGACATGAGGCAGGACTCTCAGGAAGAGGATGGCATATTTCCTGGCAGTGAATCAGAATTTGATGAGGAAGGTTTCTCTGCTGCACCCGACCCCACATGGGACAGTGACTACCTTGAGCTGCTGGAGAAAAGATCTGCTTCCAGAGGTCAGGAAGGAGAAGGTGGTGCTCTGAGTCCTGGTCTGAGTGATACATCTGGGAAGGGGGCACAGTTGTTTGAGCAGCAGCGGAGAAGGTCTGAGGAACATGCAAAGAAAATAGAAGCTGCGCAAGAACAGTTACAAAGTCAAATGCTGGGAATTCCACTGAAAGAGACACCAGCATCTCATCAACTACAGGCACCACAACCACAACAAGACCCATTGACAAAGCCTAATGTCCAGCCACCACCAGTTGCTCCGAAACCTGGCAGACTTTCAAAAACTCTACATCATGAGGTTCCACCAGCAGAGATGCAAAACATGACACAGATGGCCACACCTCAAGCCACTTCCAGTGTCCCTGTTATGGTAAATGGAGATACTTCAAACACAATGGCACCAGACCCAACTGTGTTGCCCATAACTAGTCTCTCAGTACCTTCTGCAGAACCTGTGATGCCTCCACAACCAGCTCCTCTACCAGATCTCCCTTCAAGTTCTGTGTTAAACAGAACTGCCAGACCTTTTGCCCCAGGCTGTGTTACCAATCGGGCAGCCACTGCTCCTGTTGTGTTTCGCCCTACAGTCAGTAAGAAGTCACCCAGACCTGTTTCAGTGGCTGTGGTTGCACATCCATTCTCTGCACCATTAGAAGAGCATGTAATAAGTGTTAACCCAGCCTCCTTTGTTAGCCAAGTCACAATGAGTCAAATGAGAACTGATGTCCCTCCTGAAGTGATACCCACACAGCCCTTTATGCCTGAAAAGTCTGATCCTCCATGTGTATCTGTGGAATCATATTCTCAACCTACTCTTCACTGCTCCTCAGTGGAAAACATCCAGGTTGCATCAGTGCCACCTCCCATAGTTCAAACCCAAGTACCTACCTGTCCTGTAGAAGCCAAAACAACTGTTCCTCCAGCAATACCTATTGACAACACAGTGACCGCTGTGGCTCCTGTTATGGCTCCTATTACTCCTCGGGCCATTGCAATACCATCCCAAACCTCTTCTATTTTGACCTCTGCAGCTTCTGAGATCTCTTTAACTGGAACTCCGGTGTCACCTATAGTCTATCATGAAAAATCCTCTGCCACCACTGGCCGCACTGGTATTCTCCAAGAGGCCCGCAGACGTAGCGCCTACAAGCCAATGTTTAAGATACCTGATAGTAAGAAAAACTCACCAAACCCTGAATTATTGTGTATGGTGCAGAACCTAGATGAAAGACCCAGACGTGGATGTTATGAACCGGAAAATACTACTCACTACATTGATGACAATAGGGCAAAGGTGCCACCGCCTGTGGCTCCTAAGCCAAGGGTCATCCCAGAAATGTCACAGATCCCTCAGGCAGAGGGAAAAGGTGCAGAGCTTTTTGCTCGTAGACAGAGTCGCATGGATTGGTTTGTTGTAGACTCTCCACATCTGCAGCAAGCACCACTACAACCCCAACAATCCCAATCAGTCATAGACTTGATCGAACCACCAAAAACCTCAACAACCCCATCCCACTGGAAGTATTCCCCTAATGTTCGTGCTCCTCCACCGATAGGTTTCAACCCCTTGCTGTCTCCATCCTGTCCAGTTGGGGTGCAGCGTGGGGGTGCCAAAGTGTCTGAGGGAAGTTCTAAAGGAAGTAAGGGTAGTTATGGTGTCCCAAAAGAAGGTATCAAAGCCTTGGACTTTATGAGGAGGCAGCCTTACCAACTGAACCCTGCAATGTTCAGTTTTGGTGGTGGCACTAGCACAATGTCTTCTGTGTCCTCCTACCAGAGGCAGCAAAGGGAAGGCCACACTCTGACACCACCCAAGCAGATCCCAGTAAAGGCTGCACGTGTGTATGAAATAAAACGATTCTCCACTCCCACCCCAATGTCAGCACCAACTCTCAACCCAACAGTGATTGTTCCACGCTCACGGACCACACTTGGTGAGCACATCTCTCATTCTGACATGACATCCCCTCTACCTGAACCTTTACCTGAATCAACTCCGGCACCTTCACGAGCCCCAGGCCTCCCAGAGCTCCCTAAAATACCAGCTGTGCCCATCCCTCACCCCATGCCATACTCACCCCCAGCTCCCATGTCAAGTATGTCAAGCCTAAGCTACTCTGGGCTTCAAGCTGCCAAACCGTTTAAGAGTGCCCCTGAGTTAAGTTCTCTACCACCACACCCATTAAAATCTCCTATCCAAGTTCCCAAACCTCGTTTTATTGCAACACGTGTGGGTATTCAGCCCCGCGTCTGGAGGCCTGGAACCCTTCCTCACTGATAATGTTACTTTACATGTGGAAGAAGCTGAACCATCTGCTTCTGTTGCAGACTCTAAATTCATACTTTTTAAATATAATTTAATATAACTTGAAGATGCAAAGAAATTATATTCTCAATTCCAGATATAAAATATACTGTGGAGAATATTTGTTGTTTTGAGAGTGTTTTTCATTCAAATTCATTTCAATCATGAATTTCTGCTAAATGTTCAACCATACTGTATGTTTAAAACCTTCAGTGTTGTTAACATGAAATCTATTTACTTAATGCATGTTCCTGTTCTTGTGAACAATTTATATATGCTATTTCAAAGAGAAATATTGTTTGGCTTTGTAAACATCAATCGAAGTGTGTAGCTTCCACTTCCTCTGAAATGGCTCTGGCCTTTTCACTTAGATGATGTTAACCAATAGTCAAATAGCTACTTGGGCATTGTTTTAGCAAACTTACATTCGGTCGGGCTCTCTAGTGGTGCAGAATGCCCAGTTGTTGTTTTTTTTTTTTTATCCAGTCAGTTCCTCATGCATAACATCAAGATGCATCATACATTATACTAATTTTGTTTTGCTTTGTTTTGTTTGTTTGTTTCTTTATTGCATATCTTGTTTCATCCATACATCAGAATCAGAGTGAGCTTTTATTTGCCAAGTGTGCACAAACACACAATGAGTCACATTATGGAAGTTAAAAAGAGTTGCAAATGCCAATTCACATTCACGTGTCAATTCATGTGTTCCCAATTGTATAGGGATAAGAAAAAATACATTGACATGTCACCAGAAAAAAAAAACATTTCAAATGGACTGGACTTAGGTATTTTGAATTGTTTTCCTTCAAATTTCTCCATTACGACATTAATTTTTTGGCACCCCATTAAAATACTAAAGTGTAATTGCTTTGTGGATCTTGGGTGTAAACCTTGATCTACTTGACATATGAAAGCATGGAAAAAATACCTAAGAAAAAAAGGCAAGCTGAGGCTTTGTTTTGTTGTATGCTCTTAGGTTAATCAGAAATGATATATCTCTTGGCAGAGCCTGCACTGAACAGGTGCATAAGGGTCACAGCCTATTTGTAGGTGCAAAGTAAGCAGGGAACCAGGCTGGTTCCTTAAAATGTGCTCTGACTGGATTTTTGGTCTTTATATCTGACTATTGATATATTAAAAAGATGAAAACTTCAGTTTTTATTTTTATATAAAAACATATTTAAGTGGTCAAATCAGTAAGTGTTGGAAAGGTACAGTGTTGAAGACAGTCCTAGAGAAAGGCTATCTGAGCACTGACACAAATCTGTCTCATGAAGACAGTGTGAAAAGTGCAAAGCTAGCACTGTCCAGGATTATCAGAAGGTTAATTAGCCAACTGGCTTTACTGGAATTAGTTAGAATACTCATAGCAACATGAAATATTTGAATGGCTTGTGCGGCAGTGAGGCTGATGATTTCGGGAATGGGTGGTTTTCGAATGTGTTCCCAAAGTCCTCAAAACATTGCAATGTCTTAAGAGAAAAAGAAATCTAGGGCTTGTAATATTAAGGGAACAATGGACAGAGGTTTAAGGAAGGAAAACAGTTAATATCAATGTGAATTAGATATACAGATATATCAGATATACAGAGAGGATTATTAAATAATTCTTGTAGTACTGGCAGGTGAAAATATTTCATTTTTAAAAAGTCTCCTTTTTAGAAGAAAAAAAAAAACATTTAGAAATTGTGAATAAGAAGTTGATACAAAGTACAGTGTTTAAAATCTGAGCCACAGTTTTGTTTGTCTTTCCAGTTACTGTCAGCCATGTTTTTTTTTTTTTTTAGACTAAATCTTGGTTGTTCAGCGCTCTTAATTTTGGCTGTACAAATCATTAGATCTATGTGTCTTTCTTGGTAAAATCAACTTTGTGGTTAATGTCTCTGGTAATTTTGTTTGTGCAATGCTTATGATGAGCTCAGCTAAATTTTAGGATCTAAGTGATTCTAACCTAAAGTGTCTTTGTATTTCTAACACAATGAATAGTTTCAATAAAACTTACCTGAAATTTCCCATGATGTCTCTGTCTCATGGCAAGCGACAAACGCAGACACGATCCCAATGTCTCACATGAATGCACTTAAACCTAATGCTATCCGAGTTGCTTTTCTACAAATAAAGAAAAGCCATTTTGAACTAATCTGATTAAGAAGGCCAAGTTTATTTAAATGTTGTTGTGAATTTGTCTGACTGTAACATGTTTCAGAATAATGATCAGTGTCGAAGTGTTTTAGAAAGACTAAAACCATGGTTTATAGGGTGAAGATGACTCATCACCACATGGTGGCGCTTATGTCTTACTTTTCATAATAGAAGCAAAGCTAAGTAGTGTAATGTGACTGCATATTTTAGATTTTTGTTTTTTCCTTTGTATCTTTGTGGGGACTTGCCATAGACTTGTATAATGACTTTAATTATTTTTTATACTGATCTAAAAATATTTTCCGTACACTAAACCTAAATCGACATCTTAACCCCCTGACAGAAACCTTTTTTTGCATGTTTACATTTTTAGATAAACATCAAGTATTTTTAATACTCCCTGTATAAGCCTGCACACACACATACATACATCTCTGGATCTCTGGTTTCCTTTACAATTATTATAAATTCAAATCACAATAAATGGCATTTATAAATGCCCAAGTGTATAAGCAACAGCAAATGTGTCTCCTAAAACTCAGTAGTGGTGAAGTGTTGTATTGCACACCGCTGGGTGGGTGGACTACTACTAAAGCTGGCACCATTCTCATGCATATGCTGTCCTCTTATATTTAGGCCTGATAATGTTCAGGCACTTTTTATGGCTGCTCCACACTTTCCCTGCTTAGATTCCATTTCTGAGTGGTTCCTTCCTGAACCGACAAAGACAGAGAGAATCTGAGTTATCAGGTTCATACGGTGCAAATAATGTGGTCGAGAAAAGAGATATAATAACCACTGTCTCTGAGACAGGTGTGAAAATGTCACCTGAAATTATACTTCTTGAATGGCAGAGAATTTATGTAGAAATGAAAAAATTCTTCTGTACTGTGCTGAATGTTTGTATATACATTTGTATTTGATTGTTTATATATATATATATTTATATTTATATATAATAATACTTTAATTACAAAGGGTAACGCTGCTGATTTTAAATTAGACAAAAGCATCAAACTTAACAGATTGCACATTTGTGAATTTGCCAATAATATTCTCATTCACACCACAGCTATTTAGAACCATGTCATGTTAATGTAACATTGGCTGCCCTGTCAAACACGACCCCTCGGAGTGCTTAGAACATTATCATAAAAATTAATTTAGCACAGTTACGGTGCCCACTATTGGATTTAAAATGTGGAAGGTGATTAATGAAAGAAGAAAAGCGCAAATCTACCACAACCCTTTCGCCTTGTGAAGTTATTTGATAACTATGGCCAATCACCCGGCCTCTCTCCTTCTCTCTATATTTAGCCAATGAAGCATCTGCAAGAAAGATATTAGTCTCTTGATATTCCCATCAGCAAAGTGCTGTGCAGACCAAATGCCCCCACCCCTTACCCCTCACTCCCCCTTTCATACCCGGACTCTCCCTCCCCCCCCGTGAAGATCTGCCATCCAAGTCCCAACTGGATTTTGCACGCCTTGGGTTCTTGGTCCAGCCACAGGTCAAAGGTACCCTGGAATTGGTAAACTTCTAAGCAACAAACCTTTTCCTATTATCACTGTACCTTTGAGACCACTTCCTGTAAGCAGTCTAAAGCCTTGGTAAGTGGATTATGTGATTTTGTTCTGTCACTTTACTAATCGCACACAACGTACAACTAACAGCTGCATGACGGCATTGAAAACATGACCAGCAGTAACTCCTGTTGCTGGTGCGATACCCACTCTAAAAGTTTGCAAGCACGGATTGCACATTCTTGTTTGGATTGATTGGAATAATCAAGTTTAAATGCTCCAACGCCTTTTTGCTGCCAGAAAGTTGGAATGTGCAAAACACTCCCACCCAACCTGGCTGATGATTTTATGTGGAATGCAAAGCCTGTACTGTCCAGCTGGGGGAACTTAAGCCCGGTGGACCCCAGCTCATGGTTATTTTACAGGGTGGGTCAGTGCCCCCCCTCGTCTCACCACACATCAATCCATGGTGTCATTTCAGTTTGAGGGAGATTTCCGATTTCTACAATGCATTAAGTAACAGTGTAAGTGTGTTTATGTGTGTATGTTTGTGACCAATCCTGAGTATCTGACAATAAAAACCAATGCCATGACTTGCCACTAAAAGGTCTTGCTTTAAAAATAGCCATACTGTATTGAATTACAGTCAAGTCAACGCAGTGTTTGCCATTAACAGATCCTTAAAAAATAGCAGATACACTGTGTGCAGTAAAGCGAATAAAATAAAAATGAAAAGATAGGCCTAAACTTCAATTTAATTGGACTTCCAAGTCCATGTTTTGAAAGAAAAAAAATTGCCTTAACTGTGTTAATTATAACAAAAAAAAAATAACTATGTCATGAAGAAAAAGGTGAGATGAAAATTAAATAAAGAGCTAAAGCTGGATATATTTCAGTATTTGCTTTAAATCTGTAAATAGATTTGTGGGATTTTGACGGAATGTTTTTGAGTGAGACAAACCAACTACAGTAACATCACAAATTAATATTTATTGATGTCAGTGCTGTTTATGTCCCACCAAGTATTAACCGATGCGTTTTGATTTTGAAAATTAGTAGGAATGACCCAACCTCATAAATTAAATGTGTTTTTTTTTCTTCTTTTAATTTCTCCTGTGATACTACAGTTTGCTTTTCTGTAAGGCTTATACTAATTATATCTGGAAACTGTTAAAAAAAACACCCCGAACAAATTAAGCACAGTGGTGAATTATATGCATGTCTTCATACATACTTGTCCTTGGAACCTGAGGAACGTGAGGTCATTCATATCTACACTCAGCAAGTGTCTGTTCTAGATGTATTATTCCAGCTTGATCTGCAGACTTTGCTCTCACCACAAAAACATGATACCTGTTAATTTGCTTTCAAACAGAAACTACTCCAAACTACTGCAAAATGACAAGACAGAGACACATTTGAGTACAGTATATAATCAAATGATCTCTGATCTCTGTTTTGCCAGTCTGGAATCATGCCTCTGTCAGGAACACCAGCACCACCCAACAAGAGGAAAAAGCTCTCCAAGATCATCACTGACCTGTCACACATTACCCAAGATGGTAAAACACCCACAACTTCGGCTTTATGCTTGATTTGTTGCATAATCATTCCATACATAAACATATGAGACAGGTCAAAAAATGTCACCTGAGATTTTTGATTGATTGTCAGGAAAGCTATGGTTATAAAGTAATGAAAGGGAATTACAGTACAACTTGAATGAACTGTTTTCTGGTTTAATATATTTTAGAATGCAATTGATCCGAATTTTCTGCAGCAATTACTCTTCAGTGTCACATGATCCTTTAGAAATCATTCTAATATGCTGATATGGTGCTCAGCTAGTATCAGTTATTAATAATGGTCATTATTGTTATCAGTGTTATTGCTTAATATTTCTGTGAAAACAGATTTTTTTGATAAATAATAAGTTCAACAGAACAGCATTTATTTGAAACATTTGTAACATTGTACATCTCTTTTGCAGAACAAAAATATTATTTTTTCTTATTTAAACCAAACTTTTGAAATGGCAAGGTTTCACAGTTTCTACAAAAATATTAAGCGACACTATTATTCTGCATTTATAACAGTAATACAATGTTTCTTAAGCACCAAATAAGCATAATATTAAAAAATATATATTATTTTTCAAAATAATGTGCTTTTATATTGCAGTAATATTTCACAATAATATACTGTATTTTTCTGACTATGATATTGTGGTCTGGGATTACATGCTGTAACAGATATTTTTCATATAATTAAAGAGTGTGTTTGTTTAGCCTTCCTGACAGGTCTTCTTTGAAAGATGTAATTAAAGACTATGAACATGCCACAACACATGCAACAACCTGCACAATCGCCTGTGTTGGCGGTGTCACTGTTTATCAGTGCCTGCAGTAAATAAATATGTTAAATAACACTAAAATATCCTTTTTGTATTTTAACCCATTTTATGCACACAATTTATAAATCGAGAGAACGAATAAGTAAATTTTGGGCATGATTAAGCATATCGAGGGATCGAAATAGCAATCGTGTGCACGTTTTAGTACAACGAGGGAACGAATTAGTAAATCATGCGCACAATTTATTTATTTTTTCTTGCATGTCATGTGCAGGGCTCCGTATGAAAGGGCTTTTACATTTTCTAAAAATATAACTTTTAAATTAAAAACAAACAAGCAAGCCCAGTCCAGATTTAAAAAGTAACACAAAAGTAATGTAATGCATTACTTTCCATAAAAAAGTAACTACGTAATGTAGTTACTTTTTTAGGGAGTAACGCAATATTGTAATGCATTACTTTTAAATGTAACTTTCAAAACACTGCTGTTTATTGAAAACATAATTTTCATTTAGGGCCTGTCACTTAGGTTTCATGCGTCTGGATTTAATATGTTTTAATGAGGAGTAATATGTCAGCAACAACATGCGTCTCACAGATTTCATAGCTGAAATGTCAGCTGTGTCTCTGATTATTACCGGAGTACCTCTCCCTCCCTCTCATCATTATAATCATGGGACATTTACTCCACCGAAAGAACATTACATAAGTGTCTCCAGCGGAAATCAAGTCTAATTGATGTGTTCTTTTTCAATTGCTTTTGAATGTGAGTGAAAAATTATTGTTGTGAAAAAATGGAAAAAGCATTGAGAGGTTCTTGCAAACCTGATACATCATGTTTATATGTTTTTCCTTCGAAAACATTATTCTGGTATGAGAAAACTGTTTCTTATTCCATGCAGGGATGTTTAATCTAATGGAGAAATAGACTTGATAATGTTTAAATGATTTTACTGTTTATATTAATACTGTTACGAACATTTCCAAGGAACTGTGTCTGTTTTTCCAGCACAAACAGTGGGTGGTAGGATGACTAATAGCTATTTAGTTACTGTTATGATTACAATGCAGGAAAAAAGATACATCTGTATAAATATGAATGACGATACTTGATACTAGAGAATATTGGATATATTATTTATTCTTTCCAAGCAGTCTGATAATACCATGCACAGTTAAAATACAAGTGAACCAACGGAGTATCACAATGCTAATTGCACTTTATGTTAATATATAAAACATTTACTAGTTTGCCAGATACCTTCAAGCTGAAAACTGATTGTCATTTAATGATATATAAACATTAAACTAGAATGGTAGTGAATAATGTCTCTCTCTTTTGTTTTGTTTTCTAGAGTATGAATCAGAGCCTGAGGCCTCAGAGTTTGACCTGGGGAAAAAGATCAGTCCACCCAAGGACATCATGCTGGAGGAACTGTCCCTTCTGAAGAACAAAGGCTCCAAGATGTTCAAGATGAGGCAGATTCGTGTGGAGAAGTTCATCTACGAGAACAATCCTGACCTCTTCAGTAGTGATTCCATGGTAAGGCAGGCTGAGAGCTATGGACATCTGTGAATTTGTTGTTAGATTATTTGCATTAAATGATCATTATTCCTAAAGCTCAGCTCTTCCAGGGTTCTCCATTCATCCTATTCTGATTCTTTATTCTTGTTCTTATTTCTTATTTAAATGTACATTTGAGTGCTGATTTGGAAACTCTTCCAATTATTATGTTACTCCGTGGAAAGGATAACCTCCAGAAGTTCGTGCCCAGCCTGGGGGGCCAGATGATGGATGTTGGTGGCCATCTGATTGGTGGTCATATGTCTGGCCAGGCTGGTAGAGGCGGTCAAGCACCAGTGCCTCCTCCTAAACCCGGAAGCTATGGAAAGGGATTAGAGGGTGGGCTACAAGCAGGTGGGCTCGCTGGAGGTGTTGGAGGAGAAGGGGGGAAGGATGGTGTGTCAGGAGATGCACAGGGTGAGTAGGAATCCAGATGGAGACCTTTATACACTAACCAGCTCACCCACACTAGAAACTGCCATAGAGACTCAACATGAAACTTGTAGTAAAACAAGGTTATTATCGTTAAATAAAAAGTACAATTTTTTTTTTTTTTAAAGTACTTTTGTGCCAGGACATTATGCATTAATTCTATGGACATTACTGTTAACTGTAAAACACAATATAATGAAGTGCAAATTCAAAATACAGATAAAACACCTGTAAAAAAAAAAAAAAAAAAAAAATCAATCAAAATTAGGATTTTTTCATTTATTTTTTTCATAGTGTAACAAAAACAGAAATAAAATAAAATACAAATATTAGATGAAAAAAAACACTTAAATTATTAAAAATGTTTTTATGTTTCTTTGGCAACTGAAATAAGTTTGAAGTTCTGATAAGTTAAAGTAATAGTAGTAGTAAAATTAATATTAAAACCAATATAAAAATTAATTAAACCTATATAGCAATATTTAGAAACATCAAAAAAATAATAGTTAACTAACTAAACAAATTACCAACATATTACAACATTTCTAAAAATGAAACTAAAATGAAAATAAACAAAAATAAAAGCAATTCCAAAATATTAATGAAAACTGAATCCAGAAGAACTGTGGCAACGCTTCCAAGGAACCTAACTGCAAAGCTACATTAATGTAAAAAGTTTTAGGCACTTGTGTAAAAATGCTGAAAAAAAAGGATGGCAAAAGCACATACAATTTTTTTTTTATTAAAATGAAAACATACAATGCACAAATAAAAGGCAATGAAAATTCAAATAGTGTATAAACAATATCAAATAAAACTTTTTTTTAAAGGGACAGTTTTACCATTAATTTAAATACTCACCCTCATGTCATTACAATCCTGTTTTTTTTTTTTTTTTCTTTTTTTCCATGATTTTCCTTTTTTTGGACCCTATTGACTTTCATTGCATGAACAAAACCAGTCATACAGGATTGGAATGAAATTATATATATGAATATGAATGTATATGAATATTATATATATGAATATGAATGAAGTGAGTAAATGATAAAACAGATTTTAAATTTTTGGTAAACTATGCCTTTACTTAATAGAACCCTTTTACTAATGTTATGCAATTAGTTTGAATCAATTTATATTTCTCTATAGGTGAGGAAAGTTCTAAGGCTGCTTTGGAAAAGGCACAAAAGAAGGGCGCATATGGGAAGACATACGTTTCCCCTTGGGAACGGGCGATGAAGGGCAATGAAGACCTTCTAGCAACAATGAAAGCTCAAATGCCTGGACCCTGCTCTCAAAAGGAGCTGCGCAATTATAAGTGCTTCAACAGGTGCAGTTGCATTTCTTCATATAGGCTGGGCAATCTGCCTCTCCTCTTTTCCTGTGCATGCATCAATTGTATTTTGGTTTCCTTTGGTTTTCAATTGTACTAATGGTTTTCTTTTTGCCTTTAATTGGTCTCTCTCTTTCTAGGAGTGCTATGCCTTTTGGAGGTTTTGAGAAGGCCTCTCAGCTGATGACCTTCCAGATGCCAGACATCGAGGTGGCCACTGAGGAGCTTGAACCTGCAGTGGTGTACCATCATGATATTGGCTCACGGCCCTCCTTTAACCGCACACCCATTGGCTGGGGAGGTAGCGCTGAACCAGGCAGCATTCACATGGAGTTGGATACTATACCATTTGATGGGGAGACTGATGACCTGTGAATCTACAACCCTAAAAAAAAAAAAAAAAAAAAATAAATAAATTATGCCTGTCCTAATTACGCTGCACTCTAGCCAGACACCCACCTACGCACACAGCCACAATTTAACAGTCCATCAGGAGGACATGTAAAATGTGAATGGCAAACCTCTCTCACTGTACATGAGAATCTAACTTTGAATCCAACTCTGCCTCTCAATGTGAGCTTTTAAAAAAAGAAATACATATGTATTTGTGGAGGAATTTTATGCATGAAGCATATCAACTTAAATGAAGGTGTCAGGTGGAGACTGAGGTTTTGATTTGCTTGTTATTTTGTCAGCATGTTGCACTTTAGAAGTGAACAAATGAGCATAAAGTGCCTTGGGCAACAATGTTCAGTTAGCATTCGCAGTGATGGACTGCTTGGCACGCACTGATTTTTCCTGTCACTTAAAAAAGGTAAACAGTTTTTGACTGCACAATCTACAACCTCCCTTTAAATAAGCTAATGTCCCACTTTAACATTTCATTATAGTGTCAATTACATGAGTAAATACTAATTATAATCATGATCATCATGTACTTATGATTATAATAAGGTTGTAGAACATCTTACACAGTATTGTTGTCTCTGCTGTAGTAAATTATTTAATGTAATATGAGCACATTATGGATGTTAATATATTACTGGCATCCATGTCTTCACAAACATTAATGCAAAAACTAAAAAAATAAAAACTCTAAACTACTGTCTTCACACCACTACATGCCCATTCTTCAATAAATGATTGATTGCATTTCTGTTGCTGTCTTTTGTGTATTTTATGTTACTATAATTAAATTGGGAAGGAGAAAGTGGGTCATAAGTATATTTGCCTGTGTTTTATGGCACTAATACTAACCACAGCCAGCAGGTTGCACACAATTTTTCACGAGGACTTTCATGATTACTTTTATGAGCTGATTCTTTTTAGAGACTGAAAAATGCGCAATGCAAGTGTTCAGTTCTTGAACAAATGACTTGCATGAATCAGTTCTCTTTAAACCATTAAAATAAATATATAAAATAATAATAATATATATATATTTTTAATAAATTAAATGTATCAGTTGGACCAGTAACTGAATTAATGTGACTCATATCTACTGAACATGTAGGCTACTTATTTGTTATTTTATGTCTTACTCAAAATGACCTAGAACTTTTTTTTAACTTAAAATCAATTAATTTTAAATATGTCTGAAATATTTTGTATAATATTTAGTAGGATTAAAAAAAGTGTCACTTAGTGGTATCACTTGGTATTCTGGGCCCCTTATTATATTGCATAGAAGTCTGCAAACAAAAAACATTGCTTTTTTGCTGAAATGTTAGCCTATATCTGTTCATATGAAGAACCCCCACCACCAAACAAAAAAAAAAAAAGCATATCCAAAGTCGTTAATGGAATCCTTAAGGGAGTCGTTAAAAATCGTACTTATGAACCCTTGTATTTACAACCAGCCAATCAACCATTACCGCCTACGGCCCAGTCTCCTTGTCACACTCCGTCGACTCGACACCATAGACTGTAAGCTCGACACCTGAGACGCCAAACATCGCGAGAGTTGGTTGCCTTGGCTGCAGCACAGTGACGCTGAGGAACGTTTAAGGTTTAGCGGCAGAAAATAACAGATTTTTACCCTGCCGACCAGGGGGAGCAGATGCATGTGGCAAGGTAAGGAAACCCTTCTTTCACCGTCCTATCAAAGTAGTGTCTGATCCTCTGACATGAGAAAAGGACAGAGAAGACGTTTCGCTGTGTGAGTTGGGAAGTTAAGACGTAGCTGCTCTTTCACAGGCATGTGCTGATCTAGTAAACAAACACAGGGATGCATCACTGTCAGAACGAATGCATTTTAATCATTTATGCAGCACAGCGGATTTCAAATTGGCGTTTTCTTATTTGGCCATGGTTCTCAGAAGGGTTGTATTGTCATACAGGTAGCTGTAGTGCGAAGGAGACGCTAAATCTCACATGCTGTAATGTGCTGACGAAGCTGTGCACAACGCTGCGCATCTAGAAGTTCGCCACGTACGTAGTAGAATAACCACATGGCTGAGCTGCGACCATGTCGATGCATGCATCAGTTCTATCCTAAATATCAAATCACCTATTCATTTTCATGTTTTGTAATTTCTATAGCGATTGAATGCAACCTGTAGTACAGGGAAAAAGGGATATTGCAGATTTGGAGGTGATTTATCGCTGGCCCCGTCTCGTGCGTTTTAACTTACCCAGCACAGGACCATATGCTCCTCACCATTTTCAGTGACGTAACGCTTTCTCATCTTTTCAATACACTTGATTGTCCTCTAGCCGCCAATGTCATCTGCTGGCGTTTTAGAGGCTGTGCAGGTGAGAAACAGAGAGAGAGTGAGAAGTGTAGGTCATTCAGGTGATCTATCTATCTATCTATCTATCTATCTATCTATCTATCTATCTATCTATCTATCTATCTATCTATCTATCTATCTATATCGTTCTGAGGAAATACAAGATCATCGATCATATAATAATAGCATTCATAAAACTTGTTTTTTCTTCATTGAACAGAATAATTGGAGTTTAATGAGTTGGGTAATTTGCGTGCACGAAAATCAGTCAGTTTTCAGTGTGATGGTGTGTTACATAAACAAGGTGGAGATGTCTCTATTAATACAACGAAGAGGGGTGATCAAAATAGACACCCCTCCATCCAAACCCTACCCTTTATGTTCTCTCATAACACCATCCTTTAGCAATCTCTCTGTGAAAAGTAAATAAGAGCCCTGGCATGCATGCGAAATAAGCATACTAATTGTTATGTAAAATTTAGAAATGAATAAATTAACATACTGATGGTCACTCCTCGAGGGCCTGCGCGCCCATGTATTCATCAGCAGACAGAGCCTTCAGTCTGGCTAATTGGTTGCGGCTGTATGGGATTCCTGTAAATTTCACAACATGCTTTTAAGGGCTTACGACAGGAAGGGACAGAAAAGCCCTTGAGGGTAACTTTTATTAAACTTCTCAAGGTAAAGGAACAATTGAGATAAGTGGGGGATATTCATGTGTAAATCAAAACTCTTGTCTTCATTTGATATTAGCCTAAGTCTTTTCCTTGTGAGGGTAGTTTTCCTGCTTCATCAAGCCCATGCACTCTCAGCTCACATGCACTCCTCTCTCTGTGATGGTGTGCACTCACTCTATGCAGAGGAAACACAAATAAGCTGAAGTCCGTTAATGCCAAACAGAATTTAACAACAGATTGTCTTAGAAACACATAATGACTCTACAATTTCATATAAAGTACTCTCCCATACTCATGGCGAATGATAATTCTTCTCCACATAGATGCACTCATAGTGATGCTGTCATGTTTGTCCTGTTGCTTTCATCAGCGTTGGTCATGTTGAACCAATCACAGCCATGTGTGATTACAGGCTAAGACATTTTATTTAGTAAATAAATACTTTTTAGTATACTATATGTGTATACGGTAAGAAAAAAAAATTCACAGGATTTGAATACATTCCAATGGCTATTTTTGAATGTTTTTTTGAATGTTACATTTATTTTCCAGAGTAGTTTGCAGCCCAGTAAAATGTATAATGGACAGTGAGGAGATTTTAATGAGACTGACACTGCTGCTGCCATTGCACATGTAGTTGGTTTATTGCTTTTCAGTTTGCAAGTCTCACAGCAGTCAGTGTAAATAATCTAGCACATTTGGACTGTCATCGCCTGTCAATATTACACAGTATCCTAACAGAGGCAAACTTGCATGAATTGCCCATTACAGACTAAAAATCTTAAATCGATTGAGTAAAGGCCAATAAATAATCACATATATGGTTGTGAATTGGTAAGTGGCAAAAATCTTCTACAAGAATAAGGCAGTTTTTTTCAGCAAATGCATGTGACAGACAGAAACGGCATGTCTGTAGCCAGACCCTCATTATTTCTTATTACACCGTGATATACAGATGCATCTCAAATTTTTTTTTTTTGTAATTTAATAATAAAAAAAAAACTACATGTTCTTATATTCTATATTCATTGCACCCAAACTGATATATTTCAAGAGCTTTTTTTTTTTTATTCTGATAATTACGATTTACAGCTTAAATTCTGACAATCATCAACACCCTCAGAGATCATTGCTGGAAGGGCTGGCTGTTCACTGAATGCTGTATCAAAATATATTCATAGAAAGTTGACTGGAGGGAAAAGTTGTGTTAGGAAAAAGTGCACAAGCAACAGGGATGACCACAGCCTTGGGAAGATTGTCAGGAAAAGCTGATTCAAGAACTTGGTAGAGCTTCACAAAAAGTGGACTGAAGCCAGAATCAGCGCATCAAGAGTCACCACACTCAGTTGTCTTCAGGAAAAGGGCTACAGCTGTCACGTTCCTAGAACCAAGCCACTCCTGAACCAGAAAAAAAATGACAGAAGAATTTCACCTAGGGTAAGGAGAAAAGAACTGGACTGTTGCTCAGCGGTCCACAGTCCTCTTTTCAGATGAAAGTAAATTTATCATTTCATTTGGAAATCAAGGTCTGGAGTCTGGAGGAAGACTGGAGAGGCACAGAATCCAAAGTCCAGTGTGAAGTTTCTGAAGTCAGTGATGGCGATGATTTGGGTGCCGTGACATCTGCTGGTGTTGCTCCATTGTGTTTTATCAAGTCCAAAGACAATGCAGCCATCTACCAGTATATGTTGGAGAACTTTATGCTTGATCTGCTGACAAGCTTTATGGAGATGCTGATTTCCTTTTCCAGCAGGACTTTAGCACCTTCCCACACTGCCGCCATGATATTACTGTGCTTGATTGGCCAGCCAACTCACCTGACCTGAACCTCACAGAGAATCTACAGGGTATTGTGAAGAGGAAGTTAAGTAACATCTGACAAACAATACAGAGGAGCTGAAGGCAGCTATCAAAGCAACCTGGGCTTCAGTAACACCTCAGCAGTGCCACAGACTTCTTTTGATTGATCTTTTGAGAAAATAATCAAATTTTTTGAAATACTGAATTTTTAATTTTCCTAAGATGTAAGTCATAACCACCAGAATTAAAACAAAAACACTCTTAAAATATTTCAGTTTGTGTGCAATGAATCTAGAAAATAAGAAAGTTAGCTTTTTTGAATTAAATTACAAAAAATAAAGGACAGTTACCCTAAAAAGTATTTGAAGTTGAAATGTATACATTTTATTGCATTGGTAATAAAGTATCAAACCAACAATTGTGGCTTAACTGTCCAAATATGATTTGTAGTCACTGTGTCTTTGCAGTATTTCAATGTGTCTGTGTTTTCTAGTTTTTGTCCGTATTGCCCTTTTGTTTCTTATTCTTTATTAATTGTGTTTGTAGAAATGCTTTTAGAAAGCGAAATGGAGAAAGATGAATGCTTTAAGCACTCCAGCTCTCTTTCGAGTACGGCTCACACGCACTTGCCTGTTTCTCATTAAATTCTGTTTGCTGTCCTGAAGCTGATGTTGAAGCCCCCCTCAGTCAGTCTCTGAAGCCACAAGCCTCTTGGTCTACATTTGGTCTTTTTAAAAAAACTTTAAACCTGTAGAAATGCATACAGTGAATCTGAACAGTTAAACACTTAAAGGTCCCATGACATAAAAATTTCACTTTGAGGTTTTTTAACATTAATATGAGTTCCCCTAGCCTGTCTATGGTGCCCAAGTGGCTAGAAATTTCGATAGGTGTAAACCAAGCCCTGGGTGCCCTTCCCTGCCTTTGAGAAAATGAGAGCTCTGATGGGCAGATCTGGAATCTTCCCCTTATGTCGTCATAAGGGGAAAGGTTACCTCCACTTTTCCGCTTTGCCCGTCCAGACAATTTGGAGAAAATGGATTCGGTTTATTTTTCGATTTATGATGTGTAGCTAATTATTCAAGTTCACACAGACTTTCTTTCTAAATCGTTTAATACTGTTTATGCATCAGTGAACCAAGCCAGTGACTAAACGATCAACTTCACATTGTTTCTAGTAGCATAACATGAAACAAATCTGTTATTTAAATTGCGATTTAATTACAGAGAGCGATCAAAGAACGCT
The DNA here is from genome assembly GCF_963082965.1 of Carassius carassius. NCBI lineage: Eukaryota > Metazoa > Chordata > Actinopteri > Cypriniformes > Cyprinidae > Carassius > Carassius carassius. The sequence continues at coordinate 19,989,855 of NC_081768.1, forward strand.
CACTTTATGTTGTTCAGAGCTGTCAATCACACATCGCGAGTCTATCCCCACATTTGCCCAAACTGCTGTTCTAATGAATGAGACTGTTATGCTGCACAACAAAGCTCTTACTGTATTCATGTCAATATTGTGTTTGCTGTTAGTTGTGGTGAAAGCATTTTGTGAGAGAAAGCGCGTTGCAATGAGATCACTGCATTCATGCAATAAACAGACATCTCGACAGATGTAATAGTAAAAAAAAAAAACGCAGTAAAAGTATTTGAGAGGGGTTCCACATGTAATACGCATTTCAGCCAATCACAACAGTTGTTGTTTAACCTGAGTTTCTCAGCAGACACGCCCCTTCAAACAGAGCATTCAAGCCAGAGGGCTAAATCAGGATATATAAATGCCTTTTATTTCTACATTTTAAATGTAAAAATCATACTAACAATATAAGTACACCTCAGGAAACATAAAAAAAGAAAAGAAAATAATCCACATCATGGGACCTTTAAAGGGACAGTTCACCCAAAAATGAAAATTCTGTCATTACTTACCCTCATGTTGTTCCAAACCTGTAAAACCTTCATTCATCTTAAGTATCAGAAAGGATTTTACCACGATCAATACACAGAAACATAGCATAATCAACGTTATCAGCTTTGTTTACGTTCAGCATGCGCATGCTGATTACGTTTTGGGGTACTCTTCAAAATGGTGAAAGACAGTATCTAAGGTAGAAGAATTGCTGAATAAATTGTTATTGTTTTCTTTGAGCTTGCTTATGCTTACTAAGTTTTTTGATCAAAAATACTTTAAAAACAGTATTGCAAATTTAAGATTTTCTATTTCAAGTTCTGTTAAAATTTATTTTATTCCTGAAATGGCAAAGCTGAGTTTTCTGCAGTTAGTTGGCTAGTTATGTGTAAGTTAAGTGCTATGTTTTATACCTTATATTTCCATGAGAAAACACTAGCAGCAGTAATTTAGAAGACAGTACTACTGAGAATTATGGATGACCCTCCTACGAATGTCATAGTGTAAACACTTCAGCTGAATGCTTCCCTGTAAACATATTTCCTATCAGTACTTCATTTGGATTTTTATAGCTGCTTCCTAAAATGACTTGTTTAGGTCAGTTACCGTTAAAAAAAACTGTTGGACAACAGCCGGCCTTAAAAGGCTGATGCCTACACAAGAGACTTCCATGGTCTCTCTCAAACATAATTAATGGAGGCCCTGTGCTTTTTAATCTGCTGGCCGGTTTATTTAATGTCTCATTGTGGAGTGCATGTGAACTATTTGCTGTTCCCATAGAAAAGAACCACAGTAGCTTTAACAAATAATTGGATTTGGAGGCACCGAACTGAACTTTAATTAAAGCTGACAGTGTATTTGACATACAGGGTCATTACGCAGTGCGTTTAAGCCATGACATGACCTCCTATAGGTCACTAGGCTGGTAAAGGATGTTATGATGTTTACTGGGCACAATTTTGATATGAGGTGAAAACACTCAATTTGTTACAAAAACTGCTTGAACTTGTTCTGAATAGGCATCTGTGAGTCATTGAACAGGATTTTTAATTTCTTTTTTCACTCCCTCCTATTCTTTCTCTCTCTCCTTCCCATCTGTTTCTGGTTAAATATCTCTGTATTATTGAAAAAAGCTTGAGTCACGGACATTCCTTGAAAACCATGAAATTTCTACACAACCATGAAGACATAGAGTTGTGGGCTGCAATAAGGAAGTCTACACCCTGAATGCATAAGCCATCTAAAAATTAAAGACTCCTGAAGACTTTATTTGGCTAATAACTACTGCACTCTCTTGCTGATATGAAAAGAACAGCATAACTCTAATTATTTTGACCCAGACAGGCTTTAAATGAAAACACAATATCCACATTCTTATCTCTGGCATTATAATTTCATGGTTGAGGCCACAGTGTTTATAGATGATAAAAGAACAGAGACGCTTCAGCGGCCAAGTTCAGGCATGGAAACACGCTGAGAGACAGAAATTCTGAGAAAGGCATCCATTTGGAACTATCTGGAATTTTTTTTTAACCCTCCCCCAGAATTCCCATGGGAGCACAGCACACATTTGTGAATGGCTACTTGCGTGTGCCATTGGCACTGTGTGTTTACTACCAACCACCCGAGGAGACACGGCGCATATATTGATGGATACTGTTGTGCAATCCAAATTTAGCCACACAAGCTTTAGTTTGAGGACACATTTTTCATATAGTGAGTGACTATGTTAACAGGTCAGCCATGAGGATAACCATTAATAAGAGGTTGGATTTGAATTTAATTGCCAGTGATAAAACTCTTTCTTCACTTCTGGACAAGATTTAAAACTTTTATTTCTACTCCTATACGTGTGTGTGTTGTGTGTGTGTGTGTATACATACATACATACACTTTTTTTTTTTTCTAGCACATCTTTTCCTTCCCTTCGTCTCTCTATTAATGTGCTTGGACACAGAGCTCTGTAAACAGCCAGCCACTTTTGAAATGACCTTTTGTGTCTTGCCCTCCTTGTGCAAGGTGTCAATGGTCGTCTTTTGGACGACTGTCAAGTCAGCAGTCTTCCCCATGATTGTGTAGCCTACAGAACCAGACTGAGAGACAATTTAAAGGCCTTTGCAGGTGCTTTGAGTTAATTAATGAGTGTGGCAACAGGTGTCTTCAATATTGAACCTTTTCACAATATTCAAATTTTCTGAGATACTGAATTTGGGGTTTTCCTTAGTTGTCAGTTATAAACATCAAAATTAAAATAAATAAACATTTGAAATATATCAGTCTGTGTGTAATGAATGAATATAATATAGAAGTTTCACTTTTTGAATTGAATTAGTGAAATAAATCAACTTTTTGATGATATTCTAATTTTATGACCAGCACCTGTATGTATACACACACACACACACACACACACACACATATAAAGCTTTATAAGATTAATCGGTTGAATTAAGTCAATTTATGCATTGTACTTAATGCCAAATTATACTATTATATTTTATTTATTTTCCATTTTCTTTTTAATTATAGTTATTGTAATTTTATTAATTTAAGTTTTGTAACTTAAGTTAGGCTTAGCTAAAATTAAAAGTTAACATATTTTTAATTAATAAAATATATATTTTTTAATTATTTCTATATTAACCCTGGTTGGGATGCATATGGCATTACCAATATGAAAGTCACAATAAGAACAATATTAGTGGCACCTAAAATAATTTTTTGTTTTGTACATGCTGTATTTTATGCATCTTGAGTTCAGTTGGTCAGATGTTTTAATATGAATGGCAGATTACTGATGACAGGTTCTTAATGTTTAACTGCTTTGGTTTTAATGATGTCTAATTAGCAGATCTCTAAGAAAGTCTTAGCTCCTCATAAGAGGACAAATGAGGTCTGGAATTAGGCCCATACACCCTTTCATTGTCCATTGGCAAAAGCACCACTTTATTATGACAGAGGATTACAGCCAAAAATATCCCATATGGCATTCATTGATGTTTCTGGCTATGAATGACATTTCAGTTGCTAATTTTAAGCGACATTTTGAGGTTTAACCTTCTAAGCATGCAGACCTACTAAATGGCTTATATTAATAAGCTTCTATTAAAGCCAGTGTTTAGAAAATGTCTAGAGTTTGTGTAATCTAAGAATGTGTCAGCTGATTAATATAAAATGGATGTTTTTCTTTAAAGAATAGTTAATCCAGAGGCCTATGCAATGCAACACACACAAAAAAGATCTTGCTTGACAAATTAATGGTCATACTTATTCATATTTGGCTGACTGGCCCTGTATTTAGTCTCTGTTAACTGTCTCAAGTCATATTTGCTGTCTGAGTGAGGCCATATTTGTGTAAGACACACTGTTTGGCATCAGCTCACATGACTGAGTCTGTTCAAACAGATAATGTTCTTTATGAGTTGTCACGTTTTTTTTTTTTTTTTGCAGTGCCCTGTCCCTTTAAAAAAACAGGAAGGTGGGAGGAGCTTCCTGAGGAAACAGGTGTGTGCTGATAGGGATAGGGATGATGTCATTGTTTCAGAATCACCTGGTAAAAACCTGCATGATGTCAGCACGATATACACTTTACAGCTGCTCATGACCGGATCACAGATGTCTGCCAGACAGACGCTGTAAGTACATAGACTCCGTATAAAGCTTTATAAGGAATTCCTTTTGTCAGCATGAGGGTTTGTTTTACAGTTTTATGTGCACTGTACGGCAGAGAGATGTAGCTGACAGGTGCGATTGCAGTGTTTTAAACATTTAGTGTCTTCATTCAGGCTTTTCTGTCTTTTAAGAGGAAATTCTAGAGGGTTCTGTTCATGTTGACAATACTTTTAGCACTAAACTGTGTATGGAAGTCATCAGAGATTAACAGTTTGGCTTTTTCCTTGGAGTTGTGAGCCTGTAAAGCTTTTACTTTTGGACAGTTTTTGTCACTGCACAAATTTATTTAAGCTATATATTTAATTAGTAAATTCACTTTTCAAAAATCAGTTTTAGAGACCATGAGATGACGTGCTGTTTCAGAGTATGAAAATGATACCTACAGCAGATATGAAGCTGCTGCAGGAAATTGCTAAAAATCTTAGGACTCAGAAACATGCAATGATAAGTGGTGAAGATTAAAACAATAAATTCCAATAGTGACCTATTTTCCATTTGTAGCAAGTATAGTATTTCTGGAGCAGATGTGGTTTTAGTCAGACATTGAGTTTATGCATCAGGAGCATTTATGCATATAGGAGATAGGAGATAATGCATGACTACAGCCCTTGTGTGGGGTAATCACATGACAGAGTGAGTAAAGCATGCCTCACTGTCCAGGAGGTGTCACTCAGCAAGGATTATGTCATTCAGGAAGCAGATCGAGTAAAACAGGAAGTTACCCAGACCTCTGAATCACCTGGCTGGTCACTCCTTTTTCTCATGAAGGATGTGAATGCAAATTTTATGCTGCATGAAGTGTTTGGTTCATTGTTCTGTGGTTTAGATATGCAAACTTACAGGAAGTACTGATTTTCCCTCTTTTTCCTCTCATCTTGCCTTGAAAATAGCTTTTTGCTGAAGTTCATGCAAATCAAAGGCAAAATTGAAGATGTGGTTAAAAAATGTTACATGCTTTTTATAAGCACTATACATTTCAAAGTTAAATGTGGGCTGCTAGTTATTCAAAGTGCATTTTCAACCAGGAAGAATAGATAATATCTCTGAAGGACATTAAAAGGTCAGCATGCAGTTTTTACCTTCAAACATTTTCATATGGGATTTTTTTCTTGTCTTCATTTTAGGCGAGAGTTTGTTTTGTTACTTCATAAGTTAAAGCGGACATATCACACTGTTTCACCCAATCTCATGTTAATCTAGAGTACCTTTAGTAGTACTGCAACCTAAATTGCTCCAGAAAGTTTTTAGTTTTGTCATATTTATAAAAGAAAGATACAGCTTTATGATTCTCTCTGAAAACAGCTGAGCTCCTGGAGGTGTGCCGTGGGCGGAGCTAAAGAGTGACGAGCACTTAAGTGCCGACTGCCAACAAAACACAGACATTTGATGCCGTTTTACTTACTGTCTGCAGTTCCGAATCATGATGATCAGGATCTTTTATAGCTGGGACCGCTCCTTCTGTCAGTAACAAAAAACAATATGCAAATCTAGCGTCGAACTGGGTCTTGTTTATAAAATGTTCATCAAAAAACACATTTCTGAAAAAAAATGCATCTACTGTTCACGTAATACTTGGTTCTTTTTTGGAAGCTGAACAAAGTTTTCTTTCCTTTACAACCAAAAACGCAATTCTTTGGAGATATTCTTTCCAACTGAGTCCTGTGCAGTGCTGCCGAATGAAGCGCGTTGATGGGCGCGCTCTAAACGATGCGTGCATAGGCGTGTTTTTGCAGAAGTGCCCATATAAGGAGTTTCACCTTTCATTACGCCATAAAGAGGCACATTCGGAAAAAAAACTTTCAGAAACTTGTAAGAAACCTGGAAGCGTGTATTTGGTACAGAATTACTCGGTTATACGTCCAAGTCATTGTGGAGATGTTGGCTTATTTTAGACAGCCTAGATTGATATAATGCATGTAATATGGTGTGATCTATAGATATATAATGATTTGTTGCACAATATGTCCATTTCAGGGTTTTGGAAATCAGAAATCTAATTCATAAACAAAACAAAAACATTACAGATAGAAAATTTGATTAGTTGTGTGAGTTGGAAATAGTACAAGTAACCATATGATTTTGAGTCTTTAAGTTAGTCTAACCTAACACAAATGCTGCTTCTGGGACAATAATGGGGGGACAGTCATCATTAATGAGTGCAGTTGTGAAGCTAGGAAAACAATTTATCATGGCTTTGGGACGGGGGAGGAAGCTAGTGGTGGAACTAGGAGTGCAAGCATTGTGAACGAAACTTTTGTTTTTGAACACAAGCTTTTGTCTTTTCAATGAATAGCCCATTGTGGAAAACTGTATTACTTTTCCTTCTTTAAACTGAAACTGCTAAAATATCGTTGTTGTCTTCCTTTTCATATATTATTATGATTTTTTGGGGGGGTCGGGGGGCTATTTTCTGTGAAATATTGCCAGTGATTATGTTGGATTATGGGATTTTCTCCATTTTCTGTTTTCCCTCATTCATAAGGTTTTTTTTTTTTTTTTTTTGATTCTCTCAGGGTTTGTTTATTAATATGCAGATTGGAAGCTGTACGGCTTTCCTGTGCATGTATTTTTTTTAATTGTGTTCTACAGTTTAATTTTCATTTCTATGCAGTGATGTGTGCAGTAACCTCATTTCTTTTCTTTTCCTTTTTTTTTTTTTCGAATGGACTGGTGTGGAACCTGTTTGGTTTATTCAGCACAAGCATCTCAAAAATCACTGACAACGCAAAATGCCATAGAATTTTCTTTTTCTGGTCAAATCTTTTTCATGCTTAAAAGTTCATTATGGTCACCACATCACTCTGTTTTTTCAGAAGGAAAAGCCTTTAACATCTGCCAATGTAAAGTTCTGTGTGGACTGGCCCTCCCTTCCTTCCTTTGTGTGGTCACTGAAAACCAACTATATCTGTTTAGACTGGCTCTCTGTGAAAAAGCACTGCATACTCTGATAGGCTAATGGAAAAATTGGGTGTGCAATACATCAGTTTTTGGTTTTGACCACATTTGGTCATGTCATGACTGATATACACTTAAATATTGATTATATTTTACAGCATAAATTGGTTAGCATTATCTTGATGAGAAAGGGACAGTTTACTCAAAAGTAAAAAAAAATCAGTGATTCATGTTTCAAACCTGTTGAACAAAAAAGTTGTTTTGAAGAATGTTGGTAATCAAACCGTTCTGGTGACTTTTGATTTCCATTGGATGGAGGAAAACAGATATATTTCTCAAAATATCATTTTATGTGCACAGACAATTTTGTACATGAAGGTGAGTAGATTATGATGGTATGTTTTGGTGAACTATCCCTTTAAGCAGTTGTGAAATACGTTTAATGTGTAATAAGTAGTTTCTCAATCTGTGACACTTAAGTTTTCCCATTCGTCATATGTTTTTAATTATGAGTCTTGATGGGAGTTGCTGGCTGCTCTCCAGGTTAAACTGTTCTTACGGCCCTGTTAATTATCTCTGGGTGGAGGAAGTAACATGCCCCACAATGTTATTTTCATTCAATCAGCAGTCACTCAGTTAACAGTTTGGGGATTGTAAAATTGCTGTTTTGAAAGATGTGTTTGGTGCTTGGTGCCTTTCTTTAGGTTCTGAAGAGTAAAGTTTTTTTTTTGCTTCCCCAGGAGTAGAGCTTCCTTTTGTCTGAATTCTCAGTAAGTTATATGCTTACTTTATTCTCAAATAATTTTATCATCGTAAAATTAATTTTATTTAGGAATCATTGAGATAAACACATTATACTATATTGATATCTTTGTGTAGATTTTTGACAGCTAAATGACATATATGATAAGTTTACAGATAACTACAATCAAATTATAAAGTTGAAATAATTGTTCTAATTCTAAGAAAATCGGGAAGTCTACACCACAACTATAATGATAAGGAGGAGGAGGAACTTGAGGAATGATAAAAACATTGACAGCCAATCAGCATTAACCAGATTTTAAAGATCTTGAGCATTTAAAGTGGCAGATGACAGAACTGCTGTGGATGTCTAATAAACAGAACATTATTATGCTTTGACACTGATTATCATTATAGCTATAGTTTTGGTGTGGTAGCCATGTAGATTCTACACCAGCTTAAATTCATAAACCTTTAGTATGTCAAGTACACGATTTTGGACTCAGCTCATGATTTATATATTAATGGGAGCAATGTTGGGGAAAGTTACTTTTAAAAGTAATGCATCACAATATTGCATTACTCCCTAAAAAGTAACGAATAGTTACTGTGACGAATTAAAACTCCATGATCATGGGAAGAAGGAGGCGGGAACCGGCGGACAATCAAATATAAACTTTAATTACAAAATAAAGACAAAACAGCATGTCAGCCCCTCACGGACGACTGACGCGCACAAATAAAAACCAAACACAAACTAAAATCGTCACTGTCGTCGCTCCGGTTTTATATCCTTCCATCTCCTCCGTGGGACTCGAGACCGGTGGGTCGAGCAGGTGTCGCTCATTTCCAATCACTCCATCGGCCTCGCTCCTGTTCCCACGTCTCTCGGCCCCGCCCCACTTGTCACATACCCCCATCGCCCCTCGCAGGCCGGGGGGTACCCTCGAGACTGCGCTCTACTCCCCGCCCCCCCCACCCCCCACCCCCCACCTCCCCCTCCCTCCGGGGGGGACCGCTCACGGGGACCTGCGGGAACCTGGGGGTAGGACAGACGAGGCGAGAGAAAAGGAGATGGAAGGAGAAGCGACAGATACGAGAGAGGAGAAAAAAAAAATTCTGGTTCCCAGACGCACTGCTGCTCGGCCCTCCACCAGCTGTGTGATCTCCTCCGCGGTGCCTGGCGGTGGCACTGGAGGGCCCTCGGCGGACGGCACGACACCCCTCCGCCGCCCAGTGGACGGCGACGGCTCCTCCATTTTTGGGCAGCCGGCAGGAGTCCCCTGTTCCCTGCTGCTCCGGATTCCTTCACGAAGGCAGCAGGCTCCGGCCCCCTGGCGAACGGCACCGACTCCTCTGTTCCCTCACGGATGGCAGCCACCCCTCCACATCCCGGGCGGCCGGCACGAGCTCGCCCGTGCCCGGCAACTCACTCCAGCCCACCGCCTCGAGCGTCGATGGCGACACACTTCCTCGTCTGCTCTATGGCACCGCGGATTCACCACAGCGGCGAGGGATCTTCAGCAACGCGTCCCTCCTTCTCCCGGGTTTCGGCACCACTGTAACAAATTAAAACTCCATGATCACCGGAAGAAGGAGGCGGGAACTGGCGGACAATCAAATATAATTACAAAATAAAGACAAAACAGTGCGTCAGCCCCTCACGGACGACTTACGCACACAAATAAAAACCAAACACAAACTAAAATCCAGGCCTGGTCCTCTCTCGTCCGTCACTGTCGTCGCTCCGGTTTTATATACCTCCATCTTCTCCGTGGGACTCGAGACCGGTGGGTCGAGCAGGTGTCGCTCATTTCCAATCACTCCACTGGCCTCACTCCTGTTCCCACGTCTCTCGGCCCCGCCCCACTCGTCACAGTTACTTTTTATGGAAAGTGATGTATTATGTTACTTTTGCATTACTTCTTAAATCTGGGAGGGGCTTGCTTGTTGCTTGAAAGTTCAACACTCTTATATATTGAACTACTTTAGTTTGGTTGAATTGGATCATTATAGTTCAGCAGCAAAGACTCGCGAGCTTTCAAAATAAATGTAAAGACATTTAATAATGTCCTTAGTTTTACCATCAGTTCAAGCCCAAAAGAAGAACAGAGTAGTGTGACAGACACAGTGATGAAGCTCGTATGTGTTTGCAGTAGACAAGCCACGGACGGTTAAGACAACTGACTCCACTGTGTGACCTGGTCTCTCTCTCTCTTACACACACACACACGCACACACACGACTCGCAAACTCTGCATTTGAACAGTTAATAGCAAATACTTAAGCTAATAACAAAACATACGTACAGTAGCTGATTCAGAAGCGCCAGATTGTCGTAGCAAAGTCAGAATTACCTCCTTTCCTAGGTTCACGAAACAGTCGTCCATAAAATCTGTTCTGTTGTAAGTAATCTTAAAGATTCCTAAATGCATCTACTTTCGGAAGGACAAATAAAGTGCTTTTGCTTTCGCCTAGATACACACAGCATCTCCCTGACATGGCTGCTTCAACACTAACTGTGGTTAACAGTACTGTGCAAAGTTTTAGGCACTTGTGTAAAAATGCTGTAAAGTGAGGATGCCTTCAAAAATAAATAGATTTTATTAATTAACTTCTATTAACTAAATTAAATCAACATTTGGTGTGAACATACTATGCGTTAAAAAAGCCTTAGTCCTAGGTGCACTTGCGTATTGTTTTTCAGGTAGCTTTGCAGTTAAGATTCTTGAACTGTATTGAAGACAATGCCACAGTTCTTCAGGATTGAGTCTGTCTCAGTTTGTTCTGTTTCTTCATGTTATTCCAGACAGACTGATGATGGTGAGATCAGATCTCTGTGTGGAGAACTGACTGCTGTCAGACTCCTTGTGCAAACAAAAATCTCACTGGATTATTACAATTAATGGCAAAAATAATGTTTGGAAATGTAAACTGATATTTCCTACTGTAACACTACAGCAAGAGATAGAATTAACTGGCTTAAAAACATTTTTTGTTGGTGAAAATACTAGTGGCCTAAGACTTTTGCACAGTACTGTATGTGATTAAATACATAAGGGTATTTGTGTTATTTAACATTCAATAATTGCAGGTTTGCATGATTTTCTGATATTGCATTTCACTGTTTTTATTGATTTTGAGGAATCGTGAATCTGTTTTTGTGCAAGTGAGATGTTTAAATGCATGTTCACATTTAGTCTAGAAATACAGTAACTTCATGTTCACACAGTGCACACAACACTTCTGCTCTTACTCCTGGGGACAGGAGAGCTGTCAGTCAATACATGGAAACAAATTACTGGCTTTACTTATTTAAAGAAGTAACAGCCCATTTTCTTCTAAATTAAAAAGTAATGCATTACTTTACTAGTAACTTGAAAAAAGTAATCTGATTAAGTAGTTTGTTACTTGTAATGCCTTACCCCGATACTGAGTGGGAGGAAAATTCTTATGAAGTTCATTGACTGGACAGAAAGTTATAGTGCAGCACGAGTCATCATTTGTGTTATGCTAAATGTGATAAAGTGTACACTAGCATGATAAAAGGCATGAAGTAAAAGCTCTAAAACTATAGATTTTATTCAGTAAGTTTTTTGAAAGGATAAACTCGTCCTTTTTCAAGGGTGGGCACTGCTAAGTAGTTCACCCGCCCCCATTCTGTGTGTGTCTGGGGGCAGGGTGCAGGTAATAGCGCCGCCCCCCCTCCCCTCCCCCAGTCCGTCTCTGCATTGTCACAGAGCTCAAAGAACGCGCCGCCCGCGCGCCGTATATTTTGTGCTGGAGCTCGCGAGGATACCGGTAACTGAAGCTAACGGTCCCGTTGTCAAGGGTTTCACCCACATAGTTTTTACTGACGCAGTTTTGTTGAATGAAACTGGTGAGTTTTACAAACATTTTCTATGACGGAAACTTTAGAAAGATAGCTCAGGCATTCCTCACAGGATTTGGTTCGGGAATATGTTAAATACTGTTCCTGAATCCCTGCGGAGCAAAACTGAAGATGCAGTCGTATGTTTCAGAGGAAACGTTCAAATGAAATGTTGTTTTCATATTAAAATTGATAGTTTCTTTTTTTTCTGCACTGAAACCTGAAGAAATGTGCGAGGTTTTAATAGAAATGTACAGGTTTTACTTCAGCGCACTGTAGCTGAATAGAAGAGTTGTTGAAAAAGTTTGCTGAGATTAACTTTTCTTTTTTTCGCGGACATAATTTAGTGTTTTAATGCAGCTTTGATGTTTCAGAGCATGTTTAGTGCATCTTGAGAAAGTTGAACTTTAACGCGTAAGGTTATATATAACCTCTGAGATGAGATTAATGTGAGAGAAAATGTTTAAAAAACTATCTCAAATTTGAACCTGTTGAATGCCTTTAATGGTGAGTGATTTTATTTTTATTTTTTCTTTATTGTTTTTATAGCTAACTTGTGCACCTGCTGAACTGGATCATAATACCAAGATTTTATGTTTTATTTTAGTTTACTATTTCTCTGCAGAGGGATCTGTGATTTAACATACATGAGGAAGTTGTGTAATGTTGAAGTATGGCAGGATGTTAAATATCACATAGCATGTTAAATGTCATGACAGAATATGACTCTGAACTCTGAAAACTGTATGGTCTGCTCAGAAATAGAAGTCTTATGTAACTGTTAGTGCAGTACATAAAGGCATTTCTGTCATTGTAGTTCACATTTATTTGTGATTCTTAAATGAGTGCTACTACATGCAGCATAACTGCCTTTGTCCTTATGCTTTTTCGTTACACACCTAATGCTTTGTGTGAATTATGGGAGTAACGTGTTAAACTGTGACTATTCAGATACTGCCAGTGAACTTGTTTAAAGGTCTGGTGTGTGAAAACTAGACGACAGTCTCCACTCCCTTCAGCCATCAATCGTCAAAAGGAACCTTAAAAGTGTGAAATCATTGATAAATAATTTTCAGCAGACCATGAATAAGAGTTAATAAAGAGTTAAAACAAGTCTTTCCACAGAAATATAACTGTAGTAATAGGTCTATATCATGTAATATGCTTGTATGTTGTGTGAATGAAAAATGTTACGTCATTTTCAAGAACATTGATGGAAGTTTCAAAGAGCTTTCCACCGTTCTGACAGACATCGCATTGTATTTCACTGTTTTAGAAACATTCCAGTAAACAATGCCAATTGGGTGAGATATAAGAAGTGTATATAATAAGTGAGAAAAAAAGTGTATTCATAGTGCATTTAAATGAGAAAAAAAGTGTATTCATAGTGCATTTAAATGAAACTTTAATGTTTGGGACATGTCCATTAAATCAGGAGAATAGACCACAAGAGTGAAGTATCTGTTGTCTTTTCCATATTGTTACATTGGGGAAAAAAGGAAAATGATCAGAAGAATATGACACAGTGGACTGAAAAGAGCTCTTATAAAAGATATTCTTGTAATACCAATGTTACATTAAAATACCAAGTTACATTATTTGCCAGATGGATAAAAATAGAGTATTCAGAAAATGTACAGCTCAGTCAGTGAAACTGACAGATAAGGATTATCAGCCTTATTATTTGAAATGTTTTGTTCCAGTCCTTCCAAACCGTAAGTTCCACCCATAATTTAAAACGCAAATAGACTTAATCTGGAAAAAAAAGTTGGGTAGGCTGCTCAAGAGTCACTGGCATCTAGCCTAGTAGTCACATGTCTAATGGCACTAATGTGAGATCTGGCTAAACCCTTGGTCGAGTCAGCTCCAAATCAAACAGACCATACTAACAGGCTTTGGCACACAAAAGAAAGGGCTCGTGGGAAAAAAGCTAAATGCTTGATAGTAATGCCACAGTAACATGACAAGCGCTGTGCATGAGTTCTTGTACTATTTGTGCTGAATTTGATGAAGAATATATTGATTTACTTTTGATCTTTTAGGTATGCAGGTAAATATTCCTATAGATACTACATCTGCTATAGTTTGTTGACATTGTCCCTATATATGGTGAACATTTTTTAATTTAAATATTTGATTTAATTATAAAAAATATGCACATATACACAATTCTATTGTCAATACCATACTTTAGGGGAGGAGGTGGGTGCTAGAGAATTTTTTGCAGAATTTGCTTCTTTTGATTCTGTAATTGGTGTTTTTTTTTTTAATTTGCAGAATCATGAGTAAAGTCACCAGGAATTTCGCTGTTAAACATGATTATTAAAAAATAAGTTCAATTAATGGAGGCTGATGGCTTCAGTAAAAGCATATACCATCAATGAACAACATTGTAGCTCACAGTAAAGCTGTCTTTAAAGGTCTATAAGTTGTTGTAAAAAATCAGTTCTCCTACTGAGAATTGGTCAGTGGGATTTGTACTTCCAGAACCCCACTGTTGCACATTGTGGCGTTCTTTGACTGACCTTTGAATGACATGCTGCAAAAACAATTGACCTAGACTTGAAAAGAGCTGCCCTACAGTTTTTTTTTTTGCCTTTGCTTGTTTTGAGCTTTCTGAATCTGATGGCTCCTTAGCTCCTGGGGGTTTATGGGACATCCTACATTTTGCACGCTGTAAAGCAGGGATGTAGATTGGCATAGATGGATTTGTTAAAGTGACAAAGCATTTGGATGATGATATGTATGAACTTATTTTCAGGTGTTATTCATGATTATTTGAAAAAAATGTTTGTTTCCTACAGCTTTGTCACTCGAGCCAATCCTGATGTGACCAAATTGGTTTCTGACCGATAGGCTAAATTTGACCTATAGTTGAATTTGTGTTCTCAGCCTCTCTCTGCACTGTTGATAGAGAGTTTCTAGCGAACTGGCCCAGATTCAGGTGGCCTCACAGCTTCACAGATGGTACGAGGGAAATGTAGTTGCTTGTGCCAGGCAAAAGTGATGCTCACTGGCTCATGCTTACAGGAGAACGACTAAACTCTCCAACCATGGGTCACATCCTCTCATCCTCTGGTATTTGGTCTGTGCCATGCAATGATATGCATTTATTCAGTATTTTTTTGTATAGCAAAAAATGTCTTGTTTCATTTATTTTAAATAAATGCTTAAGTCATCTTGGATGCAAGTATTGGAATAGGACATATAAACATAAGGACACTGTTTGTGCCTGGCTGTATCTTGTGCTTGACCGCCCCATGAGCTTGCACCTCATCCTTCCAAAAACAGCACCAGGTCTAGGTCTCCATGGCAACCACAACCCACCCTGTCTTATTTCTGTTTAGTGGAAAATAACTGCGCTCCAGCCTGGACCTGTGCTTCCTCAGCACCGGGCTCCTGCTGCGGGATGATGTCAGTCTGCGTCTGATGGAGACTGTTTTACTCGGGGATGGGCCTGTTCCTGTTCCTGTTACCTGTCATCCTTCTAAACTTCTCTCAGATGGCAAACCAGCCTGTGCCGCTAGTGTGAACATTCAAGGTTTTCTTGTCCTTTTGCACTCCAAAAGTGGCTATTTAAAAGTAGGTTAAGGCTGATGACGTAAGTAGAGTTACGTCTTATTAAAATAATTAACTGCACAGAGAAAATCCCAGACATAGCTTTAGCCGCACACAAGCCTGTGCACCATCTGTCTGAATGGCATTGTTTATCTGACATCCAAAAGATAAAATGGCAAAAAGCCTCTGACGAAATGGCCTCTAAATCACTTTTGCTAAAGTAAACTGTAGCGACACTTTGGCTAGATAGCTTGCTTGTTTATCATTCACTTTCAGTAATAGAAATGGGATGCCAAGTCTATCAGGCCCATCCAACCGCACTGTCGCCTGGCGACATGTTTCCCTCAAGCTTTTGTCCCTGTTGGATATTTTCTCACTTTTGGTTCAAGTGAAGTTTTGGCAAAGTGGTCTGTGTCAGACTGAGGTGTAAAGCTTCTCGCCAGTGAGACATTACAGACTTCATTAGTGGCACAAATATGCCCTGCTGGATTGAAAATGTCAGATAGCTGCGTCAGAGGTGGCAGCTGGGAGGGATGGAATTCTCTCACCCCTGATGGCTAAATGGGCATCGCTGTTCCCAGCAGGGTCTATTATTGCAGGAATAATCATGTGAAACCTTATGTTAGATTTGGTCAAGGAATCTGTCACCTTCATTTCCTAAAATGGAAAATGGTTCATGACACAAGTTCATGTCAGACCCTAATATTTCTTCAAAAGATTTTATTAAATTAAATCTGCAATGGATGCGGTTGATCGTTGTTCTTTTAGACCTCTGGCTGTTTGCTGCTCAGCATTGATTGTCTCTGCGAGGTGAGTGCTGGTTGAATTGTAGCCTTTTGGCCATGGAGGATGTGTGATGCTGGACTAAAGCCAGCTTAGAGGCTTGCCCTGGGCAATAGGATGAAGAGCTGGATGTCTTCCATAGGCTATCACATTGCATAACAGAGTAGATCCAAACTGCCATGGGAGCAATTGTCAGAAATCTTTAGGGTGTGTTTTGACCCTCAAATTCAGACTCCAATTAGGTGGCATGGATGGAGAAGGGTGATACTGTGATAGATTTGTAAAAACTACACTATTTGACTTTTGTCCCTCTAGTGGTTAATAAATAAAATTGCATGCATCTTGCGGAAGAACATTGTTTTGGTTTTGCTTTGGATCTGCACGAATGAATGGTACATCCTTGAAAATATAATCCAGCACTACAACAAGGCATAATGAAATGGCCCTTAGCAATAGCTGACACTATATAATGAGCACAAACTACTGTTAGACAGTTAAATTAAGTTAGTTAAATAAAATTCCTTACTTTTTGAGTAATGCCAGGTATAGCCTACATGACATGATTTTTAAGTTGTCAGTTCAATTCTTTTCACACTGCACACCTGTTTTGGGTAGAAGTTGCTGTGGTTTGCATATTATACGACGGATCTGTGACTGGGAGACACACATTACTCAGTATTTTACTAGGATGAATCCCAGGCTAAACGTGTGAGAAGTAAAACAGAGAATCACAAAAAAACAATACTCCTCCCCCTGAAAATGTCCTTTTTATCACTAAAAATAAAACCAATGCCATTCTTTATACTTATTTACAATTGTGTTTAAAGCTTTTCTATAAGTAATATAATTATGAAAAACAGTAAACAAGTTTCACCCAAATTTAATTTGGCCTTTAATTAACGAAATTATACACATTTTATTTTTTGGTAAATAAAGGGGATTTTTGCTATTAAAATTAAAACATGGAAGAAATATTGTGTGATTTATTTCTTTAAAAAGTAAAAAATTTCAACAGTAGTAGCAGTATCACATACATTCTACTAAATAATAGTAATATTTCTAGCACAATGCCTTTATGTAAAAATGAACTTATTTTGACGGGTTGCCATGAATATCTTTAAATTGACACTGGTTTTACTCAAATGAAATGGTAAAATGCTTGTGAAGTAATCAGAACAGTTCTGTTGATGTTGTTGATGTATTTATGTCCTCATTGAGACGGCAGATGCTGAAATTACTGCAAGCTCCACGCGCTTCAGTCTATGTAGTAAACAAACCCGCACATCTCTGCCATTCATTCATTCACACAGAGATACGCAGAACATGCAGGATTCATATTGCCACCAACTTTTGCGGCTTAACATTTACAGATACTGGTCCATATGGAGATTTGATTTGATTAATTTATGCTAACTTTGACAAATTCCGTGACTGTCCATATTAAAATGTAAGTTTCATTTTCATGACTAAATTTTGAGATTCCGTCCGCGTTTTCTGCTTCGTGGAAATCATAGTGCTGTATGCATCACGAACCGGGTTGACCGGGTACTCGGTACCACCAGTACTTAATGAAACCTATTACAATGACATTTAAATTTTTTTAGTACCGACTTGGAACCGAAGTACCGGGTCTTTTGAAAACACTATAATGTACAGTTCTAAAGTACAGTCATGGCCAAAGGTTTTGAGAATTACATAAATATTGGAAATTGGAAAAGTTGCTGCTTAAGTTTTTATAATAGCAATTTGCATATACTCCAGAATGTTATGAAGAGTGATCAGATGAATTACATACTCCTTCTTTGCCATGAAAATTAACTTAATCCCAAAAAAACCTTTCCACTGCATTTCATTGCTGTCATTAAAGGACCTGCTGAGATCATTTCAGTAATCGTCTTGTTAACTCAGGAGAGAATGTTGACGAGCACAAGGCTGGAGATCATTATGTCAGGCTGATTGGGTTAGAATGGCAGACTTGACATGTTAAAAGGAGGGTGATGCTTGAAATCATTGTTCTTCCATTGTTAACCATGGTGACCTGCAAAGAAACGCGTGCAGCCATCATTGCGTTGCATAAAAATGGCTTCACAGGCAAGGATATTGTGGCTACTAATATTGCACCTAAATCAACAATTTATAGGATCATCAAGAACTTCAAGGAAAGAGGTTCAGTTCTTGTAAAGAAGGCTTCAGGGCGTCCAAGAAAGTCCAGCAAGCGCCAGGATCGTCTCCTAAAGAGGATTCAGCTGCGGGATCGGAGTGCCACCAGTGCAGAGCTTGCTCAGGAATGGCAGCAGGCAGGTGTGAGCGCATCCGCACGCACAGTGAGGCGAAGACTTTTGGAAGATGGCCTGGTGTCAAGAAGGGCAGCAAAGAAGCCACTTATCTCCAAAAAAAACATCAGGGACAGATTGATCTTCTGCAGAAAGTATAGTGAATGGACTGCTGAGGACTGGGGCAAAGTCATATTCTCCGATGAAGCCCCTTTCCGATTGTTTGGGGCATCTGGAAAAAGGCTTGTCCGGAGAAGAAAAGGTCAGCGCTACCATCAGTCCTGTGTCATGCCAACAGTAAAGCATCCTGACACCATTCATGTGTGGGGTTGCTTCTCATCCAAGGGAGTGGGCTCACTCACAATTCTGCCCCAAAACACAGCCATGAATAAAGAATGGTACCAAAACACCCTCCAACAGCAACTTCTTCCAACAATCCAACAACAGTTTGGTGAAGAACAATGCATTTTGCAGCACGATGGAGCACCGTGCCATAAGGCAAAAGTGATAACTAAGTGGCTCGGGGACCAGAATGTTGAAATTTTGAGTCCATGGCCTGGAAACTCCCCAGATCTTAATCCCATTGAGAACTTGTGGTCAATCCACAAGAGGCGGGTGGACAAACAAAAACCCACTAATTCTGACAAACTCCAAGAAGTTATTTTGAAAGAATGGGTTGCTATCAGTCAGGATTTGGCCCAGAAGTTGATTGAAAGCATGCCCAGTCGAATTGCAGAGGTCCTGAAAAAGAAGGGCCAACACTGCAAATACTGACTCTTTGCATAAATGTAATTGTCGATGAAAGCCTTTGAAACGTATGAAGTGCTTGTAATTATATTTCACTCAAAACTTTTGGCCACGACTGTACTAGGATGGTTTTGTGCAAACTACTTCCCAGTACCATTTAAAGGGTTGAATTCATACCGACAGTGTGTACTAGGAGCACGGCGTTCAACAGCAGAAACAAAGAAGAATAATGTTAACAACAGGAAGATGGAGGACGCTGTGATCGGAGCTGTGTTGTTATTGTGTCTCACGATTTTTTGCAATACTGGGAATGAAAAGTCGACGTATACATAAAGCGATTAAAAGAACGGAAAGGAGGACTAATGCTGCGTTCACACCAAATGCGAATAGACCGTCAAATTTGCGTCTAGTTTGCCACTTGAACATTTTGAATGCATTCGCGTGTTTAGAGTGAAATAGTGTAAAAAGCAAGCGTTTGAAGCGAAATTGATGCGTGTCCGAGGCGAAATCCGCTTCTTGTGGGAGGGGCAAGTGCAAGGCGGTTGTCTGTTTTCAAGATGGCTGATGTTGATCGAGCATTCATCGAGAGAGTTAGCGCTAAATAAAACTTTATCTTGTTAGTGAAAAGTAGCTGTATATTAGGGGGGAAATAGTAGTAAAAAATGTCAGGAAGGCCGCAGGTCGATAAACATTTACGTGACTCAAAAGTAAAATGTGTATTTACAACTTGCCAGGTTACCCAATCTCCTCACTGACACGCTTCCTTTTTATTCCTGTCTCTCTAGAAATAGGAACTTGTCATATAGCTCCGGGTGAATGCTCACTGACAATATCAGTCATTCCTCCATGTTGAATGAGTGACTCCGGGCGGGCCTGCCACCACAGCAGCAAGCAGGCTCCTGATTGGTTAACGCGGCACGAATTCCCGCCAAAGTTCACATTTTTCAACTCTGGCGTCAGACGCAAATGTTGAGTGAATCTTCGAGACATGCTTGATTATCAGCTTCTGGATCACCAAAACCATGTTTACAAGATATTACTACAGGGCCCAGCAAGACCGTCTTAGCCACTGTCTGGAAGCTAATGAGAACTTTACAGTAGACACTACTAGTTCTGTTTTCTGCCAGACAGGATAATCCACCGTCTGATCGGATAATCTGCCATTCCACCTACTTCACCCCCTTCTGACCAAGCAGAGGCACAGTACAGTCTAACTGGGATGAAGAACCCACCATAAGTGTTGCTTCAGAGTTGAGGTGTTTTCTACTATACTAATTTAATGTGCAGAGACATCGAAGTAAGCAGTTTTTGGGTGATTTCCCCAAACAGTGTAAACACCTGCTTTGTGTCACTTTCAACAGTGCTTGGCTTGTTTGCATGGCCCAATGAGGTCTGCATTATCTGGAAAGAGCTGTCAGTTAGCTTTCCCACTCATCACTTGACAAATCTGTCCCAAAGACTAATGTCAATGAAAGCGGACATTATACCATGTAGTTTACAGGCAAGGCATATTTTAAGAGCGAGTTTAGGCGTTGTTTCAAAGCCATAAACACAGACACTGAAATCATTGACATCAGCAGTGTAAGGTCAGCCGCTGACTCGCAGCTGGATAAACACTCATCTTACTAGAATTTCTCTCTCCAGTTCAGTTTCTATCGGCTCCTTTTCTTTTTCTGTTCATCCATTCACTTCGGCTCTTGTCATCTTTGTTCCTGTCAAGCTTTTGTCTGTGGGCTTTGTTTTTCTTTCTGTTATCTTTCCCTCCCTTGTTTTATTTTGCATTCCTTGAAAACTGCCCTCAAGTCTGTTCGGTTCATTTTATTCTGCTTTTTCCCTTATTCGGCCGAACACCGAAATATACAGTCGTGGCCAAAAGTTTTGAGAATTACATAAATATTAATTTTCAAAAAGTTTGCTGCTAAACTGCTTTTAGATCTTCGTTTCAGTTGTTTCTGTGATGTACTGAAATATAATTACAAGCACTTCATACGTTTCAAAGGCTTTCATCGACAATTACATGACATTTATGCAAAGAGTCAGTATTTGCAGTGTTGGCCCTTCTTTTTCAGGACCTCTGCAATTCGACTGGGCATGCTCTCAATCAACTTCTGGGCCAAATCCTGACTGATAGCAACCCATTCTTTCATAATCACTTCTTGGAGTTTGTCAGAATTAGTGGGTTTTTGTTTGTCCACCCGCCTCTCGAGGATTGACCAAGTTCTCAATGGGATTAAGATCTGGGGAGTTTCCAGGCCATGGACCCAAAATTTCAACATTCTGGTCCCAGAGCCACTTAGTTATCACTTTTGCCTTATGGCACGGTGCTCCATCGTGCTAGAAAATGCATTGTTCTTCACCAAACTGTTGTTGGATTGTTGGAAAAAGTTGCTGTTGGGAGGGTGTTTTGGTACCATTCTTTATTCATGGCTGTGTTTTTGGGCAGAATTGTGAGTGAGCCCACTCCCTTGGATGAGACGCAACCCCACACATGAATGGTGTCAGGATGCTTTACTGTTGGCATGACAGAGGACTGATGGTAGCGCTCACGTTTTCTTCTCCGGACAAGCCTTTTTCCAGATGCCCCAAACAATCGGAAAGGGGCTTCATCGGAGAATATGACTTTGCCCCAATCTCAGCAGTCCATTCACTATACTTTCTGCAGAAGATCAATCTGTCCCTGATGTTTTTTTTGGAGAGAAGTGGCTTCTTTGCTGCCCTTCTTGACACCAGGCCATCTTCCAAAAGTCTTCGCCTCACTGTGCGTGCGGATGCGCTCACACCTGCCTGCTGCCATTCCTGAGCAAGCTCTGCACTGGTGGCACTCCGATCCCGCAGCTGAATCCTCTTTAGGAGACGATCCTGGCGCTTGCTGGACTTTCTTGGACGCCCTGAAGCCTTCTTTACAAGAATTGAACCTCTTTCCTTGAAGTTCTTGATGATCCTATAAATTATTGATTTAGGTGCAATCTTAGAAGCCACAATATCCTTGCCTGTGAAGCCATTTTTATGCAATGCAATGATGGCTGCACGCGTTTCTTTGCAGGTCACCATGGTTAACAATGGAAGAACAATGATTTCAAGCATCACCCTCCTTTTAACATGTCAAGTCTGCCATTCTAACCCAATCAGCCTGACATAATGATCTCCAGCCTTGTGCTCGTCAACATTCTCACCTGAGTTAACAAGACGATTACTGAAATGATCTCAGCAGGTCCTTTAATGACAGCAATGAAATGCAGTGGAAAGGTTTTTTTGGGATTAAGTTAATTTTCATGGCAAAGAAGGACTATGCAATTCATCTGATCACTCTTCATAACATTCTTGAGTATATGCAAATTGCTATTATAAAAACTTAAGCAGCAACTTTTCTAATTTTCAATATTTATGTAATTCTCAAAACTTTTGGCCACGACTGTGTGTGTGTGTGTATATATATATATATATATATATATATATATATATATATATATATATATATATATATATATATATATATATATATATATATATATTTTGGCTATTTTCTCCCGAATAATTTCAGTTGACGAATATTCGGTGCAACCCTTCTGGCCGGGATGTGTCATTTTATGAACGGTGCATATGGCCACCCTATGCTGTTGGTCACTAAATGTCTACTTTGACTCACATCAAAGTACTGTCATCATGTATTCACCCTCATGTTTTTCCAAATCTGAATGGCTTGCTTTATACTATGGAACATAAAATGAGGAGGGACAGTTTTGCTTGGTTCCTAGTGTTCTTTAAAATATGGAGCAGAAAAAAAGTCATACAGGATTAGAACAACTTGAGGGTGAAGATATTATGATAAAATTTATATTTTTGGGCAAACTGTCCCTATGTTCCCCTGGTCATTGAGAAGCTTTATTTTTATAGTTATGTTAGTATTATTCTTGTGCAGGGTAAAACATGCATAAAATCCACAGTAGTGTCTGATTTGTGAGTCTCCATCTTGTGACTTGGTTCTTTTAAATAATTGGATGAAATGGTTCAGAATTTTTTTTAATGCTTTATTAGCGGTTTAGTTAGGGCTGTGACGGTTGCCGTGACAACCGCGTCACCGCGGTGGTCGGTTGCTACCGCGGTTGTCTACTGCCACCGGCGGTAGTGCACGTGACGTCACAAACTCTATAGCAAGCAAAATTCAAAGTTTTATATAAGTGTAATAACTGTAATAGTGGCAAATTCTAAGTCTATGGTAATTAACAAATTACCTCAAACACACTGTTTCCTTTAGATTGGCATATTTGAGCGCAGGAAAATACAGTTTATGCATTCAGCAAATTAATTTGGCTATTTAGACCAAAATCATTTTTTGAACCAGGCTGTAAACATGTTTTTTCCTGCTGTAAAGTTGGGCATTTTAACATGGGGAGTCTATGGGGCTGACTCCCTTTTGCAGCCAGCCTCAAGCGGCCAGTCGATGAATTGCAGTTTCACTTCTTTATTGGCCTCACGAGAGAGAGCGGGAGGTTGGCGCTCGATTAACACACTAACACACACACATACACAAACACATTGTTTTTTTTTTTTTTCAACACTGCGCCACCGGCGGTTGTTCGTCAATGACTACCGCGGTGGTAAAAATCAGCCACCGTCACAGCCCTAGGTTTAGTATAAGTTATAAAGAACAACTAGGAGGGTCATTTATCTATTGCTGATGTTCCTGCTGCTGGATTCTATAATGTTATTTGTGTGATACTATTGCTTTTGAAAATCAAATGAGAGAAAAAATGTCATTTTATTCCAACAAGCAATTCGTCGTCTTGCTAAAAAAAAAAAGTTCCATTTATTGTGTCTATGTAATATATGGATCTAATTTGTTATATATTTGCATCATTTTATTATATCCCTATATGTACTGTAAGCAGACAGATTGCATTGTGATGTAATCATAAATCAATAGGGAGATCAGACACTATAACATTAACTTCTCATCCATCTTGTCTGTGCTAGACTACAGTATTTCAGAGATGATATGTGCTCCAGTGTATTCACTCCTTTTAGACATTGATGCATCGATTCACTGCGCATTTGCATGAAGTAAAACTTTCTGTGATCCACTGAAAATCAGCAACTCATTGGAAATGAATGACTTTTGAGGTCACTTTGCTGCTGCAAATCACAGTGTGAAAATTGCTTGAACTTTAAATTGAAATGAGTGTAAGGAGATAATATTGTTAACATTTATTTCTCTTTATTTTTCCAGATGCACAGTGTTGTGAAGATTCACACTTATTTACAACAGGACGAGACACTTGCCATCAATCTGCACTCTGTTGCTTCTGTTTAAGGGCTGTAGTGAAGATCACCACACCTCCCACAACCCAGAATGCTGAGTATAGCTGTGTGAAATTCCACAACCAAATCCTAGAGAGCAGTTAACAAGGCCGAGAGACGGCATTTGCTTTTTCTGTCTGATGCAAGATGACAACAAGAAGCCAGCACCCTTGGATAAACATTTTCCCAGAACTAATATTTTTTTAAAACTATTCTCTAATCTCTTCTTACATCTTTTGAATACAATGCTAATGCATTTCCCCTCAACTTTGGAAAGATGAACTTGGGTTTCAAGCGATATTGATTTTCTCCACCATGTCATGGAAAAGAAACTACTTTGCATCTGGCAGCAGTGGCTTACAGGGTATATTCACCCCACGAACCATGACATCAATCGCCCCCAGCAAAGGGCTCATCAATGAGCCGGGACAGAACAGCTGCTTCCTGAACAGCGCTCTCCAGGTAGGACTACATATGTTCATGCTTTAAACACATCTTACATGTTACATTTATAATTCAGAAATACGATTATTGTCTTTCTGAAATGTACAAACGGTGTCTTAGTTAAACAAGACCTTTATTTGGTGCTCTTAGAGATGTATCTCAGTTTGGACTCACACTTTGAGGACCCCACATGAGTTTGCTGCTGTGTTTTCATCAACCGTTAGGCTCTACTTGTAGTCTGTGAGGATAAATATTGTGCAAACGCTCTCATTAATTAATGACTCATGCAACGCATGACCTCAACAGATGGTTGCTCTCGTGGGCAGAAATTGCACCCACCTCCTTTTGTGATTAGCCATTTGAAGCAACAAGTCAAGCGGCTAGATGCATATGGCAGCAGTAGGAACGGTGCACTGACTCTTTACTCGTTGCTCTCCTCACGCATGAATGCTGTTAGACAGAAACTGCTGTGCCTTTTATCCATTGTGCTGCTCAGTGGAGCCTGCATTAGATTTAGTGATGATTCAAGCACTGTCAGCACTAGACCCCACAAACAACTGTCAGACGCACACTGTCCTGGCCGGTAATTACCCTGCAGAGCAACCTGCCATTACTTACCCTCTATTTTTGGATTACTGTATAATCAGCTATATGGAAATAAAGGGGCTTAGCTGGCTGATAATATGTCTAAGGCTACAAATTAGAGTCAGTTATGGCTGGTTCGGGGGGTTGGGTGTTTGAGGGAGCGTCGCGGCTGGATTGTCTGTTGCTATGAAGCATAATAATATGGCAAGACAATAAACTCAAAGCTAATTTGAGTTAATTTGGCTATGATGTCTTCACAAACGATAATATACCGTCTTGTGATTTTATTTTATTTTTTGCATGTCACACTTGAATGATTTGGATCTTCAAAATTGTTTAATGTTACACAAAGATAACACGAGTAAATACAAAATAAATTTTTACAAAAATTATTTTAAATAATGATTTCATTTATTAAGGGGAAAAAGCTGCCCAAACCTGCCTGGCACTACATGAAAAAGTAATTGCCCTCTAAATCTTATAACTGGTTGTGTCACACTTTGCAGCAGCAACTGCAATCAAGAATTTGCAATAACTGGCAATGAATCTTTCACATTGCTGTGGAGAAATTCTGGCCCACTTCTCTTTTGTTTTTAATTCAGCCACATTGGATGGTTTTTGAGCATGAATGGAC
Organism: Carassius carassius; assembly: GCF_963082965.1. NCBI lineage: Eukaryota > Metazoa > Chordata > Actinopteri > Cypriniformes > Cyprinidae > Carassius > Carassius carassius. The sequence goes on from NC_081768.1 coordinate 20,015,878, forward strand.
TGTTTAAGATCATGCCACAGCATCTTAATTGGATTTGAGTCTGGACTTTGACTTGGCCACTCCAAAACCTTAATTTTGTTTTCCTTGAGCCATTCAGAGGTGGACTTGCTGGTGTGTTTGGGATTATTTGTCCTGCTGCATATAACCCGAGTGTGCTTGCTCAAACTGATGGCCGGACATTCTCCTTCAGGATTTTCTGATAGAGTGCAGAATTCATGCTTCCATCAATTATGGCAAGTAGGGGTGTAACAGTACACAAAAATCACGGTTCGGTACGTACCTCGGTTTTAAAGTCACGGTTCGGTTCATTTTCGGGACAGTAAGGGAAAGAAATGCAAACATTATACTGCAGGTTGTTTATTACTATAAACTTTTTTTAACAATTTGTTTACACTTTTTTTTTTAAATACTTTTTAATAAAATATATATAAAATAAAAAAAGAATAAGAAATAAAATACTGCTGCAAAGTTCTCCACTAAATAAAATACTCTGTCTCAAACCAATATCATATAATAAAATATAATGAAAAATATAAATAAATAACTATGATTACAGTGCAGCATTACCAATCCCAGCTTGTAGGCCTGCTCATATTTAAAAAATATATATAACTTTTCCAAAGTGTAAAGTGCAGCATGAACAGTTCCAGTTTTTAGACCTGCTCAGAATTTATTGCGTTGGACCGATCAGAATTAAGAGCAAAGGTCTGTTTAAATGCCCACGGGAGCTGCGTTTGAATTACAATCGTTTTTTTCCTAGTTGTAGTGATGTTCACACTCGAGTGATGCCTTTTGAAAACCTCAGGCCGGTGACACACTGGCATATTATACCTGTCTATACGTCAATACTGTTGACGGTGTCCTTTATCAGTAGGCTTTATATTTATGCTCAACATTAAGTATAGATATTGTTGTAGTGAAGACAAGATCCTGGTCTGTCGGCGCCACGGCGGTCTCCCTCTATGTCACCTACAGTAGCAGCAGCGCGCCAGCACCGCGTCAGGCATGATTTTGGTGTGTAAAGACAAGAAAACGTGAAGCAGCCGTCACGCAACTGCCACCACCATGTTTGACGGTTGGTATGATGTTGGTTTTTATGCCAGATGTAATGGGACACACACCTCCCAAAAGTTCATCTTTTGTCTCATCAGTCCACAGAATATTAATATACAAAACAAAAGTTTTGGGGATAATAAAGATATTTTATGGCAAATGTGAGACGAGCCTTTGTGTTCTTTTTGGTCAGCTGTGGTTTTTGCCTGGGAACCCTCCCATGGATGCCATTTTTGTCTTTTTTTTATTTTTAAATCATGAACACTGATTGTAATTTAGGCAAGTGAGGCCTGTAGTTCTTTTGATGTTTTTCTGAGTTCTTTTATGACCTCCTGTATGAGACGTTGTTGTGCTCTTGGAGTAATTTTGGTAGACCAGCAACTCCTGGGAAGGTTCAACACTGTTACAAGTTTTCTCCATTTGTGGAAAATGGCTCTGACTGTGGTTCGCTGGAGTCCCAAAGCCTTAGAAATGGCTTTAGAACCCTTTCCAGACTGATACGTCAACTATTTTATTTCTTGTCTGTTCTTGAATTTTTTTTTATATTGTGACATTAAGTGTAGCTCTTCAAGTATGCTTCAGTTTGTCAGACAGGTTCTATTTAAGTCATTTCTTGATAGGGATGTCCAGATCCGATCTCGTGATCGGAAATCGGGCCCGATCGCGTGGTTTCAGACTCGATCGGAATCGGATGTTACCTCCCGATCAGGACTCGGATATATATTCTCATTATTTTTTAACACCTCTTTAGTTATGCGGTGGCATAGAGTTAGACCCTTTTGACTCCACACAGAAACAGCAACGCGTGCGGCATGACATTACTTTGTTTTCAAGAGATGGTGTGAATAAATATAGATGAGCATCACAGAGTGCTAAACTCTCATGCAGTGTGTGTTTCATTCATACTAGAAGCCGGAGCGCGCTCTCACGCTGATAGTCATATCTGGAAACTCCTAATATGGACAAAAGCCTCTAGCTATCGCTGTGGTGCTCACAGGAAAACAGAAACATATGCAAACACGAAGACATTAATATACGAACAAGACAATAAATTGTTTTTCAAGTCATCTCCAGCAGGTGATAAATAAAGTATATGAACAATGCAGTGCTGATTGACATAGCATTTATTACAGTATAGAAACTATTCTGCCTTAAGTGATAAACAGTGTTTGTAGTATATAAACAAATCATTATTATTTGTTATTGTCCAGCATTTATAGATTTCTAAGCCAATTAAAAGCTAGAAAATAAGAGAAAAAATGTTAATTGCCTATACTACCAGTCAGAAGTTTTTGAACAGTAAGCTTGTTAATGTTTTTTTTTAAAGAAGTCTCTTCTGTTTACCAAGCCTGCATTTATTTGATCAAAAGTAAAGCAAAACAGTAAAATTTTGAAATAGTTTTACTAGCCTATTTAAAATAGCTGTTTTATATTTGAATATATTTCAAAATGTAATTCATTGAACATCCTGGATCTGTTTTTTCGCTCTTCTTTATTCTTTTTTTAATGTATTATAGAAGTATCGGATCGGGACTCGGTATCGGCAGATACTCAAAATCAAATGACTCGGACTCGAGGGCAAAAAAACCTGATCGGGACATCCCTATTTCTTGATTCAGGTGGTCTGGCAGTAATCAGGCCTGGGTGTGGCCAGTGAAATTTAACTCCGATTTCTAAAATAATTTGGTTAATCACAGTTCCACCACGATTTACCAGGAGGGGGCAGTTAATTTTTCACGTAGGGCCAGGTAGGTTTGGATAGCTTTTTTCCCTTAATAAATGAAATTATCATTTAAAATGTGCATTTTATATTTACTTGCAATTTCTTTGTATAATGTTAAAATTAGTTTGATTATCTGAATCTTTTAAGTGTGACGAATATGCAAAAAATGTATAAATCAGTTGTCTAGTATTGTTCTCTAGCCCTTATTTTTTATATTCTGTTCACATGAAGTGAAAAAAAAAACTTTATTCTGGCATTACATACCCTATAATGGAATAAGTTGTCCTTGTTTAAGCTTTCCCAGAAACCCCTTCCAAAATCAATAGTTCTCAACAGCCATTCAATAAAATCTGTTATGCAATCAATAAACTCCTGATTAAAGATCCAAGGATGCAGCATAAATGAGTTTGGAGGAAGGAGAGCGAGAGAGTTATGTCTAGACTGCCTGGGTTTTCAAAGCTGACATCTTCTGGTCTCCTGCTGATTCTGAGACTGAAGGTAAGAGTCAGGATGTGTAATCAGCAGCTTCCTGTTGAGTGCAGCTGCAGCTGAAGGAATTTTAGTTTTTAGGCTATTCATAAATGTTTAGCCAACTTGCCACTATCTTCATTTTCAGTAAAAGGCTCATGGTTAGTCAAATCTCAAATCTCTTGTTTGCAAGCTAAAATGAGTTTAAACGACTTGTACAAAGTGTATGTGTTCACAGGCTGCATTTATTTGATGAAAAATACAATAGTAAGTATTATAATAAGATGGTTTTAAAATAGAAATTAGGGCTGCAACAACTAATCGATAAACGATTCTCATTATTCAATATTCAGCACAAAAACATTCATTGTGCTAAAATATCTGTTGTTTAACCTTTTATATTTAGGTTTAAAAGTCAACATGCAGTGCGAGTAATTGAGAGTAGAAACTGTGAAGTTATATCAGACAGGATATTTTTGACATGGTAAAGAAATGAAAGTAGGAAGAGACTTACTGTTATCAAAGTGCATGCGACGAGTTCCTGCAGAGCATTACTGTGATTTTATTTGTCTTTATTATCTTTTATTGTTTTCATTTTTGATCTAGAGATTTAAACTGTATTCACTATATAGCCTACACTGATTTGAACATTTATTAAAACAAATTTATGCAATTTTGTGAGGTTTGTGTCACTGCTGCTCTTAACTAACAGTATTGATAATTATCAAAATAATTTTTTAGCTTTCTGTATTGGTTAGACCTCCAATATGCGTAAGCTTTTTAGTAACAGTAGTAAGCTATTTTTAAAGCTATAATATAATTATTGCTGTTATCTGTGAAGGAAAGGCAGAAAAAAAATTGTCATGTGCTTTATAGTGTTTTATTTATTCAGATACCCAATTAGTCAAAGTACATAAACAACGCCAGCAAGCATGTGAGCTGTTATCAAAGACAAAGGAAGCCATTTTTGTTATTATGTGAATAAATACTATTTAGTTGTTTAGGTTTATTTGTCCAAAAATTACAATAATTTTTTATTTTGACAGATTCCTAAACTATTTGTGTTTTGTCTTATGACAGTTGGTCTAATAAAAATTAAGCACTTTTGTTTTAAGGTAATTGGGCAGAATGTGTAATTTTTAGTAAAATTAAAATAAAAAAAATAAGGGGTTTAATCTGATTAATCGGGGAAAAAAAATCGGCCAACTAATCGATTATCAAAATAATCGTTAGTTGCAGCCCTAATAGAAATGTTAATTGTGATGTGATGACAAAACTGAATTTTCAGTAGCAAGTCAGTATCATTCTAATATGCTGATTTGGTGGTACTCAAGACTTATCAATGTTAAAAATAGTTGTGCTGCTTTTATAATACTAATATTTTTATGCAACCTGGAATTTCTTTTTGGACATGTAAAATGAAAAATGTAAAATCCAGGTTGGTTCTTTTTGGTGTGAAATAGTCATATTCCGTGAAGAGAAGTCTTTACAAGACCGCACACATTTTTTTAATGTTTAATGAGCTAAAGGAAGTAACTCGGTTTCATTCAGTCATAGTTATTTTCAGTCTATCTTTTCCATCAGCCCTGCCTCCTGTCTGCTTTCCGTCCCTTGGATCTGAAGCATGTAATATGATTAGTAATGGGCCGTGGTATCCCTCTTTTCAGAGGGCTGTCTCTGATGTGTCCAGTTTGGGCACTCTTGCAGTTTTGCTCGCTCTTATTGAACTAATCTTTCAAGCAGCGGTCTACTGTGGTTCACATATTTCACAGTGACAGACTCCATGGTTGATCAGTTTCAGCTTCCCTTCTCCTAAAAGACAATTTTATAAAGATCTTGTCTGAAGGATTCTGCTGCCATTTATGTGTTTGTTAAAAAAATGCATCAGATCAGAGATTTGACAATCCACTTAAGATGACGGTGAATCATAACATCGCTTTAATGAGCAGATGTGACCTAGGTTGTCAAGCAAACACCTGTATTTCCATTAAGGTCCTGCAGGCTTCTCATCAATATGGCCAGTCCCATCCTATACAAACTCTACTGGACAGTTCCAGATAAAAAATAAAAAAAATGACAAGCAGGTTTTTGTTGTTCGACATTCTCAGAGGCAAACTCAGTGGCATGACAAGAGCTCCCAGAACTTAAGTGTCAAATCAGTGACGTCAAATCAATAGAAGGGGACACTGTGCCCTGATGTTGACCGCTTGAGACATGGACACACTAGCTAGTCCATGGCCACTGGCTCAGAATGTTCCTGCGTATTTGCAGACCTGCGTACTTGCACCTGGAGACCAGAACTTTGTTTCAAAAACAATGGTTATTGTAGGAAACTCCTGAAAATGTCTTTGTATGTTATTGTATTTAAGGTTTTTGGTCACAAATCGCACCATTTCTTTCTTCTACAGAGCAGTTAGTGTCTTTTTTTTTTTTTTTTTTTTTTAATCATGAAATTTTTTTTTAGTTTAGATATAATAGCCCAAAAGCACTGCTTGGCAAGGCTTCAAGTAAAACCAGTTTTTTCTAAGACCATGTGGTTCGCATTGCAAACAAAAATATTGAGTTTGACTGTGATGACTTGTGATGAGCGTTGTTTAAGTCCTCTGATGCACATTTTCGTGCCCTGAGGAAATATTTACATACAAGGTCTTGTGTTTAACAAATACAGTATTGCATTTCATACATTTTATTCCCTTACAGTTTCACTTGCCATGCAAAGAGCGTCAGCAGGTCATACAGGGTGATCGTAATGGCATGAGAGATCAATGCTGTTGAGTACTATTAAGTTTTATTGTACAGAGACACACGCACAGCCCCAACCGCAGATGTTTTCTACTTTGTGTCTCTGATTTGTGAAATTACTCTCTGAAAATGATTCTGTCAGCACTATGGATTTTAAAGGGGTTCAAAGTAAGCCAAATGGACAGCACTGCTTAAGACTTCTGACTGAAACAGAAGCAGGTCTCTTAAATGTTTTGATTTACAGGCCAGCCAACTTCTGAAGTTCATTGACAGACTTTATCACTATTAGAGTGATTAAGGCATCTGTGAAGGTAAAGTTAGACAGCGGATTCATTTGGGTAACTAAGTTGTGTTAAGTGGGACTGACAGCTCTCTCAATAATTCAGCATGCAAGCGTGTAGATCTGCTGGGCGAGCATCGGGGCCATGGCACACAAAGTCCCCGCTCATGGCAGGCAGGTGGGGTCAGCACGACCTCCACAGCCTCCCAGGCACAGCCAGATGGGAGGTGTGCATGATTGTGTGTCTGTGCGTGCATGTGAGCTGCCCAGCAGGAAGCTAGCAGGTCTTTGTTTGTTGTGCTGACATTCTGCATCATGCTTCACCTGGAGACGCATACATTCCTCAAGAGGAAAGTCTAAAGCTAGGAAACACGCTCATAGCTTCATCTTACTATCAGACTTTCCTCTGCTTGTTAACCTGCTTCCGTTTCTTCAAACTCTTGGACAGAGCACAAAGGCTTATCAGATCTTTGACGCCTGATTGGTGAGACATAATTGCTTCTTTCATGCTATTGAGATTGTATTACGGGGTGTCAAGAAAGCTGGATTAAGGAGATTGTTGAGGAAAGGAGTCGGTCAGCGTCAGATACAACTCGCTCAACCTCCATCTCCGACCCGACTTGTCTTCTTTAGATGTTTTGCCCTTCTGAGAGAGACACTTAGGAAGAGGTGGAAAGTCAACTGCAGGCAGTGCAAGTGCTTTTTGAGCCTGATGCATTTTTGATGACTAGAGCTTCTCAGGGATTTTAGAAGGTGTGTTGAGTGTCTGATGCTTGATTCAACCGTTTCTCAGCCTTTCAGGCACTCTCATATCATGCGCAGGCAGCATTAAACATCAGAGGACGATGTAAACATTTCTTATGTCTAATTGCACATTTTTCTTATAGGTTCTCTGGCATCTGGATATCTTCCGGCGAAGTTTCCGGCAGCTCACCACACATAAGTGTATGGAGGACTCCTGCATCTTCTGCGCTCTGAAGGTAAAACACTGAGCCCATCAGGGTTTGACTTTATTCATGATGCATTAAATTCATGGAGTTGACAGAGATCTCTTCTCCATTATAGCTTTTCTAATTCAGTACTTTCCCTTTTTATATGAAAGCTAATGGGTTTCTGCCATCTGTATTTGCTTCAAGATTCTGAAATGTTATCAAATATTAAATAGTGAACTTTAATTGTAGAAGCAGATATAATTGGCTTGACCCACTTTATTTACAGATAAAAGTACATTTTTAGTTTAAAGGCATAGTTCTTCCACAGATGAAAATTTTGCTATCATTTACTCACTCTCATGTGTTCCAAACCTCTTTGAATTTCTTTCTTCTGTGGAACATTAATCTCTTTCTCTCTCTCTCTCTCTCTCTCAAAATATCTCTTAAGTCAGTGGTCACCAAAACTTTTTTTGTGCTAATAAATAATAAACAGCAACTCCATCACACTTCTGAACTTGTTTCATCTTTTGTTTAATCTTATATATATATATATATATATATATATAAATAAAATTATTATAATTTTTTTTTAATTTTGTCTGCTTCAAAGGATTGGCAGACCATTGTATGTATGTTGACGTACTATAAAAACATCAAATATATGACATTGAAGGAATAGATATGCATAAAAAACTAGCTCCTGTGTTTAACTATAGCTACGTGGCAAGCAGTGTTGCGTGTATTCAGCTCTTGCTGTGCCATTTATTTTTCCATTTTGTTTCTTTTCAGTCCCTCCCTTACACTCATCTTATATTAGTTTCCCTCTAATGTTCAGGATTGCCATTGGCGCTTTCCATCAAAAGTTCTATAACTCAGCTGGAAATTAGAGATCTCTCTCCTGAGCCCTGTGCCAGCGCAGTAGGGGGCTGCCTGTCTGCTCTCACACACAGGACTGGGACAATATGTCTGTCAGCCTGTCCGCACGCTCTCATGGGTCTGGTACTGCCTCTGTATTCAGCTGTCTGTGTCTTTCTGACTTTATTCCAGTATGTTTCAGGGGCAGTGACACAAGTGCTGTGCCTTTCCTACCTCTCAGAGTTTTCAGCCTTCAAAGTAAAAAATTGAATCCTGTAATAACTCAGTTTACTGAGGAGTTTCTTATTTCAGCAGTCTTACAGCAAAGTCTTGCAGACAGACATGTCTTGCTTTACAGCATTTGAAATCTTGGATGTGTTCGAGTATACCAGGAGACATTTCATTATGCTGTTTAAATGTGGTTTGAGAGGGGGAAAAAAATACTGCTTTTAATAGGATAGTTCACCCAAAAATGAAAGTCCACGTCATATCATCTGTATTACTTTTAAAAACATCTTTGCTTGTCATGCTACTTTTTTTATATATAAAAAAGAAGTTGTGTTTATTGGCTACGTTAACAAAACAAATTTAATGATTAACATCATATTCATTTTCTCTTATCACATTCGAAAGAGATTTTAAATCTTTATACAAGAGTTTGTAACTTGATATAGGGTGACAAACTGTTCTATAAAGGTACAATTTTTGAAAGAAGTTGTGTGATGAGCTGGTGTTGATGTTTTCTGTAATGTTAATCGAAAGCTGTGGTTGTTTTTTTAGAGCATTTTTGCGCAGTTCCAGTTTAGCAGTGAGAAGGTGCTGCCCTCTGATGCTCTCCGCTGCGCTCTGGCCAAAACCTTCCAGGATGAGCAGCGATTCCAGCTCGGCATTATGGACGACGCCGCTGAGTGCTTCGTAAGGGCTCTTGACTCTTCGCCATCGCCCTTTAGCTTTCCTCCCCATAGCACATTCAGGCTTTCCTGCTGTTCTCCTCCATGTCCTTTCTATTTCCATACACTTTAGTATTCTTTCACATGCCAAATTAGACTCTCTGCTCAAGAGGTAGATTTTCTTGAAGAGGAAATTGTGCATTTATTTCTTGTGAACATTGTTAGCTCAGCTCTTGAGTCCACAAAGTAGCAGGAAGGTGTTTGATATTTTCTCGGCCCTGTATCGGTCTGTCCCTGTCTTTTTTTGGTTGCATTTCAGTTTTATCTCTTGTCTCTTGGCAGGATGCTTGATAGCACTGAAATTTAAACCTTTTTGTTTGACTCCGTAATCTCATAGACACACATCCTATTTTTGCTGTGATTAATCTTCTCCTAATGGCTCATTTTAAAGGCCATAGCATTATAACATGTAAGATAAAGAATGGCTCCCTGTCGCAACTTCTTTCTACTGCTGGTTAAGCAACATCATATAATGTGCTGACCAGTAAGAACTGCCACAAAAAACTGCAAATGTTCATCCCCCTTAACCGCTATTGTTGTCTGGTCATGCAAGACTGGAGGCATTGGTGAAGGGCAGTTGCTTTGTGAACTTTCAGCATCTCCCTATAGAACACAAGCCTTCCCCCAACCCAGCATTCTCAACTAGATCCCTCAGCCAAAAGAGCTGAGCATGCTGTTATTCACAGACTCTGTAAACACCCACTAGACAATGAGAATCAATTAACATGAGACATGCAGGACAGATGTATGCTGTTTCTCTTCAGTGAGATTTTGATTCAAACACACTTATTGGTAATAATTAAGCAATAAGTCTCTCAAACAGGAGAATATCCTCATGAGGATCCACTTTCACATCTCTGATGAGACCAAGGAGGACATCTGCACAGCCAAACACTGCATCCCTCACCAGAAGTTTGCCATGACACTCTTTGAACAGGTAAAGCCTCTTTATAAACAAGGAGCAATATTTTTTGATGGCACTATGAATTCCATTGATAAAGCATTTACTAGAATGTATTTCTGTATAACACCCAATATTTGGTGATAGAAAAACGGTGTATGGTTTGGGATACGTGGCACGTATGTTTTTTAATGTTTTTTATATTTTTTATAAATAAACCTTGATCATTTCTCTTTTATAATAGCATGCATTGATGTATCATGCACAAAAATGTATTTGTATATATTTGTGCTCACTTTTAAACATCATCAGATGGTTAAAGTTCATATATGTCATGGGAAAGTCATATGAAAATAATAGAAATTAATTCCATCAGTTGTTAATTAATTAATTTGTGTTGTGTCGGAAAGTGTGGGAACCCTAATTCACCAAGTTTTTTATATAAAATAATGTTTACCACTCTGTCCGTTTGTATAGAAAAGATTATTGAACAGGTATTGTTTGTTTGTTCTCATTTAGTGTGTGTGCAGCAAATGTGGAGCCTCCTCAGACCCCCTGCCCTTTATTCAGATGGTCCACTACATCTCCACCACCTCTCTGTGGTGAGTAAAATCATCCCTGCAGCACAAAAATGAGTGATGCTAAAGAATGAGGTCATTTTGAAAGCTGGGACCGAAAAGGGCCACACTGTGTTACGGCACAGAAAACATGATGTCCTATACTCTTCTCCAGCTGAGCAAATGAGCTCTCTGCCACATCAAACACAGTGAAATCAATCAGAACAGAGAGAGATTCCCTCAATGGCCAAGAGCACATGGCAACAGCCAGCTTAAATATTACTCTAGCTCTCCTGGACAGCAGTGCCACTGCTTTTAATCATGGGTGATGAGCGGCCAGATACAAAGCCGAGCCTCACGTTAGAGCAGCTCCCCTTGAACTCTGCAGTCAAATGTTGTCACCATCCAACTTTTAGAGCTGTGCATTTGTGGATGCAGTCTGGATTACTGCATTCAGCCTGCCAGTGGAGCAGATACTTAGCGTTGTGAACAAACATTTGTAAGCACAACAGTGATGAAAGGACTTCATGAATATTCCAGCATGCAGCTCTGTGATTAAGGAGGCTTTTTATGAAATTAGCTGACCTTGCAGTGCAGAAGAGCTTTCTTCTGCTCAAGGACGTTGACTGCCTGTCTCTTTGAACCCAAGTACTGTGCGGGAAGCTGCCTCCTTGTCATTTCTGACTTATAACAAAAAACAGAGCAATGCCTAAAAGCTGATATGTGACAAGGTGTACAGTAAACAAGCTAAAAAAATCCAGAAATGTTTTTATAAATTGTCGACCCCCCAAAAATCAAGCTTTTAGGACACAGATAGTTGTAGATGTCAGGGTATTTCAAGTTAGGCTGAATCATTTCTCAAACAAAAGGAAGGTTAGGAAAACCTCTGACATAGACCAATAAAATGTAGTTTCTTAATATAGCTCCTCCTCCTCAGATTCACATAGGGTGGTGAAATAATCCTTTGACGTGGTTAAAAATCATGAATGGTCTTGTCGCCGATTACGTTTTCCTCCAGTGGGGCGCAGTTCTTAGACTAATATGACATGTTGCGCTCTACTGTTGTGTCCTAAACGCTCGTTTTATGGGTTGACAGCTTATAAAAACGTAGTTCTGGTTTTTTTTTAGCTTGTTTACTGTATACCTTTGTCACATAGCAGCTTTTAGGCATAACTCTGTTTTTGTTATAAGTCAGAAATGACAAGGAGGCAGCTTCCTGCAATAGAAAGTCAATGGAGAGCGTTGGATTGTCCAACCCCCCACCCCGCCGGTGGGCATTGTTTTCAAATTATGACACGTGTCGCTCTGTGTCTATACACACTCTCACTGGGAGGAGCCTGTCCAGGTAACATTATGACATTGGCAAGGCTGTCTCCCTGAAACCTGCCTGAGCTGCGATGTTGCTCTAGGCATGCAGTGTTGCAGTGTCTTTGAGATGCAGTGACCTCTGCTGCAGCAGTCAGATCAAACCGGTCTGGACTGTGCCCTGCCTGAAAACCCTTCTGAATACAAAAAACACTGTACACAAACACACCTTAAACACTTCATAAAATTGTTTAGGTTAGTGTTACAAATTTCATTTTTAATTTTTAAATTCATATAATAATTATAGGCTGTTGACGTGTTTGTTAAATCAAAGCCAATAAATACAAACACTTCACCCGTAATTACAGATATGAGAGCTGCAGTGTATTGCTTGTGCTATCTTAATGTGTGACATGTGTTGGTTATGCTACAGTAACCAGGCAGTGCGGATGCTGGAGTGCCGGGAGAAGCCCACCCCAGACATGTTCGGAGAGCTGCTGAGGAACGCCAGCACTGTGGGAGACCTGCGCAACTGCCCGGTTAGCATTACCACACTCTGACTCACACTCCGCTCTATCAAATCAAGTGCTAATTAAGCATAATGAAGCCTGGGACTGTGTGTGTGTGTGTGTCTGTGTGTCTGTGTGTGTGTGTCTGTGTGTCTGTGTCTGTGTCTGTGTCTGTGTGTGGCGCTTGTCTGAGTTTGAATAGGATTGTGGCCATTAAGTAATCGCTGGGTCAAAACAGGACACACTCAGTGGAATTTTAATTTGTCTCGTGGCCCTGAGGAGGACCAACTTCTTACGCAAAACACGCACAATTGTGTTCATGTCAGATCAGGATTTCCTTGGATTAGGGATCACGGCTTATCACATTGCAAAAAAGAATTTTCTTAAACGGTATTTATGTCTTGTTTTCCAGCAAAAATATCTAAACATCCTAAAAACAAGATATATTTACTTAAGAGGCAAAATGACATAAGTCAGTAGGATGGATATATATATATATATATATATATATATATATATATATATATATATATATATATATATATATATATATATATATATATATATATATATATATAATTTTTTTTTTTTTTTTACAAAACCAATACTTCCTTCAGAAGTGTGAGATATATAATATTACATAAGATTTCTAATTCAAATAAATACTGTTATTTTTTACTTTGTCAATTTAATCAAATAATCCTGAAAAAAGTATAATGGTTTCGAAAGAAATATTAAACAATGGATATTAAACAATCTGTTTTCAGCATTGAAAGAGTCATATGACCCTGAAAACTGGTGTAATGGCTGCTGAAAATTCAGCTTTGACATCACAGGAATAAATTTCATATTATTTAAAATGTATGAAAATACAAACCAATTTCTAAATTGTATTCATTTTTTCACCTTGCTGTTTTTACCATATTTCATATTTTGAGTATAAGAAACTTCTTGTATTCAAAAGGAAAACAAGTTTTTTTTATTATTATTTTTTTAAGCCTATTGGCAAGTATGTAATTTTTTTAAACTCAAGCATAAACCAAGCTTCAATTTTGACTTCTCTGATTTTCATATACAACATATAATATATATAATACATATAATAATGAATTACTACATAAGTAGATGATATTTTGCTTTTATGTTTGTCTGTTTAATAGTATTCATGGAAGTAAACATGTTTTGGGTTGACACTATGGCAAGAATTCCCTTTGAAATGGACACATTTGAAAGCTGAAGAACAATCTGTGTAGATCTAAAAACAGACATATTATCTTGACCCTCAGACATGCTTCATGCAACCTAAACACACGCAAAATATGGGTGTTCATCTGTGATTTCTGATCTATATTAGGGTGAATGTGTAAATTTGGGCAGGGGGAATGGGAATTAATGGTAATGGCTAATGTAAGTGTGTGTGTGTGCTTTCAAGCTCCAGTATGTATGAGTATACAGTAAAGACAAAATTATTCTATTTTCTGTGGAGTCAAGAAATCTGTAAATATAATTAAAAGATGAATATGGGACAAAACTACAGAATGTCACATTTTGTTTTTGGGTAATTCAACACAAAGATGTTTTACCAGCTAAGAAGATCAGCACTTTTAGTTTCATCTCCCTATCTGATGTGAGCATAAGTACTGGAACAGTTGCCTCACAGGTCTTTCTAAGTGTTCAGCTGTGTCCTGTTGCATTAATTCCTCAGATATTAAAAGCAGGGAATGTGTCTTATCAGTTATATCCATTGCTTATGCATTCTAAGTCTTGCTTTCAATGATGACACACACAAACCAGGAGGAAGATGAGGAAGACGACTCTGAAAGAAAAGCAAGCAATTTGGATGCTAAAAGAAAAGAGGAAGTCAATTAGAACTACAGGAAAAACAAAGGTCATGGAGAAATCAAGAGTTTATAAACTACCGGCGACATCAGCAACCAACGACAACCTGATCGGCTGAGAAAAACAACAGTAGTTGATGACAGACAAATCATAAAAGCTGTGAAAATTAACCCTACAATACATGTCTGTAAAATCACTAACATCCTCCAGAAAGCTGGGGTGATGCTCTGTCAATCTACAGTCCCCAGGAGAATTTGAGACAGAATTACAGAAGCTACACAGCAAGATGCAAACCTCTGATCAGCACCAAAAATAGAAATGCAAGATTGTTCACAAATGTGAGCCAGTAGAGTTTTGGAACAGATGAGACATGAGTTGATGGACAGATGAAACAAAGATTAACCTTTTATCTGAGTGATTGGAAATCAAAAGTGTGGAGATAAAAGGGAACTGCGATCGATCCTAAGCATACAACCTCATCTGTAAAGCTTGGTGGAGGTGGTGTCATGGCATAGGCATGCATGGCTGTCTCTAGAACAGAACCTCTTAATTTTAATGATGACTTAATGTAAAGAAAGAAACTCCCCAAAACAAGCAACAGTTGGAATTGGCTGCATTAAAGCCAGGGAAAAGCATTTCAAAGCAGAAGACCAAGAGTCTGCAGATGTCTATGGGTTGCAGACTCACTGCTCTGAGTGCATGCAAAGGATCTGCAACTAAATTAGATTTTAATCTTTTACATCTGCCTTAAATTCAACTGTTCCAATACTTATGCTCAAATCAAATAGTGGAATGAACATTAAAAGTGCTGTCCTTTTTATTTGGTAAAACATGTAAGACCTAATAATAAAATGTGGCATTCTGTAGTTTTGTCACATATTCATCTTTTAATCATATTTGCAAATGTCTTGACTCCACAGCAGAGAAAGCACTGTTCCAATACTTATGGAGGGCACTGTTCATATATATATATATATATATGTGTGTGTGTGTGTGTGTGTGTGTGTGTGTGTGTGTTTAAATTCCTCTCCCTTTTTCTCCTCTACAGGGCAACTGTGGAGAGAAGCTCCGTATACGACGTGTCCTGATGAACTCCCCAGAGATCATCACCATTGGCCTGGTGTGGGACTCGGACCACTCTGACCTAGCAGAAGACGTCATTCATAGCCTGGGCACCGTCCTGCGGCTCGGAGATGTAAGACATGCATTCTGCCAGTTGTTAAAATATCCCACAAACTACAAAAAATTCCGCTGATATAAATCAGCTGATAGATGAACAAATCCACAGCTGAAAACAAAAGCTTTTGACGTTATAGATGGTGATAAATGCAGTCGCTCCAAACAGCAGTGCTACAACTCTGAGATCACTGTGATGCACATGGGAATTACAGGCAGAACTTGTCAAACTTGTTGCGTAAATTACAATGACTCATAAAAACAACTCTCTGCCCCTGATTCCGGGCTTACATAGGACACAGGGCGGGCACAAGGTGTCCTAAGTGGGTTTGCATTTCACTAAGTACTGGGTTCATGTGTCAATGTGAAATTTAAACCATTTCAAAAGGCCTAAACAAATGGTTATTTTAAACTGAAATACATCTAGAGATCAAGAGTGGTGATTTGATAATCTCCATCACAGATGTTTTTAATGCCTTTGAAAGATCTCATGGTCACTTAAAATAGGTAATCTTTGTAATGGTTTGGTTGGGGATCTACTTTTATGTGTGTATGTGAATGTGTTTGTATTTATGAGTAATAAGTGACCTGTCGTCCTTCGTTTCACCCATAGCTGTTCTACCGAGTGACAGAGGACAAGGCCAAACAGGCGGAGCTCTACCTTGTAGGCGTGGTCTGTTACTATGGCAAACACTACTCTACTTTCTTCTTCCAAACCAAAATCCGCAAGTGGATTTACTTCGATGACGCTCATGTGAAAGAGGTAATCATCTGGGCTTTGTGTAACCATTGAATGTGAAAAATGCAGCCCTTAGCTTGCCGGTTTGCCAGGGTTGTTCTTAGGGCTTTATTTATACATGCCCTGATCTAATGTTCCTTGCTTGCTCTGTCCACAGGGAGTTTGTGTAGAATCATTAAGTGGGATAGACCAATGTGTTGGCTCGTTATTTAGCAGTGCCCCACAGGCTCCCAGCATGTGGTGGTTGGGTGGGTGGGTAGGTGGGTGAATGTATGTGTGTGTGCTGTTTTACGTAATTCGACAGCTTGTTGACTCACCACTTAGGAGTCAGTGTTTGTGTGTCTGTGTGTGCAGGTATATGTGAACATGCCAGTAACTCAATGTATGTCAATAGTCATTAGTGCACATTCTGTATATGGTCATAACATAAAGACAGGAATGGCACAATGTTCATAGCAAGTGAACGTCATTAGGTTATTATGCACAAATCTGACACATGCCAACAATATACAGTAACGTTCAAATTTTTTAATACTTTTATTCAACATGGATGCATTAAATTGATCAGAATCTACAGTAAAGACTCCATAACAAGAAGAAATTACATTTTAAAATATACTAAAATAGAAATCAGATTTCAGATAGAAAAATAATTTCAACAATGTTCAAAAAATCTTACTGACCCCAAATGTTTGCATTTTCCATGTTATGACTGGGAACTAATAAATGCTGAATTTTTTTTAAAGTATAAAAATATTGTACTAAATACTACAACTCTGTACTGTTTTACCTAAATAAGAAATAATACAATGTTTTATAATGTATGGTATGACAAATGGATATTAATTTTGATAATTAAAAAAAAATTAACTTTCAGTAAGAATTAGAAGGCTGCAAGGATAATCTGAATGCTCAATTAAATGCTCATTATCAGCTGATACCGATCTCTAATATTCTTTGATGACTGATGTGGTACCAATATATTGGTACATCCCTACTTATTAGAGTGATATATTTACTGAATAGTTCCTGCATATATAAAAGCTACTTGGAAAAAGAAATAATGTGTGTGATGTCACTCAGTGATGTGTCATTCCCGTAGTTCTTAACTTGCAGAATTTTATCTTTTTTAATAGCAGTGCAGGGCTGTGGATCCTAGACAGTTGCAAACGAAGCAGCTTTTTCTGTGGGTTCTGGCAAGCCAATGCTGACCTGCACGTGAGCTGCGCAGAGCTCCTACAAAAGCTGTCTGAAAACAAGGATATCCCATTATTGTTTACAACCCCAGCTGGACAGTGGCAGGGTGTGGCCTACAGACAGAAACCGCCATGATAGTCCACCGCAAACAACGACACACACTGAAGCTCACTGTCCCGCTCACACTTTCAAATTTTCATGCATGCTTGTCTTTTACTGCGGCTCGCTCGGCATCCTGTCTGTTTATGGAGGGAGCATACAGAAAGTCATCCATTTGGGAAGTTTGAGTCTTGGGGGTAAGATTGGTATGAAAATCACGGAAACATGTCAGACTTGAGTTTCATTCTCATCTTTGTTATTCAGGGTATATCCAGAACATTTCAACTGGTCTTTGCTTTGTTTTTGTTTTTTAAGCTAGGTGAGAGTAATATTTGGTTGAGCTTTTTAGGGATTAATTTAGGAAAAACTGTCAAATGTATTATTTAAACTGCTTTAAATCTATACTCTCAACCTCTTGCCTTTTTATTTTCTCTCTCACAGATTGGGCCCAAGTGGAAGGATGTGGTGTCCCGTTGTATAAAGGGGCATTACCAGCCGCTGTTGCTGCTCTATGCTGACCCCAGGGGGACGCCAGTGTCAGCTCAGGATTTGGCTTCTCGTCTAGACCTTCATCACTACACTAAAGCATACTATGACAGTGAGGATTCAGGTACTCGCAAACCAGCATAAATCCAATTTATTTTATTGCTATTTCTTTTGTGCACCTTCAGGAGGAAATTTTACTTAGTAAAGCAGATGTTTCAATTCATAACAAAATGAGTAATATTTCACTACTGATTATAATAATTATATCTATGCATTGCTTAATAGACAAATCTTGTCTATTAAAATGCGGAGACTGTCATGTAAAAATAAAAATGGTTAAATTTACGGTAAAGAATCAGCAGCTGTAATAACCATATATTTCATTAGAAGATATAGATATGATGTCAATATAATGAGCTACTTGAACTACCAAAGTCTGCTTTTATATATATATATATATATACCGAAAATATAGATGGTATTAGAGTCCATCATAAGTGGCCTGTCCATAAAACATAGCCAATACTCATGAATAAATGGTGCACAGGTTAATACACAAAGACAAAACAACAACTTCGCCTAAGAGTTAAATGTTGTGCTACATCATAGTTATATCAGAGCTATATTTAGGGACCAGAACATAATAGAAACTTGGAATGGGCTTCTCTGACCGGAGTAAACATCCTCCCAGAATACATAGCAGTGCCCTGTCACCTCTCAAAACTCTTTTTTGCCAGTCACAGTTTTTGACTGAAAACTCCAGAATCTAATTTTTAAAGCAATATGGGTTCCAAGCATCAGATCTTCTGTTTGTTTTGTCAGGCCGTGAGCCGTCAATTTCCAGTGACACACGGACAGACTCCTCCACAGACAGCTACAGCTATAAGCATTCACACTCCCACCACGAGTCTATGGCTTCCCACTTCTCCTCTGACTCCCAGGGAACCGTCATCTGTAACCCGGACAACGACTCGGCCTCCCACAGCAGCCTGGAAACCACAGGTACGTCAGTTTGTACACTCACACTAGAATCAAAGACAGTTTAGACAATATTAGGTATATTAGCACTGAGTTGATCCATACAGAAGTAAACTTAATGTGATCTGTTTTATGTCCTGCTTAGGGTTCCACAATTAATGGTCGATCTGATTTAGTTTTATTTATCAAATAGCAAATATTGTGATATAATTAAAGAAATCTGTGCTTGAGTATTTTGGAGTAAAGCATTAAAGTAAGGCACTGTGTTCATTTTCAAGTGTTTTCAGTGTCTCTGAATGCCTCGGTTCAACGTTAATGTTGCACCACTACTGCTCTAAAACTCAAATAGTGTCTTTGGTTGTTACTCACTTGTTAAAGGCCCTAACAGCGATCAAGTGCAGAGCCACACTCTCAGAAAAGATGGGGTCTTAGATAGAAAGGGAGGAGTTTTGGACCGAAAACGGAGTGCCAGCAGACCACGAAAATTTGAGGCCCGGGGTGATTCAAGGATTCGTTGCTCTAAGACAGATGAGGTGTTGTCTGCCGGCTACCACAGCGAAGGTATGTAGTTAAACAATACAATGCTGTCACCAAACCAAAATGCAAACATTGCTGTGCTATTTTAATGGAAACCTGGTTAATAAACCGCAACTGTGGTCAGTTGATTGATGTTCTGACAGATCATTAGTGGATCAAGTAGCATGTTGGACAATAAATGCGAGCTGCATTAGTCATCACTGTTGCTTGTACTGGCTGTGTACAGTAATATTAGGTGATGTAAAAATAACATTCCTCCTTCCTCTTTTTTTCTCCAAGTGATTATCTCTCCCACTCTTTTACAGGCGAGACTTTAAAAGAGCAGCAGGTTCCTCGTTCCCTACCTAAACCTAGCTCCAGTCTACTTCGAGACTTTAAGGAGACTATGAGCAACATTATCCATAACCGGCCGCTTTCCGCATCATCCTCTGGCTCTGTTGGCCCACCTGACTTCACCGCTAAAGTCAGAGACTGGGAAGCTGACAGCACCAGCAGTGAGTCCAAATCCAGCTCCTCTGGAGGGCGATACCGTCCGCCCTGGAAGCCACGCCGTGAGGCCCTCAACATCGACAGCATCTTTAGCAGGGAGTGCCGCAAGCAGGCCGGGTACAGTCAGCTAGGCGCTCTCTTGTCTGAAGACACTGGGCCTCAGGGGGACTTGGCGACATCATTGGAACAGACCACCTTTCGAGACCTACCGGGACACCTGAGACGAGGATCAGAGCAGCCCCCGCGGCTTATCCAGAGGATGGAGAGCGGCTATGAGAGCAGTGAGAGGAACAGTAACAGCCCAGTCAGCCTCGACATGCCTGTTAGCGAGGGCACCAGTAATGGAACACACAGGTATAATGGAAAAAGCTTGTTTGAACTGATAAGGATCTTTGTTAGCACATCATTCATGTCTATCTCTCTCTCCTCCTCTGTGTTTTCCAGCTTACAAGAGGCAGGATTGAAAAAGCCTCCACCTGATGTCAGCCCATCATGGAAGACTGTAACCAAATCCAAGAGCAGCAGTGCCCTACTGCAGGATGTCAAAGCATCAGTCAAGGGCAGCAGTCACATGAGTTTAGGTGTGTAAAGTATGAACGTGTGTGTTTATAGTCGTCATACAGTCAACATGTGGGTGATTTCACCTGTTCTTTACCTTAAGGCATTAAGCATGTTTAAACTAGATGTCACATGCCCTTTTTGCTGTTTCAGTTTATGAACTTAATATAAAAAACAAGCAGTACTGAGCAGAATCAGCTGTAAAATACATCCTGTTCCTTTCTGTGAAATGTTATCTCTGTATTTCTGTTATGTAAACTGAGGAACATGAGTCTGCTATGGAGAGCTATCAACTGCTATATCTGTTTGTGCTTCTCCATGTGACCAGAATAGATGTGTTTGGTCACCGCCTACTGTTCGTTATATAGAATTTTGTGCATATTAAAATTGTGTGCCTCTTAGGCTGATATCACACTGCAAGGCTTAATGCACAAATGTAATATTTTGACATACATCTGTTTTTTACTTTTTTTTTTTTCTTTCTATTTGTATTCACTTAGGACTGTGTTTCCCACATTAATAGTGGGAATTAGTTTATGTAACAGATTTATGAAGTGACAGCAGTGATCAATCACACAAATAATTGCCTATTGATAATTTTCATATTAAGGGGTACTTTTGGCCTGATTGCATATAGTTTAGACAACAGCTGTCTCAACCATGTAACAATGATGAAAGATTCAGAATTAAGAAGAAAGAGAATCCGATACAAAGGTTTTTATGTAAGCAGTCGAAGATTAGTATTAATTACATTTACATTTACATTTAATCATTTAGCAGACGCTTTTATCTAAAGCGACTTACAAATGAGAACAATAGAAGCAGTCAGGTCAACAAGAGAACAACAACAGTATACAAGTGCCATGACAAGTCTCAGTTAGTCTAGTACCGAACACATAGCCAGGGTGTTTTTTTTTGTGTTTTTTTTATATGAAAGACAAGAAAAGGAAGTTATTTGCTGTATAATTATATAAGTATAAGTTATATGCTGTATTGTATTTAATAATATTTTTATATTTTAATTTTAATAATTTTGTCATTGTCATTTTTATTAATTTTGTATATATATTATTTCTATTGTGCTTTAATTTTTGTTTCAGTGCTTTATCTTAGACGTATTAGTTGGCAAAATGTCAAAAAAAAAATTCAAGTTAAACTTTTTCATTGAATATTTTTAATTCAGCTTTGGAAAAAAAGACCAAAATTATTGCTGATAGATTTATTTGTAGGTAACAATAACAATCAATAACGGTGACAAAAAAATGTCATCTGCCTTACATGTAGTAATCAACTTTTTTTGGAAAGTCGATTGCCAAAAAGTTGATCTCTCTCTCTCTCTCTCTCTCTCTCTCTCTCGCTCTCTCTCTCTCTCTTCAGTCTTTTGCTTCTTTGCCTCAAATATCTGATATGTGTTCAAGGTGTCTGTAAAAAAAAAAAATAAAAAAAAAATTGGTTGAATGTGTACATGCAGCAATAGATTTTCCAAGATTGTTTCCTTAATATTTTCATGTTTGTGTTTGTGTGTAGCAGGTGAGGGCCGCAGTGAACTGGATGAGCTACAGGAGGAAGTAGCTCGCCGGGCCAAGGAGCAAGAGTTACAGAGGCGAAAGGAAAAGGAGAAAGAGGCGGCTATAGGCTTCAACCCCAGACCCAGCAAGTTCATGGATCTGGATGAGCTCCAGAATCAAGGTGAGGCGCCAGCATGCTGTGCAAGGACAAAGGGAGTGGCTTTGTCTCCGGGTGCATTTCTGGGTTTCTGCTGTGGCTTATCCTTTGGAGCTTTGGACTGCAGGTGTACATGTGTGTGAAATGCAGGTGTGCTGGTTTCCATGCTGAAAAGCGCTGTGCTATGATGTTTGTTACCTGCAGGGAAAGGGGAAGGCTTTGAGAGATGTGTGTTGGAAGCAGAGTCTCTGTTAGACCAGTCTCTGAGGTTGGAACAGGCAGGAGAGGTGGCTGCTGCTCTGTCTGTGGTTAATGAAGCAATGTGTAAGTAATCCTGCCCTTAGCCTGCTCCTGCTATCACTACTGCCACATGTTTGTGTGTCTGTACATCTCTGTGTTTGAGTGTGTTTGTCTCTGTTCCATATAAAGACTCTCTCTAATACAACCAGATACACTTTTACTGTCTGCCTTCAGACAATAGTACTAGTGTCATGGTTTAAGTCTGCATATACATGGGCCGACATGGCTCCTTATTCTGAATATTTTTTATTTTGGAAAAAAATAAAGTGTGACATGGACCTAGTGCTATGGTAGCCTTAAAGGAACACTCCACTATTTTTGAAAATATGCTAATTTTTCAACTCCCGTAGAGTTAGTAGTTTTTGAATCCATTCAGCCGATCTCTGGGTCTGGCGGTAGCATTTTAGCTGTAGCTTAGCATAGATCATTGAATTTGATTAGACCATCAGCATCTTGCTCAAAAATGACCAAAGAGTTTCAGTATTTTTCCTATTTAAAACTTGATTCTTCTGTGGTTACATCATGTACTAAGACCGACGGAAAATTAAAAGTTACGATTTTCTAGGCTGATATGGCTAGAAACTATACTCTCATTCCAGCGTAATAATCATAATGTTTATATGCTTACCCCCAGGGCATCCAAGATGTAGGTGACTGTTTCTTCAGTAGAACACAAAGATTTTTAATTCAAACCATTGCAGTCTGTCAGTCTTATAATGTAAGTGGATGGGAATCACGGCTAAAACATACAATAAAACAAAACAAAAAAAACATACATAAACAAAGCCAAATTAAACCCTGCGGCTCGTTACGATACATTGAAGTGTAAAGACAAAAAAACTATCGGTCTGTGCAAAAAAAAAAACGTATTTCTATTTATAACTCTCCTGAGCACGTTCTCAAGCAGGCACGTGAGGCGTCTTCTTGCTTTACGGCATATTGCAGACTTAAGTGCATTACCACCACCTATCTCTCAAGTGGAACATTGACACTCTTAATTGAGATTGTAAATAGTGTCAATGTTCTACTTCAGATAGGTGGCACTAATGCACTTATAAGTCTGTGATACGCCGTAAAGCAAGAAGAAGAAGATGCCTCACAAGCGCAACAGGAGAGTTCTAAAAGTTCGGACATTGTGTGAATCAGAGATAATAAACAATATAAATACTGTTCAGTTTCTTGCACAGACCAATCGTTTTGTGTCTTTACACATCAGTGCATCATCACAAGCCTCAGGGTTTAATTTGGTTTTGTTTGTGTATTTTATTTTTATTTTTTTTTATTGTATGTTTTAGCCTGATTCCCATCCACTTGTATTATAAGACTGACAGACGTCAACGGTTTGAGTTAAAAATCTTTGTGTTCTACTGAAGAAACAAAGTCACCTACATCTTGGATGCCCTGGGGGTAAGCAGATAAACAACAAATTTTCATTTTTGGGTGAACTATCCCTTTATTTTATTTTTTTAAATTGTACTTTCAAACATTCTTACGAATTTAAGAAACGTAACTATCGTGAATCATGAGTCCAGCTATCCAGCTTCATCTATCAGTGTTTATGACTGTCAATAAAATGCTCTCTATCTTTCTGTCTGCGGTTGATGTAGAAGCTGTTTGCTTACCAATGTCATTTTACATCTGTCTGTCTTTTGTATGTCATACCCTGAGCTTTGTCACTTAATGGGGTTACCACATGCACGTTTGCACACATACTGTATACACACACACACACACTCACACCTTCCATGATCTGGCCCCTGTGTGTTACCTACACCTCACTCCCCCCCGCCTCACAGTTTCCAGAGCCTCTGTAGGGTTGAGTAGATTGCAGCTCATGTGATGAGGGAAGAATTCTCATTCTGTATTATTTATAGTTAATTATGTTGAGATGTGGTGTTAGGCTTGTGTAATTTGCTTTTTTTAAGTTCAGTGGCTGAACTACAATTCATTTTGATTTAAGTCAACTTCATTATAATTTAATCATTTTGTGCTTGAGAGAATTTAACATTTGTGTAAAGGGTTTTACTAGGTTCCCCATCTACCCGATTTGTGTGACCCTCCCCTCAACCCCCATAATTCAGGACCCTTCAAAACCCTTTTAATTTCAGTTCTTTGTCATGTGTGTTTGCATGTCCCCCATGACTTGGCTCTTTATTTTCTGCATCCGATTCATTTTTCTTTTGCCTTTTTTTTTTTTTTTTTTTTGCGTTGTAGCTAAACTCAGGCATACCTTGCATGAGAGCAGCGCTAACGCTCAGGGCAGGGTGCAAAAGTGCATGAGGAGAGCACGAGGTCTGCAGCAGCGCATGCAGCAGCAGCAGGAACTGCAGCAGAAGCAACAGGAGGAAGAGAAGGAACAGAAACAGCCCCTCAGGTACCTGCGGCTGGCTGCAGTCGTATTTATGTGTTTGTGTGCACTCCAGGAGCCCTGCACACAGAGGAAAAATGCATTGTGGCTTAAAAATAATGATTAATACTTTTTTTAACTTGAAGAATTGAAAGTCAGGTTAGTGTAAGAGATGTTATTGCAACAAGCTGCTCAGGTAATGTCACGTTGTTACAGAGGCTGAAACAAATCTGTATACTGCATGACATCGAACTGATTCAAGATACTGACTCAGGTAGGTGCACATTATTTATTATCAGAAACTCATTGTTATTTTTCATGTTCTGCATTTAGTGAGCAGTCTGTCCCGGTCCAAATACTTCTGACAAAAGTTAAAGAAGAGGATGAGAAGGCAGTTTCAGAAGATGCATTAAGACCACCATCACCTCTCCATATGAAACCTCAGTCTACAAATAAACCGATTTCTGAACCCCCCGGCCCTCCTTTCTCCTCCTACAATACCGAAACACTTTTCCAGCAGCAAGCCAATGCAGAGGACAACTCCAGTCCTCTTACTGTGACAGAGAATTCGCCAAACTCACAAACGTGGGGCCCCAGAGACCCTGTTACCACCACAAACTCTTTTGTAAAAACTGCTAGTATGCGCAGTTCTGCCACTGTGCCTGTGATCGCAGTAAACGGCTGCGAGCCTCCCCTCAAGTCATCGGCTCCTCTCAATATGCCCTGTAGTCCATCTCATTTCAGTGCCTGTCAAACACCTTCCGTTTCTGATCACTCCAACTCTGAGGATGGACTGCAAAACCTGCCTCGTCCTCTGTCTCTCCACGGCCTAACCCACACATCCCACAGCCATGCTTCTGATGCCTGTCAAAAATCACTCCCGGCACCCTTGCGTAATTGGCCTTGTCACAGTCTTGAACATCCTGATGGCAGTCCTACTTTGATGGAGTCCTCCCCATACTCACCAGCAGACCTCCGCTCCCCTTTGTCCCCCTGTCCTCCATCCCTGTCTTCACCAGCACAGGATCAGCGTCCAGCCGGCCCTATGCCCGTGGAGCGGTGGGCCCAGAATGTCAATCGATACTACAACTCCCAGAATAGTGCACCCTCGGGATGTGGCTCACCCTGTGAGGAGCTGTCAGAGCTGGACTCACTTTATCAGGCCAGCTTGAAGGCTCCCAGCATGCCCCGAGCCCCACAGGGACCCAGCCCTCAGATAGCCAACAGACCAGGTAATTTTGAAAAAGATTTCACTGAGATCCCATGTAACTAAATGTAATGTAAAACATGTAAAAAAAAAAATAAAACAGTACATTTCAATTATTTAAAATTGTATTAAAAAAAATAGTTTTACCATAAAAAATCTTTATAAAAATGCACATGAGAGTTCTAAAGTAAGCGCTCCAACTCATGTTCTTAACTAAGAAAACCTAAGTCAGAAAAAAGTCATTGAATTTAAAAGGGACTCAACTCTCTTTTTATTTGTGATAAACTGTCTAAATTACATTCACACTGGTGTTTTAGGAAGCCAAACTAATTAGAATATATGAATAATAACAACAATGACAGTAATAGTTCCGTATATTGTAAAACGTACTCGGTTACTAAACGTAACCTCGGTTCTCTCTAGAAGAGCGAACGAGTACTGCGTCTTAGCTAAGACGCTACGGGAAAAGTCTCTTTTCACGAAATACTGAAGCAAAAAATTATCCTTAATTTTGTATTTTTGTAAAGCGCATTTGCAGCAGTACACAGCCATAGGCGAGACGGCTCGCTCGCTCATTGGCTTGTTCTGCGGCAACTGCACAGCCTATCGAGCGCAGGCTGATGCAACATCAGACCAATAAGGGCGCTTCGCGCCCTTCTTGCCACTTCCCGCCGAAACGGGTGTGGCCCAACCTATAAAAGGAGCTCGAAAAGGCTGACTCACCTGATTTATTTCATCGCCGAAGCGAACCAGAGTGAATCGTACGCACGGCAGAGAACGCAGTACTCGTTCGCTCTTCTAGAGAGAACCGAGGTTACGTTTAGTAACCGCGCATGCGTTAGGGAGGCCGCGCAGGGATCACACACCGATAAACCTGAAGCAACGCCCAGGATTTACAGTGCACAGTCACCTGAGGGACTCACAGAGAGTCCGGGACAGAAAAGGGGGAAAGCCCTCCGTCCCATATCTAGCAGCATCCGTAGATGCGGCAATATGACATCACACAGCCGCGGCAAGGCCTGACCAATGTGGCAATGCGGGTCTTACGCAATACTGCCCATATAACAGTCGGCAGCGCATAGCGCTCATGAATTCAGAATTCCCCTCAGGGCCCTGATTCTTCTATACCGACAGCAGCCTTGCTTGCAAGGCGGGAACCTCCAGGTTATAGAACCTGATAAATGTAGACGGCGAGGCCCAACCCGCCGCCATACATATATCCTGCAAGGAGATCCCAGTAGACCACGCCCACGACGAGGCGACGCCTCTTGTGGAGTGTGCTCTGACGCCCAACGGGCACTGAAGGCCCCTGGAAGCGTAAGCTAACGCTATGGCGTCAACTATCCATCTGGATAGAGTCTGTCTCGAAACAGCCATTCCTTTGGAACGTCCACCGAACGAGACAAATAGCTGCTCCGTCTGCCGAAAGGCAGCAGAGCGAGACACATAAGCTCTTAAAACCCTGACAGGGCAAAGAAGACTCGAGTCTCCATCCTCCCCTGACACCGGCAGGGCGGACAGGGCAATAACCTGAGCCCGAAACGGTGTGTTGAGGGATTTCGGCACATAACCGTGCCTAGGTTTGAGTATGACCCTTGAGTCATTGGGCCCAAACTCCAAGCACGACTGGCTCACCGAGAGCGCGTGCAAATCACCCACACGCTTCACAGAAGCGAGAGCCAACAAGAATACTGTCTTGAACGACAGATGCTGAAGGCTAACCGATTGGATAGGCTCAAAAGGGGGACCCTTCAAGGCCTCCAAAACCGCCGCGAGGTCCCACATAGGGACTGACGGAGGTCTAGGAGGATTCAGCCTCCTAGCTCCTCTGAGGAACCGGATGACTAAATCGTTCCTTCCTATTGACTGACCGGACGCCGTTTCAGAAAACGCCGCGATGGCCGCCACATAAACTTTGAGCGTGGATGGGGCTCTGCCCTTATCCAACAGCTCCTGTAGGAAGGAGAGGACCTCCGTCACCTCACAACTAAGGGGTGAATAACCTCGACCTGTGCACCAGCTGGAGAACACCGACCACTTCGAGGCATACAGACGTCGTGTCGACGGAGCTCTAGCTCCGCGGGTAACCGTTGAGTGCCCATACATGGAGGGACCACAACTCCGGTTGAGGGTGCCAAATCGAGCCCCTGGCCTGCGAGAGGAGATCTCTCCTCAACGGTACCGGCCATGGGGCGACATCTGCTAATTGCATCAAATCTGGGAACCATGGTTGGTTCTTCCAAAGAGGTGCCACAAGCAGTATTGAACATCTCGTTTCTCTCACCCGTTCTATCACCTGCGGAAGGAGGGAGACGGGAGGGAACGCATAAAGCGGGCAGCACGGCCATTTCCGTGACAGCGCGCTTTCGTTCTTGGAAAAGAATGCGGGGCAGTGAGCGTTTTCGTGGGACGCAAAGAGGTCCACCTCCGCCATGCCAAATCTCTCCCACAACAGCCGAACTGTTTGCGGGTGTAGAGACCATTCGCCCGTAGGGACATTGCCTCTGGACAGCCTGTCTGGACCCAGATTCTGCAGTCCAGGCACATGCACTGCTCTCAGCGAGCGCACGTTGCGTTGAGCCCAAATCAGGAGGCGTTCCGTCAGCCTGTACAGGTTTCGGGACCCGAGACCGCCCTGGCGATTTATGTAGGACACCACGGACATGTTGTCCGAACGGACTACGACGTGGTGATCCTTGATATGGGGACAAAAGCGCGTCAGCGCGTTCTCCACTGCCAGCATTTCCAGGCAGTTGATATGATGAAGCTTTTCCCGTTCTGACCATAGGCCAAAGGACAGTCTGCCTTCGAGCAGCGCTCCCCATCCCGAAGTGGAGGCATCTGTCGACACCATTTTCACACTCGGGGAAGTCCCCAGGCTTACACCTGATCGGTACCAGCCGTTCGCTGTCCAAGGTGCTAGAGCCGCAACACAGCTCTGATCGACCTTGAAATGCAGCCGGCCAGACGCCCACGCTCTGCGCGGCACCCGAGCCTTCAGCCAGAACTGCAGGGGGCGCATGCGGAGCAGGCCCAGCCGCAGAACCGGAGATGCTGAGGCCATGAGACCCAGCATCTTTTGACAGTGTTTGAGCGACACAGTTGCGCCGCAGCTGAAAGAACTCGCTGCGCGCTGAATGCCCATCGTGCGCTGTGGTGACAGTCGCGCCGTCATGGAACACGAGTTCAGAACTATACCCAGAAACGGGATCGTCTGACTGGGGTTCAGCGAACTCTTCGCCCAATTGACACTGAGGCCGAGCTTCTCGAGGTGATCGAGTAAAACGGCCCTGTGGTCCACGAGCTCCGCTCGTGATTGGGCCAGAACCAGCCAGTCGTCCAAATAATTCAGCACTCGTATGCCTCTGAGTCTGAGAGGAGCAAGCGCTGCATCCATGCACCTCGTAAACGTACGAGGAGCTACGGACAAGCTGAATGGCAGGACTGCAAACTGGTATGCCTGGCCCTCGAAGGCGAATCTCAAAAACCGCCTGTGGTTTGACGCTATCTGTATTTGAAAATACGCGTCCTTCAGATCTATTGACATGAACCAGTCCCCTCCGCGAATTTGCGCGAGGAGCTTCCTGGTCGTGAGCATTTTGAAACTGCGTTTCATCAATGCCTTGTTCAGCTGTCTTAGATCCAGTATGGGCCTGAGACCCCCGTCTCTCTTGGGCACCAGAAAGTATCTGCTGTACAGCCCCCCCTCGCTTTGAGCTTGAGACACAGGCTCTACAGCCCCTTTGCTCAACAGTTTTGATATTTCGGCCCGAAGTATGTGCGCTACTTCTGTTTTGACCGTAGTTTCGACGCGCGCTGAGAAGCGCGGTGGGCGTCGAGAAAACTGTAGCGAGTAGCCTCTCTTTATAATGCCTAGCACCCAATCCGAAACCCCTGGAAGCGCTGACCATGCATCTGCATGAATGGCTAAGGGCTGGATGTGACACGCGCTCTGTTGACTGGGCAACGGCTGCGCTCGAGTGTGCTGCGCATCTGAGGCGGGGAGCGCGCTGATCACAGCGGGCAGATCGCTCATCCTCGACCCCGTTCCGGCGCTTAACCGACTGGAGGGAGGCTGAGCGGGTCCCGTGGGACTCAATATATCTGCGAGTAACCGTGGGCTGCATGTGTGCACTTTTACCACTTCCAACTCGCCGTCTGCCTGTGCAGAATGTACGTGCACGGGCCTCTTTTTTACAGAAGCCCCGCGCCGTAAGTGACATAGTGTATGTGGGCACTGGGAAGTGGGCACGTTTACTATGCGGCGCGCTCGACCGATCTGTGTCGATCTTATGTGCGCTAGCCCTGTGTGTAGGGCTGTGCTTACATGCGGGGATGGGCACTGGGTAGTGGGCATCGTCACTGCATTTAAAGCACCATCGGCCGTGGCCGGACGAGCGTGCACGGGTTTCGTTTTTACAGAAACCACGTGACGCGTGTGACATAGTAATTGTGGGCACGTTTACTATGTAGTGTGCGCGACCGACTTGAGTCGACATTATGAGCGCAGGCCCTGTGTGTAGGGCTGTGCTTACATGTGGAGATGGGCACTGAGGAGTGGGCATCGTCACAACATTTATAGCACCATCGGCCGTGGCCGGAACACCAGAAAAAACACTGTTTTTGTGAAACATCTGGGTAGCCGTGATAACGGCTTTTGTGTGCAGGCAAGCAGGCACTCGTGCAGGCTTGCGCATTGCAGAAGACACTGAGGCAGTCGCAACTCTTGGAACTGCAACAGCGGCGCGCTTGGGTGAGAGCTCGGCCGCAGCGGAACTCGAACACCGGCGCTTTCCCAGCAGTGCTAGGATGCTTTCGGGGCTTCTGGCTTCACCGCAATCCTCTGCCGCGGCTCCCGCGGCGCGGGGCGACGGCTCGAAGAGCGAGAACGGGGTCCCGAGCTGCGTTGCTGACGCTGTCGTGATGGCGCAGCAGGAGGCGGTGGGCGTGACTGAGAGCTCTGTGGGGCCGGTCTAGAGCGGCTAGCTGCAGAACTGGAGCGCTTCGGCAAGAAGTGCTTGAACGCCTGCGAAGCTTTCTGGTCCTCGGCGAATCTCTCCACAAACTCGTTGACGGAAGATCCAAAGAGGCCGGCAGGAGTTAGCGGAGCGTCAAGAAACGCAGCGCGCTCAGACTCCTTGATGTCAGAAAGCGTCAGCCACAAATGCCTCTCAGCCACCGTAGCGAAAGCCATAACCCGTCCCATGGCCTGTGCAGCGGACTTAGTAGCGCGGAGGGAGAGATCCGAAGCACTCCTCAGATCCGCGAGACAGATCGCTTCAGGTCCCATCTCATCCAGCTTGCGGAGAAGATCGCCCTGGAAAATCTGTAGCGTCGCCATGGTGTGTAACGCAGACGCAGCCTGCCCAGCAGCAGAGAATATCCGTGCGAGCAGCGATGACGTCATGCGGCAGGCTTTGGATGGCAACGCCGCCTTAGTCCGCCGTCCAGCAGAGGGCGGGCAAAGGTGCGCTGCTATAGCCTGTTCCACCGGCGGAAGTGACAGGTAGCCTCTGTTCTTAGCACCGTCCAGTGTGGAGAATGCTGACGAAACAGATGAGCGGATTCTCGCCGAGAATGGAGCGTCCCAAGCCTTCGCCACTTCTTCGTGAAGCTCAGGAAGAAAAGGGGCGTGTTTTAAGCTTGAGGAAGAGCGCTCATCCGGAAGATAGCTACCATCCAGCTGGGAACGTGAAGGGGGCGCTGGTGCAGACCACTCGAGGCCGAGGCTCGCCGCGGCCAACGAGAGTACACGCATCAGCTCCTTATCGATATCCCCCCGTCTGCTGGGCCTCTGAGCAGCGGGCGCGAGATCCACGGAGCTCGCCCAACCCTCATTGCCCGAAGCAAGCAGAGAGCACGTGTCTTCTTCCTCCGACGCGGGCCTGAGATCCACTTCCTCCGATGACGCGTCGGCAAGCAGCGGACGCTGAGCATCGGGAAGCGATGCAGGGGAGACCGGCGAAGCGGAGGGAACCGGCGAGCTCGGCCAAGCTGGAGGCGGTTCTGGTAGGCGCTGCGAGCGGCGCTTCTTACGGCGCTGCGGCGCAGCGGATGATGCAGGCTTCGAGAAGGATGCCAGGCGAGTCCTCAGAGTCACCATAGGCATCAACTCGCAATGAGGACATCCGCCATCAGCGAGCGCGAGCGCTGCATGGTCTTCACCCAGACAGGAGACGCAGATGACATGACGATCTCCTTCGCTGAGCGGGGTTCTGCACAAGCCGCACGAAGGCATCTTTAAAAAGACGCAGCTCTTTTGTGAATGTGCGTCGCAGGGCGAACACACACACAGAATATCACAGAACAAGGATTATAAAGGATATGGGCGCCGGATAGCGCAGCAGGAACGGCAGTGGAAGGCGGCGGTGCCAGCGGCTTCAGGATGGCTCGTCCTGCTGATATGCTCTTCCAGACGGCGCTTGCTTCCTCGTGATCCAGCGATGCGTGAGCTTCGCTGAAGAGATGAAAAATCAGGTGAGTCAGCCTTTTCGAGCTCCTTTTATAGGTTGGGCCACACCCGTTTCGGCGGGAAGTGGCAAGAAGGGCGCGAAGCGCCCTTATTGGTCTGATGTTGCATCAGCCTGCGCTCGATAGGCTGTGCAGTTGCCGCAGAACAAGCCAATGAGCGAGCGAGCCGTCTCGCCTATGGCTGTGTACTGCTGCAAATGCGCTTTACAAAAATACAAAATTAAGGATAATTTTTTGCTTCAGTATTTCGTGAAAAGAGACTTTTCCCGTAGCGTCTTAGCTAAGACGCAGTACGAGAGAGCTCTCGTAAGAGAACAGTTGCTTTGTTAAATAAATGGAAAATTAATGTTTCATGGTATATTATTTTTGCTTTACAGTAGGGATTTTTTTTTTCTAATTTCTACACTTGAAAGAGATATTTTGAGTTTGGACTGCATTTAAACCGCTAGCTGTCAGCAATTCTTACTGCACTTTTATTTTGACGGAAACAGCAGTAGAGCTTTTATTTTGAAGGAAAACTCCGGCTTCAGTGAACACAGGCTTACAAAAATGCATCTCACTACAAATCTAGAGAAATGCTGTAATCATCTGCTGCAAAATAAAGCATAACTGTTGGCCTATTTTTTTAAGTGTACTTTTTTAAAAATGACACACTATGCCCAGAGGACCTATCGTTTCATGTCATCATATGACCACGATAATATCGAGACCCAGGGCCGGCCCGCGGCATAGGCGGTATAGGCAAATGCTAAGGGCGCCACTCATCCATAGGGGCGCCAGAATGAGTGAACGAGTGAATTTTTTTTTTTTTTTTTTTTTACATATTTTTTTTATAATAGGCTACTATTTAAAAACCATTAATTCTAAATGATACCAAATAAAGCAAAAAAAAAAAAAAAGTCCGGCTCTTCAATCTTCAATCTTCCCCTTCGATTTTTAATGTTTTTGAAAGAAGTTTCTTCTGCTCATCAAGCCTGCATTTATTTGATCAAAAATACAGAAAAAAGTGTAATATTGTGATATATTATTACAATTTAAAATAATTTGTTTTCAATTTATTATACTTTAAATTATCATTTATTTCTGTGATGCAAAGCTGAATTTTCAGCATCATTACTCCATTCTTCAGTGTCACATGTGACATCCGGTCTATCACATGATCCTTTAGAAATCATTTTAATATGATGATTTATTATGAGTGTTGGAAACAGTTCTGCTGTAGTGTGTGTGTGTGTGTGTGTGTGTGTGTGTGTGTGTATATATATATATATATATATATATATATATGCTAAATCATGAACACAATGACAGGGTGAAATGGGCTGTGATGCATGGGGCGCCAGGTAAAATCTTGCCTAGGGCAGCAAATTGGTCAGGGCCGGCCCTGTCGAGACCGTTTTGCTATCACGATATCAAGATAATGATACTATCGTTATACCTAACTTTTTTATTTGTTTATGAATTGTCCTTTCTGGAACCAGGTTGTATAACTTCTGTGGTGTTCTAGGTCCCGCTGCTTCTCGTAAGCACAACGCTGGATACTCTGCCACACTTGGTCGTTCTAAAACCCCCACAGCAGAGATCGAGAGGAGTGCCTACAGGACGCCAGCATACACCACTAAATCACTTCAGAGGGTGCGTTGGCATACCTGCATTATTTCAGTAGTAGTTATAGTATTATGTATAAGATGTGTGTATAATTATCATCACACAAAGTGAAGATCTTTCTTAGTATTTGATAAGGATTTGAAATGCTAATGTATTGTCATTATGTGTGTGTGCAGCCTGTGTCTGCTGTGGCCTATGATGCACCACTGGGTGAGGATGAATCATACAGTGCCGAGAACCTGCGACGAATTGCACGGAGTCTGAGTGGGACCATCATTGGAGGACGGACTGATGTACCCCCATCTCGCAGCTTTGTGGGTGTCTCACTAAAGTCACTTGGTCAAACACTCAAACCTCATATTATGCACTCAGAATACATTAGCACCATTTAATTTGCGGCAAAAACAGCTTTCAAGTACTTTTCTCAGTGTGTATGAAATCATGGTTTTAGGCAGTGTGGTCTTAAATGTTTGTGAACTCACTTTGAAAGAGGAATACTGCCACCTGGAGTGGCTGTAGAGAAGACAATGAAACTTAAGTACTGGTATCACTTCAGCTGGAAAACTACTTTTTCAGTTATAATAAGATTTATTTATTTATTTATTTTTAAATCAGCCAGTCATCTCACAGATCTATTGGAATCCTTCATGGACACCAGTATTTGGCAGACTCCAGTTTGAAAACCACTGAAGTACAGCTTAAGTTGTTTTCGATGTTTTAATTTTTATATTTAATTTCAATTATATATCCATTGTCCATCTTTTTTTTTTATTACCAATAGTTTTTTGTGTTTGTGTGTGTCCTTTTTTTGTCCTTGTCATGGTGCTGCTGGGAACTCATGTTATTTTAATGTCTCCTCCTTTTTTTCATCCTTTCATTCCTTTTTTTTTTTTTTTTTCATAAAGGACCCTCATGTCTCCAGGATGTCCAAGCATGTGAATGTGCAACTCCCCACGCGTCGCTCCAGCACCTCCCTGCATGTTTTAAACCCTCCTTCCCACAATCCTCCTATGTTCCCTCATGAACCACAGCCCCAATACCTTCACCCAAGCCACTGCCACCACCCTGCCCCTCCATCACACCTGCACCAGGAGACACTGAGGCCCTCTCATGGACAAAAAGGTAACCATCTCACCCCACCCCAATTTCCAGCCTTCATGCTGTGCACACAGATGTTTTGCAATAGGCTGCTGTCTTTTGTTGTTGTCTGTGTTCTTGCAATTTAACACTTTTGTTGTTAAACTAGTCAAGGACCTAAAACTCTATTTAGGTTGAGCTTGATTATTTATCTGGCAAGATGTATTAAGTTTGTCTATTTAACAATTTTCCGACCTTTCATAAGGGATGCAAAAAAAAATCGAATCACTTTTTTTCTCGCAAAAAATCAATATAAAAATTTCATTTCAAATGTGGTTGTTTTTTTTCTTTTCTTTGTCGTTGTTTGTAGAAATGAACAGTTCAGCCCCAAAAAATAATAATTTATATATATATATATATATATATATTAGGGCTGAAACGATTCCTCGAGTAACTCGATTACAAAAAATGATCGAGGCAAATTCCTCTGCCTCGAAGCCTCTTTTAATTTATTTTAAATCTCACGTCAGGTTCTTTCGCAATGAGGGCACGGGCAAACGTAAAGAGAACGTTGTCGCGTGTGTCCATTGCAAGATAGAGCTGGCATACCACAACTAGGTGCCTATGATTTCCACGATGCAGAAAACGCTGAGGGAATCGCGGAATCCAGTCATAAAAACGGAATTTACAGTTTAACGCGGAATGGCAAGGAATTTGCCAAATTTTGAATGAATTAATAAAAAATAGGTCATTGCACTTACATCAAATCACGATGTGGACTAATATCTGTAAATATTAAGCCGGAACCAGTGTGCGAATTACCCCACCATAATTGGGGGGTACTGCTCCTTCACTTCTATGACCATCATGGTCCACTACCATATCAATCCCCACCGTGATCGCCAAGTGCAACATGTGTTGTGCAACACACATACAAGGTCTAAACATGCGACAAACTGATAATCAGTAGGCTACAGAACATCTCATTGTTATTATATATCTAAAAGAGAACTGTTTTGATCAACTCCCAAAAGTTAGAAGTTAAGTGCACTGAAATACCATTCTAATTACTAGTAAAAGTAATACCTTTACAGGAAGCCTATTGCCTATTTCATGAAATATTGATTTGGTTTATTTTTAGATTTCATAAGACCTGGAGGTAAGACCCAACCCTCTCATATACTGTATAAACAGAAACCAATTTTCCATTATAGTCTATGGTAGTCAGTGCCAAATCAACACAATGACTTGGAGATATGTGAAACCTGAGTAATCTTTAATGTGATTAAGGAGCATACTATGAAAAACCATACCACCACAGAACTACATAGCGGTAACATACAAGAATCCGATTAACCTGTTAATGTCAGAACAAGCTGGGTATCATCAACACTACAGTATCCTACAAATGAGTCACATATACACACATGCACAAACACAGATACACTACTTCCAGACATTGTATTTACATTATATAGCACTACATTTCTAGACCTGTCCAAATCTGACATAAGTATGTTATGTATGAGTATGTGTAAAAGGTGCATATTGTATATGTATTATGCTTGAAGTGCACTGAAAAATAGTAAACGACTATGTATTCCAACAAACACTGTTGTAATATATGCAGCAAAGCAGGCTTGTTTTAAAATACTGACCACAGTGGTCGGGGTTTTGCCTCTTTTCCCTTCCTCCCTGGCACCCATGATTTAGAAAGGCGATGCCCTGCCTTTACCCAGGACATCACATATGGAGCAGGGTTAAAGATCTCCAAAGGAGGGCCATTAAGGTCCACAAAAAGCAGAGAAGACAGACTCTTTGCACGGAGCTTGTTGCGCGTTTTTCTATCTGTATCATTTACTGCCGAAAATCCTCTCTCACATTCAGCAGAGGTGGCCAAGTACGTGTTACTTGCAATGATAAGTTTTTTCAGAGTCCCTCCCTCCAGTGTTCCTTGTAATTTATAATTTCTGAACTCCTCCACTGCTTCTCTCCCTGGCTCACCAAGGAGCTTTGCCAATGTACCGACCTCAGTCTCTCCAAACAGTACTAGGTCCTCACGTTTTTCTGGCCAGCTGGACTTCTCAAGTGGCTGGAGGATGCAAATGAGGTCATCAGCTGGCATTCGGGCCGTCAGATTGTCCACTACCGCTTGATAAAATTGTTGCCTGTTGATCTTTCCTTCTCTGTCACCCACAATGTTCACCCCCTTAAAAACACCAGCTGACAAGCCTTGTTGTGCCTTTGTGGCAGACTTTCCACCTTGCGATTTCATGGCATTTAGAATTTCTGTTGTCTGTTTGATGTGGTGGTAACTCTGGACAATGGTTGTCTCCCGTTTTTGTAGTTTAAGTGACAGGCTCTTCAATTCACGCAAGACATCTTTCATACAGGCTAAATCATGCACAAAGCTGGCATTGCTAAGGTATTTCAATAGTCCCAGGAACTTCTTCCTCACTTTATCAGAGTTGCCAGTATTTTCAAAATGTATATTAATTCTCAACATGTACACATTCATTATTAATCTTCTGCCAAACATGATGAAAATGGCTTTGTTAATGCTCTGTTAATGTCCCCTTACAATGACAGTAAACTTATTATTAGTCACATTACATAAGTTAGGCCTATTTTCAGTTAAAAATGGCGAAATTCGACAATAGTATATTCGTTTGTCTGGTTATTTTTGTCATTCGTTTCACATCTATGACTTAAAAAAGCGGTCAAATATGAAATGTTTCAGTTACTTACATCTCATCTCGCACTCGACGTAAACTGAAGCGAGTCACCCTGCTCAAATTCGCGCTCAGCAGCCTCTGTGTATATAAAGCCCGCCTACTTTGATTTGATTGGCCATCTCAAAAATTCTGACATTGACAGACCAATGAGACTCAGGTGAACACAAACACACACACACACACACACACACACACACACACACACACCATGTACTCTGTTTCTGACGTCTGCTCTGCTCGGCGCCGCTGCGGATTGAAGATAAAGAACGCGCTGAATCTGATTATAACAAGACTGAAGCGAACACTATTTCAGATAGTAAAACTGATCTGAAAATGCATAACCAGGCCGGTTATGCATTTTGGTAGCCCGACTGGAAAACACAATAGCCCCGGGACGTCGGGCAGGCGATTTTGCGAGCCCTGGTTGCTTCTAGCCACGGTGGTTAAAAATGGTACGGTCCACAATAGGGATGTCTGAAATCGCTTTACATTAAAATGTTCCTACAGTGAAAATAGGAGTTGACTTGTATTGTAACTGTAATTATATTTTTTCACAATATCAGAAAAATTATCTGACCCCCCCAAAACTGATATTTCTGTCCCTTTGGGGGGTACTGGGTCTTCATTGGGGGGTATAGTACCCCCCAGTACCCCCTGTAATTCGAACTATGGCCGGAACAGTCTATTTAAATATGAATCCTGCATGTTCTGCGTGTCTCTGTTAATGAATGGAGCAGAAGCGCGCCTTCCTGAAGCGCGTGTGACGCTCCGGTAATTTCAGCGTCTGCTGTCTCACTAAATAAGGACGTGAACACATGAACAACATCTCCAGAACTGCTCTGAGAGTCACTTCATGAGCATTTGACCGTTTGATTTGAGTAAAACTAGCGTCACATCACATACAC
Source organism: Carassius carassius (assembly GCF_963082965.1). Classification (NCBI taxonomy): domain Eukaryota; kingdom Metazoa; phylum Chordata; class Actinopteri; order Cypriniformes; family Cyprinidae; genus Carassius; species Carassius carassius. The sequence continues at coordinate 20,054,566 of NC_081768.1, forward strand.
AGAACTGTAAAGGTACGTCAACCCGTCAAAACAAAAGTCCGGTTAAAGACTATTGTTCAGCAGAATGTACATAGCTTACTACTAAAAATCAAACTTTTTTTTTTTTTTTTATTGTTTTAATCACACAATTTCTTCCATGTTTTATTTTTAATAGTAAATCCCCTTTGTTTACCAAAACGTTAAGTTAATTTTCAATAATTAAAAGATAAATTAAATTAATGTTTTGTGTTTAATGTATTATGTGCATCTCAGAAAATGCTTTATTTAAAACCCCAACTGAATGGCACTTAAATGCACTTAATTCATCTGTCAACTTTCTTGTCATTGTTCACAGTACAAGTACAGACAGAGAAACAATGGGTAATAATTAAATGTTTATTTTTGATGAATGCATTGCATTCTATGCATTTAAAAAATACAAATATTTTTTTTCTAAAAAAGGAAACTTAGTTGTTCATTTTAAGAGGCCTGTGACGGTCACGGAGGGACCGCGCGTTCAACATGGACGTTAATACGCACAAACACACACCGAAACTGTTTGGTGATACAAGAGTTTATTGTAATTATTGATCAGAGAGTGAATAAAATACCTGCAACCCTCAGGCCACACTCTCCACTGCAGAAACCAACACAGACTACCTTCCATTACAAAGACATTCACATTTATACTGGTGGCCAGCACCATTACCACATGGGGAGGGACAAACTCACAGAAAACACTTTACACATGTTCCCTTAAATATACAGAGTCTGAAAGAAACATATTGGCATGATGTTCTACTTAATAAATCTACTTTGATGTTCATTCATTAAATGACATGCTGAATTCATTCACATTAAACAGGAAATAACAGCAACAACTTGGCCACGTTGCCCCTGAAACCCCCACGCTCAATTAATACATGGTAGATTCCCACCCTAAGCGGAACCAATAATTCCTGCCATTGTTTCTTACCAGGACTCTAAAAATTACGGGACAAACGCTACACGGGAACAATACACATAGTTTACAGGTATATCATTCACTCTCTGATCAATTACAATAAACTCTTGTATCACCAAACAGTCTCAGTGTGTGTTTGTGCGTATGTGTGCGTATTAACGTCCATGTTGAACGTGCAGTCCCTCCGTGACCGTCGCAAGACCCAGGAGTCTTATTTTATCTTGCATAATTAATATTGCACTTTAATTAAGCAAAAACACATTTTATCCGATTACTCGATTAATCGATGGAATTTTGGGTAGAATACTCGATTACTAAAATATTCGATAGCTACAGCCCTAATATATATATATATATATATATATATATATATATATATATATATATATATATAAAATAATAAAATGTTTATTTGTTCAGTATTTTTTAACAATAATAATAATCACTATAATATATAAAATATCCACTTTAAAACAAGCAAAACCTATTTATATGATTAAATGACAGTCTTTGTGATTTGCCAATTGCTCTAAGCTGTATAAAGATTTTGTTTTATTATAATTAATCATGCGGCCCTACACAGGATGCATCACAATTCTATTTTTCTTTGCTCCTCTCTGCAGGAGATTGCCAAAAGGCCAACAAGTTTTTGGCTGTGCTTGACAGGGGTGAAACTTTCTCCCGTGAAAACTACCACAATGTCGCAATGAGCTATGGCACCCTTCCAAGGGCCCCCCGCAGGTCAGTTTCATCTGGGCCCCCTGTGCATCAAGCAAGGCCGGGACCCCCAGCAGGCCCAGGCCCCCGGAACTACCCAGACGCAGCCTATGCCACACTATCCCACCCTCACCGCACTACAGCATCAAATAGGACGATTGATGGCTTTTACAGACAGCCTCAACAACAATCAGCTTCAACCACCCCAATCTCGCATCACTCCAGCCATCATCACCCTAACCTTGAGCCGCCGACCCAACCCCTCCGCCTTGATGTGCCCCCCGAGAGGGACTGGAGGGCTGCTAGGGACACTCATGTCTTTCCCAGGACAGAAACACGGGGTGGGACATCCCGTAGCCTTCCTGTTTATATCTGCGGGTTGTGCAAGCAAAACCCAGCTGAGCCCACTAGAAGCTACTGCCAGACCTGCAGAGCCCATATGAACCACTACAGGATGACCAGCTGAGTCATGCAGGAAACGCATCCTTCAACGCACTCATTCTCTGACTTGGAAGTAGATGTGAAAGCCTGTGCCAATTCTGTGAAGCTCTTCACACAGCAAAAAGCAGGAAGGTCATAGGTTAGCTGCTTTTGCTAAAGTGAAAGACAGTGATGTTTGTCTCATATGTGAATGTGGAGTGGTCATTTTCCGAAAGCATATTTTAAACGCAGCTGCTGCATTTAAACACTAAAAGGAGGACATCCACTCCCTGTGATTTTAAACATTTCCACTGACAATTCAGTACCACAGAGTTAAGTTTACTTTAATTTGCCACTATCTCAGCACAAAGCTGTGAAGAACAGAGCACTTTGCTGTGTGGGCCACTGCATCTTAACTGATGCAAACACAAAACGCCAAGACTGACAAACTTTGCCTGCTGATATACATTGTCTGCTCCATATATGCACAAATATGCTTTAGTTTCCAATTAGCATTCCAAGCTAACCTTGCTTAGTTCTGTGATTGTAATTGAACTGTTAACTCAAGTTTAGTGCACTTCAGAAGTGTTAAGTTAAAACGTTCCTCTGTTGTAACTTCTCCCATTTTTATGGGAAAGCAATGTTTATGTGTAACTAGTTCATTTAGAGGGCTGTAACATCCGTGTGTGCAAGTAATCAGAGGTACATCAGGTACCAGCAGTCAACTTTCAACAACCTCATTGGCATTTGTGTCAATATTTTTGTGTTCAGTATTGTTCTGCCTGATAGTAGCACCGACACCTGTTGTGATCTTTTTATTTTAAATATTTTGTAGTAGCAGCAGTTTAACTATTTGGTTTCTACAGTATATCTTACATTAACTGTTAAGTGCAAAACTTTTTCAGTATGTTTTACAAATTAGAGATTTTTATTTAATTTCTTGAATGCTATTGAGAAAGGAACTTGTGGCTTGAGATGGTTAATTAGTTTAAGTCTTAAACATGGGAAGTGTTCAGAGTGTCTGTCAGTTTAGCTGAGTTTGATGGTGCAATGTGCCATGTCACGGAAATGAAAGTGTTACCTGCTCATCGTAGTGAACATGAGTAGTTTATATTGAAACCTGGCCAATACATTTTAGAGCATGTCAAATACCTCAACCAATCACATGCTCTCTTACTTTTATTTCACCAGAACAGTTTTGCGTGTATTATGGTTTCGTAAATCAGTACCTAATGGTGAATCGAGTGCCTCTATGTTAAATTCCCACTGGGCGAATTATCAGAATTATCTTTTCTTTTTCTTTTTTTGGCCAATATGCAGTGTAATACTGCCCTGCCGTAATTATTGACAACAGGGATCTGTGACTGATTTACCCTTCCTTCTTTTTTTCCTGAGTCAACATACAAACAGATATGGCAAAAAAGCAAGGTTGTGTATATATAAGTGTGTACAGATATTCAGTCTTTGACCTTAAGTACAGACGGATTCAGATTTGTTGTAAATGCTGTGCTAGAAATCAAACTTGTATTTTTGCAATAAAGTTATATTGAGCTCCTGTCAGGAGCAGAATGCTGTACCTTTTTTTCTGGCTGCCTTTATTCTTTAAAAAAAATCTATCTATCTAGTTAGTTTATGGTTTGTATGGTTTCTTAATAATTGCTTATTTTCAACTATAAATGGAGTCTTTTTCTCTAGAAAAATATTTATGCATATATTTAGTTTGTTTGTTGAAAGTAATAATACCCAACACACTTACTGATTGATATTTGTCCCCCAGCAGTCTCTAATATTATTTTTTTAAATAGTCATGAACAAATAGAAAATCTCTGCAAACCCTTTTCTAAGGAACCTAGCATGGTTTTGCTTAAATTAGGCCAAATTTCTGACATGAATATGTCAAACAGGACGGGCATTTATGATTGCATCAGAGTAACAGAAATGTTGGTATTATTGGGAAAACTGATGTCTTTGTGTTCATGTGCCACTATTAATATGCCAATTTAGACCTGAGAGGCCCTCCAGTGAGCATCTTGTGCTGCTATGCTTGTTGCATTTTTATTGTCTGATATTTTTCCTGCTATCCAGTAATAACAGGAATGTGTGGTAACCTAGACCTTCTCTAAAGATTTCACTTGTACTTCAATCATGAACTATTTATTTTTTGTTTAAGGCTAATGTGGTAGTTTCAGTTTCTTAGCAACAACAGAGAACAAGAAAAAACAAGTTGGTATGTTGATGGAATGATTGCCTTTTTAAGTTAAATGGATTTGTATGAAAGAAAGATGCATAAATGTGTAAAACGCAAAAGAGACTTAAGTCAGTAAATTTATTGGGCTCCTGAATAAAAAAAAATAAAACCAAGCTGAAAAAAGTGATGTACACAAGAAGGTAATTAAAGTTTATAGTGTTAAAGTAATAAAAATGAATAATTCAAATAATTAAAAGCAGGACAGTCAATGACCTGCACATAAGGACACAGCTCATATTACATAGTCTTGTTGCTCTAGGATTGTACTAGTTATGTGTTAACCAATGTCACAGCAATGACAAAACGGTCTGCAAGTCAATTGCAAAGTAACATTCAAGAGGCCAGGGGGGCAACTGACAATTCCGTTTGCTGTGAATTGATTTGTTCTATCTGGGAGGGAAAAAGGGAAAAGGTCTTTAGTTTCTTTTTTGCAGATTCACAAAGAACATCATGGGCGAAAGCAGCATCTGCAGATGAAGGCCAGGTTGTGCTTGAGAGAAACATTGGCTCTTCATCGAAAAGGGCATTTAATTCTCACAGCAGAGCACTGGATGCAGGCTGTTTTGCCTCAAGATGCAACACAAGGTGCTGTTTAAGTTACGTTCACACCAAGAATGATAACATACTCTGTTATAAACGTAACCTCGGATCCCTGAGGTACAGGAACGAGTACTGCGTCTGCTAAGATGCTATGGGGAAAAAAAAATCCTGAACCGAAGCCTTTTTCAATAATGCAGTGTAACTGCACGGCCATTGGTTCGTACAATATTCTATGCTCTAAAAGCCTCAAGCTGATTTTCTTTTTGTAAGATACTGTCAGTCAGATGCATATAGATGCAATTCATATTCCAAACAAACACCATCTGTGCTTCCTAACTATGCTTATTTAAAATATTGTTCTGAGTGCTTGTTGTTAAGCTGCAGATATGAAGATGCATTGATGTGGAGCCATTGATCCACCAAACCAGCCAACCGTAGATCAATATCTCTCAGCAACATTGTTTTGTCCCTTCATCTGAAAATGTAGATGTAAGTGGGTCATTTTTATAGCATATCTAATGCTGGGGGATCACCGACACTGGTCTGATGTCTTTCTGGTCAAGCAGTGAGAAATTGAACTCTTGAAAATGGAGATGAAGTACTGGACACAGTTGCTGTAATCTCTCATTTGCTGTCCAGCTAAACTCCAAAGACATGCAAAAGCAAAAGAGTCATGTTTTATTGTAATCTGTGAAAAGACCATGCAAATGGTTTGATCATCAGCAGGGGAGTTATGTGCTCACTGAAATCTTAAAGGAATAAGGGGTTATGTTGGATTTTAAATCACTGTACTTCGCTCTGCATAATGGACTTTTGTTCTGAAAGCTCTCCATTTAGAATTACTTATAAAGATTTAATGAGCATTATTCTAATCGGAATGGGAAGTCTTTATACTGCCAATAAGATGCAAATCGTATGCTTTAATCTGCTGCAGTGACCATGAAAGTCAAATGTCTAGGAACGAAAAGAAAAAAGCTTCTTGAAAACTTGATTTTTGATCCACACGCTCTTAAAAATAAAAGTTCTTTATTGGAATCAGTGGTTATAGTAGAAAAATTTTGTCAAATTATTAAAACAATTTTTTTTTATAATCAGAAATTTAGAAATATATTGTTGTTTTAATGACTTTTCTCTTGAAGTTTCTTTGGAGAAACAAAAAAAATTCTTCTGTTGCAATGGCTGTGAAAACCTTTTGGGGCTTCTATTTCTGAGAGTGCGTGATGAGAGAGATGTTAGTAAATATATTTATGTGAAATTCATTTCTATATTATTTAGTTCTGAATCAAATAACTCCAAAGATGCTTGGATATTTATCTATCTTTGTGGACTAATAGGCATGTCTGTCCAGAGGGTTATCTAATAAAGCCATTGGTTGGTTCCTGACTTGGTCTTTCATTCAAAACATTACTGATAAATATAAGAGAACATTTTGTCCCTTTTTCTTTTATCCAGTTATCCTTTGCTGTGCAAATCCTAAAGACTTGAATTATATTTTTAAGCAAACGTGACGCTATAGTTATATTATAGTAAACGTATATTGACCTGTGTGAGTTGCAATTCTGGGGTTATTTTGAGTGAATGGATACGTTTGTTCTATTTTACGAATCCTATTCAGGTCCTTGAAATGGCAGTGCTGAACTAATCATTCACCTCTTCTACAATAGATGACTCACAAGTAGTAGAGAGAAGAAGACTATCTTTCGTCAGACTCTTTGTACTCCAGAGTCTGCTTAACTGTCACATTTTCTGCTCAGCATGTCTCATAAGACAGAAATGATTACTAATGCTGACTGACCTTGATTGATTGAATGTGTGTTGTTTTAATCTTTTCAGTTTTCCCCTTGGTTTCCATTAAAGCTAGAACTGTTTTTGTCCCCCTTTTTCCAGTGTTGTAAAGCGTAGATATTGCTGATACCACTTCACTCTACATAACACAACTTTCTGTAAAGATTCTCAACATTCTGTAGAGGTTGAACATATTTAGTTATAGATCACTCAAAAAAGTGAAAAAAAGTTATTGTCATTATTTCCTCGCCATTCTAAAAATTTACAACTTTCTATAGTCAATGTAACAGAAGAAGAATATATTTTTAAAAATGTATTTTTTCCATACTGCATTTTTAAAGGGGCTGGATGGTTTTTGACTCTACTAAAGCATAAAAATACCATCATATGTTTGTAGATATTTAAGAAACAAGCTCAGTTAACATACTTGTTTATCTGAAAAACAATGCTACAGTCATTTATTCTCCTTTGAAAATGTGCGTTCTGGGATGGAATCTCTGTCTCTGTTTTGGTTTGTGAGACCCACCCAATGCCAGTTTACCCAACTGTATTTCGGCACCCCAGGTTGCCAGTTGACAGAGAACACAACACATTTAATTTCATTCATTGTCAAGTGCCCTTGTTCTTGTTGGTGTCTTCAATCCGGCAACTTGTGTGTGCGTCAAGTCTATCCTTTTGCGTTTCTTGCAGTCTGATTTGGGATGAACTTTCCCTTAAATATTTACGTTTGTGATGTGTCTGCCAGTGATGACTGTGTGTCTAAATATCTTTTGTTGTGCACTTGGTCAAACACGTACACGTGACACTTGGGAGTCCAATGGAGTCCATTGAGAATCGACTATTATATCTTTCAAGGATTCCTTGAAAGACTGCATAGAATTGCTGCATGTGCAAAGGTGCTTGGAATCTTTTTGTATGCGTGAAAAGTAGGTCTTTATTGCGGGGCATCAGCACTGTCCCTCTCAAAGCAACACAGCCACCATCAGCACCATGGAGAGCACCTTCAGAGGAGTCATCAAGGTGTGTTGTTCAGTACCAGGGATAGCTCCTCAAAACAGGTGTGTGATCCTTTTTTCCCTCTGACAGGGACCCTCAGGTGCAAGCTGTTAGGCACAATCAGGCACAATCAGCCACAGCATAAAAGATGACAAAGAGGCCACAGTAAGAGAGCTGCAGGGGTGCTGGGCAAACACAAAGAGCTTGTTCCTCAGTCCAGGCATTAAACCAGTCAAGCTCTAGGGCAGCGGTAGGCAACGTTGGTCCTGGAGTGCCGCTGTCCTGAAGAGTTTAGCTTCAACCCTAATCAAACCCACCTGAACAAGCTAATCAAGGTCTTCAGAATTACTAGGGCTACAGGCAGGTAAGGCTTTTTTTCATGGTTGGAGCTAAAATCTGCAGAACATAGGCACTCCAGGACCGACGTTGCCTACCCCTGCTCTAGGAGATCTAGACATCAACAGGGAATTGAGTAAATTTAACCTCACCCGCTAATCAATCTCTTTTGCCTACCTTTTTCAGATATAATTGGATGTTACAAGGCGCAAATCAAGGAAGAAGAGCTACTTTTAGTGCCTTTTTCCAGTTTCTCCCCATTCCCTCTCCCCCACCAACCTAAAAAAAAACAAACTTATTTGATTCAATCTCTGCCTCTTGCATTATTCATATTATCTTCCTGAGGTTTCCCACCCAGTCCTGGGTCTAAAGGTGACATGGTGAATAATGCAGTCATGAGGAAAAAGCAAGGAAATGGAGGCCCTGACTGCCATTCTGAAGACTCAAACCACAATAAACGCAGCCATCACCGAGCTCTGCAGAAGGACCGGGGTTACAGGGTAGGTGACAACAGGATTATTTGACCAAAATGACTAGAGAAGATGTTGAAACCTACCTCAATCTCTTCGAGAAAATGAGCCCAATGAGAGCGAAGGCCCAGGGCAGACTGAGCGAACCTTCTACTCACTCTCCTAACTGAGGAAGCACAGAAAGCCTCCCTGTTCATACAGAAACCAATTACAAAGTGGCTAAGAGCACGATATGCTCGCCCAACATGGGCTCTGCCTACCTGCGGATGCCCAGTTCATCCATGGCTGGGAATACCATGTAACACTTCCGGCCCGGGCTCAGGTAACCACTTTAACTCGCATGGTGAGGAGCTGGCTACAGGAAGGAGAGGAACCAGCCACAGTAGAGAGAGTAGTGATTGATTGATTGATGTGTACAGGGCCTGCCTGCAGATGCTAAAAAGTATGTGGCCCAACAGGGACCCCAAAACGTAAAGTCCTTAATTGCCCTCCTAGAGAACCAGCAACTGACTGGGAGCCTGATGAAGCCCAAAGTGAATAAAACTCTACCTTGGAAACCAAGGTAAGAGTGAGAGCCCCCTGAGAAGTACACCGAAGTGGTTCCAGAAAGACCTCTAAAAACCCAAAGGAACTGGAAGGATGAGAGGCCTCTGTGGAGTACTGTGGCCTTCTGGTGCTTCACATGTGGAAGAGAAGGACATCTGGCCTGGGATTGTCCAGGCAGAGAGGAGCTTATGCCCACCACCAGTACCTCAGATTCATCAAGACACCCATGCCACTTCCTTACCACTTGCTGGGGGCAGTTGCCCCTAGGGTCCTGGTTAAAATCGGGGTCCAGGACACAGAAACCCTTAAAGACTCCGGGAGTATGGTCACACTGATCAGAGCAGAGTTGGCAGGACCTGTCATAAGTAAAGAGATTTCAGTGTTTTGTATTCATGGTGACACCAGGAGTTACCCCACTGCAGAAGTAAGCATGGTCCCCCCGGCCTTGGGGGTAGTTCCATGTACAACCAGGAGTTGTGGATCACTTGCAGTTCCTGTGTTGAGAATCCATCAGTCTATGCAGACCTCAGGCCATTGCATTACATACTCCTGTGGCCTTGGCTTAGTGCGAGGGGGAAAAAATTATCATAGTTATAAATTTCAAATATTCAGGAAAGCGTTTGGTGCAGTCAAGTGCTATTTGGTATTTAGTCTGTTTTTACTTGTATCTTTTTAAAAGGAGATTCTTTTTACATTTGAAATTGTACAAAATAATTGATTTGAAATTTAATTTGGCATTGAAATGAATTTCAATGCTGGTTCCCCCTAACCAACAAAACAGAGATATGTAGAATGAGAGCGACTACTGGTTTGCATTTTTTCTTACATTTCAAATCATTTCAGATTTTTCCTGTTACTTTTGTGGCGACAGAAGCACTGATGTTATCATCAGCACTTTGAATTGTTGCCTAGATTGAGGTTCTGCATGCAAAGAAAGGTTTAAGAACTACAGCTCAAAATGTGACTGTGACTGATTCTGACCTGTCAGTAAGAATGATTCAAAGGAAAATGATTTGACCCCTGCAGGGGTTGTGTTGACCGATGGGGCAGCTGTTGAACTCCCATTTACCTCCTTAAATGCAGGTGTGCAAGTGACAGCCTTCTGGGAATCTGTACTAAAATCAATCTGAGCCAATTTTGTGAACTCTGACCTAGAGATCACAATGTCTGTGTGTTTTCCATATCTCTTCTACAAGTTCTATCACTTTTGTTTTAAATATTCTTGTTGGCCTACTTAATGTTACAGGAATAGCCCAAAAATGACAATTCTCGTCATCATTTACACATCCTCATGTTGTTCCAAATCTTAATAACCAAACAGTTTTGGTTCCCACTGATTTTGTAGTTGTATGGAAAAAATATTCAATGGAAGTCAATGCTCACTTTTGTTACCAACTTTCTTCAAAATATCATCATTTATCTTCCAGAGAATAAAGAAAGTTTGGAAGGACATGAGGTTGAGTAAACAATGACAGAATTGTCATTTTTGAGTGCACTTTCCATTCAATGATGATTGCTCATCAACATTCTCAGAGTTTATAATGTTTTAAATTTTAAAATGCATCTGTGGTGGTTATACCTAAAACAGCAAGGTAATATTCGTCTAAAGTATATCATTTCTGAAATAAGTAGTCTTAAAAAAAGTATGCTAAAGTGTACTTCCTTTCAACAAGCGTAAAAACAACGACTTGCATTCATTTGTGAAATTATAACATTTGCTCTTTTAGTTGTTAGAAAATTATTCAAAAAAGATTTCCAGAGGTATCAGGTTTTTGAACTCCACAGTAGCCTATGCCTGTATGAAACTACATCTGACTTTTATTTTAAACTGGGGTAAAATTAATAATCTGACAGACAAAAATGACCATTTAATCCCGTGTTACGTCATATAGGTACCTTCACATACTTGAACAATTGTTTTCTCGGAGAATGTGAGGTCGTCACTATATATGCTGGTCTAATTTTATAACAACTGTCTTTGTGTGTGAATGATATAAACGTGTGCGAGGTTGTCACAGGGCTACTACGGCGCGCGCTCGCAGACTAAACGGAATCTGACATCTGTACAGAACCTCGCTCTAATCGCGTTTAACTCTTTTATCTCTGGATGAAAAGTCTTCTGGTGTAGCCTACGGCTCTCTGTCAGTTACGTGGGTGTTGAGCGGCGCCGTGCGCTCGGAGAGGAAGGGCATCTCATGTCCAACATTAGACCCGAGCTGCTCGCGCATCGCGGAAAGCCTCTCCTCGTGGAACAACTCCGTGATGAGCGCGTACAGGCTGGTGAATTTACCCCCCACGACCACATCTGTGAGTCAAACGTGATTCTCCAAGCTATTTCTTTCAGTCTTTCTCATCTTTTCTTGTGCAGATGATCAGGTGTAAGTGAAAATATTTGACCAGATGCTTTAAATGTTTGTCTTGCTGTGTAAATAGATTTTTACTTTATCAACATGTTGATATGTTTGCAATGTACAGATGCTGGATATGTTTATGTTGTGAATTTAGAAAGAACTAAGAGCATATCTTACTAGTTATTATTAATAGATAGCTTATAACAGGCCAAACATATATGCAATGTAAGGATGCTCAAAAAGTTCAGCTCTGTATTATTATTATTATGGTGATCTATGCAAAAGCGGCACAGCTATTGAGTGATTTTTGAGAGAGAATCCTCAGCCTTTGAGATTTCTTTCTTGATGCTACATCCTTCCTAAATTTAAAAACAACTTATTATATTTCTGTGTGACTTAAACAATTTAAGCTTTTCAACTTTTTTCAGGTGTAGTGGAAGTGGACAGTGATTGAAAGTTTAAGTTTAAATACTACCATAATGAAATGTATTTCTGTTGCATATGTGTTTTTCTGGGGGGAAATCCACCATACCAGTGTGAGTTTAATGTGGCTGGTTTGTCACTGGCCTAAGTGCATGTTTTAACCAGCTTGATCATACTATTAACAGGTTGATTTAGACTTCACCATTTGGTAGACCCTCTAATCTACCATCTAGATCAGATGGACCTATAGTTTAGAAATAAACTGTAGAAAACCAGTTTCCATCAAAAGTCTTGTTTTATTTGTCTTAAATTCATACCTACAGTTTAGACTGTGTCTTTTCGCTACCAAGTCAGTTCAGTTGCATTGCATTTTTTTCATGTGAAATCTCTTAAATACAGATGACTGAAACTGTCCTTCACCGTTAATCACTTCATTTGACCATATATGGCTCGAGTCTGTGGTTTTGAGCCTGAAGATGTATTTGTGAGGTTAAGTCCTTGGGGTTTTCACTGCTGAGATAATTATTAAACACTGAGCTATGAGAGGATTTGTGAAGGCATGTCAGTGCCACAGAGGAGTACCACTGAATTACGTCTTTAGGCTAATTGGGCATATCTTGGGGCTGTTTGTGCTTTATTTTACATTATGCTTGTTGATGTCTCTTTCTTTCCCATCATTAAATCAAGTGACTGATTGGTGTCTCTGCACAGATGATACAAAGTGTGGTAGATTTGTACAGGCATTCATTTAAACCAATAAATAATTAGTCAAAAGTTTGAAATAAGGATTTGTAAAATGAAAGTTAATTTTAATCAGGATAAATCTTCAACAAATGTATTTCCTATAAATCAGCATCTCTGCATCAGAAAATGTTATGTGAAAACTAAGCGAAAATAAATCAGATTTGCTAAGAGAAAATTATGATTTAATAGAAACACTTGATTTCAATGAGATTATGACTTAATGATCTTCATGATTTTATCTTTACGTAATTCATCTACAAATTAATTGTCATTGACCAAATCCCGGGTTGCTACAATGTTTTAGCACAAAATGAACAGAGGGGGGTGCTGTGTGTAGTATATCCTGAATCTGTATTTTGGGTGGAATGTGGGGGACCTTAAAAAAGGGCCCCAAAGCTGTTACTCTAACGAATTACAGTTTTAGCTCTCTGAAATTATTTTATGTAATTCTGAGCCTTGTTAGGGAGGATTCATTTTTGGGGCAAGTGGGACATATTAGGTGATGAACCTTACAGGTGATGAAATTTGCATAAATCATACACGCATTCGTGCTTGTGACCCGTCAGTAATAAAATGTGACCCAGAAACCCAGATGCACATATTTCCTAGCCACAGTGACATATATTTAAGTCTATCAATAACTTTAATGGGTGTTTAGCATCATCTTATGCATTTGTCTCAAACTGACATCAAAAAAACCTCAGGAAAATCAGCTTCACTGACCATGAGGGATTAGGATAAAAAAAGATGCACCATAATCATGCGATTATGTTATAATCATATTCATGTCCATGCTCCAGTGTTGGGAAGGTTACTTTGGAAATGTAATAGGTTACAGATTACAAGTTACCCTATTTAAAGTGTAATAGTAGTGTAACTTTTTCAATTACTTTATTAAAGTAATGTAACTAATTACTTTTGATTACTTTTTGATTACTTTTCAAAATCTCCAATAAATGTTTATTTGCAACTGTTAATCATCTTCAAACATTTACACCATTCAGGTTTAACCTTACAGCAGTGCTCAATACTGTCAGACTTTTACAATCCTTCATCACTTGAATTAAGATGATCAAATTTGAACACATGTCTGCATGTCTGCTTCATTAATTTCCACATGGGGCGGACTGGGATAAAATTTCAGACCGGGAAATCTCAAACTCATACAAACAAATTCATGGACAACACTATTTTTTGTATGGACCTTATATAAAAAAAGATTTAAATCTTTAGTTTGGGGACATGCAAAATAATTAAAAGTTCTCTCCTGAACTTCACCTTCACTTCATTTCTTTTTTCTTTTCAGTCTCTTTATTTTGCCCTGTTATCCATCTACCTCATGACTTTAACACTCAAGATTTAACAAAACTATACTTTCTAAATTGCCTACATGTCAAATTGAGTGCATCACTACAATATAAAATCCTAATACTGAACATGAGTCATGTTTTTCCCTCACAAAAATTAACTGCTTTTATTACGTAAAAGTACAGTAACCATGTTTTTTTTAATTATTATTATTGCAAATGGATTACCATTTGTATTTATTTTTAAATAAATAAATATGTAAATTTGTGGCATGGTTTAACAACAGTAACCTTTGTCTCTGAATTTATAGCAAATATTAAAACTTTGCATATGCTTTGATTCAAGTGTACTTTTGATATATTTGTCCAAAATGTGGCATATTCCGTCCGTGTTAGGCAATAGCAATCCCGTTTTTATGACTGGATTCTACTAACCAGACTATGTTTCTGCATCGCGGAAATTATAGGGCCGTACGTCTCAGAATAGTCAGTTCAATTTGGGAAAGAAATCAATTACATCTGTATGTGGATGTGTGTAAATATTCAAATGTAATCCCCACTGTAATCTTTAAAATTTTCAGAAGTAACTGTAATTTAATTACTCATTTTTTCTTAGTAACTGTAACTGATTACAGTTATTTTTATTTTGTAATTAAATTACGTAATTAAGTTACATGTAACTAGTTACTCCCCAACACTGCCATGCTCACATATTGACTTCTCAATGTGTTCTTTTCCTCCTGTTGATTAAAATAATGTGATTTGTGAGCAGAGACAGAGTGTGAACTGTTTTGTAGATGTAGGACAGTTTGTTGAGTTTGGGATCTTGTGCTTAATATCAATTTGTGCGGGTGCATAAATGTTTATTATTATGAAATCTGTTATTATTGTAAAAACATTCTGCAAGTACCATTATTTTGACTCATAAGAACTCATTCACCATTAATTGACTAAAAGCCCAATATATTGTTTAACAACCAAAACAAGCTTGTCTGCCAACTTTGGAGAAAATGTGCTTGTCTTTCACAGTGTTTCTCATAGAAATGCAGCAATTTCTCTAATTTGAGGGGGAAATGTCTCCAAAAGGACAACAGAACGTAGTGGAACTAAGCAGCTCTGGGTAGTGTAGAGGTAAAATTGTTGCGATCAAAGTGTGGAAGGTATTGGCAGTGCGTGTGTTCAGCCGAGCTGCTTTCTAACTGAGCTTAGTAATCATGGTAATGCAGTCAAACAAGCGCAATAGCATCTGGAGCGCAAGCGAACCCATCCATATCCGAAGGACAGCTGTGAACATCCTGCAAATTACACTACATACATATCTCAGTTATTTGGATCAAGGACATAGCAATCATGCGTAGTAATGTGCATTAAAGAGATGCATGTTCAATTATTTATTTTTAAATATATAACAGTAATGATGCATAATTAAAAATATATATATATAGTTCACCCAAAAATTCACCATTACTCACCCTCCACTTGTTTTAAACCTGTAAAGTTATCTTTTTTCTGTTGCACACAAAAGATAGGCCTATATTAAAAAAAGTTGTTAAACTATACTGTTGACAGTAGCCATTGACTTCCATAGTAGTTATCCCATACAGCTTGATAACAACATTTTTATTATTGGCTGAACTATCTTTTTAATTTACATAATCTGAGTATCATAACAGATTATCAAAATCCTTGAGAGTTGTAATGTTATAGTACATGACTGTTCAATTGTTTACATTCATACTTGCTTAAAATAATGACACAATAGAAAGCAATGTTTTTGTAACAGTACAGTCAAGATTTTATCATTCATTTAATTATTTGGAATGGTGTGATTTGAAGCTACAGTTTAGTGGAGGAAAAGGAACATATGTGTTTTATATTCTTTAATAATCATTTGCTCGGTGCAGGTCACTAATTATGAATTTCCTCAAATTAATTACTGTTTGGCTTATTACGTCATTTATTTGAACTGCTGAACTACAAAATGAATTACAGTACAACCCCAATTCCAGAGGAGTTGGGGCGTTTTGTAAAAATGCAATCAAGAAACTGTGATTTGTTGCAGCCATCAAAATCCAAATTTGTTCATATTTACAAAATACATTTACGGTGGTCAGTGAAAACTTTGGAAATCTTTTCTTTGTACTTTTAACAATTAGATAAAAGTTAAAGAGAATGAACAAATCACAGATTGTGGAATTTACTGGATTTTTACAAAACGTCCTAACTTCCCTGGAATTGGGGTTGTAGACTATAAATGATCAATATTATTTAACATTAAGAAGCACCATATGCTTATTTTTAGTGTTCAGTTGTAGTTCCAAAGTTGAAGAAAACTCCTATTTTAAGAAACAATCTGTGTGATGTTAACTCTTTACAATAACACTGAGTTGTATTTGTCCTCAGGAGTGGGAAAGATAATGGTAAAAATTGTCAAAACAATCATTTTGTTGTTTGTCGTGAGACGACCCTGTTTCCAGAGCAAATGTTTTCATGATGAGTTATCCCATCTGCAGTAAATTAAAACTACCTTAAAACCATCTTTCATCTCTAGAATAACTACATGGTTTTGAAGAGGCTGGTTCACTTTAAAACCTCATCAAAAACCCCACCAAAACGCCTTAACACAGTTACTGTCATATTACTCTGAGTGAGAAACAGATGTGGGACTCAAACAGTATCTGTTTCATTAGAATCCTTCTCATTCCGGAGAAATAAGACTGTCTTATCTCAGGCTCAAAGTTTTTCATGGCTTAGATCTTCATTTGACCCCAAACTCAGAAGTAATGAATGAAAACACACCGCAATGGCTACTGCTATATTTTGAAAAGCCTTCAGTACAAATAAATTCACCACTTGAGCTCAAGATAGAAGTGGTTTAACAAATGTTTTGATGACACAAAGTGCCCCATGTCTGTTAAGGTTCATGAGAAACATGATTTGTGTTAATTTCATTTGGATGTTTGTAAAAGGAACCATATTTCCAAGGATTTCATCTTTATTTGAACGTGATTGAACAACATTGACTTGGTGTTCAAAATATTATTTGCCATCCTTGGATGAAACAAAGAAACAAAAACTATTTGTCTGCACGTTAGTTCTCAACCAGTGGCTTGGTTAAGAAAAATTACTAGTGCTAAATGCAAAAATAAAAATTCAGCTAAACATATAGTCAAATGCATCAGCTCATAAACATTTATAAGAGAGGAGAAACGATTCCCATGTATTGTGTTTTGTTGTTGACGTCAAAGGCTGTGTCCAAGCAAACCCATTTTGGCTCAAACTCATCGCTCACTC
The DNA here is from genome assembly GCF_963082965.1 of Carassius carassius. NCBI lineage: Eukaryota > Metazoa > Chordata > Actinopteri > Cypriniformes > Cyprinidae > Carassius > Carassius carassius. The sequence continues at coordinate 20,071,686 of NC_081768.1, forward strand.
AGGAGAAACTAGCCAAAGTAGACAGTCTGCGTGACATCCTCGAGAACATAAACACATCTACGCAAAAACAAGATATGACCCAGAAAAAATGCATGGCTGTGTTATAGCTGACTGTGTTTTACATAACAAATATGATGATTTTGACAGTTTGTTTGGTAAAGAGTTCATCATCACTTGACACATACCGAAGGCAGAGACTGAATCTGCTTTGTCATATTTCCTCCATCATTAACACGTGGTTACATTCATCTGCCTTGAAATGACTTTTCCGGGAGTGCTTCTCCTACATTCAGCCATCTCGTTTGCCCACAGCCTTGGCACTTAAAGGTCTTTTCATTAAAGCTTTTCCTGAGGAAATTGCAGTCAACAAATATCTGCTAAAAGAAATGTTTGCATTTAATCATGATTGTTCTGTGAAAGCCTTTTGTGTTCCTTTTTACACTGTATCATGCCATGTGAATTAAATCCAACTGATTACAAAAAATAACTCTGACCTTTATATGGTTATTAAAAAAAATCTCTTACCTTAAAGACTTTTTGTACCATGTTGTCTGGTGCTGGAAGAATGCATGCAATAAAATCCCAGGATCTGATTGAATGGATTGTTGTGAGAGATTATGCCATCAAATACAATCCCTTTGCTATAGTATAGGATTTCTTAGCCCTCATTCTTTTAAGTATCTATTTCAGTTTATTTAAATGGATTTACTGCTCAAAGTGACAAAAAGCCTCTCTTACTGGCCTTAGGTTGACATTGATATTGCTGCTCTAATTGATCTGTGTAACGATATAACCTTCATATTCTTCCGGAAGAAGGAGGCGGGAACCGGCGGACAAACAAAAACATTTTAATAACAAAATAAACACAAAACAGCGCACCAGCCCCTCACGGACGACCGGTGCGCATAAAACAAAAACCAAAACACAACTAAAAGCCCAGGCCTGGTCCTCTCTCGTCCTTCACTGTCGTCGCTCCAGTTTTATATCCTTCCATCTCCTCCATGGGCCTCGAGACCGGTGGGACGAACAGGTGTAGTTCATCTCCAATCACTCCCCCGGCCTCGCTCCCATGTCCCTCGGCTCCGCCCCACTCGTCACATACCCCCATCGCCCCTCGCAGGCCGGGGGGTACTCCCGAGACTGCGCTCTACTCCCCCCCCCCCCCCCCTCCCTCCGGGGGGGCCGCTCCCGGGGACCTGCGGGAACCTGGGGGTAGGACAGGCGAGGCGAGAGAAAAGGAGATGGAAGGAGGAGCGACAGAGACGAGAGAGGGGAGAGAGAAAAAAAAAAAAAAAAAATTCCGGTTCCCAGACGCACCGCTGCTCGGCCCTCCACCAGCTGGGTGATCTCCTCCGCGGTGCCTGGCGGTGGCACTGGACGGCCCTCGGCGGACGGCACGACACTCCTCCGCCGCCCGGTGGACGGCGACGGCTCCTCCGGTTTTGGGCAGCCGGCAGGAGTCCCCCGTTCCCTGCTCCTCCCCGTTCCGGCGGAGGCAGCAGGCTCCGGCCACCTGGCGAACGGCGCCGACTCCTCCGCTCCCTCACGGACGGCAGCCGTCTCTCCACATCGTGGGCGGCCGGTAGCGAGCTCGCCCGTCCCCGGCAACTCGCTCCAGTCCACCGCCTCGAGCGTCCATGGCGGCACACTCCTCGCCAGCTCGATGGCACCGCGGATTCACCACAGCGGCGAGGGATCTTCAGCAGCGCGTCCCTCCCTCTCCCGGGCTTCGGCACCACTGTAACGATATAACCTTCATATTCTTCCGGAAGAAGGAGGCGGGAACCGGCGGACAATCAAAAACATTTTAATAACAAAATAAACACAAAACAGCGCACCAGCCCCTCACGGACGACCGGTGCGCATAAAATAAAAACCAAAACACAACTAAAAGCCCAGGCCTGGTCCTCTCTTGTCCTTCACTGTCGTCGCTCCAGTTTTATATCCTTCCATCTCCTCCATGGGCCTCGAGACCGGTGGGACGAACAGGTGTAGTTCATCTCCAATCACTCCCCCGGCCTCGCTACCATGTCCCTCGGCCCCGCCCCACTCGTCACAATCTGTCATTTAGAATTTATAAGAAAAATCACACATTCTCACTCTAGCTGGCACTATACCCGATTGTCTCTCAATACACACAAGACAGAAACAGATATTTATATGAACAGATTAAATGTCCTGATTTAGACATGAATCTGCAATGAAAAGCATAAAGAAATGCAAGCTCACTGTCATTTAGGCCTGTTTAAATCCCTCTAAGACTGAAATGTGCACAAAAAAAATAATCTATTACTGGATTTAACTGCAAGTGCACAGACCTTTCAACATTTTGTTTCATACAGTCAAGAAATGAATAAAAGATATAGTATAAACTATAGTCAGACCTTAAAATGGCTGTATTGTTTTAATGAATAAAGAATGGTTTACAGCAAATATATAATACATTGAAAACATATCCTAGGATTATTGTTTGCAAAAACAGATTATATATGTCTAAACACAAAAAAGCCCTTCTGTGATATAGTGAAAATTCCCATTTAGAAGATAAATCACAACTGAGTATCCTTTTGGACGAAATAAAATAAAAATAAAATAAAAAATTAGGCATCATGAGATCTGTCTAAAAATGCATTCAATCCAATATTCAAAACAGCAACAGTGTGTCGGTATTTATATTTCTGCTCCCCTCCCATATAATAAATTAATTAATGTCTTTGTGGTGTTAGCTAAGTTCAGGCTTAATGGTGTTTCTTAAACAGATTGCACACGCTTTGATGCAAAGGTCATTATAAAACAGCAAGTGCTGCTTTTCATCTGAACTATTAATTAATGTGCGCTCCTGTGTCTTCAAGGTTGCCATGGTGGAAGAATCGGTTTACCCTTTCCCAACAGTGGACGTGCCTGATCATGCTCATTACACTATTGGTGCTGTCATCCTTGCCGTTGGCATTACTGGCATGTTGGGCAACTTCCTGGTCATCTATGCATTCAGCAGGTGAGAAAATAAAAGGCTGTGGGGAAGTTGAACACTTAATATGAAAACCGTATGAAATTTTTATTGTTCATTATCAAAAGAAGCCAAACTGTAGGCCAGTGGATTGGTGCTTAGCATCATTAGACCTGTGCCACTTCTGTGTCACTAACTTTGAATTGACACATTTCTACAATAGATAGGTTCACTCTTTGAACTGGATAAGTCGGTGAGATTTTTGTCAGTTTGTGCTTGTCTTATTATGAATGTTTTGTGGAACTTTGACTCATCTTCTTTTGACTCTTTTTGACAGAAACACGTGACTGAGTGAGTCATCTGCTTAGCGGATTTGTTCAAAAATACTGATTCATTTAGGAATAAAACAATTTACTGTTTGAGTGAATCATGAATCAGTCACTTAACCAGTTCCTTCAAAATCACAGACTAATTCAGAAATAAATTGACTGAATTCATAAGTGAGTCATGCAATCATCTATTCAACCTATTTCTTCTAAAACCCTGATTTGTTTAGGATTAAATCAAGTGACTGATTGATGAGTGAGTCATCAATTGGTCACTCATTTGATTCAGTAAAAAACACTAGTTCAGGCAGGAACTAAACTATTGTGTGTTTGTTGTAGACACACTAATTGTTTCAGGTTTGTTTGAGGCATTTGTGTTTCACAGGGAGGCTGATATTCTCAAAGATGTTATATAAATTACTAAATGAACAGGGAAATTAACAACTGATTGTTGTGTGTAGGAGCCGGACCCTGAGGACACCTGCCAACTTGTTCATAATAAACCTTGCCATCACAGACTTCCTCATGTGTGTCACCCAGGCGCCCATCTTTTTCACCACCAGCATGCACAAGAGATGGATCTTTGGAGAAAAAGGTACAAAGAAACGTACATGTTTGGTTTCACTATATATATATATATATATAGGGCATATATGTAGTTTTTTTGTGAAGATTCTGCCCCTGTTGGTAAAATAGTTGTAGCAAAATGTGATTTAGTCAGTTTAAGAGCTCAAACACGACCAGTCAAATGTGCACACAGACACTGTCAAACAGATAGACTTATCTTTGCAGATAGATCATTAGTCAATGCATAGGCAGTGTCTGAAATAAAACATGCATGTACGTGATTTATTGTACTCTACTATACTTTTTTGTATTATAATGACCAGATTTAAATTTAAAGAACAAGATTAATCACTTCTAAGGTTGAATGGGTTCAAATGAGGGTGAGGTTGCCCTTGGCGACGGCCTTGGTCTCTCAGTGCTTACAATGATTCATCCCGATATTTCTTTATGCTTTTGTTGCTAAGAATGATGAATGTCTTTCTGTCCGGAAGTACATGAACCCTTTTCTAGTACAGTTGTTTCTTTTTCATTGGTTGTGAAATTGTAATATCTCTAAATTCCTCTCAAAAAACTACTTATCTAGGCTTTTCTTGTTGATTTTCAGCATTCGCTAGTCATTTTGTTCAGCAGTGAAATGCCAGTTTTATTAGATGATGGAAGACTTTATTTTCACTGAGGTGTTTTAAATGTCAGCTCCTATCAGGACTGAATCTTAATTGCTTTCATCAGCCTTGACTGGTGGTTGGTTTTATTGAACAACAATTTGCAGATATAAAACAAGTAAAAAAAGTAAAAAAAGCTGAAAACTACTAAAAATCAAGATATTTATCAAGATATCTCCTCCACCTACAACTGTCTTGAAAAATGTAGATATAAGAGAAAGTGTAATTAGGGATTCAAGTACCTGTTGCAATTGGTAAAGGTTCCATTTTTCGTGCTTTTTTTGAAGCTTTGATTGTGCTTATAGTGTGCAATATAACATGTGTTCAAGTTTCGCGTGTAAAAAAACACAGTATTTTTCACAGAATTAACTTATCTGTATACCGCTGTTTTCACTGTCATAAAAATGGGCTGATGACTTCCTTGTTCTATGAAGTCCCTCCTTCAGAAATACGTAACGAGTTCTGATTGTGCCAGCGGTTCCTGTGTTGTGATTCGACGGCAGCTGAGCGCATGCTGCCCTCCTGGAAACGCGATTGGGCTAGTTTTGAGAAGCAAGTGGGCAGGATTTGTTTTGAAAACCTGGCAATCCTGATCTGAATGCACGTGCTGGAGATGTACTTCTAATCACAGGAGCGCCTTTACTGACGAGATGAGCATGAAAATCGCATTCGATTTTTTGAAACTGTTAAACACACCAACTTAAATAATAAAATACAATTACTGGTTGTGGTCATAAACAACGCCTTCTCCAGACAAAGAGGGAGCTGCTCCATCTTTCAAGAATAATCTTGAACGCAACTCTTCCTCTTCTCCGTCGGAGCGCAACAAGACCACGCCACGTTTTTTGTGTATTCCTGTGGGCGGAGGTTAGTCCAAAAACTGTTTTAGTGACGTCATTACTGCAGGAAGTAGAGGGATGTAGTCCAAACGGGTCGTTCGTTGTAGGCGAATTCTGTTAAATAAAATATCTCGCTTGGCATTGAACTTTGAGCTTTAGAATTTTACAGATATTATTTAAACTCTAACAACAACATTACACACTAACTAAAGTTTAAAACATGGGATCACGAAGAACGGGACCTTTAAGATTTTCAAAGATCACCATTCTGATCTAAAAGTGATCAGTCAGACCAAACCATAAGAGACCTAAAACTTTGAGGGATGATAGTATCCACCCCATCTACAACGTCACCAAGGCTTGTCCCAGTGACTCTTGGGTTAGGATGAACAAAACGCATGTGACGGATTCAGTCACCACTCTGGCAACATTTTTGGCTATATTGGATAAAACAAAACAAAAAAAAAACATACATTTGTGAACTAGTCCTAGTTTTTTATTTATTTATTTTTCCCCGATCGGAATCAAACCAGTGTAGAAAAATGATCTGAAGTGTCAATATCAATATTTATCAAAAAAAGCCTTGAATTTTCGTCTCTCTCGCAAAGACTTTCGCAAAGAGACGGCAAAACATTTGAAAGAGGTGGGGCCACTTTTCTTAAAATGGCTATAACTTTTCAACTGAATGAGATATTTACTCCAAATCAACATGCATACTCAATCTGAGGTCACATGAGAAAAATCATGGCCACTCGGTGGTGCTATAACAGAACAAAAAATTTAAAGAAATTAATTGACTTTACCTATATATCCATCAGTCCGATTGTTAAAAAAAATAAAATTATATATATATTGATTCTTTCTCTGTAAAAAAGCTAATTTGTCATACCGGACAGCGAAAATCTATTTATTATGTAATTTCCACTCAAAGTAGTTTATTTAGCATATTGAAGGCATCTGCTTAATTGCCTTCCATTCAAACAGAATAGCCTCTGGTCTCCCTGTTGGGATCCTGACGTGCTGAAGCCTCCCTCCTGGAGGAGGAACTCTGACCCAGTTTCATTTGGTGGAAAGTGTTAAAAGATGTGATTCTTGCTTCTGTCAGCTCTGACTGCTCTTCAAAACAAGGCATAAATATGACCACCGTTAATTTCGATCGTGACAACTGTGTGCTTGATCCCCCTGAAAGCTTTCTAAATCAATCAGATACAAATCACAAAAATGCTCTTTCCCAGGATTAACCTGGAAGCATAATCTCCCTGACAAGGTGTGAGAAAATAGAGAAGACATCCTGATGTGTGAGAGGATTATCTTCAATAAAAGATGCCTCTGTTTTGTAATTATTAAAGTGCATCTAGTAAATGTGTTCTGAGAAAACAAGCACAAATGTGCATGAATCAGATTGAATGCATTTCCACTCATTCTGTTGTTTACATATGCCTTGACAGTGTAGAAGACAGAGTGTGTGTGGATGTTGAGGAGGTGCCAGACTGTGTGAGTTGAGTATAATGGGGTAAAATCATCTGTTTCTCGGCTCTCCGTTGGTTCCTCATCTGTTTGACCTGTTTTATTAATGACATGATGTATTATGTGAAATAGACTTTAGACAGACCCAAACTAGCTCTATTTTCTCTTGTGTGTGTTTTTTTGATGTAGGACAGTAGCTGGATATGCAAGGTTGAAAAAGTTCATGTAAACAGTGGTTCTCAATTAGGGAGTCCACTAGCGGGGCCTCAGCAGTACTCAATATTTCATCAGGTGGAAATTTGTTTAATGTAAATAAAATAATCTTTATCCCTTAAATCAAGCAGTGCAATAGGGGGAGACAAAAAGGTAAAGCACCACTGATTTAAAAAGAAATAAAATTCAAATAAGAATTTTGCCATTTTAAAAAAGTTCATTTGAATATACTTTCCAATTCTGTAGCAAAACACAGTATTGCACTGTAACACTAAGCGGTCAGTTAACCTAAGCATGTATACACACAAATATGTTTAGCAACAAATGGAGATGGATGGCACTAACCAGAAAGAAACAAACATTCATTGTAAGTTTTTTAAAGCAGATTATTTTAATGAACCGCTTCCACAGATGTCAGCCCTCAAATGGAGCCAGCGGCGGTCTGTGTTCCTGCCAGCCAAGTGTCTCCAGACCTAAAAGCTGCTCACACTGCCCCAACAAACAGCAGCAAATATTTTAAGAAGTTTCATGGATGTAGAATGGTTGGAAACATAAATGTTATTTTCACACTGACCCAACAAAACAGCTAGAACTGACCACAGAAATGTCAATTCTGTTAATAAGCTGCACTTGGTTACAGACTCACTTAATTCTGCTTCTCCTGTCTCTCCAGGTTGTGAGTTGTATGCATTCTGTGGGGCTTTGTTTGGCATCTGCTCCATGATCACTCTCATGGTGATCGCTGTGGATCGATATTTCGTGATCACGCGGCCTCTAGCCTCCATCGGGGTGTTGTCTCAGAAGAGAGCTCTGCTGATCCTTCTGATAGCTTGGGCTTATTCACTTGGCTGGAGCCTGCCACCCTTCTTTGGCTGGAGTAAGTGTAGCATATCTGTTGTTTTAACATTTTAAGCCTATGAAACTTTGGGAAATGTTTTAATTGAAAAGTGTTCTTATGCTTTTTTGTTTTTAATTAATGCCACATTGATATTTGTATCTAACAGGACTACAAGGGGCATTCATATATGATTAAATCTGGCCTGAAAGGATAGTTCACCCAAAAATGTGTATTATGTCATCATTTACTTACCCTTATGTTGTTCCAAAACTGTATGCCTTTCTTTCTTCTGTAGAACACAAAGAGGTTATTTTGAACAATGTTGGTAACTAAACAGTTTTGATGACCTTCGACCTCCATTGTATGGATAAAACCAAAAAACTTTAGTGTTTTAGTAGAGACATTTTGCTAAATATATATTTTTTATGTTCAACAGAAAAAAAAGATGTATAGGTTTTGAACCTGTAGATATTTGATAGGTATTTGAACCCACCATGAGAATGATCATGAGGGTGAATAAATGATGACAAAATTTTCATTTTGGGTAACTATCAATTAAAGTATGACATTATGTCCACTGCATGTGTTTTTATAGAAAGACACACAAATGTTGTTCCAACTAGTCAAACAACAAAGAATTTTAAAATAAACAGTGATGAAATGTTAAGGTTTCATAAAGTCCCAGCATGCACTGCATCATTAATGAATTATATGGTTAATGATTATTGTTTTGTTTTCTTGTTAGTTATTTGCTGTGTTGTGATGTAAAGAGCTCATCTTGTCATATTTGTTGATTGTCACTGTTCTGAATATCTGAATGCATCATGTTGCCTTGCACTTGAAGCTTTTCTCAACAATTCCTTTTTTACAGTGCAGGTTACATAGTAAGAGAAACAGGAAACAGGTAGGTGCTTATGAGCTGTATTCAGTATTCTCTTCCAATGCTCTTTGTACAAACATTAACATTATTAATACAGAATGAGGGAAAAAAGGACAATACTGCAAAACTAGGAAACAGTCGTTCTTTGTAAAAAGACAAAAAGTGACCCGATCTACACATCCATCAATAAAATGTATGTATACCACAGAATTCGATAACAAAATCAAACCAGATGTTATTTATATTAAGCCACATGTCAATATGTCATGTGATGTCTGTGCATTTGCAGCTGTTGAAGTGTGGTCCTGTGTTAATGGAGTTGAGTATACCTTTGATGCTCTTTTCACAGGATACATCAGTCTTTTGTAAGCTCAGGTCTTTTGGGACAAGCACACTGAGCATTCTGGGTCATCCATATGTGAGCACAAGAGCATGAGAGTTGTTAGCCAATGGCTTTACAAACAGTGCGCTGTTGGACTCTGATCTGTGTCGCATAAAGGTGGTCTCTGAGGACCGAGGCTTTCAGCTTAAGAGGGATAGACTGGTAAAGCCTGGTGCTTTTGGCTCTCCAGCACTTTCTGTCTCTGGTTTACAAGCAACCTTCTCTTCACACGAAGGCTGTCTGTGTCCTTTAACGGTTCTGACAGCTTATATCTTCCAACCTCAAACCTCAGAGAACTCATGATAGTGGCACATATGCATGAAAGCCAGACTGTGATTGGTGGCGATAAAAAATACTGTGATTATAGCATATTTCTTCAATATCCTAAGCTGTGTGTGCAATGGGTTGTATTTCACTGCGCTTGCCCAGCGGCCAGACAGCATTCATAAATCCTTTTTCTTTGTGAGCTTGTTCCAGTTTTCACAATATTTCTCCGGGTGTAAAAGGATTAGCTGCTGGCTATCCTTTACTTTTCTCCACACATTCTGTTATTTTATAGTTATTTTTCTGTCTGTCTGTCTGTCTGTCTCTGTTTTGCAGGTGCTTATGTTCCTGAAGGGCTGTTGACCTCTTGCACCTGGGATTATATGACCTTCACACCCTCTGTGCGAGCTTACACTATGCTCCTCTTCATCTTCGTCTTCTTCATTCCACTTATCGTCATCATCTATTGCTATTTCTTTATTTTCCGATCCATTCGCAGCACTAATGAGTGAGTTCTTCAATACAGTTCTAACAGAACAGTATTAATTAATTAGCACCAGCAGTGTTTCAAAACTCTTAAATGTATTCTGTTTTACAAATGTAAATTGTATTGGAGAAATGTCAGTGAAATGTAACACTGTTATTCTGCATTTTAATTAATCTTGAGGTGTGACCTATTGAAAATAGATAAGCTTTTGATGGCAGTAAACCAATATTAGAGAAACTGAATAATGTTGTTTAACTGTTGCTTTCTGTTTGTCTTTGGAAGAGCTGTGGGCAAAATTAATGGCGATAACAAGAGAGACTCAATTAAACAATTTCAACGGCTGAAAAATGAATGGAAGATGGCGAAAATTGCTCTTATTGTCATTCTCATGTATGTCATCTCCTGGTCTCCATATTCAACTGTGGCACTGACAGCTTTTGCTGGGTAAATGAATCCCAACCCTTCAACACAATATAATGTAAAATAAAATATACTTAGCCATTCAAAACTTTGGTGTCAGAAAGATTTTTTAGGAAAGTATTACTTTTATTCTGCAAAGACACATTAAATTGATCAAAAGTAATAGGAAAGACATTCAAATGTTACAAAAGTGTTCTACTTTGTAAATAAGTGCTTTTTCATTTAAGAATCCTGATAATATAATATAATATAATATAATGTGTAATTTTAGTGCTTACATTTTTTTTCTTTAATTTTTTTTTTCAATTTGCTATATAATGGCATACAGTTTAAAAAAAATAAAAATAATATATATATATATATATATATATAATAAATTCATTTATACACTTGCATTTTTTTCAGGTATTCTGATATGCTCACACCGTATATGAATTCAGTACCTGCTGTGATAGCCAAGGCTTCAGCAATCCACAATCCCATCATTTACGCCATCACACACCCCAAATACAGGTACTGTGGGAGTCTCATTGAGAATCGTTGATGTCAGTTCAATATATTTTTCAAACTAGGCTGGCTTAGCCAAAGTGGTAATGAAAAACATAAATGGCACTGTAAGTGGAAATGTTTGCCATTTTAATGGACAAACTCACTTTCCATTAATGCAGAACATGGGTCAGAGATTGGATTACCTGGTCTGGCCCCATTAGGACTAAACACCTGGGGCAAATTGTGATTGTTTTTAATGTTTTCTAGTGTCTAACACACTGAGCCATTCAATCGCAAATTGATCAGATACATGCATTGGTTGCTTCTGGGTTAAAGTGTAAAAATCCCATTTTGATTGATTTCATTAACCTGAATATCCATTTGACTATAAAGAATAATTAATCCTGCACAGAGCATCCTGATGGTGTGGTACCATGTCTAAGGCCTGCTGGGTAAAAAAGTCATTTTGATTTGATTTTCACCCACAACACTTAACCACATTTTCCTAAACACATTTTAGTCCCTATGCACTGAACATGTTTTCATGCATGCAATGACAAATGGTTCATTTCGATTTAGGCCTAAAGTGTATTAATATTATTTCAAATGTATATGAATTATGTAGCTAATTTGACGCTCTGAAGTTATTGCATAGATTCGGAAACTTATTTTGCCTAATACTATTTTTGTCTTTAAAACTGGTTTTACTACTACTTAATTAAAAACATATTTGTGTATTTATTTTAATTTGAGACTACACACAATGATTTTGACATTTCTGATAGCAATCAGTGTTATTTTAGTATTATTAGTATTATTTATTTTGATATTTTCATTACTGTTTGACTGAACAGGCTTGGATCATGCTCTATGTACAGTAAACATGAATCCACCATGTCTACAGTGTCTCATACCTGTATCTCATATGTGTCTTTGTCAGGTTGGCCATAGCGAAATACATCCCGTTTCTTCGTGTGCTGTTGTGCGTCCCCAAGCGTGACCTTCATTCACTCCACAGCAGCTTTATGTCCACACGTCGTTCCACCGTCACAAGCCAGTCCTCTGATATGTCCGGACAGTTTCGCAGAACCAGCACCGGCAAGTCCCGGCTCTCCTCAGCCTCTGACAGCGAATCTGTGAGTGTGTGAGCCTGATGGATCTTTAGATTTGATGATTAGTCCTCTCAAGGGCAGATGTGGTTGTAATGGATGTATTTAATGACCTGTTTCTACTCTTCAGGGCTGGACAGATACTGAGGCCGATCTCTCGAGCATAAGCTCCAGGCCTGCCAGCCGACAGGTGTCTTGTGACATCAGCAAAGACACTGCAGAGATCCCTGACTTCAAACATTGTAACTCATCCAGCTTCAAATCAAAGCTCAAAAGCCGTGACTCGGGCATCTTTGAAAAGGTGACCTCACAGGCTGAATGTATTACATATGTTGCAAGTATCAAAGGGTTGTAGCCTGTCTTACAAAAATGTGTTCATGCAGAATTGCTAATCATGTCATCCTCTGTTTATCCTCGTGTTACTCTGTTCAAGCATGGGCATAGCTTGACATTTGACTTAGTCAGTCAATTGGGTCAGTCACATTTTTAAACACATTTGAGCTTTCTTATAGTAAACCTACAAATTCACACTCAGTGTACCGTATTCAAGTGAATCTGTCAAGGTTATCAGATACTTTGCACTATATCTGTTTTTACCACACTAAACCGATAACATTTGTCAACAGAATCTCAAATTAGTCTTGTATTATAGTTTTTCTCGATTGCTAAAACACTATAACCAGGCTTTCGAACTAAAATGTAAAAACCGTAACGCAAGTTTTATATAAACAACTAGAAACACTATTCCCCTGCTTTAACACATGAGTCAGATTTGGTGAACTGTTATTGTGAAACTCTACACACATTTAGAAAGCACAAGCATTCATTACTGCACAGTTTGAGCTCAAGTAGCACACAATTACCCAAGTGGAAGCACTAGGAGCCAAAATTTATCACACACCAGTCAGAACCTTCGATGACTAAAGGGGCAAAGTCAGCTTGCAGTTTTTCTCAGTGGCTTTGGTGCATTTCTCGAATCAGAAATTAAATTCTCAAAACTACTTTTTCAATCAGTTCAAAAAGTTTTGATTTTTCAATTAAGTTGCGATTGCTTATTCATGCAACTGATTATGTACATTTGTCTGTGGTGTCCTACATTATCAGTTGCTATTGTCATGATGCTCAAAATGTATTACATAGTTCTGTGAAATAGCTCAAAGGTACATCTCATGAACCTACAATTGGAAAGCATATATAGACAGAGGACAACACAACACAACACAACACAGTTCAGACCACTAGTAAAAGTGTCACTGTAAATCATATCCAGTTTTTTTCAATCAATACAGTAATGTATACATTTGTATTTTTGAAATTGATATACTGTATGACATACATTAGAAGTGCAGCCTTCTTCATTTCAGTACTGTAACTGTCATCTAAAATGATGCCATAGTATACATCAGGTTATACAGTTTTTCTCGATTGCTAAAACACTTTAACCAGGCTTTTGAACTAAAATAAATGCCATTTTTGACAAAGAACACCAATTTTTCTGAACTATAAACGCTATTCCCCTGCTTTAACACATGAGTCAGATTTAGTGAACTGTTACTGCAAAACTCTACACACAAATCCCTACATTTCTCAGTGCTTACACCATATGGTCATTTAGAAAGCACTAGCATTCAATATTGTTCACTCGAGTCTGCACAGTTTAAACTCAGTTAGCACACACTTACCTAAGTGGAAACACTAGGAGTCAAAATTGATCACACACAAATCAGAATCTTCAACAGACAGATCAAAGAGCCCCAGTCAGTTCATTCAGTTTTGGAACAATGGATCCAGAGAGACGTGATTGAAAAGGTCAAGGACACCAGAGAGAAGGAGGAGGAAAAGGAAGAGGAGGAGGGTGAGGATGAGGGGCAAGGAGACAAGGAGTCTCAGATTAAATTTGTGCCACTAGTTGACCATGTCCTTGTCCATGGTATTACTATGAGGGAGGCTGGGAAATGAATCCAGCCGAACTTGAGTTGCTTCACAGTCGCCTCGATCTTAAGAACCTTCAGGGAGGAAAACATGTAGGTATACCTTAGTGTACCCTACTGTAACTTTTGAGAGCTGTACTCTGTTACAACACATGCATCAAATTGCCTTACGTACATATAGAGTTTCTGTCTGCTTCTATTTTGTGTTACAGTTACAGTAATCAGTACTATTTTTGTAGTACACAGAGACGATGGACTGGAAGAAGCCTGACTAGACATTACTGTTGATGTGTGATGGGTGGATCAGTCGTGCGAGAGGATTTTACCCCTGCTGCCTGGCTAGGGCCAGTACAGCCTGTGATGTCTGTCCCAGACCAAAGATGTGATGCTGGGGCAGAATTTCTTGTTGTTGTTGTTTGGTGTATTGTACTGTACAGTACATTACAGTTTTTCTCGATTGTTTACACACATTTTCTGGTACTTGAGACACAATGACCACAACATGTAACTCATTCACCAACCCCCTGAGCCAATTCTGCTAAACTACAAGCACAATTCCTGCTTTACACTCAAACTGCAGTTCTAAAACACACTTTTTCAAAACACTACACACAATTCTCTGCTTTAGGCACAATTTTCATGCTAAAAATTTCTTGTTTTCACAAGGAACACTCTGCCATTCAGATATGCCCACTGACTCATCACATGGGCAAACACCCGTCACACAGTTTTACAATTAGCAATCAGAGCTTTAGCATAAAAGGGCAACAGGTGAGCTCTTCAATGGAACAATGGATGCCAACATTGGAAACAGAGGCAGAGCCAGAGGAGTGAGAGTAGGAGGAGGAGGAGGAAGAGGAGTAGGAGGAGGAGGAGGAGGAGGAAGAGGAGTAGGAGGAGGAGTAGGAGGAGGAGGAGGAAGAGGAGTAGGAGGAGGAGGAGGAGGAGGAGGAGGAGTAGGAGGAGGAGGAGGAGGAGGAGGAGGAGGAGGACGGGGACGGGGACGAGGACGGGGACGGGGACGGGGACGAGGATGAGGACGAGGAAGGCCAAGGAACGTAATCTCTGATGAGATCCGAGCCACTTTAGTTGATCATGTGGTCAACCATGGTCTAACAATGAGGGAGGCTGGGCAAAGAGTACAGCCAAATTTGAGCAGGTACACTGTGGCATCCATCATCCGGACTTTCCGAAATGAGAATAGGTAAGAAATCTACTCTCACTAAAAAATTGCAGTACTACATATAAATACAGTATTCAATGAGTACAGTAGTACAGTATTGCCTGTGGACTTTTCTGTAGGACTGTAAAAATGCTGTAAAGTATGCTTCATGTATATAGGAAATGTATACCTACTTTGTATTTACACTATTTTACTATGTATTTGTTTGGCAGAACTGAAAGATTACCAACACAAGGCGGTCGGGAACGTGTTCTGTCTCCTGAACAGGAAACTCAAATCATTAACATGGTCCTAGAAAACAATGCCATAACATTACGGCAAATACAAAGAAAGATAATAGAAAACAAAATATTGATAGGGTAAGCTTATCAACACTGGACCGTGTCTTGCGCAGAAATCATCTCAGGATGAAGCAGGTCTACAGGGTGCCATTTGAACGCAATTCAGAAAGAGTCAAAGAATTGCAACATAACTATGTGCAAGTGAGTCCCACAATTGATGCATACTCTCAACACTGTATACATTACTGTAAATTATACATATTTCAATATTGTAATCATAATGATTGAGCTTCACAATAGTGACCACTCCATGTCTATTTCTGATATTGTCATGTGTGTTTCAGAGAGTCCTTGAGCTAGAGGTGGCTGCAGTGGAGCACCAGTTCATCTTCATTGATGAGGTTGGGTTCAACCTCACAAAAAGACGAAAGAGGGGAAGGAATATAATCAGCCAGCGTGCCATTGTTGAAGTCCCTGGCCAGCGTGGAGGGAACATCACAATGTGTGCAGCGATTACCCATCACGGCGTCATCTATCACCATGCTACCCTTGGCCCCTACAACACCACCCATCTGATCACATTCCTGGACACCCTACACAACACACTCATTCCACCAGATCAGGTAGATGGCCCAGAGCAGCTCAGGTACGTTGTCATTTGGGACAACGTAAGTTTCCACAGGGCTGCTCTGGTTCGTAACTGGTTCACTGCCCACCCACGCTTTTTAGTTGTTTATCTCCCTCCATATTCTCCATTCCTCAATCCTATTGAGGAATTTTTTTCTGCCTGGAGATGGAAAGTGTATGACCGAAATCCTCAAACACGTATACCTCTTCTCCAAGCTATGGAGGACGCATGTGGAGATATAGCAGCTGATGCTTTTCATGGCTGGAATCGCCATGCTAGGCGATATTTCCCCCGCTGCTTGGCCAGGGAAAACATTGCTTGTGATGTGGATGAGGTGCTGTGGCCAGACCGCAACAGAAGAGAGGATGCAGCATAGTGTTTTTTTGTACAGTATTACTGTAACTGTATACAGTAAATTCTTCTGTTGTTTTGTATGTAGACCACTGTATGTCCTACTTTGTGTTGGTTGGGATGTACACTGTGTACATTGTTTTTGTGGGAAAAATTAAATATATTCGTTACCGTGTATTTGTGTGTTCTGTAAAAACAATATTCTCAAATATTTTACAACACACTTATGTATGTACTGTCTGTAGTAAGTGTAACACTGATTATGATGAATGGAGAATAAGTGTTTTCCATTCATCATAGTGTTTTACACTGAGCACATCAGTGTTCAAATGGTTCTTATAAATGTCTATTCATATGATGGTTTGTGTGTGTCATTTGAAAACAAAATACCATTTTGAGAAGAAATAACATTGTTTTGAATGTAAAGTTTCATTTTGCAGGAGCATTGAGGGGTTTTGCCCATTGTGTGTGTGTTTTTGGATGTGTGTGTAGAGTTTTGAGAATATGAGGCATGCTTTCAGAAAATGTGTGTAAACAATCGAGAAAAACTGTAATGAATAGAAAATGTGCAAATGTATACACGTGTTCATCATGTGAAAAGTTCCTTGAGGGGGAGAACCACAACTTACGCAACGCAACTTATTAGTGGGTTTTGTAGTATTATTCTGAATTTATCTCATCAGTGTGTAAAACTGTGTTGAAGTGTGTGTGTTTTTCTGAGAGCAAAGTTTGGTTTTTCCGCAAGAGTGAGTGGTTTTGAGTGGAGAGCCTCATTTTTACCTGAAAATAGGATGTTTGGGGAATTGGGTGAGAAGTTATGGATTTGTGTTTACTGTTTTGAGAATACAAGGCATAGTTTCAAGAAATGTGTTTAAGCAATCGAGAAAAACTGTAAGTGAATCAAGGAGTGTGTTATACTCAAACACTGCTTTAAAACAAACATCTGTTGGGCATGAATTAAGTATTATAGTATTAAGTATAAAATGAATGTACAATGACAGGGACACAAACGGAAAATAGACAATGAATCAGTTTATGTTCTAAAATCTATGTTTAGGTTTTGTTGTGGGTAAAAAAAAAAAAAAAAAACCTTTGTAGGTAAATGGTCCTCATCTGACATAAATGTAGATCCCTGAGTTGCGCACCTTTATGAGATTGTTTGTGTCCTGATCAAACGCAACATGAATATAAAAAACTTACAAAACGCCTCAAACTAAGTCTCTAATGCTCACCATGGCTTAATGTGTTTGATTAAGGGTGAAAACAGTAATTTGGTTAAATATTATTACAATTAAAATAACTTTTGTTATATATTTTAAAATTGTATTTATTCCTAAGATGTTATATGGCTCTTTAGAAATCATTTTGGTACTTTGATCCTCAAGCTAAATTTTTTATGCTTAATATTTTTGGAGAAACATTTATTTTCAGGATTCTTTGATGAATAGAGAGTTCAAAAGAACAGCATTTATTTGGAATAGGAATGTTGTGTAACATTATAAATGTCTCAATTTAACATTTACTTGCTGAATAGAATTATTGCTTTCTTTAAAAAACCCTTTCTGACCCTAGTCTTTTTGACTAATATCCTGACTCTCTCATTTCTGACCCAGAGTTCCTCTGATGTGGAAGATGTGTCTGTGGTAGGACTCGTTCAGCAGGACCGTACCAACCCTTTAGCTGTGAGTCTTTTTAAGTTCAGTATAAACCAATCAAGCTTTTGCAGGATCCTGTACATGGCATGGTTTGTAAAATCTGCTGACGTCAGGAACGTTTTATTCTGGTGCGACTGGCAGAACAACTCCTCCAGGCAATCAGATTTGTACATGAAAAATCTGAAAGCATATTCAACTTGCTAGTATGCTGTTTGATGAATCAGTGTGTTGTTAAAAAAACAAAGCAATAAGCCCCAAGAAGCTGTGGTTTACGTGAATTTATTACAGCCAAGGGGTGTTGTTAGGCACGACACAAAGTGGCTTTATTCAAAATGCGTAGTAAGGTTACACAGAATAAAACAGAGCAAAGAAAGTGTAATGATATTAATAAAAAAATAATTCTTCCACCAAACAATGTAGTTTCTCAGAAGCAGTTGTGGTTCCACAAAGTGGTTGCTGAGCAACACACAGAAGTAAACAAAGGTGGATGTTTGTTGTGTAATTTACAACAGCTTTGAACGTGGCTCAACCAATCAGAATCAAGGACCAGAACTCTCCGTTTTACATTACATTTATATTTAGTCATTTAGCTGACGATTTTATCCAAAGCGACAATGGAAGCAATCAAAAACAACAAAAGAGCAATGATATATAAGTGCTATAACAAGTCTCATTTAGCTTAAATACTGTACACATAGCGAGGGCTTTAAAATAATAAATAAAAAGAAAACAGATAGAATAGAGCAAGCTAGTGTTAGAAGTCTTTTTTAATAATTTTATAATAAATAAAAAAAAAAGATTGGAAAGGTAGTTTTATAAATTAAAATAAGTAGTTACTGAATTTGAATTCTGATTGCAGAAGAAAATCATGTAACAAAATTGCTGTTCCATTTTTCCAGTGAATGCCCTTTTCTGCTGAAGAAATATGTGCTTTTGAAAAGAATAATCCTAATCATGACAAAACAAGCTGAAAATAATTATAAAATTTATAAAAATAAATTAGTAAGTATTATAAGATTTAGTAAAAAGGACAATTACCATACATTATTGAACAAGTATAAGAGTAATACTAAAAAAACATGGGAAGTACTTAATAGTATAATTAAAACGAATAGAGGAAAAGTAGATTACCCAAATTATTTTGTAAATGATGACTCAGGAATTATAAATAAAGTGAATGACATTGTCAATACATTTAATGAGTATTTTGTAAATGTTGGTTATAAGTTAGCACAAGAGATTGTGGAGCAGAGAAATGAGGAAAGGCCAGATGAAGTGATATCCCTAGTAATATCCATTCAATATTTATTAGGAACTCATGAAATGGAAATACTTGATATTGTTAATAATTGTAAGAATAAAAAATCTACTGATTGTAATGATATCGACATGTCATTATTAAAAAATATCATAGAATATATAGTAAAACCATTTACATATATTTGTAATCAATAATTTTTAACAGGTATATTTCCAAATAATATGAAAATAGCTAAAATTATTCCTATCTTTAAAAGCGGTGATAGACATCTTTCTTCCAATTACAGACCAATTTCTCTGCTTTCCCAGTTCTCTAAAATTTTGGAGAAACTATTTGTGCGTAGGCTAGACAACTTCATAGACAAACATAAACTATTGAGTGAACATCAGTATGGCTTTAGAGCAAATAGGTCAACTTCAATGGCAGTGATGGAAATGGTAGAAGAGATTTCCACTTCAATGGATAATAATGAATATACTGTGGGGGTGTTCCTGGATTTAAAAAAAGCTTTTGACACTATTGATCATGCTCTATTAATGAGGAAACTGGAAAGATATGGTATAAGAGGCAAAGCCTATTTTTGGTTAAAAAGTTACCTTGATGACAGATATCAATTTGTCCAAATAAATGATGTTAGATCAGATTTAATGAAAGTTACTTGTGGTGTTCCACAGGGCTCGGTGTTAGGCCCCATAATGTTTGTACTGTACATAAATGATATTTGTGAAGTGTCAAAAATATTAAAAATGGTTTTGTTTGCTGATGACACTAATTTATATTGTTCAGGGAAAAATTTGGAACAGCTTCTGAATACAGTGGAAATTGAATTGATGATCTTAAAAAAATGGTTTGATGATAATAGATTGTCATTGAATTTAAGTAAAACAAAGTTCATAATATTTGGTAATCGAAAGAGTTTTAATAAAGTTAAAATTGGGATTAACACTGAGGAAATAGATAGAGTATATGAAAATAAATTTCTAGGTGTTATAATAGATCATAAATTATGTTGGAAACCACATATTAATCATGTAAAAAGAAAAATGTCACAATCCATTGCAATATTACATAAAACTAAACATATTCTGAATGAAAATTCATTATATATTTTGTATTGTGCGCTCATAGTTCCATACATGATCTATTGTGTGGAGGTTTGGGGACATGCATATAAAACCAATATAAATCCAATATATGTTACAAAAAAGAGCAATAAGGATTATAAAACATGTTGACTATCACGAGCCAACTAATCAATTGTTTAGTAATGTAAATGCTTTAAAATTTTTTGATTTAGTAAATTTCTATACTGTACGCACAATGTATAAAGTCTATAATAATTTGCTTCCAAACTGTATCCAGAGGCTGTTTGAAATAAGAGAAAGTCAGTATGGAATAAGAGGAA
This sequence comes from Carassius carassius, assembly GCF_963082965.1. Lineage (NCBI taxonomy): Eukaryota > Metazoa > Chordata > Actinopteri > Cypriniformes > Cyprinidae > Carassius > Carassius carassius. Next base: position 20,092,271 of record NC_081768.1, read on the forward strand.
TGCATATGTTTAAAAAAATAAGGGTAAGAACTAATACAAAAAATAGATGCAATGTTTAAAAACAAGGTGGTTAATAATTATTTAATTTAACGGGTATTAAAAAGTTATTTTCCTTCCTTCTTTTTTTTTTTTCTTTTTTCTTTATATAATTTGTATATGTATGTGTGTCTTGTATTAATCACTACTAGTAAAAAGTGCCGCTCATTTGATTGATAATTATGTACAAAGGGTAGGCGTAATAAGCAGAGGCTTCAGCCTACACCTTTTTGGTTATTATGTATAACTTCATTTATTTTTGTATGATTGATTGTCAGTGAGGACCTGTGAAAAAAGTCTGTGTCTGAAGTCTGAGTCTGAGTCTGTGAAAAAAAAAAAAATCTTTCATACATGAATGCCTATTCATTAAACCAAGAGTTCTGCCATCAGTGTTTTGTTACAGAAGTCAACTTGTTTATTATAATTCTGATTTAATTAACAATAAAGGCTGATCATTGGCAATAGGTAGATTTAATCTCTCGAAACCTTCCTGTGCTGTTTGCAGGCTGGTGGCGGTACAGACGTGCCAGTTTCAAGAGGTGCGATTGGTCGGATTCCCAGTGTTGTCATCACCTCTAAGTCGAGCACGTTCCTGCCCTCAGTACGGCCGAGCTACAGAAGCAGCCGCTCAAGTGTGTCCAGTGCTGGGGCAAACCCACCCAGGACAGACTCTCGTGGAGGAGCCCAGCAGGGGGCAGTGCATCTCTCCACTGCGGCTGACACCACTGAGTCCACTCACTTATTAGACAACCCTCGCCCTCAGTATCTCTAGAGCTTACACCTCTTCTTACCTTCAAGCTTTGTGTTGAGGTTTAGTGTTTTTGTGAGTTATCCTGTTCTGTGGTTTACAGTTGAAGTAAGGGAAACTGAAGACAAACCCTGAGAGATGAATCAGTGCTCTGTATCACAGAATGTAAAATATGAAAGTCATACATTGATGTCTTTTACACATGTAATTCATTTTCATGATGACCTCAACTGTTACGCAATATCCAGCATCTTTGTTTCCCTTTATTTTAAGGAAGCATTTAACAGACAGTGCTTTGAATCAGGCAAAGTTACCGCTCAGTCCATGGAGACTTGGATGGATGGAGAGAAAAGAGCATCTCAGATTATTTTAGGCTGTCATTAATGTCTAATGGCATATACAGGTAATATTATCTTACTTAGGGAGTTCTTTGTGTTTGCTTTAGTATTAAGCTTTAAGTTTCTTGAACATTAGAAATTTAATTTTGACCTTTTTGATGATGTCATTTCATCTGATAAGACTCTACCTGAATTTTTTGCTTGACAGGATAATCTTAAAACTGTGGTGTGTGAGTTCTGCTCATGAGACTGAAATGCTTGCTTCCACAGAACCTTAAATGTATGCAATATGAAGCCATATTACAACTTAGAATCCTGTTTTATCTGTTTAGTGATATTGGGGTTTTACGTTGGAATTAACTTGCATTTTCATCCAAAATGCCAATAGTGTAGTTTTAAGATAGGAAGTCTGTGTAATTATGCTCCTGACATCAGATTTTTGAAAGCATTAGAATCATTTTTGGTTTTGACATTTTTACATTTATTCGTCTTTTTAGTTTCTTTTTAATTTTTTTCTTTTTGTTTTAGTTTTTATGTAAGTTGTAAATGTTTTGTTGTTGTTGTTGTTGTTTTTTTAATTCTTTTAAAATTACTAAAGGCCTCTGAAAGTAACAGTTGTGCAACAGAACCCTAAGAGCTTCAGCTTTAAAATTGTGGAATTGTATTTGTTATCAGTTTGCAAATATGGGCTATATATAACCTTAGTGAATATAGAAACAGCTCCTCAATTCACCTTAAAGCATATGTTTATCATCTGTTTAACTAATGTAATCTAGTGATTGGAGGGATAAAAAGATTTTTGTATTGCTTTGGAAATAAATTGCATATTAAACAGCACAAGCCACAGAATGCATATGACTGAAGCAGGGACACATCATTATCTCGCTAATGCATACATGCTATGTGTATTTCCATCAATCTACCATCGAGATGAATGACCTTAATGAATATCGATCACATGCAGCTCACATGTGCATCCACCTCTACAGCCGTTGTTGTTTTTTTGCTTTTCTTTATGTTTTTAATTATCACTGTTTGACTATTCACTTTAGAGCACACAATCAAATTATATTCATCTATTAGTGTTTGAACAACCATTCTGCCTTTTTACTCAGTGGCTGGATTGAACTCAAATTTGTGATGGTGGCGGCGCTTCTAGATAGTTCTAAAAGAAACGGTTTAGGATATAATCATTGTGGCGCTCTTTGGAGTTATCTAGTGTTAGCTTGTACTTGAGTGGTTTGTTTGTAAAAAGGAATCATTTATTTGTCCAGATCATATATTTTCGTTACTATTAAGTATAGTCTCACATTGTATCAGAATATATATTTGTTCATGTGTATCCATTCACATGAAAGACAATATATATGTATCCAACACCAAGGAGAACATTATTGTATATTTGTAATGCTCTTATGTGGTTGTTTTTATTATTATTATTATTTTTTTTAATAAACCTGCAGTTCTACACATGGTTTCTTTTCTCTGTAGAATGTGGAGAGGAGCAAGTATCATAATCAAATTAGCAAAACCAATTTTTTAAATTTTCCTTCATATAATATTGCTATCAAGTGACAATACTTAATAAAAAAATAAATAAAAAAGCTGGTCTGTTTATAGAGATGTTCCTCTAGCCTCCAGACATTGCTATCCTCATTAGCACATGCTGTCAGAAATGATTTGATATTATTTTTCACAACCAAAACTTTCATGGTTTTCCCTTTGCATCACAGCAAGAGTTCCCAGCATTGTCAGGATAAATACTCCTGAGGATGAATGTGCTTTTACATGACAAGAAGCCTGCTCTTAAACACAATGAGAAAGGAGGGATACAGATATGGAAGTTGTTACATTATTACAAAAACATTTCAAATAAATTTGTTTTATTTCTTATTTTCCAAGGAATCTAGAAATATATGTATTGGAAAACAACAACAACAAAAAAACAGATATGTCAAATTGTAATGTTTGACAGCAATACGTTTTTTTTTTTACTTTTTTTTTTTTTCAAATAAATGCATCCATGAACGTAATAGACAATTACAAAAACAAATCTTACCTACCCCAAATGGCAAGCAGTGGCTCTTGACAAAACACAATATGATATCAAACATTACAGCAAGAAATGTTTGCAGATGTCCGCACAATATTCCTTTATGGGTTGGAAAAGTAACAAAAGTGTGTGTTTTAGCACTCTTATCTTCAAAGAAAAAGTTTCTCATGTCTAAAAGTTAATATTAATCCATCTAGCATTAAGCATTTACATCAGCATGTCAGTATGATTCATGGAAAAATCTGATTGTAAGTAATGTATGCTGTATTTGAGCATGAAAAACTAAATATACGTTTTGAGTCCCAACTCTGGGAGTTATGGCTGAAGTGCTGTAGGGAGGCAGGATCTGCATCATAACCTGATGTGGCATGCTAAACCCTCTCAAGTGTGTCACTAACAGCAGTTCTTCATTCAGTCAGTGTTACTGATGGGTCCTCTGGGGTCCACTGTTCTCCCCAAACCTCCAAACAGTGCCACCTGTACATCAGCAGATATAAATGACACCCATTCATCACATCTAGTTCTCAGTTATACTCCACTGCTTTTTAGGAGACTTATCAGCTGGTCAAACTACAGTTTGCAGACCAGCTAACAGAACCAATTTAGCTGGTGGACCCACTACACCAGTTTAAAGACCAGCAAACAAGCTCGTGCTGGTTAAAGATGCTTTTTTCTAGGTTTAACTCAAACAGCCATTTTAAATATGGCTGAGACCTAATTTTAGTGAATTAAATATAGGGCCCTACAGAAAGTCTGATGGCTTTTGAGGATTTGTTATAGATGTTAATTTGACTTTTTTTTTAAACAGTTGACAAGGGCAACAGAGGGACGACTGTCTCTTTAATAATTCCTCTCTAATGAAAATCCCTCGCCCTCCGTCTCCCCGTCCCGTGTGGGAATTACGAATCCTACTATGGGGGAAAAAAGGCTTTCCTCATTAATATTTATCAGGTCATGCTGCGTTGCTTGGTAACTCCACTAACACATCAGTCACAATAGCTAATTAATATTCATAAGCCAAACGCTCACCATATGATGATTCTTTAATTCGCCAGGTGATTAGCTCGGCGTCTGCATTCCAGCGAATCAGAGAGGCCTACTGGCGGAACGCCATATTCTAAAATTAATATTCATTAGATAATCCTTCAGCATAGTATGATTGGTCAGTTTGCGTCCCGTTTGCTTACGCACAGTACACCGGGGTTTTAGGGATCATATTCTATAATTAATATTCATTAGATAATCCTTCAGCATAGTATGATTGGTCAGTTTGCGTCCCGTGTGCTTACGCACAGTACACCGGGGTTTTAGGGATCTGGCGTGAGTGACAGAGCTCGCCTCTAGAGGACACGGAGCGACTCCGAACTGCAAGGCTCGCGGCTGTCAAAATAAAGCAACTTTTAAGCATGCAATGTAGGTTGAAGCAAAACTTTGAGAAGCTGTTTGTCTTTAATGGTTTGTTGAATAGAAATGGAGGCAACAGGCTTGACAGTGGGCTCGAGACGCTCAGTGGCTGCAGTCGCGTGAAAATATTTCTAAAAGCATCGTCTCTCAGTTAGGGCTTCATTCATAGTTTTCCCATTCTTCCATACCTACCGATATATTACTACATATTACTTCGATTCTAAATATAGACTATTTTGCAGTCAGTGGCTTGTCTGTTATTGTTTTGAATTTGTTGTGAGAGGCATGTGTCTGGTTTTGGATTTGGCAAAACTGATTGACTGATGCTCGAGCTCTTTGAAGTGTTTTTTTTTATTATTTTTCCTGATGTGTGTAGTTTTGCATGGGACATTATTTACGTTTTGCATGTTTCTATCTGGTCAAAGATGGATCAGTTATATTTGCTTGTACTGTAGTAGCTACATACACTACTGTCTATGGTGAAAATGTGTAAAAGTGTAAAGCTGTAACTGAGGTGGGATACATGTTGTCTTCAGGTGGCATCTGTTCTCTGTTTGTATGCACACAACTGACCAAATAATTATAAATCAACTAGTGCAATATCCTGTTGCATTGCGATTGTGTAGTTTCATATTGGTGGTTCAAATAATGTGCAAACTCTCATTCAATCTGCTGTAAGGCCATCAGTATTCAGTGATAATGTTGTCTATCTAAAAATTATTATTAAAATTATTATTATTATTATACATATATATATATATATATATATATATATATATATATACACCCACACATACAGATGTGTATTTTTGTATTATATATTTTAAATAAATGCTGTGCTTTTGAACTTTCTATTCATCATGAAAAATGAAAAAAAAAATCCAAATCCAAATCAAAACATTACAATGATTTCTGTAATATAATGTTACACTGAAGACTGGAGTAATGGTTGCTAAATTGCTATACTATGTATTTACATGTGTGGGTATATTATATATGTGTGTGTATATATATATTATGTGTGTGTATATTTACATGTGTGTGTATATATATATATATATATATATATATATATATATATATATATATATATATATATATATATATATATATATATATATATATATATATAGCCTAAGTATATTTAATATATAAACATAACACATTTTTCTTAAATATATACATGCTTGCGTTTGTATGAGGGGCGGTGCAAGACTTAATTCATTCTGGCACTCTTACACGCTTACATTCTCCTTTCACATACATATATTCTTGCTTTCACACACTTACATTCTCCTTTTAGATACATATATTTTTTCTTTCACACACTTTCATTCTTCTTACACATGCATACATTTCTACTCTTACACACACTTACATTCTGCTTTCATATGCATATATTTTTGCTTTCACGCACACATACATTCTCCTTACAAATACATATATTTTTGCTTTCAAACTCATACATTCTCCTTATACATATATTTCTACTCTCACACACATACATTCTCCTTTCACATACATATACACACATACATATATAGATGTATGTAAGAGAAGAATGTATGTATGTGCGAGAGAGTATAGTGGAAACAGAAGGCGTTTAGTTGAAACGGAAGGCGTTTAGTGGAAACGGAAGGCAGGTTAGGCGCGATCAGGGTCACCGGTACAGGTCTTGATCAGCATGGCTGAGGCAGATGAGGAAGCCGCAGATGTATTTCAGCAAGCTATCTGGGTTTAAAAAAATAAATAAATATTATTATCGTGAAAAGATTACATGACCTCGTCCTTTGAGCAAGTTGTGATTGAGGACGCGAGCTCAGCCTCAGTCGTGTTGCCAGATAGATGTATTATAAGCGTCCAAGGTTTTTTTTTTTTTTTCATTTAATTTAGGAAGTGAATAAAGTGGGAGGTTGCAAGTTAGGGACAGCGATATCTTTATATTATTTAAATAACTCAAGACTCATTGAGGTTTATTTATTTTTAGATTTTCATTTACTTATTTAATTATTTTTTTTCAATTGCAGCTCAGTGCTAGACTAGTGTTCTATAAGCGCCACCTGCTGTCAGAGATTGAATTAGCATTTTCATCAGAATCAGAGAGAGCTTTATTGCCAAGTGCTAAACCTTTACACACAGAAAAAATTTCGTCAGGAGCTTCCAGTACAGAAATTACAAACATAGTGCAGACACACATATAATTAAGGAAATAAAACATTAATTCAGCCAATCTGATGTTTTTGTTTTGTGCACTTGCTTCATGTTGCATATATTTTTTGTTTGTTTGTTTGTTTGCTCAAGGTTAGTTTGGCCAGTAACAGAGCAAAATAAACATTTAATAAATGTAAAAAAAATAAATAAATAAGAACTAAATAAATTGGCAACGACAATGGGAATCGGCTTATTTGATTGTAAAATAAATAAAATCCTGATCAGTGCATCCTTAACTGGAATAGTTAGGCCTACCTGAAAGACCTGAAAAAGCATGGTTCATTTCAGTTTTATCTTTGAACTATTGTACCTATTTGTGCAAAGTGATTTTTATTTATTACAATACAATGTTACAGTCAACAATGAAAACAATTAGTCTTATTGATTGATTGATTGTGGCAAGTCCTGTAAAATTTTTGCCAGGGCAAGTAAAGAAAAAATTAAACCACTGGCCGAACCGGACCAGTAGAAAATGTCTTTAGCGTTAAGCCCTGTTAATACGATCAAAATTAGTGTCTTAGAGCTCGTACACAGATCTGTAGAACACGTAGGTTACATAATGATTTGTTAAAAATAAAAACTTAAAATATGTACTTGAAAAGAAAACAGGATGACTTTAAAAGAAAATAGCATAACTGTAAAATTGTGAGGAAGAGCTGAGCAGGTCTTGCTCATGTATTTCCTGGTCTGAGAGTGACTTCCTGCTTAAACAGAAAGTAATGGATACCAAAAAAGGTAGAAATATATATATATGTAAAAGGAGAATGCATGTGTGTGAAAGCAAAAAAAAAAATTATGTATGTGTAAGGAGAATATGTGTGTAAAGCAAGAATATATGTATTTGAAAGGAGAATGTAAGTGTGTGAGAGTAGAAATGTATGTATGTGTAAGGAGAGTGTATGTGTGTGAGAGTAAAATGTATGTATGTGAATGGAGAATGTATGTGTGTGAGAGTGCCAGAGTGAATTATGGCAGCTGATATTAATTGTGAATTATGGCAGAGTGAATTATGGCACGCCAGATCCCTAACGTATGGCCCCCCATATGTTTGTATTTATATATACATAATTAATATACACAGTATATACACATATAGTATGTAAACAAAACCTTTATTTTGAATGCGATTAATCGTTTGACAGCAGTAATATATATATATATATACACACACACACACACACATATATTTATATATGCCATTGTAATATAACATACCATAACATTGTAACATACCATACACAGTATGTCTGGTTAGAAAATATAAAGCAACTTGAATCAGAAAATACTTTAAATCAGAAAAACCCAATGCAAGTTTTTACAATAATAGTATGTTGTCTTTGCCAAGCCTCACAATGGCAAGCACTGTATTAATTATCAAAGCAATGTCTGTCCAGGACACTTGCTCTCTGAAATGCTGTCTGTTGTGGCATGATTGTTGAACATTCATGTACAGTATTACTTCAAATTCTTCCGTTGACAAAGAGTGCTAAACTTAGCTGCAAACTAGAGATCTCCCAAATTAGGCTGGGCAAACAGGCAGGTCCTCAGTGGTTATCTTTCCTCCGATGTCTCGATGTGGAGCTTGTGATGTGCTGGTCCACGAGAGGACCTCTTATCTCGGTTCTCTGAGAGCATATCAGCCTTTTCTCACTGCCACTCGTTCTTTGTTTAAAGCTGCTCATAAAGAACCTCCAGATGCCTCTGAATGCTTGGGATAACATTATCTCATGTAGATGCCATTTAGGTTTCATTGCAATAAAGAATAAAAAATATATGTCCTGGATTATGATTACAATGCCAGTGGAATATTTTAAATGTATGAATTTAGAGTGATTGATTGCATCCAGAAAGTTCATGTATTTGTAAAGATACACTACCATTCAAAAGTTTGGGGTCAGTAAGACTCTAAAGCTCACCAAGGCTGCATTTATATGATTAAAAATACAATAAAATATAATATTGTGAATTGTATTATGATTTAAATAACTGTTTAAATATCCTTTAAAATAAAATGTATTGCTTTAATGGCAAAGCTAAGTTTTCAGCAGCCATTACTCCGGACTTCAGTGTCACATAATCCTTTAGAAATTATCCTGATTTGCTGGTCAAAAAATATTTCTTATTATGGGTGTAGAAATTCTGCTTAATATCTCAGTGGAAACTATGAAATGTTTATTTTTTATATCTTTTGCAACATTATAAATGACCATACAGTTTTGATTTAAATTCAAATTCAAATTTCTTAAAAAGTATTACTGACCCGGTAGTGTATGTTAAAATGTCAGTGTATTTAGACTGATGATAGATGCTTCATTTAAACAGGAGACACAGTTCAATTCCAGACTGCATTGTGAATGAATGAGATAGGCTTGTTTGTGTCCGTAGGGGCTGCCAATTGACTCTGACCTTTTGTTGACTGTTTTTCAGAATCAGCCAGGTTGCACTTGCAAGGAGTTAAGCCTAACTCTAACCCTAACCCAAACCAAAACTAGCCAAGGACCCAGGTAGATTAGGCGTCCTAGAAGAAAGGAGTCTAGAAAAATCTTTTAGCCTAAGAGGAGGCTATATTAGCTCTGTGAATCATATGTGGCCTGGCATTCTGGGTGTCTCCTTACATGCCATATAAGTACCCCTTCCTCCCCCTCCCCACAATGCCATAGTGCTGTCGCTCTCGGCAGAGGGGCAGTCTGTCCAGCTCATCTGAACAGGCAAGAATCCTCTTCCTCTTCCTCTAGCTCATAGCTCTTCTCTGTTGCTCTAGTTTTTTTGCATTAGTTGCAGTTTGGCTGGGCCTAAATTCCTTGTTTTGAGCTGTTACTTTGACCCTTTTGGCCTGCAGGTTTTTTTTTTTTGTATCGTAGAGGTTGTGAGTTTTACTTTCATTTGACACTTTTTTCCCCCTTCTTCTTTCAGAGGCTGTTTGGCACGTGCCCCGCCCCCCTCCAAATCCATTCTCCCGATCCGTTTGGAGAAATTCTGTTGCTTAAACAACACACTTTTTTTGAACAATGAGTTCGTACAACGTTTCACTCGCTGGACCTTCGCCTTGGGGCTTCCGGTTGCAAGGAGGCAAGGACTTCAACATGCCCCTCACCGTTTCTAGGGTAAGACCGCCAAACAGACAGTGATTCATTAGTAAATTAGCATTTACTCACATACCAATCAGTGTAGATTGAGTCTAGTTGACATTTTCAGATGAATAAGAATCAGTGTGTGTTTTACTCATATTGGAATTCAGTTAAATTCAGTTTGAGCTCAAGTTAAATTTTCCAAATCTCACAGACCAATTTTCATATTATGAGCATTAAAATATGGTTCATCATTTCATTGATTTGTAGTTCCTTTGTTCAGCAGTCATTATTGTTGTTGTGGTACTTGATCCTTTGCTGATCTGTCGCTGATCCAGAGTTGGTTGTTATGTAATAGTAATGCCATTATTCAACATATGAAATATGCTTCTCATAAATTATAATGCTGTTATCATTATGATATATCCTTCTTGATTTAGACACTTGCATTGGGCATGTGCAGTTTGAGCCTCATAGAAGTGATTGGTATCTTGGTGTAAAGTTTGTGTATCGGCTTTTTGTGCTGTTAGATATTGTGAAATGTTTTTTTTTTTCTGAATCATTTAGTAGTTTTTCTGCAGTGCTGCTTTATTGAGGAATCATGTAAATCCATATTTCCAGTGTAGATGTACAGTATTGATTGTGATGTTTGCTGTCAGTTCATTGCACTCGAGTCGATTCATCCTTGTTCTGCTGTTGTTCTTGTGTGTGACGTAAAGTCATGATGACTAATGCTTCCCTTGAACAGCTAGTTCTGTGAAATTGTTGTTCGATATATACGAGGAAGTCAGGACGAATGAATGAAAAAGGGTGTTTATGAAGGCTTTATCGTAAGACACGAAGGTCAGTTCTCATTGTATTGTAACAATTTTACCTCTGCAAACGCACATAGTTGAGAAATTTTACTTCTTGAAATCAAATTGAGAACATGTCAGAAAACATTATATTGTCGGCATTAGTGCCTTTGACTATAAATGTATCTGTTTTTGTGATTATGTTGAAGTGTATCTTCAAATAATAGCACAGTCCACATGCACCTATTCTCAGATGCCTATTGAGGACAGATTAGATCCAAATAGATCCTCTTGTGTAAAAAATATCAGACAGTGATCGAGCGGTCAAACGGTGTTAATACATGCCACAAAGAGATGATGCACTGCCATTTTATCACCTCTGCCAACATAGTCTGAAAGCATGTCTCAGGAAGAATGTCTGTCCTACACTCTCCTATAGTGTTTGTTATATTATAGTGACGTGTATATACCCTCAACAGTATCATACTGCAGTTTGGAATCCTCTGACGCTTTTCTAGGGCTTTTTATTTGCAACATTTGACAGCCGTTTGGCCTCTAAGAATACTAAGAATTACTGCTAAGAAGAGTTGCTAAGAATATCTAAATCAAGAGGTGTGTGGCAGGTCTGTTTGTCTACAGGAAAAGACCAGTAGCATAGGGCCTAGTCAGTCACTGTAGAGTGACAGGTGGTACCCAACACGTTTGTTCTGGCTGCAGCTTGGCTCGACAGGGGGCTTTTTTCTATAAAAATACCTCACAGGTGTGTGGGAGTCAAGAAGTGTTCTGTTATTCTGTATTTGAATCAAGACATAGATTTACATCTGCTGTGAGTATCACATTAGTAGGTCTGAGAAGGATCCGTGTAACTTAAGAGGATGAATATTATTCACCAGCCCGCAGGAGACAGACGGCCTGGGTGCTATTTACTGATCAGCCAGTGAGAATTACAGTTCAGTGCTAGAGACTTTGAGTCTTAAAACATGCAGTAATGAACTCTTCTGAACCTGTTTATGAGCTGTTGAGATCGAAGAATAATTAGCTGTATATAATATAATATAATATAATATAATATAATATAATATAATATAATATAATATAATATAATATAATATAATATAATATAATATAATATAATATAATATAATATAATATAATATAATATAATATGGAATGCATTAAATTGATCAAATATGACAATAAAGACTTTTAAATTGTTACAAATTTTTTTTTATTTCTATATTTTAAATAAATGCTGTGCTTTCAATTCAACCTGAAAAACTGTAAAAAAAACAAAAAAACAAAACCTGGTTCTTGAGCACCAAATCAAAATTTTTTAATGATTTCTGTAATATCATGTGACAGTGAAGACTAAATTCTTATATATATATATATATATATATATATATATATATATATATATATGAAGAGTTTGGTTCCAAAACACAGTAAATCCATTTTTATTAATTTGATTAAAAATGTGTTTTCTTTACCAAGAAAGTGGCAAGATGAAATCCACTATTTCCTATCTCAAACTTTCACATAGCATCTTTAGGTTATAATAACATAAAAAAAAATTAAATCCAGGTTTTGATTTTCAAAGATATTTTATAAAATTGTACCCCCCCCCCACCCAAAATGCAATAAATCAATGATACCTCTTTTTTCTCAAAATGCAATAAATCCATTAAATCAATTTGAAAGTAATTTTTCATATTGAAACTGTTGAAAATACGCAACATAGTAAGATGATCCACATATGAGAGCTTCTGAACTTGGTCAATACTAATCTTATATACAGGCACTGGACTAAAAATACAATCATCAGTCATTGCTTCCAAAATGAATTCAACGGGTCATTTTGTTAATGCTATAAATTAATTACAGCAATAAAATCAAATTTCATCATGAATAAGAACATGAACAACATCACATTAGACCAGAAATTCCAAAATGACATTTCCCTTACATTCAACTTCCAAAAGTGCATTCATCTTTGCCATGTTACATGAATTTAGTTGACTAGTGCAATGTGCTGTATTAACAAATACAGAAATGGCATTAATAAAAACACTAACACTAACAAGCTACGCATTATCAAATGGGATTCATCTAATGAACGCGATATAGTGTAGCTGGTCAGTGATCTACTGCTCTCTGTATTAAATGCATCTTATTAATTTCCATCTGAAAGCACATGGAGATTTACTGGTGCCATTAATCACAGAACCAGCTTTACTGACGAGATGCGCATGACAATCACATGTGATTTATCTTGCATCCCTTGTTTGTCGATCACAAAGTACAAAGTAGATGAGGAAAACTACGATGCCGGGTGTATTTCAGAGTGCTGCCATTACTGTCTAGAGTGCGTGGAATGGTGCGCTGTGATTGGTTGTACACACACACACACACACACACACATATATATATATTCATATAATTTATTAAGGGAAAAAACCTGTCCAAACCTACCTGGCCCTACGTGAAAAATGTAATAATTGTAAATCATTGGTAAATAATGGAAGAACTGTGATTAACCACATTATTTTAGAAAGCTGAGTTAGATTTCACTAGCCACACCCTGGCCTACTGCCAGATCACCTGAATCAAGAAATGACTTAAATAGAACCTGTCTGACAAACTGAAGCATACTTGAAGAGCTACACGTCATGCCAATATTCTGTGGACTGATGAGACAGAAGTTAGAAGTTTTAGAAGGTGTGACTCCTGTTACATCTGGTGCAAAAACCAACATCATACCAACAGTCAAACATGGTGGTGGTAGTGTGATGGTCTGGGCCTGCTTTGTAGCGTCAGTACCTAGATGACTTGCTATAATTGATGGAAGCATGAATTCTGCACTCTATCAGAAAATCCTGAAGGAGAATGTCCGGCCATCAGTTTGAGCAAGCACACTCGGGTTATATGCAGCAGGACAAATAATCCCAAACACACCAGCAAGTCCACCTCTGAATGGCTCAAGGAAAACAAAATTAAGGTTTTGGAGTGGCCAAGTCAAAGTCCAGACTCAAATCCAATTGAGATGCTGTGGCATGATCTTAAACAGTCCATTCATGCTCAAAAACCCTCCAATGTGGCTGAATTAAAAACAATTCAGCAAAGAGAAGTGGGCCAGAATTCCTCCACAGCAATGTGAAAGATTCATTACCGGTTATCGCAAATTCTTGATTGCAGTTGCTGCTGCAAAGTGTGACACAACCAATTATTAGATTTAGAGGGCAATTACTTTTTCATGTAGTGCCAGGCAGGTTTGGGCAGCTTTTTTCCCTTAATAAATGAAATCATTATTTCAAAACTGCATTTTGTATCTACTCTGGTTATCTTTGTGTAATATTAAAATTAGTTTGATCTGAATTTTTTCAATGTAACAAATATGCAAAAAAAAAAAAAACAGGAAAGGGGCAAAAACCTTTTCATGGCACTGTATATATATATATATATATATACAGTACAGACCAAAAGTTTGGACACACCTTCTCATTCAAAGAGTTTTCTTTATTTTCATGACTATGAAAATTGTAGAGTCACACTGAAGGCATCAAGGGCTATTTGACCAAGAAGGAGAGTGATGGGGTGCTGCGCCAGATGACCTGGCCTCCACAGTCACCGGACCTGAACCCAACCGAGATGGTTTAGGGGTGAGCTGGATCGCAGACTGAAGGCAAAAGGGCCAACAAGTGCTAAGCATCTCTCGGGGAACTCCTTCAAGACTGTTGGAAGACCATTTCAGGTGACTACCTCTTGAAGCTCATCAAGAGAATGCCAAGAGTGTGCAAAGCAGTAATCAAAGCAAAAGGTGGCTACTTTGAAGAACCTAGAATATGACATAATTTCAGTTGTTTCACACTTTTTTGTTATGTATATAATTCCATATATAAATCCACATGTGTTAATTCAAAGTTTTGATGCCTTCAGTGTGACTCTACAATTTTCATAGTCATGAAAATAAAGAAAACTCTTTGAATGAGAAGGTGTGTCCAAACTTTTGGTCTGTACTGTATATATATATATATATATATATATATATATATATATATATATATATATATATATATATATATATATATAAACGAAAACAGTTACTTTAATTTTGTAGTAATATTACACTTTTTACTGTATTTCCAATCAAATGCAATCTTAGTAATATATAGTTACCGTAATTCCTCGAATAAAAGCCGGGGCCTTTATTTACCTGAACTGCAGAAGGTAACAGGCTTTTATTTGAAGCAGGCTTTTATTAGAGGCAGGCCTTTATTTCTAATTCCATCTGTTTGATAAGTAATTGTTTTAAATAACCCGTTTTAAATTAAAAGCGATAGCGTTCCAGTGGACAGAGATTATAACATTAGCACAGAATCAGTTCAGAATCAATCACCAAAAGAATCAGTTCGGTTCAGACGCGCTCTGTGTCAGTCGGCTTCACGCTGAATCACACATGCGCAGTATCATCAGCTCCTCGGTTCTCGAATCGGACGCGTACGATAGAAACGGTTCTCGGTTCAGTGTACTGGTGATCCGAAAACCGATGCAACCGGTTCTTGACTAAAGAATGAGAAATGCTCCGGCATCAAGCGTGTACGTTCGTTATCTGGCTCTGCTGCACAAATTTTCCCCCGCCTTTATTTAAGACCGACCTTTATTTGTCCGTGTTGACCACCCCCTCGGCCACTATAAGAGGCCCGCCGTTTATTTGACTACCGGTTTTTATTTGAGGAATTACGGTATATTCATATGTACTGTTATAAGTATTATACATATAATATAAATTCTACATATAATTATTAGAAGTATAAGAAAAAATTATTTATTTGTTTGCTTGTTTATTGCAGTTGAAATTTAGAAAAATCACAATGCATCAGTATTCCAGACAGATGAGAAGTCCAGTTGCCTTTACATTATACTCTATTTTAGTTTATACATTTTTAAAATGCTTTTTAAGGATTGTACTGACATATAACAGACAATACACAAGTATATTCCTTTACTTTCTTCAGCTAATATACTGGCCTTCTGAATTGTTTGAAATATTGTTGACAGATGCTTTTGTGTAATGCTGTGTCTGTGAGTGCTCCTATTCAGTGCTAGGTGCTGGAATGAGGGTTTCTCTTGGCTGAGAGCTGCTCAGACTGTAACAGATGGCACACAGAAAGCATGAACTTGCAATTCAGTTCAAACTGAAAGCAGCAGATGAGGGATATAAATACCTCTGGGTGGTTTGGATGAAAATGAACTTCTAAGGAAAATAATACTTTTATCTGGAGAATGCATTAGACAGTTATTAAGTAACAGCAACAAAGAGATATTGTTAAATGGCAGATGTAGTTTTGGAAGCTAAATGTCAGTTGAATGTATTGAATGTAGTAGGAGTAAAGGGGGGTTGGGACCACCAATGTAAAAGAGGAAAGTTATGGGGTTACCCAGCACTAAATCACCTAATACTTACACTAATGTTCTGTGACATTTCATTTGACACTGTGGTGTCATTAGAAATGTCTTTGCCTCTTAAAAAATGTTATAGTTAAATGTCAACAGGGATCCACTCTTTAGGATCTGCCAAATAGTTTGAGGATGTTTCATCCGGTGAAGGGCATTTAAAGTAGTCTAAGATTATAAAACTCAGCAAACTATAATTGAGGGCTCTCTTTGACGTACTCTAATGCACCAACTGGTGGAATAGTGTTTCACCTTTGTGAAGTGATATTAGGGTGTTCAAATATGGACGTTTCAAATTAAGAGCTACTCTCATTCATATGGTATTCACTGAGCATCCAGTTAAAGCTTGTGAAGATTGAGTTTTATGGTTGGCTTGAATTTGATCTGCATTAATACTATCAGCGTGTTGGATTAATGACATAAATGTAGCTGTCTCTTCACTTGGACCACATTCAAAGTTTTTTTCTTTCTTTTTTTTCTCTCTCCAAATTCTTAAAATAGCACAACACCCCTGGTAAGAGCGTTCCCAACAGTGTTGATTTTCATTGTGACTGTCCAGTGCTGGACTGCTTATATGACATCTCTCCACACGCCTATTCTCTAATGAGCCGAGGGAAATTGTTCATTCCAGTCAGTCTTCAGGAAGATTGATGCTGGCAGATGAACACAAACCAACTTCATATTTAAAGCTGACTATTTCATTCTCTGTTCCCATGAGCTAGTTGGAAGAAAAATGTGGCTTAGTAGCCTTTTTAGTCTTTCATTGTTGCTTGATTTTTGTGTAATGTATAGCTCACTGTATTTATTAATAATTATTATATAATATATATTTTCACTGGTCCCGTTGCAAATAATTTATGTGATTTAACTATGTACTATTTCATTTTTATTTTAAAAAGCACTGTTTTTTTTTTTAGCAAGGAGCATTAAGTTGATCATAACTGACCAAAAAAATGTATAATCTTTCAAATAAATACTATACTTAAAAATTTCATCAAACGATCCTGACAAAAAAGTTGCATGGTTTTCACAAAATTATTAAGTATCACATAATGATATAATAAAGAAATGTTTCTTGAACAGCAGATCAGCATATTGAATTACTTGATTTCTAAAGGATCACGTGACTCTATAGACTATAGAAATAGCTGCTGAAAATTCAACATTTTAAAGAACTTATCAAAATAGGAAACATTAATTTTAAATTGTAATAATATTTTATAACATTGCTGTTTAGACTGTAGGTTTGAGCAAATAAATGTAGCCTTTGTAATCATAAGAGAAATTTGTTTTTTATTGCATCAGATAATCTGCTTTTTTTTCTTTCTTTTTTTACTGTAACAAGTGACAGGATGTTTTATCGATTGTTTATTCAATATTCATATCTGTTTTTGCATAATCAAATTGGTTACCCCGTTAGTGTGAAAAGTCTGTGGTTCAAAATATCTGTGCTTCATCAGCTGTACATTAAACATAAAATATCTTCTGATTGACTGAATTTGTGTCACATTGCATCAGGTTAAGAGATGATGCCATTCAGTTGTGGTGCACCAGACTAACCTTATGATCTATGCACACATCATAAAGCATGCAGTTTATTTAACTTGATTTATTTAACTAATTATCTTGATGTACGAACTAGTCAGAAAACTAAATTGTTCCTCGGAACAAGTCTATAGTGTTATTATATAATGCTAGTCTCTCTCAGATAGTTTGCCGTGAGAGCCTGAAGCTGGTGCTGCTGACAGGCAGAGCTGTTTTTAGATGGCTGCTGAAGGTCAGGTCAGTCCTGCTGGGGAAGACTCTAAGAGCTATTATATACCAACATCCAGCAAAATGACTCGTGTTCCTTCCAGAAGTATAGAAATGTTTGATGTGTTTAACCAAAGCTTGTTCTCCGATGATTCAACAGGTTGGCTTTGATGTGCTGTGATAAACTCTTGGTCTTTTTCACATGTGTTTTATTCATTCGGTGTTGGGCAGGTTTACTCAGCTCTTATATGAGGGGTGCTACAGGAGGAGAGGATCAGGTCACATTGCATTCATATGGTGTCGGATTCTTTTCGGTCTTGTTAGCATAAATGAGCCCATCTGGTTAAGTGCTCAGGCCTCAATCATGGACAAGTCTTCACCATTTCAGATATTTAGACACCATGACTGTCAGTTCAAATTATTGACTGGTACAGATCTTATTGTGTCTTATCTTATCGTCGAGATTTATAGCCGCATTCTAGAATACTAATATAGCCTGTACTAATTAAAAACAAATATTTAATTTAAACTAAAAGTGGCCTCTTTCAAAACAGTAACAAAACAAAAAAAGCCTACCGTCCCCAAACTTTTGAATGGTTGTGCATGTTGTGTAATCGGATATTCTCTGAAGACAAATAGTGGGACTTTATCCATTATAGAGAAAAGATTACAATTATATTGTGCACTGGAATGATGTGCAAAAACAATCATTTACAATAAGAGCAGAAATGTTTATTAAGAATGTTTATAGGGTGTATTTTGATTTCATGTTGGCTTCATTTTTTTTTCCTTTACAGTTCATCTGTCTAGCCATTAAATATCTCTCTAGTATTCTCTGTGGCCTCTGATTTACTTGACCCACAGAACAGCTCCTTTGTGCTGCTGCTGTGAGTGAGCAGGAGATTTGAGCTGGCATATCAGCCACTCATTCATCCAGGCATCAATTGGAATGAGCTAGAATAGAGAGTTAATGCATGTTTTGTGTGCCAGGCCTGGTAATCCTCCCTTCAGTCTCTCCAAGCCTTTGTTTTCCCATGCTCCCTTCCTTTTCCTTTTGCCATTAGTTTTGCTAACTTTGCTAACTTGGCACAAAGCAACAGTATCCATGCAGTTTTGCAAAACGTCTTTCTTTTCTGCCAAGTTTTTTTATTATGTATTTTTTTTTATTACAATTACTATTGTTCAAAACCCATATAACTTTCATTTTTTGGTGAAGCAATCCTTTTCATTTGTGGCACAGATCATTTTATGGGGATGTTGCCCCCAGCACACGAACATTACTGTCACAGTGGCCTTTCTGAAGGTGACAGGCCACTTCCCCTGCTAGATGTGGCAATTAGACTTGATTTATAGTGGAAGAAGACTCTTAAAACAACCCCTGCACTCTAGTGGGTAACACCCATTCACACATACACAATTACAGCAGCTGTCAAAGCAAGAAAAAACTGCAATTGCTACCCACTGTGGGTATTTATATATATACAGAACACCTTTTTGAAAGAAGGAGGAAGTCACTAAAATCTATTTTAGACTCATTGTGGCCATCTAACTGTGAGCATAATCATTCCAACATCAAAAGGTTGGACGTTAGATACCCAGACCAGCAGAGGTTTTTTGCTAAACCTAGTGTGGCTTACTTTTACAGGCTTGTACCTCAATAAGCATATGAGACGGACTTCAGTTATTTGTGAATTCGTGCCAGAGGATAGGAGCTCTGCAGTTGGGGGGTGCAGTTATATTGGGTTCATAAACATGGTCAGTGAATTTGAGCTGGTAATTCATTTGAGAAAATTATTATTAAAAACTGTGCCATGGAAGTATGCAAGAAGGGCAACTATAATCTGTCATATTTGCCCATGAGTATGTGTGAAGTGCCTGGATATATGGACCATCCAGGTGTCGGATTGCATTGATCATGTTAAGCTCATCCACAGTGTGGACGTGACCACAGTAGTGGAAACACAGCTGTCACATACCGATACATTTTTAAAGATATTACACACAGTAGCCACACGCTGCAAGCTTTTCCTAACAACTGCACTGATTTACGAGATTTTATGGACTGGATTATCAAGATGATGTTGAATCTGCATGCTTTTTCTTGTTTTTTTTGATTCTGTGCAAAAATATGTGCAATGGGTAACCATGATTAAATAAAATAAACTCAGCTAAGAGTACTATGCTCTTATGGGAGCTGAAAGCATAATCAAATTAACCAAAATATTTCATAAGCAAACACTCAAGGCATGCAATCAAAGATTCTATGTTTGCCAAACAATTATCAGCTTTACACTAGTAACCAGATATCCTTGATGCATGTTAGTTTTAATCTTTCTTGTATGCTGATTACTAGTTTATCCCTATGTTATTAATTGTCTCGCCTTTGATGTACCAGGAGAAGTCTCATAAAAGTATCAGATGAGAGTAATGGCTGTATCAATAAAGTTGTGGCCGCATTTACTATCATACTGGTGATTTCTGACAGTGATATACGGTCATTTCAATAGAAACCCATGCAATCTGGAATTTCACAAGTGGTTCAAAATGAACATGTGATATTCACTGAAGTGACCAAAAGAAAGCTAATTGGTTCGAAAGTGACTTCTATGTAAATTGTGCTTCAGTACATTGCTAATGACAATATAAAATGGACCATTTTGTGAATGTGACAGGATCATAAGCATTCATCCATTTGCACGTCCCTCAGATTTCTAAGCCAAGTAGAATTTACATGCAACTTCAAAAAATAAATGTGTTTCTTTGATAATAAGGTTGCATGATTGTAGTAGTTTAAAGTGTGTATTGTTTGAAATTTTGACATCCATAAATTTGGACAGTCTGTTTGTCTAACTTACTGTTGAGTAGCTTTAATTTCAGACTAAATTTGGCCATGTTAAAGGGATAGTTCACCCAAATAGCAAAATTATGTCATTAATAACTTACCCTCATGTTGTTCCAAACCAGTAAGACCTCCGTTTATCTTTGGAACACAGTTTTATTTATTTTAGACTTAGTCCGAGAGCTCTCAGTCCCTCCATTGAAGCTGTGTGAACGGTCTACTGTCCATGTCCAGAAAGGTAAGAAAAACATCATCAGGGTCAGTTAGAGTTTATTGAAGCATCGAAAATACATTTTGGTCCAAAAATATCAAAAACTACGACTTTATTCAGCATTGTCTTCTATTCCGTGTCTGTTGTGAGAGAGAGTTCAGAACAAAGCAGTTTGTGATATCCGGTTCGCGAACTAATCATTCGATGTAACCGGATCTTTTTGAACCAGTTCACCAAATCGAACTGAATCATTTTAAACGGTTCACGCCTCCAATACAAATGAATCCACAAATGACTTAAGCTGTTAAATTTTTTAATGTGGCTGACACTCCCTCTGAGTTCAAACAAACCAATATCCCGGAGTAATGCATGCACTCAAACAGTACACTGACTGAACTGCTGTGAAGAGAGAACTGAAGATGAACACCGAGCCGAGCCAGATAATGACTCGTTCACGAGTCAAGAACCATTTCTGTCAGCTGTGTCCGATTCGAGAACCGAGGAGCTGATGATACTGCGCATGTGTGATTCAGCGTGAAGCAGACTGACGGACAGAGTGTCTGAACTGAACTGATTCTTTTGATGATTGATTCTGAACTGATTCTGTGCTAATGTTATGAGCACGGGTAAACCGAAGGCTTGCAATCATCGCCAATGACGCCTTTACGTCGAGCGCAAAAGAACCGGAGAAACCGTTTTCTTCAATCGGTTTATTGAATCAAACTGTCCGAAAGAACTACTGGTGATCCAAAAACCGAAGCAACCGGTTCTTGACTCGTGAACGAGTCAGTCTATTGTTCGTTTTCTGGCTCGGCTCAGTGTTCATCTTCAGTTCTCTCTTCACAGCAGTTCAGTCAGTGTACTGTTTGAGTAAATGAATTACTCCGGGATATTGGTTTGTTTGAACTCAGAGGGAGTGTCAGCCACATTAAAAAATTTAACAGCTTAAGTAATTTGTGGATTAATGCGTATTGGAGAAGCGAACCGTTTAAAACGATTCAGTTCGATTTGGTGAACTGGTTCAAAAAGATCCGGTTACATCGAATGATTCGTTCGTGAACCGGATATGACAAACTGCTTTGTTTTGAACTCTCTCTCACAACAGACACGGAAGAGAAGACAATGCTGAATAAAGTCGTAGTTTTTGCTATTTTTGGACCAAAATGTATTTTCGATGCTTCAAAAAATTCTAACTGACCCTCTGATGCCACATGGACTACTTTGATGATGTTTTTCTTACCTTTCTGGACATGGACAGTAGACCGTGCACACAGCTTCAATGAAGGGACTGAGAGCTCTCGGACTAAATCTAAAATATCTTAAACTGTGTCCCGAAGATGAACGGAGGTCTTACGTGTTTGGAACAACAGGGTAAGTTATAAATTACATAATTTTGCTATTTGGGTGAACTATCCCTTTAATAGGTATATGTTTAACCAATCAAATTAGAGAACTCTAACTGTTGTGTAGTAGGATTTATAAGTGCCTGTAGTTATAAGGAGTTATTTTGTTTTAACCTATTTTTCATTCCATCATATGTTGTAGCAACATAGTGCATGATGATGTTCTTCATCATTTACTTACTCTCATGTTATTCCAAACCTGTATGACTTATTTTGAAATATGTTTACAATAATTTTTTTTTTTTGACATTTCTCAAAATCACCTTTCTGTTGTTTCTAAGCTTTAAATGTGGTTATTTTAGTCTAAATTAACATATTACTGCTTGTTAGCATTTGGATAAATGACAACAAACTAACTTTCAAGAGTGATCTTGTATGTCTTGTATACTGTTTCAGACATACTTCTCATTTTCTTGTTATGGATGGTCTACTTCTCAGGCTCTTGAAATTGTAGTCTTGGCACTTCTGTGTCTTAATACTTGGCTCAGATGTGCATGCAATTATTAAAATTCAAAACAGATAGAAATGCAAAAAAAAAAAAAAAGAAAAAGACATAATAATAATAAAACTAAAAATACAGAGTAATTTCTTCAGTTCTCCTCAATGGGAGTTTTAGTAGTCACTCAGGAAGCAACTCATATCACAGTCTCAAAACTTCATAATCTTGTCTGAAATCAGCTTTATTCATTTTGCATACACACTTTAATTAAATACATTTCTTAAAAATATATATATTTCTGACCTTTTAACAGTAGGCTAGCGTATATAACAAATTTAACATTTGTATAATTTTTGTGGAACATATAAAGATATTAATAAATCTCACAAAGCCTGTTGAAATTATGCGAAATATGACCCAGACATGTTTTTGTTTCATCTACATTATATACTTCATATGCATTATTTCAGACTTAGGGTCTGTAGACTATGCACATGACTTTATTCTTATTTTTAGCAAGAGGAACACATTATCTGTTCAAGCACTAAGCATGCACCATGCCAAATGTGTGCTTAAGATCTCTTTGTGCACCCAGCTGTCATGGATTCAGGATCTGTGTGTGTTATTATCCTCTACTGATTTTATTAAGAGGGTATCAAGCAAGCACCTGTAATTGACAGAGCCTTCTCTTTTGTTCATCTTTAATCATACAAACATCCAACCTATGTTATCAATCTCATGTGGAGGCAGACAAATAAAGACCAAATTGTCTAAGTATTGTGTTTGCAGAAGTGCTGACCTGTCAGTATGTCATTTTAAAGCTTGTATGGTTTGTGGCAGATTACACCAGGGAGCAAGGCAGCCTCGAGCAACCTGAACCAGGGTGACATCATCGTGGCCATTGATGGGGTCAGCACAGAGGGGATGACACACCTGGAGGCCCAAAACAAGATCAAGTCTGCCAACTTCAATCTGGCCCTCACCATGCAAAGGTACAGTGCATTGTTAGTGTTTTGGAGCTGTGTGTGTGTGTAATCATTCAAAAACCTTTTGGAAAGATGTCTCTTATGCTCACCAAGAATGCATTTATTTGGACAAAGCACTGTAAAAGCAGTAATATTGTGAAAAATATTACACATTAATATTAATGTTTTAAAAATAATAATATAATTAAAATGTAATTTGTTCCTGTGATGGCGAAGTTGAATTTTCAGCAGACTTTACTTCAGTCTACAGTGTCACATGATTTTTAGAAATCATTCAGATTCTAACATTTAAATTAAAAAAATTAGTCTTACTTCTCTCTGATGCATTTGTGTATTATAGTACTTGCCAAAACCTTTTGAAACCAGGAAGGATGTGGTAGTGCTTGGAAATTCAGTATTGTGTATGACACATGTAGAGTCTGTAGAAATGTGAGAGAAGCCTCTTGGATAGAAATGGAGTTTCTTCTATTCTGAAGGTAAAAAAAAAAAAATTTGAAAAGCTCTTGAAAACAGACGGATGAATATCATGCCCTCAGAAGCTGCAGCTTCTAGAATCTTTCTTCACAGCCCCTGGAGAGTGTCCATTCACCTATCAGCAACATCATACATCAGTTGATGATAAGCTTTTTTCCAGCCTTGTGCTGCAACTCAAGGCTGCCCAGGACTGACACAACATAGCTTTAAACAAGGTTACGTTCACACTGCAGTTGATCTGCATAACTTTTCATATATGGAGATTTTTGAACTTTGTCGTTAGATCAGAATCCATGCAACTTTATTATTCTCAACATTCATTTAACTAGCTCAGCATTCATTTTAATTATACGCTAGATTTACCCATAAAATTAGAGTATGAATTGCAGTATGTGAAGTTACATAGCGAAAGGTAATATCTAAAGGGTGGAAAAAGCATTTAAATATATATTGATGCACTTGAAGTGGAAAAACATTCTGTATACTATCATAAATAAGATTTTGGAAGGAATCAGTAAGATTTGAAATTCCTCAAAATGTTTTCGATTTTTTATAAAATCATTGATAATAAGAAATGTTTTTTGAGCAGCAAATCAGCGTATCAGAATGATTTCTGAAGGATAATGTGACACTGAAGACTGGAGTAATGATGCTGAAAATATAGCTTTGCTTTGGAGAATATCTTAATACAGTGGATTATGTATTTTACAGTATATTGTCTTATTTTTAATCAAATGAATGCAGCCTTGTTAAGCATAAGAGACTTGAAATCAGTCAGAATTGACCCCAAACTTCACAACAGAAGTGTATATACAGTATTGATGCCAAATAATGTTTTTGACTTGCTTTAAACAATGTATCAAAATATGATATCATATTGCTTTATGAAATGTGCTGATGGTGTTATGATGTACGTGACAGGCTAAAGTGTGTGAGGTGATTGTTTAGACAGTGTCTGGTATGGGCCACATTTTAAAAGGTTAGTGTTTAGTGTATGGGTCCGTGTGCTTTTCTCATGTATGCACTAGTCATCCGTGAAATATATGAGCTTGTAAAAACATCCTCGATCTCTCCAGCGCAGGTTGCAATTCTGATGTGTCTTAGTTCTTAAGTCAGGTTTACTGTTAGTTCACTTTATCATGAGCAAAACCCCAAAAAAGGCATGTTCACCTTTCTTTGCCCTCTTTGAGCATACCTGCAGGAATTACACTGGACCATCCTTCCTTTGCTTTAACACTCTTAATAGATCCCAGAGTTCCCTCTGCAAGAGATAGAAAGTGGAATAAACTTTAACACTTGTCAAGATACGTTATAAACGTTGTTGTCAAAACATATCTGTTGTCTTTATTGTGTTCCAAGGACTTTCTTCTTTTGTCAGTTGTTCTTTGTGCTTTTCTTTTTGCACAAATTTTCAAACAATGTGCAGTATGCTAGTTTTTCCATTTTGTGTACAGGGCAAGTGATGTTTTGAAATTTTCTCTTCTGAAAAGGTTCAATTTGGCAAAAAGTCTGTTCGGACAAAAGCATTTTTTCTGATCTGTGTGTGAAATGTTTATAGTTCACCACTTGACATTGCAATTTATGTCATAAAAGATGTGATCCAGACAGTCTGTCTTTAGCACTTCTGTCATTTTCTTCAAATGCTCACTCTGTTTTATCACAGGTCAAAGCGGCCCATTCCAGTTCCCATGACAACACCAAGGATTAACTCCCCTATGCCTGTGATCGCTCATCAGAAGGTCTGTCACATGTTACTCACTGTCATGCATTCTCCATATATCTGCATACAGTACATGTCCGTGCATTCACATACTTTAAGTCAAGCACAGGTCTTACATTCCACATGATTGTTCATGAAATGTAAAAGCTATGCAAGCTTTAGTGCAAGCTTCAGCTGAAGTCCTCAGTCAAAAGGGGATTGTTTTTTAGAATTATGTTAAATATTCTTTTTAGAGGGTAAGATAAAAGCTTCTGTTCTTTGGTTTTCTCTCATCTCAGGATGCCTTTATCATGTATGATATCTACAGATGTTCTACTACTCTACATGTAAAAAGCCTTATGATGCCCCCTGCTGGCTTTCACTTTGCACATTCCAGCAAAAAGTTAACTAAACATTGTTTGCCATTTAATAACTAGGAAAGATCTTAAAGCCTCTGTTTCAGAAGCCTGTTTAGTAAATAGAGTATATTTCAAAAGTTTATGGTCTTTTTAATAGAAATGAATACTTATTCAGAAAAGATGCAAAATACATTTATAATATTTCACAGTTAGTCAAAGTTTCCACAAAAATATTAAGCAATTATTTTCAGCATATATAAAAGTAAGAAATGTTTCTTGAACAGCAAATATTAGAATGATTTCTGAAAGCTCATGTGACATTGAAGACTGGAGTAAATTAAGATTTGCCATCACAGGTATAAATTACATAAAAAAAAAATAAAAAAAATAATAAATAAATAAATAAATAAATAAATAAAAAAAAAAAAAAAAAAAAATATATATATATATATATATATATATATATATATATATATATAAATAACAGTTACTTTAAGTTGTAATAATATTAAGCAGACAAATCTATAAAAGCTGATCATTTTGAATGGTAGTGTACTAACTAATTTTATGCTAAAGAAGATAAAGAATAAGTTATTTCTTCAAAACATTAGCCATTTCCCACTTTTGTGTTATTACAAATGAATATAATCAGGCCTTCTTCTTTGTTTCAACAAAAAGGAGATCATTTTCAAAATGCCATTCCTGCACTTCAGTATAATGAGTACAAAATGGGGGCTATAAAACAAACTAAACTATTTTTTCAAACAACACAAGACATCCTGTAAATTATGAATAAAAATTTTCTTTCTTTTTTTTGTTTGTTGTAAAATATTCCTTTTGCTTTCAGTAAAACATCAAGTCATCAATTTCCAAATTAATTTTTTCCATAGTGTTAACATAAATGATTGTAATTCTAAGCTTTCCTCTGACCGGCTCCTTCTGTTCTCTCTTTCTCAACACTGTCCGCACACATGCACGTTTCCCTTTAAGGATCAGCCTGTGCAAATGAATGGGGCTCTCTCGGTTTCTGCTGAGACAAACTCCAGCTACTCAAGCAAGCACACCAACCAGTCCTATAGCACTGTGGTGAGCAGTAGCGGAGAAGCATATTTGCCTGCTCAAAGGCATTTAGCTGCTCCGAGGGACAAATCCTCCTCTGGCCAAAAAAGCCAGCAGTATAACTCCCCCATCGGTCTGTACTCTGCAGAAACATTACGAGAGATGGCCATGCTGCAGGAGAAGGTTAAGAGCTCGGGGTCAGGCATGCCTAGTGGGTATGTAATCACAGAACGACTGAGATCTGACGCCAGCAGCCAGGTGTCCTATTTAAAAATATAGTGTTTAATGCTAAATGAATAGTCTAAAGTTTCTAAAAGAGGTTTGAATCAGTGGGCCGGTTACAGTTTAGCCCCACCTGGTTGCTAACGTTGCTCTTAACAGAAGAATGACAGCGGCCATGCAACATTCAGAAAAGAGAGGTTACATCTGTTATATTGACCCTATTCCCCACTGCCATTAGCAGGCCAGAGGAGGATCTAGTTAAAGCTTCAAGCCTCTGAAGGAATGTGCAAGACAAATTTGAGCTGAGGCTTCAGCTGGAGGTGGCCCTCCTTCAGGTACAGTGATCATGTTATACCAGATGATGCATCCACCAGAGGGGTTAGATTGAAGAATTGGCTGTCAAAATGGAGAATACATCTCTGCTTTTCTTTTGTAAGAAATTAGCAAGGATGCAGTAAATTGATCATAAGTGACAGCAAATAAGTGCGTAGTGTACCAAAATATTTATTTTTCAAATAAATGCAGTTTTAAAAAAAAACCTTCTAATGATCAAAAAGATGTTTCATGCTTTCCACAAATATATTAAGAAGCACAACTGTTTTTATTGATAATAATAAGACACTGATAATACATGGAGAGTTCAGTTCCAAAGTGCCATTTGAATGTTTTTTTTTTTTTTCTAAACTGAGCATTTTATCAGGCTCCTGTGTTTAGTTTCAGTAATTTCACTGTTATGGCAATTAATAGGCAATGAATAACTGAACATAAACATATGAAACTGAGAAAAATACACATTTTAGAAGAAAATTTCTGATTGCACTTAGAGGCTTTTGTATCTGCACTCTTCAAATATTTATTGAGCATCAAAATATCAAATCAGAAGGATTCCTGAAGGATCATGTCACACTAAAGAATGACTGCTGAAAATTCAGTTTTGCCATCACATGAATAAATTACATTCTATTAAAATAGAAAACAGGTATTTAAAATTTTAATACTTTTTCACAATTGTACTGTATTTCTGATCAAATAAATAAAGGCCTGGGTAAGCATAAGAGACTTATTTCAAAATCATAAAAAAAAAAAAAAAAAATTAAACAGACCCCAGATTTGTATCTGTATAAATTCATGTTTTGCTAACCAAAGCAAGGTGTGGTATTGAGACATTAAAGGCACTATATCACTTTCCCAGTTTGACAATTTCACTTCTATGTTGTAACCTCAAAGCAATGCACTTTGGCAGTACCGTTGTAGATTAGGTAAATGGATGACAGTGCTCTGTACACCTCTCCGTTTACTCTCTTCCTCATATACGGTGAACAGAGTCTCAGTGTGTGCCTCAGCACAGAGGAAATCTCAGGCCGTCGTGTGATACGGATAGAGAGGGGTGAGAGAGCACCTGTCGCCGCACTTCCTTTAAAAGGTCATGGAATTTCAGGGTTCAGTTTCCTAACTACACTGATACATCCCCTCACTCCCTCCTATCACATCTTTGCAGGGAGACACTCTTATGAAAACCCATTTCTCTTTTGTCAGTTGTGATCAGTGACACGTCTGTTGCATTTGGTTATTTATTTATTGGCCTTTTTGAAAGGCGACTTGCTACTCACTGTTACCAAACACACACACACACACACACACACACACACACACACACACACACAAACACACACACACACACACACACACACACACACACACACACTGGCACTCAAACACACTAACATTTCCCTTTTCCTAAAAGGTGAAGTGTGTCATTTCTGTGCCAAAAACAGAATTTGTCTATTTGAGCAGCCCAGCTTGGGTCAGCCAGTGGCTTGGCTTTAGTGCATGACATCCTGTGTAAGACAGGAAGTGTTTGAGCCGTTATTGAGGCATTATTTTACAATTCGGAAATTACACACTGCACCTTTAAAATCTGATGAAATTCTTCTTTTTGAAGACTTTCCCTGGCACAATCCTTCCATGTTAAATTTCTATGAGTTGCTAACCAATGCCCTTGTTTCTGTTTCCTTTCGCCCATTGTAGGTTATTACCAACACTTCTGCCAAGTTAGTAACAGCCTCCTGGCATAACGTTGTAGTGCTCTGTGTGGTAGACATGCATGGGATTGTTTGGATCTGCCTTTGTGCTATAAAGATTTTATCATCCTGTGCACTCTCAGCTTTCTTTAACGATGTACAAATGCTTAACATAAACCTACACTACAATACAGATACAAAAAAATCTTTGGAATATGTATTTATGAGAATCCCAATTGGCACTTTGCTGCAGTGTGTGTTTTAGGAGATTAGAAGTTTGCATGCTGAACTCATGTCTAGTTGAGAATGTGTTTGTCATCATGTTATTGGTCCCAGTTAGGCACTTCTTAGCTAGTATACTCAGTGTTTGGTTGGGAATCAAGAACTGTTTCATATGCTGCATTCACACCATGCCGTAATTACCACATTTACTATATGACAACCTGGGATTATTAGTTGTGATCTGAATTATGTATTTTTGTTGCAGCACTACTAATGGCAAAATGAATCCCTGTGATTTAGTAGACAAAACCACAATGTTAAAAATAACAGACATTATTCAAATGCATGTTAATAGTTTTAGTTTATTCAGTGGGATATTAGATATAGTTACATTAAATAGTATTTTATCTCTTTTATTTCCCTGATTATTCTCAAGACATTAACAATAATCAGTTATAGGAGTTATTAAACACAAGCATTCCAGAATAACTGCTGAACTGTTTTTCTACTGAAGCCCTGCAGTTTTGTTTCTGTTTGATGTTGTGGTGGTCAGGTGGTACAAATTGTAAGAGTTGTAAAGTCAAGTTCTGTGAAGATGTAAATGATTTTTAGTCAGAATCTCATAATTGCTGTAATTCCGACATGCCACGAATGCACCTTTATTCACAGTTGCATGTTAAAGTTTAAAAAAGTTTTTCCAAGAATTGTTGTAGATTAATTAATCATTAAAAATATGTTGTATTTTTCCCCCAAATATTTATTCTTTGAAAGAATCATAAATGGAGCTGTTAAGGAACTGGAATGGGTCTGGGGAATTAGAATTAAATTCTATCTGATTCCCATCTGTGTTTAGTATATTAAGTTGGACTGCTTGCTGTAGTTATACAAGTAAATGTGAGTTTTGTGTGCAGTAGTACGTTTTGCGGTGTGAAGCGTGTTTTTGATGTGTTTTTTCTGCCTTGAAAATTAGACTGAGCCTTTTATTTGTTTATTTACCTATTTAATTATTATCATACTATGGGTTTGTCTCACCTGCAACAACTTCCATCATGATTTTCCATGCTGGTCCAAGCAGGTATAAGCATGCTGCTCTCTAGCAGAACTGGTTGATCAGCATAGTTTTCTGGTGGTTAATCTGATCAAGAAGCTATGTTGAAATACCAGCATCCAAAACACAACATATGCTGGTATTATCAACTGGGTTCTTATCTTTCCCTCCCAATTCACTGTCCACATTCCCTTCATTCCACTCTTTCTGTCTAACCTCCATTTTATCTCTCTTGTCTCTCTTTTACCCATACTCATCCCTTATCACCACTCCCTCGCTCACACAGCACTGAGTACCTGCCCAGCTTCAACCCAATAGCTCTGAAGGACACTGCACTCTCCACCAACAAGCCCATTGAGGTGAAGGGGCCTGGAGGCAAGGCCACCATCATCCATGCACAGTACAACACCCCCATTAGCATGTACTCCCAGGATGCTATTATGGATGCCATTGCTGGCCAGTCCCAGGCCAGGGGTAGTGAGATGTCTGGGTAAGACCTTTCGCACCTAACTGTGTTTTTCTTCCTCTTCCCATGTCCTGCATGACACACGTTTGCCATAATGCCTGTCAAAGCCACGCTTGTCTGGGCCAGCGCTATCTGCTAATGCTCAAGAGGCTAAAGACTCCCCAAGGATGTCTGATCATAGTCTTGATTTAGTCTTTTCCTCAGTTTCACAGCATTGACCTGAGTAATGTAAGTTGCAGGATATGAACATGTTGCCATACGGAAGCAGAAGAAAGGTTTTCAAAGTCTTCGATGTTAGCATATGTCATGTTTCTGTAATTTCTGTAGAGCCAGTTGGATTTTTGTGTGCTTTTCATATGTGAATGATGATGGGAATGCTCAGTTGCACAAGTTAGGGATCATGGTTTATGGGTGAACTACCCTTCAAAGGTTTGGGGTCAGTATTCTTTTTTAAAGACATTTTATTTTTCTGTGTGTGTGTACTATATATATATTTATAGGGTGCTTTTAATTAATCATAATTGACAGTAAAGGCATTTAAACTTACAGAAGATTTCTATTTCTATTATAAGTGCCTCTATTCATCAAAGAATCCTAAATATTAGGCAGCACAACTGTTTTCAATATTGATAATAATAAGAAATGTTTCTTGAGCACCACATTTTTAAATTACAAATGATTATTGAAGGATCTAACGTATTACAAGGGGGTAACGTATTACAAGTAACGTGAGTTACTTAATCAGATTGCTTTTTTCAAGTAACTAGTAAAATAACACATTATTTTTTAATTTACAAAAAAATATCTGAGTTACTTTTTCAAAAAAGTAACGCCAGTTACTTTGTTTTTCCATTTATTGGCTGACTCCTGTCTTCTGTCCCCATATTGAAAGAAATTGGAAATACAGAGGCATTGTTTGCGCTGTGTGAACATGATGTCATTCTAGACTAAATGTGAATGTGCATTAATTCATCCCACTCGCAAAATAAATAAATAAATAAAACAGATTTAGTATTCATCAAAATAAATTAAAACAGTGAAATGCAAACTCAGAATATGACGCGAACCTGCAATAAAACTGTATCTAATCCCATTTTATTAACCAATGTATTTGCTGCTGATCTTTGATGCTCCAGTTCAACCATACTAATAAGCAAAAATGACTTTATATAAACTAAAAATTGTGCTTCATTGTTGTTGTTGTTTTTTACATTTGATATAAATAGAACTTATTATTTAAAAATTAAGCCCTGCTTATATTTAAAAAGTAACGCAAAAGTAAAGTAATGCATTACTAATTAGTTAACGTATTTAATTACTTTTTTTCATGGAGTAACGCAATATTGTAATGCATTACTTTTAAAAGTAACTTTCCCCAACACTGCTTATAACACTGAAGACAATGAAGAGCATTGGCTGATGAAAATTAAGTTTAGCTGTCACAGGAATAAATTATAGTTTAAAATATATTAAAATAGAAATCAGTTATTTTACGTTTTAATTATATTTTACAATTTTACAGTTTTTTATGAGGGGCCGTACAAGACTTAATTCATTCTGGCACTCTCACACACTTACATTCTCCTTTCACATACATATATTCTTGCTTTTACACACTTTCATTCTTTTTACACATGCATACATTTCTACTCTTACACACACATACATTCTCCTTTAATATGCATATATTTTTGCTTTCACACACACATACATTCTCCTTACAAATAAATATATTTTTGCTTTCACACTCATACATTCTCCTTACACATACATATATTTCTTCTCTCACACACATACATTCTCCTTTCACATACATACATACATATACACACATACATATATAGAATGTATGTATGTAAGAGAGAGCGTGTGTATGTATGTGTGAGAGAGTATAGTGGAAACAGAAGGCGTTTAGTTGAAACGGAAGGCGTTTAGTGGAAACGGAAGACAGGTTAGGCGCGATCAGGGTCACCGGTACAGGTCTTGATCAGCATGGCTGAGGCAGATGGGGAAGCCGCAGAAGTATTTCAGCAAGCTCTCTGGGTTTTAAAAGATAAATAAATATTATTATCGTGAAAAGGTTTACATGGCCTCGTCCTTTGAGCGAGTTGTGATTGAGGACACATGAGCTCAGCCTCAGTCGTGTTGCCAGATAGACGGTTTATAAGCGTCCAAGGTTTTTTTTTTTTGTTTGTTTTTTTCATTTAATTTAGGAAGTGAATTAAGTGGGAGGTTGCAAGTTAGGGACAGCGATATCTTTATATTATTTAAATAATTTAAGACTCATTGCGTTTCATTTATTTTTAGATTTTTATTTACTTATTTTTTCAATTGCAGCTCTGCGTGCAGCAATAACTAGTGCTAGACTAGTGTTCTATAAGCGCCACCTGCTGTCAGAGATTGAATTAGCATTTTCATCAGAATCAGAGAGAGCTTTATTGCCAAGTGCCAAACCTTTACACACAGAAAAAATTTCGTCAGGAGCTTCCAGTACATAAAGTACAAACATAGTGCAGACACACATATAATTAAGGAAATAAAACTAATAATAATAAATAGTAATAATAAAATATTCATTCAGCCAATCTGATGTTTTTGTTTTGTGCACTTGCTTCATGTTGGATATATTTTTTGTTTGTTTGTTTGTTTGCTCAAGGTTAGTTTGGCCAGTAGCAGAGCAAAATAAACATTTAAAAAATGTAAAAAAAAAGAAAGAATAAGAACTTAATAAATTGGCAACGACAATGGGAATCGACTCATTTGATTGTAAATTAAATAAAATCCTGCTCAGTGCATCCTTAACTGGAATAGTTAGGCCTACCTGAAAGACCTGAAAAATCATGGTTTATTTCAGTTTTATCTTTGAACAATTGTACCCATTTGTGCAAAATGGTTATTATTTATTACAATACAATGTTACAGTCAACAATGAAAACAATTAGTCTTATTGATTGATTGATTGTGGCAAGTCCTGTGAAAGTTTGCCAGGGCAAGTAAAAAAAATTAAACCACTGGCCGAACCGGACCAGTAGAAAATGTCTTTAGCGTTAAGCCCTGTTAATACGATCAAAATCAGTGTCTTAGAGCTCGTACACAGATCTGTAGAACATGTAGGTTACATAATGATTTGTTAAAAATAAAAACTTAAAATATGTACTTGAAAAGAAAACAGGATGACTTTGAATAGCATAACTGTAAAATTGTGAGGAAGAGCTGATCATGTCTTGCTCATGTATTTCCTGGTCTGAGAGTGACTTCCTGCTTAAACAGAAAGTAATGGATACCAAAAAATGTAGACATATATATATGTAAAAGGAGAATGCATGTGTCTGAAAGCAAAAACAAATGTATGTATGTGAAAGGAGAATGTAAGTGTGTGAGAGTAGAAATATATGTATGTGAAAGGAGAATGTATTTGTGTGAGAGTAGAAATGTATGTGTGTGAAAGGTGAATGTAAAATGTATGTGTGTGAAAGGAGAATGTAAAATGTATGTGTGTGAAAGGAGAATGTAAAATGTATGTGTGTGAAAGGAGAATGTAAAATGTATGTGTGTGAAAGGAGAATGTAAAATGTATGTGTGTGAAAGGTGAATGTAAAATGTATGTATGTGAAAGGAGAATGTAAAATGTATGTGTGTGAAAGGTGAATGTAAAATGTATGTGTGTGAAAGGAGAATGTAAAATGTATGTGTGTGAAAGGAGAATGTAAAATGTATGTGTGTGAAAGGTGAATGTAAAATGTATGTGTGTGAAAGGAGAATGTAAAATGTATGTGTGTGAAAGGAGAATGTAAAATGTATGTGTGTGAAAGGAGAATGTAAAATGTATGTGTGTGAAAGGAGAATGTAAAATGTATGTGTGTGAAAGGTGAATGTAAAATGTATGTGTGTGAAAGGAGAATGTAAAATGTATGTGTGTGAAAGGAGAATGTAAAATGTATGTGTGTGAAAGGTGAATGTAAAATTTATGTGTGTGAATGTGCCAGAATGAATTATGGCTTGTACGGCCCCCCATAGTTTTTACTGTATTTTTTATTAAATATTTGCAACATTGATGAGCATAAGAGACTTTTCTCAAAAACATAAATAATTTGTACTGACTCCAGACCTTTGAATGGCATTGTGTGTTTTAATAGTGTGAGTCGTGTATTTGTGCACTTTTTCTCCTGTATATCCATGTATTTTAGCAGTGATCTACATATTTATATTGTTTGTTGGTGCCAGTATTCTGATGCCCTGTGGTTTTTTTATATGGTTTGAAATCATGAAAATGAGAGCTCAGGCCTTCGGTCTCGTGTCAGAAGCTACTCTCTAATGCATAACATAGAAGCTTTATCTAATTTTCCCTCTCTCACCCCATTGCCAACCATCCATCACTTCATCTATCCATCACACTCTACATCACGTACCCTGTCCCCACCCTACCTGTGTCCGATCGCAATGACCCTGCCTGGCAGCAATGAAACTGACTCTCCGCTATCGTAAGTAGCCTGATCCATCTGTTTGATATGAGCAGTCTCTTTTCGTCTCTCCCCTTCCGCATCGCATGCTTGATCACCATATTATGCAGTTCTCTCTCATCTCACCCTCTAACCTCCCTTTGATCGATCTTGAGCATCTGGAGTTCTGAAATGCACCTGGTTTTCATGAGCTGAGACTGTCCGGTGACTTTTGAAATAGTTGTTATCTTGTCTTTTTATTTATCCGAATGCAACGATGACCTCACATACTACGCCTCTTTTTACTCCTCTCAGACTGCGCCTTTAACTTCCCTTCAGATTTTATTCTGAAACCCTTAATATTGCTGCTAGTTGATTTTATGAGTGTTTGGTGGAAACGTGTGTAAATGCAGAAGGAGGGTCTGCTAATGTGGAAACAGAAAACCAGTCCGTGATAAAGTTTTAGATGTCAACAAACAGATTTCTGAATGCTCTGCTCTGTCATTCTTCTGGGTAAGAGATAAAATGTGTCTAAAATGTGCTGTCATACTGCATTTGGTAGTGAAAAGCAAGCTTCTGGCTACAATGCCCATGCTTTTTTTTATAGCACTTTTATAGTAATATTCATTGATTTATGTAAAATAATCAAAGTTAACAAACATGTGTTATCTATACACTGTAAATTAGTTCAAATGGATGCATTTAATGTACATCCCAGTTCATTATCTATGGAGTTTTAACTTAAGACAACCAAAATGTTTTTGATGTCGTTAAACATGAAAATATCCTTGCTAACATCCTGGCCATGCTGATAGGAAAGTGTGTGTTTTTACGCGAGCGGCTCTTTCTGTGGTTGCAGTAATCTGCCAGTTAAAGAGCGTGTTATAGACAGTGCTTCCCCAGTGTATCAGGCCGTCATCCCCAGTGAAACCAATGAACTAGGGCCAGCTGATTGGGCCAAAAGAGCCGCCCAGCTGCAGTCCAAGTCCTTCCGTGTCCTCGCCCACATTACTGGAACGGAATACAGTAAGTCAGCCTGCATGGTTTTGTCCATTTGCTCTTCTTTTGATATAGATTTTGACTTCAAGTGTAGAGTCTGACATGTTCTCTCTTTGTCTTTTCTCTTCTCCTTTGCAGTGCAAGACCCTGATGAGGAAGCTCTGAGAAGGTCAAGGTAGGCATCTAGTAGCAGGATCTGGTGGCCACATACTGTACTTGACCTGTGCTGAAATCCAGCCCTCTGCCTCTTAAACCTTGAAAGGCTGATCAACCCACAGACCCTCACAATCAGAAACTACTCTCTGTGCTGAACTTGATTCACACTTATTAGATGCATCAGACTAGTACAGCTTGGATGTATTCATAGTAGTCTGCATCAGGGGTGTAGTACAGAGAATTAGAATTTTACTTGTTAAAGAAATTGTTATTTGGTAATGTTGGGTATTGAAATATCAAAATATTTATCTGAAATATTCAAATATTTATACTTGCTATGCTTATTAAACCAGAGTTTTCCCATTTAGTTGTACCTAAAAAGAAGTAAACATTTAGAATTAAACGTTGCATTACAAACTGTTTGCTAACCATGTGTTTGTAAACCTATATGCAATTTTTCAAATTGGATGGGCAAAATAGCATAACATAAAAATCTGGTTACTTGACAGGAAGGGTTTTGACATTACTATCCATAAAACCCTTGAGCAAATAAACAGGAATTACGTATTGCAAAACCAGACGTTCATCCACCTAGAAACGTAATCCACGCCAAAAGAGCAACGAACATTTTTACTACATAGTGTAGTAAAAATAAAATGAGTAGCAAGGTAGAATAGCATTCATGATCACAATTATTAAAGTTATGATATGCATTCTGAGATGTGAAGATCTTTGCTAAATTATTTATAAAGAGTATAATTAAGTAGTATAAAATTCCAAATTCAGAAATGACTACTTCTTAATGTTATTACTACATTAGAAATGACTTACAGTTATTACAGTTACACACTGTACTGTTGTACTTTACACCCCTGGTCTGTGGTTTTTACATCAAGCAAATACATGCCACAATACTGCCACAATTCATGCAGAATGTGACCTCTGGCATTTAGTTAAATGTGAAACGTGGGTACTTGAACGTTTTACCTCAAGGCAGCCATGCATATTTGTATAGCCTTACACATCTTGGACAGGGGAGTCAATGTCATATTCCCTAACCCATTTTTCCACCCTCTCTTTTCTCTTTTTTTCCCCTTCCCCTTTTGTCTTGTATATATGTGTTGATGTTACAGAGAAATGTTTGAATCTGAAGCCAAAGGCCCTCGTTTTGCTAAACTGAAAAACTGGCACCATGGCCTGTCGGCACAGATACTTAATGTGCCTCAGTAAAGCACCCCAAGATAGAGAGAGCTAGAAAGGTGGCATAGACAGACTGCAGTACTGCTGTAACAGGAAAGTCAAAGCATGTGAGAGGAAAGCAGAAAGAATGAAGATGAATGTCAGTTATGTTGTTTGGCTCATCACTAAAGTTTCAAGCTAGTTGTTCACTCTATAGTATAGATTTTGGAATTGTTGATGAGAGTGTCGCCACCATTTAAATCCTCTCGTGTATTGGATTGTGTGTTTACATATTGATGGTTGTTGAGAACATCACTGCATCTGTGCACAAGTCTTTCAAATCCATCAAATAAAAGAAATATGATGAATTAATCATGTGGAAAGGCTTTTTGGCATTGGGATTTGTTTGGGTGTGAGAGTCTGCATGGGTTCAAAAGATGTATGTCTACAGAAAGGAATTGAACTTTGTATCAAATAGTGGTTTTAATGTTAATCTTTAGATATATAGCCTATAACCTGATAAATTTTTCCTTAAAATAGCAAGGTTGGATGTACTGGTTCTTAATAAATTTCATAATGCCATAAATTCACAAGGGGGCCAAGGTCTTGGCAAATTAAGGGTTGCTTAAAAATATTTATTTAAATGATTTAAAACTATTTTTAAATACATTTGAGCATGTTGGACAATGGGGTGCCTTGAAGAGCCAATAAAGTTGAGAACCAGTGTATTAGATCATTTGTTATTTCTCCTTCGCAGTGGCAGGTTTGTTAAGGTTAGCACATGTTGAAATCGATTGCACATGCAGTCAGTTTTATTCCAGAAGTCATTTCTTATCTGTTGAAAAGTAAACCTGACACACGGTAAAAGATATTTGCTTTAGAACAAACTTCAAATCACCAACACTATTATCCCTTTGAAGATTTTTTTTTTCTTTGAACAGATATTTCTTTCTTAAGCCTGTGGTTATATATTAGACTGCCTGGGGGTTTCATGCGATAAGGATGTTGATCTGTCTGTCAGCTGTCTAACTATCACAGTACTTTGCATGTGGCACTGATCCAGGATGAGACTGGAATAATGTTGAAAGATCACTATTTTAGAATGTAAAAGTTTTACTTTGAGAAAATCCAGGGAGTGTAAAGTTTATTTGTGTAGGAACCTTTAGTTAGATGAGTGGTTGCTGAAGGGACAAGCTCTGTGTCCAGAGGATGAGCGAAGGCGTGTGAAACCATCAGAACTTCAAGCGATTGAGCAAGATGGAAGTCAATGAGTAGAGAGAGTCACTAAACCAGGACTTTTCCTCCAGGTAATTCTGCCTGTCTGGTTGTCTCATAGGGAAATGGTGTTAGCTCTGCTTTGGGCTGGTTTGCGCTATATTTTTATTAATAGTATAGAATTATGCCTCTGCTAACTGTGTCTTTCTCTCATACCATCTCACTACTGGTTTAATTCAGTTGTGAGCCTCCCACTTGCATGCAGTGCATGCTGGGAAGACTGTGTGACTGCACTGGAGTGCTTGTGGCCCTGGGTGGCTGGCCCCTCCCTCACTCTTCATCCTTGTCATATTTATTCAGATCTCTGCCTTCATGTACATCTGAACACGTCATGCTAGGTTGACATAATGTTGCATCGGTCAGCTCTTTTGTATGTCATGCTGTCTATTCCTTTAAATTTTCAGTCTTCAATTTTTCATCAGACACTTCTCATTTGACTGAAACAAAACAATTATTTCATTGCACATCACTGCAGTGCTGTTTCCTGCTGTCTGTTAAGTTGTGTGTTTGTTTTGCTCAATCAGACAATAATTTTGTTTTCAGTAGGTCTTTTCAAATTGGCACTTTATTGGTTATGCTTTTTTCTTTTTTTTTTTTTGGTTCTTCTAATTGCAGTGTTATTATTATATGTGACCCTGGAGTACAAAACCAGTCATAAGGGTCAATTTTCCTAAAATAAGATTTATACATCATCTGAAAGATGAATAAATAAGCTGTCCATTGATGTATGGTTTGTTAGGATAGGACAATATTTGTCTGAGATACAACTATTTGAAATCTGGAATGTAAGGGTGCAAAAAAATCAAAATATTGAGAAAATCGCCCGAATGAAGTTCTTAGCACTTCATATTACTAATCAATATTTATAGTAGGAAATTTACAAAATACCTTCATGGAACATTATCTTTACCTAATATCCGAATGATTTTTGGGGATAAAATAAAAATCAGTAATTTTGATCCATACAGTGTATTTTTGGCTATTGCAAAAAATATACCCCAGCGACTTAAGACTGGTTTTGTGGTCCAGGGTCACATATATTGATTTTATTTTTAATTGTAGTATTTCGACTTTTTTTTTTTTTTTTTTTTTAGTTTCTAATTTTCATTTCCAAGGATTTTTTTTTTTTTTTTTAGTATGTTATGGTAAATTTTAATTTACTTTACCTTTTTAAGTTGTTTAAGTTTATATTACTTTCAGTTGGTCACAAAACAATGATTTTGGTGTTTTGTGACAAATTTCTTTTTTTCCACCATGCTGTTATCTTGTCTGTAGCGCCAGATGTGGCAGCTCTGTATCTGTTGAATGTTCACTGTTGTGTTGTTTGCACTAGTTTTTTAATCTTCTTATGCCGTTACAATCATTCAGTGTGAATTACAGCTTCAGCATTAAAGCTACAACCTTTTCCACTAATGTATCTATTTAATAATAGATACTCTCTACCCTTATTAAAAAGCATTTCCAGAATTCTTATCATAATATTAATTTATTAGTTTGGTGTTTTTAACCCATCATTTTAAAGGTTGTTTTCTGTCATGCATGATTGTATGTATAGATAAATGAAGCCAAATGGGCATTTATTAAAAGCATTCAAAGAAACACACCAAGTCTTTCCATAACATAGTCTTATGTATTCCTGTAGGCTATTTCATGTTAGATTTCTTTAACAAAGGGACGTAATACTTCCCTCAAAACAGTTATACATTTTTTGGAAACAAATGCTCAATAGTTAATATTGCATGGGTTGGAAAACAGAACCTATCCAACATTCAAAGCATTACAAGTCCCTACAATGTCTCTTGTGTGTGGTTGTTATCATTGCATGAATATTTCATATTCCATTCAATATTCATTTAGTTTTTCTTTGCAACCCTCTACTATGCCAATTTCGTTTGCTAATGTGCATGTAAAGAGAGGAACAGTGATAGTCTACATGTTAGGCTGCTTTTCATGAGACAGTGTTGCACTAACCCGCTTTAGGATGAGAACACACTTTCCCTATGTCCAAACTATGTGTCAAGTGTATAATGCCAGCAGGTGGCACTGCAGTATTGTCTGAATTACCCTCTGCCTGTCTTGACTCTCTTTGCTCTCTGGTCCTCTTCCTTAAAATAGTGTTTAGTTTAGTTTATTATTTAGTCAATAACGACCCCTCCTTCGGATGGCATTGTCTGCTTCTGTGATCTGTATTTCATTGTTCTCTGAAGCTGTGCTAAGAGATACAAGATTTTGCTAATATAACTAAAAGTGCCACAGTTTGGCAGCATAGTTAGTTGATGAATACAATGTTTCAGAACATTATGACCTATTTAATGTTTGTTTGTGTGTGTGTGTGTGTGTGTGTGTGTGTGTGTGTGTGTGTGTGTGTGTGTGTGTGTGTGTGTGTGTGTGTGTGTGTGTGTGTGTAAGAGAGAGACTAAAGAGTCATGTAATCAGTGATGTAAACATAATTTCTTAAGTTATCATTTTTGTTAGTTTGTAGACTCTCTCTAATTCAGTCTCTCACAGCTTGCAATAAATGCTAATGTGTGTGTATGCTTTCTGCCACCACACACCTTTCCCAAAGCCCCTCCAATACACACAAATTCTCTTCTTACATTATAAAAAAGAACACAGATGGATTAAATACGCATACAAGTTCACCACAGAAAGTGTTTAAATCTTCATGAAGGCTTCATTAATGTCTGCAACCAACATTTACAGACCTTTCTCTCTGTTCCATCACCGAAGCTCAATATGATCCACAGAATGACATTAAAGCTGAAGCGTGTCATTTCTGAGCGAGTAACATCACAAATTAAAATTGCAAACAGAACTGTTTTTATATAGATTTCCATAATTTCCCCAATTTCTTTTATAGGTCAGGCAAACAGATACCAATCTAAAAAATCATACATTTTCTGTATCAAATCACTACTTTGTAAAATAGTTGCATTTTCTCATAAAAGGCCAATGTTGCTGCGATGGATTGCTGGTAAACATAGGGTTAATCAACAGGAAAACCAACAAAAAGTTCACTTCACTTATAGATGTTTATGCATATTAACATAGGATAAATAAAGTAAAATAATGAGACACTTCAGTTTTAAATATCCTCTTTATTTTATATTTTATATCTCACTCCTCCCTATGGGATTTTTCTACATAAAATGAGACAGGAAGAGAGAGAGATGGTCAGGAAGAATGGTTGTGGAGTGTGTGAAGGGGGTCAGCCATCGGTCCACCACCAGGCCTAATGCTGCTAGGTGCCTGCCTTTTATCTTCTCTCTCCTGCCTGGGCGGCTCCAACACCATCTGTTTTCATCATTTGATTGCGTTTGATTATGTACAGGGATAGCTAAATGATTCAAATGAAAGAAATGTCAATTTGTGAATAATGCTCTTTTCTTTGCTTGGATCACAGGGGAGTACTATTTAACTCTAATCTACTGCTCTCTAACCACTGAATTGTGTTTTATGGACACACTAAGATGGTTTACGTAACCTTTATACCCTGCGTCACTGAGGTCCTGCCATATGCAGTTCATTGCAACTGTTTAAGCACACGATTGATTGTAACCATTATGTCTAATTAATTTAATTCGTGCAAGAATAGCACTTATAGTTGTCTCAGCTGCTGAGACACAACTGCTTTCAGAGTAAAAATACAGCCCGGTCTTCCTTGACAGCTCAAGCAGTAACTCATACCAATTCAATAGTTCATAGTCTTAAAGTTTTTACAATCCTTCAATGACAAAATGGATACGTTTAATAAGTAGCAAAATGAGAAGAAACTAATTAACATTTCCTTCCCCCAAGATGGACATCCTTGCATTGTGCTCAGAAATGCTGTAAGCATGAGAATGAAAACTGACATCAGTTTCTGATATTACTGCAACCTAACCTTGTATCTAGTACTCCTGCTGAGCATGCTCCGGTTTCCACCAGTATTGCACCTGTGTGTCCGCCTACTATCTCTGCTTCACCCAATGAGCTCCTTTCGGGGCCGGAGATAGCCAATCAGGCACCCGAGCCTGATGCGGGGCAGAATCCTGAGCAAACCATGGTAACCAGGTAAAGTTGCATGTGATGCATTTTGTGCTTGCTTTACCTTTACTTGGTTTATTGTATTCCCCACTGGTATGTATGTGTATATATGTATATGTATATGCATTGCAAAAGTAATTAAAAATTGCAAAATTGGTGTTTGTAAGATTTTTTTTTTTTTTTTGAAAGAAATTCATACTTCTATTCAGCAAGGATGCATTAAATCGACCAAAAGTGACAGTAAAGACAGTTATAATGTTACATAAGATATTCTATTTAAAGGTATCCTGGGAAAACACATTTGTTTCCACTAAAAAATATAAAGCACACCACAACTGTTTTCAATATTGATCATAATGAGAAATGTTTCCTGAGCAACAAATCAACATATGAGAAGGATTTCTGAGGGATCATGTGACTCTGAAGACTGGAGTAATGGTTGCTATAAATTCAGCTTTACCAACACTGGAGTAAATGACATTTTAAAATGTATTCAAATTGGAAACAGTTATTTTAAATTGTAATAATATTTCACAATATTGTTGTTTTACTGTGTTTATGTCCAAATAAATGCA
This sequence comes from Carassius carassius, assembly GCF_963082965.1. NCBI lineage: Eukaryota > Metazoa > Chordata > Actinopteri > Cypriniformes > Cyprinidae > Carassius > Carassius carassius. Next base: position 20,136,226 of record NC_081768.1, read on the forward strand.
GCCTTGTTGAGCATAAGGGACTTCTTTCAAAAACATTTAAAAATCCTACCGACCTCAAACTTTCATTGTGTTATTTTATTTGTTATAAGTTGTTTTTTATTGTTAGTTTGTTTGAGGGTATTTATTCCTAATTTTACTTCATGAAACCAAAAAAGAACATGGTTTAAAATTTGATTACTTCCAGGTTGTTTGTTAGGTTGTGTGTAGGACATAGTAAGGAGTTATTTCAATTTTAATTGACTTCTGTTAGTGGAGACACGTGATAGATGTTGTAGAAAATTAACTATTTCTATTAGTTTTGAACCTAACATTTGAGAGATTGTAGGACAAGAGAAATTATTAGTACAAAGAGACTTCATTGATCCTGGAGACTCAACGCAAAGCCAATCCCATAATCCTATTAATGTTATAATCAATGACTTTAATCCTCTAATATGATCTTCTTTGTCTTAACCCAATTTCTTGTTGCAGCTGCTGTTTCATTTGCTACAGCTTATTCCTACTAATACTCTTCCCCCAAAGGAAACTAGAAACTCATGTTTGATTGAGTACATGTCGTCATTGCCAGGATGACTGTATGTTTTGGCCTTCTGCTTTTATGAGTGGTGTCTCTTTATCATCACATTGTTTGAACACAAGGACTTGACCCAAATAAAACCTCGCAAGACATCCATGAACTACTTTTTAAGCTTAAGATCACCGTAAGCACTTATATGTACCATGTTCTTGTGTTACACTAACAATAACAGCAGGAACGGGTGTTTATGAAAGCAGAGATAAAGTGACTTAATACATTTCCTCTGGGGGGTTGAACATTAATTTTCTGACATGTTTTTTGTTTTAATGAGGTACTATGTCAGTACTACTACACCTGATGCTGTTATGTGACCCTAAACTCCCAGTCGAGTCTCAGATCTCAAAGTTAGCCTTATTTTAAATAAATCTATTTCAGTTTCTTATATGTAAATGTTCTTATTTAATATGTATTATTTCTAGAGATTTAATTTGATCTTTTATACCAAATCCATTTTTGAGACTTACGTGTAAGTTGTCATATCTGGGCATTGAAACACATATCCCAAGGGCATTAATCAACCCATTTTCATATTTCTTAAGTTTGTTTTTGAGACATGGCAAAAACTCTTTGCATGTATCCGTTGCTTACACTGACACAGAAGTCTGTTAAGCTTATTGCATCGAGACTGGAGTGAACTTCATATTTATACAAATAATCATATAAATAACCAAGTTTCCATCTACTTATTAGAAACCGCAGTTGTATTTTTATTAATTCAGATTTAGTTGACTATCTTTCATTTGTCTCCTACTACAGGAAGTGATTGGGTCAGCAGGTGACTCCGTTAGCCCTGAAATATATGAATCTTGTGTTAAATTAGGTCTTTTTTACTAGCTATTGAAATACAGTTTTTGGAACATGGTGGTTGGGTTTTGAACGCATATGCTTGTTTTCTGTTTTGTGTGTGTCTGCATGTTTTTTTGCTTGTAAAATTTGTTCATGGTCTATTTATTGCCATGTTCACTCATATTGTACAGTACTGGTAGTGTACTGTAGATGTATTCAGACAAAACAAACACAATACATATAATGAGTTACTTTATATTCAGTTAATTTCCATATGTATTTTGATTTGGAAAACTAAAATATCTGATCCTGTTTGTATTTTTTTTTTTATAGACCATTTTTGGATGAGTTTGGCAGTCATACAGATATGAGTGCACATGACCTCTCTCTGGTTCAATCTAGGCATGATACGTTTGACTGTCCATCATTTTTGTCTCTGTTACATTATAGCTTCAACTTGCAGACCTCTATGGGTTACAGTTCCCAGTATAAAACCTCCGTCTCCAGGTACTGCTGTGGTCCTAGGAAAAGCTTATGACAACTTACTGGATAATGTGCCATGTGGTGTTTAATTCTTGTTGCCCTTTCTGCATGTTTACACTTGCAACTTTATAGTGACAGATGTGCAAAACTATTATTTTTGCACACGTTTCTCTGTGAATTTCTGTTTAGAGATATATACCACATTTTAAACTTAAAATGCAGTTACATAGGCAAAATATGGGCATCAATGGGTTAAGTCTTGTAAAATGTGTTGTAGCTCTTAATAAAACATCAATAACTAATACATATTACAATAATAATTAATAAAAAATGTATGTATACCTTTAGCTAAAAACAGATGAACAAGTCATCGGTTCGATTGCCAGGATGGATGCAGTGGCTTTAGATGAAAGCATCTGCCAAAAGTGTACTGTTTTAGATTGATCAGGAAAAGTTTAAGTAGTTTGGATAAGCAGAAAAGAGGAGTAGCTTCTTATTTAAACTGAAAATGAAGTGTGGTCTGTTCTTCTGTAGTTCTTACTCCCAGCTCCCACCTATGCAGCAGCCACCACCACCCATGCAGCACAGCTCCATCCAGATCCCCGTAGGTGCACCTCCACCTAAAGTGGTCAGCACTGCCACCATTGTGCCTGCAGCCTACTCAGCTGCCCCAGGTAGCCATTGCACATATGTGAAATAATTCAGTGTATGTGAGTGTTCATCTCTGTATGCAATACTAATTCATGGGCATCTTTAAGCACCAGCTCCTCCAATGGTTCACAAGCCTGCTCCACCTCCACCTGCTCCTGCCGCAGCTCCAGCATCTTCTTCCAACAGGCCTCCTTGGGTTACTGATGAGAACTTTGCCCATAAATTTGACCCTAGCAAACCCACAACCACCACAAACATCAGAGTGCAGCCTCTTCCCCAGGCGGCCCCACCACCACCGACCTACATCCCCAACCCCGTCCCTGCTCCCGCTCCCGCTCCTGCTGCACCCAGCCCTGCATTCAACCCCGCCCCCTTCCCACCTGTGGCTCGTGGAGTTGCTCAGAGGGCAGAGCGGTTTGCAGCCAGCAACAGAACACCTCTGTGTGGTGCCTGCAACAGCATCATCAGGTATGATAACACTTGTGCAACATTCACCCATCTTAAATCACAAGACCTCTTGTAATATATGTGTTTTGATTCAACGTCCCATACCTTCCAACTTTGGCCACTTTCAGGTCCCAGAGGTTGATTTATATATATAAAAAAAAAATAAAAACATTAACCATGCCTTCTTTGTGCTACTTTTAAATTGGTGTAATTAAAATGGTTAAAAACCATTTTCATTAACTGAAATATAGCTGAAATCAAATTAAATAAATATTAAATAAACTTTGATTTATTTAAAAATTGTTCAACTAAAGCTCAAATAAAATATATATGTAATATATATATATATATTTAAATATAAATGCTATATATGCAATATAAAAAATAACAACAAAAAAATGCCAAAAGAACTAATAAAAGGCCAAAAATACTTAAACTTAAAATAAAACAAAATGAAATTTGAAGCTAATTAAATATATTAATAAATACAATAATAGTGTATAAATAATACTAAAATAAAAATGTATTTTTTTAAATAGATTTTTTACCTTAAATATTCAATTATTTTACAGCATCCTCTGAGGAGTAATGACTTAACTTTAAAAAAAAAAATAATAATAATTTTAATTTTAATTTAATGATTTACCGTATGTGACAGGCAGTGACACAGAAATATAATTGTCTGTGATATTTTAGTGAAATTTACCTTTATTTTTGTTCATACATTTGTTTATTTTATTCATCTCATATTACGTCAATCTCTTTTTTTTGTTGACACTTTTGTCTCCTTTCTATAAAAGCATTAACTTGTGAAAAACTAAATGGAAAAACCCATGTAAAATATTTTTATATTTTGTTTATTTCACTTGTGTTTAGATTACCCTAGTTTTAATGATTTAATAATATTATAATAGATTAGTCTTTTTTCAAAACAATTTGTCTATGAGTTTTTTAATCAGTGTTTCTTGACTCCTCAGGGGACCATTCCTGGTGGCACTGGGTCGGTCCTGGCATCCAGAGGAGTTCAACTGCCATTATTGCCACACGTCTCTGGCTGATGTCAGCTTTGTGGAGGAGCAGAATAATGTTTACTGTGAAAACTGCTATGGAGAGTTCTTTGCACCTACATGTGCCCGCTGCAACACCAAGATCATGGGAGTATGTTGAAAACATATTACTCGCATGCGCAGACATGACTGTAAACACACTTCACATATACTGACATTTCATCTGCTCAACATCTGCTCAACAGGAAGTGATGCATGCACTGCGGCAGACCTGGCACACCACTTGCTTTGTGTGCGCAGCTTGTGGAAAGCCTTTTGGAAACAGCCTCTTCCATATGGAGGATGGTGAGCCGTATTGTGAGAAAGGTATGGGAGCCACCAGCTATGGCGGACACATTTTTATGTTTACAAGTTTGGTGTATGCAGACAGTTTTCATGACATGTTTCTGTCACCAGATTATATTGCACTCTTCAGCACAAAGTGCCATGGCTGTGACTTCCCAGTTGAGGCAGGAGACAAATTTATTGAAGCTCTTGGCCACACATGGCATGATACCTGCTTTGTTTGTGCGGTAAGTTCAAAATCAGTTCGTTAAAGCACTTGCCCATATGGTTTATTAATAATTCAGCACTGAGCTTGTATTATTCCGACATACAGGTGTGCCATGTGAACCTGGAAGGACAACCTTTCTACTCCAAGAAGGACAAGCCCTTATGCAAGAAGCATGCACATGCCATCAATGTGTAGATGCTTCAACGCTGCATTAAAAAAGCTGTCAGTGAAGGAACTAAATGCAATTAATACATTTGCATGTGTGGTTTATGGCAAAGACATCAGTGCCTATCCAAATTACAAAAACTAATATAAAAGTCATAGAGTATAATAAATAGCATATTAGTCAGAGGATGAAACTAGACATTTTGACACGTTTAGGTCTTTCTTTGTCTTTATTACAACCCTAATACATTTGCATACATGCACTTGTTTGTCTGATACAGTAATTTAAGAGAAATAACATTTTCACTTTTTTTTTTTTTTTTGGTTTGGTGATTTTATTCAACATACAATGTTTGTGATATTAGTGACTAAAACCTTCATTTGAAAGATATTAATATTATACATGAATGTCGAAGATCGAAACAGCCTGAAAAAGTCGATGCATGTTATCACGCCTTAAAATTTAACGTACACTTAAATGTGTTTTTATTCCATTGCTGTTTGTTTTCTTGAACAATAATGAGGCCTATAGATCCCTGACTTGCTTATCAATCATAAAAGGATATTAAATAGATTGAGACTTTGTGGGTCGTTTTACAGTCTTTTCAATACTCAATGGGTGTGTTAAGTGTTACTAATCTTGTTCATTTGTGCTTGTAGTGTGTGGGAAAGCAAGTGAGCTAATTCAGGCATATGTGATGTCAATATTAGCATTATGTGTCATATTTTTATCAACTCATTTTAAGAATGTGAGCAGCACATCTGAAAAGGTAACAGAATTTATTTTAATTTATTAATTGTTGCCTCACTGTTTATGCAAGACTTAGTACGTTGTAATAATGTCCAGCTCTCAAGGAGTATTTCTTTTTCCTTTCAGTTATTCATGTTTTGCCTTGTCACCATGATATTTGATTTTTTTTTTGTTATTTATTGTGCGCTAATCCTCAATATTTACAAAATCTTTTCAAAAGGTGTACTGTATTTGCATGGATAATTTACTTGTTTTCTTTGCCAAGAAGGAGGGATTCGTTTTTTTATTTAATAAATACTTTAATAAACAAGACAGAGGCACACACAGGATGCAAGTTGTATTGTTAATATGTAACAAATGGGGTACTTGAGATGTTTTTTTCTCTGTGGGTATATGCTATTATACTAGTGGCTATTAAAGAACATCACGGTTAAATTCTGAGATTTTAATTCTAGACACTCATGTTTTCCTATGTGATATTGATATTTTATGCATACAATTCACTTAAAAATAACTTTTATTTAGACATACTTTATAAATGTGTCCTTGATTTATATATTTTCACTTCCATATATTGAAGTTAATGTAACCTGCCACATCAGCTGATGTGTTCTTATGGCTATACTTTTGATTTGGGCTTTTATTTGTTTGTTTTGAATATTACTAACAATGGGTTAGCATGTCATAACTGCCTCTCTTAAATAATAATAAATTGTTAGCTTCCTTTTTTTTTTTTTTTCTTTTTTTTTTACACAAGATTAGTAAGTTACTTAAAATTACATTAATATCAGTGCTGGGCCCAGAAGTGGGAATGTTCTATCTTTTTAGCATTTTTCAAAAACTGTATTTGATGTAATTTAATGCTATTGAATGTACTTTGAATGAATGTTTGTCATCTGCTGTATTGTGTAGTTCACCTGGGAATTACAGAGACAAAGGATTGATCCATAATTACATAAAGTGGCCGATACTTCAATAATACAATAAAGAACCATATGTGTTATGTGACATTCATTTGGTATATGTTAACAAGTGTCTTTAATGCAGTCCTCTTCTTGGTCTAAAGAAGAAGACGACTTCTTTATGTAATGATAGTTTAAACTGAGATGTAGCGCTACAGTACAATATTATAGATCTACTTTATGAGTTAGGCTATGTGTTGTTGTTTTTTTCAAGTTAAAAGGAAAAACTAACTAGTGCTACTAATAGTGTTCTCTGTCTTTGTATTTGAAATGATATTTTATTTTGTGTTTGAATAATCTTTAATTTAAATCGAAATGATCATGACATGTTCCACACAGTCTAATGAAATGTTTCAAATTTGTTTTAAAGAATGCATGCATACAAAAAGATTGCTGATTGAGGCTAAGTATAATGCTTATCATTCATTCAAAATCAATGACATAACAAATAATCTTTCACTATTTAATTATGATGCATATAGGGCAGTGAGGATTAAAAAAAATTTAATTCATTTTTTGCCTATGCGGTTATTTTTACATAAAAAGGTGTCACTCAAAAAAGTTATCTTAACTGTGATGTTGTTTTGAAATTCATTTTTGTATTTAATAGTATGATTTGTATAAGCATCAAAGTGACAGATGAATGTTCTATGTAGCACTAATGCGTTGAGATCGAACTCCCGTTTAGTTGAGGCCGTGCATGTTCCGCGCTCGTCGGCAGGGGGCACTGTGGAGTCGCGTCCGCGGTCAGTGTAGTGCAGTAAGTGCAGGACGCTCTACTGTGATGGTCAGTGCTAGACCCTTAACAGACCTCAATTAGAGTCCATCACGATCACAACTACAAACGAACACTCTTGAGTTATTGGAGAGCGCAATAAACTGACAGAGTATACGGAAATAAGATTTGCTGAAGAATCTTATCGGTAAGTGTAACTGAAAGTGTTAGCTTGCCAATGCTAAACGCTGTCTCGCGAAAGTTTGTCGCGCTGAATTTTCAATTTTCCACGTAATGTTTTAATCGCGGTACAAAGGCAAAACCGACTGCCGTGGGGTGTTATTTTTTTATTACGCAGTAAACAAATGTACAAGGCTTAAAGAGAAAAAAACGATGAGTATGATGCGTTTATAAAAGGATTTTCTTTTAGGAGATTTCCTCTTGGGTGAAGCGGGTTGAATGATAGCTAGTGTGCTATCGCCGTTAGCAAGTCAAAATACGTTTATATGTATTCCCATAAATACCAATAAGGACCGTCTTGCTTCAAAGCAATACAGTGTCTTTGTAATCTTATTTTTTATGTTTAAAATAACATTAATCTGGTTTGTAGACAACGTCAATAAAAACGTTTGTAAAAGTCAGAGTGAAAAGTTATTAAACGCGACAGTCGCGAAATGCTAGCAATAACTTCCATAATAATTTGACAGCTATGTGTTGCTTCTAAATGTTTATTTACCTCTCTTATAGAAACTGTTTTACATTTCATGTTTGTTTCTTTCTGGGCTTATTTATATTTTAAATTATATATTCTTTTCATGGATTGTTATTTAACTTCAGGCTGTTTTGCTCACGTATCCTTGTCTCAATGCAAAAACCTGCTTCTGTGTCATATTGTATGCGTAGGTTTGTGGAAATTTATAACATTTAAATACTGCCGGTTTTACTGTACATTTTGTACTGCTTTCCAGTTTTAGTCTCTCTTTGGGCCATGCCTCTTACCCGCTCCATACAAAAGCTGCTTTTAATTTAGGAGTTCTGGGGGAAGGGGGTCTGCTCCGCTCCTTTACCTTATCAAGGAGGTCAAAAAACAGATGGTAACAGTAACACTGCATGTGAAGCCTGGAGCAGAGAGGCTTAGTCTTTGGAAAATTGATAAATTTTATAATTTATAAAATTATAGCTAAAGGCTCCTAGTATATACGTGCCAGACATCTGTGCATTTCACAGCTTGTCGGATCTCTTCTGAAACAAATATAAGTGTCTGGAAGACACTGACACTAATTCTGTCATCATTTACTCACCCTATTGTGCTCTGTAAGTTTCTGGAGCTGTTAGCACGAATATTAGTGATCAAAGTCACCATTCATGTACACAGTAAAAAAAAAAATTCTCCCAAAATACAGAATCGGTGGAAAACGGTGACCTCTTGAATGTCCTGTTATTTGTGTTGTGTAGCATGTGACGGTGTATTTACAGTAACTGCTAGAGCAATTATTTGTTCAGTCTTACTTTGAATGTTAATTAATGATTAATTGTCGTGCAGATGTGATGGTCATGTGCTTTTCCCCCGAAGTGAATAGATGGTTTAGTTTAGGGGTTTTCACACCTATGAGACATTTAAATAGTTTTTTGTATGTGTGTGTGTAAATACCTAGTTTTATAAATCGCTCTCTCCCTTTATCTGTAGGAAAAATAATTTGTTTCTATTAAGTTCATTATTATTATAATTATAACCAACCATTTTTTTATTATTTCAATCAATTTTTCAATCAATCAACTTCAGCAGGTATTTTATAACTTTTTTTAAAATAAATGTTTTATTGTTTTATTAGAATTTTTATTTTACTCTGTTTTTCTCTAAAGATATCCACAGACCTCTAGCAATCCCTTGCAGCCTCAGTACTTAAAAAAAAAAGCCTGTTTTACCTCTCATCGACATGTTTATATATTCTATTTGGCTCAGATCTGACCTCACACAATTGCTTAAAAGGCTGCGATATCGTACAACGTTAAACACAGATGTTTTTCCCCTTCTATCTGTTTTTTAAAATATCAGTCAGGCCCAGATTGAGTTGCCCTGGAGCCCTCTAGGAGTTAGAGCTTAGATCGGGCCCAACAAATCAAGCCCGACCCTACCCGAGCCCGAGCACGTTGTGTCCCGGCCCGGCCCGACACGTTCACTGTAATTATGAGCCCGAGCCCAATTTAAACCCGACAATTTTTAATATGTGGGCCGTTATAACCAGGGGCGGCGCCAGATGTTTTTTTTTTACGCTGCGAGACGCTGCGCATGACATGTGACATGCTTTATCAAGGGCCCGACCCGGCCCGAGGACGGTGGCCGGGTCGGGAGTTCGGGCTCGGGCAGAGAATCTAAGCTCTACTAGGAGTGTGTTTCAATCTCAACCACAGTGCAAGGGATCGGATTGCAGTGAGTCTGTGGCGAGGTGGCAGCGCGGGGAAGAGGGGGTGTGGGGGCGGGAGGGTTAAGAGGCAGTGTAGATCAGGTTTCACATCCCTGCCTGCGTTCCTCAGGCTGCTGCACCGTCTGAAGTCAGTCCCCCACCCTCCCTGACTCGCTCTGGAGACAGGATGGCTAATCAAGAGGGAAAAACACACACGGCCACCTCAGACCTGGCCCCGAATGTATCACCCAAACCCCCTCGTATAGGTGCTGATGCATCACCCCCACCATTTAGTCATATCATTCTGATCTAAAAGGTGGAAAACTAATCCTAGATGAGCGCGGCCATTTGATACACGCTACTGAGCCTTATTGAACAGACTTTTCTTTAACAATTACTGTAGGCTGTGGAGTCCTCTGTGCTTGTGCTTCTAGTGGATGGTAGGAAAGTGACGGAGAGCCATTGATTTCTTTAACTCTTTCTATGCCACTGTTGGTTAGTGTGATGGCAGATCAGATAAAGATAGATAGGAAGAAGCTATGCAGTGGGAGGCTTGTGCAATGCTGGATAGAGTGGTCTCTGTTTATTCAGTATGCCCCAGCTGTCCTTTAATGGTATTGATCTGCTTTAAATACACTTGGCTATCGGAGTAAATTATTTAGAGTGGCACCGGATAGGGTGAATTCAGTGATGGGTTGGGTTAGTGCAAAGACAACCAAAAAGACTTTGGTCTGGTCATGTAATGAGTCACAATGCTTGTTAACCACATTATTTAGGGGATTTCATTTGGTTGTAGAGACATAGTTAATTGAATTACACGTGCCTGTATTCTTTTTTTTGTTTTTATGACATGTAATGCACATCTTGTGATAGCTGTAATGCCCGGAATGCCTTTGACACACCAGGCCTTGCTTATACCAGCAGTTTTCTATTTGTACTGCAACTAGTCTAATTCCACTTGGTGGCAGGCTATAAGCTTTTGATATTGTCTCTTTGTCCTGCTTTAAAAAGCTGATGTTAAAGGAATAGTTTAGTAAAAAAAAAAAATACCCACCCTCAGGGTATCCAGATTTTTTTTTCATCAGATAAGATTCGGAGAAATTTAGCATTGCATCAATTGCTCAACAGTGGATCATCTGCAGTGAATGGGTGCCGTCAAAATGAGAGTTCAAACAGCTTATAAAAAAACATCAAAACAATCCACAAGGGATCCGCATGGCTCCAGTCCATAACATAATTTACTTGTGTAATGCATCCATCCATCATTAAGGCATTTTTACTTTAAATGATAGCTTCTGGCCAAAATACGAGCCCTTAATCCATAACAACTCTTTCTTTAGCATAGAAAGTAAAGCAATTTGTTCTGATGAAGTAACAACTTGTATATTTCTTGGATGAGTAAGTTTTTGGCAAATTTAAATTTTTGGGTGAACTATACCATTATCCCATCCAAGTAACCAAACAGCTTACTTACCTGAACATTCATGCCTTTGTAGTAGGGTCGAGTATTTTGGTGATTTCTGTTCTGTATACAGCAAACAGATGAACAGTGTTTTGTTTTTCCAGCATGTTCACATCCTGCCCAGTTTTCTTCACACAGTATCCAGTTTGGCTATATAACAGATATAAATATGGACAATGCAAATCAAACCAAAAAATAGTTTGTTCACATTAAGCTTCAACACAGTCACTAAATTAATTATTAATAAAGAAAAAGCCACAAACTTGTGTTAAAGGTTCAGAGGTCTTATGAATGTAAAGTGGATAAGTTATTTTCCCTGTGTATGCAAGAGATTACATATGTTATGCCAATTCTGTTTTAAGATGCTGTTATTCTAATAATAACCTTAATTCAAAAAAAGATTTTAATCACATGGTCAATTTTAACAATGTCCAAAAATTTATATTTATTTTATTATTAGTACTTTTTGTTAGTACTGTATGTTTTGCATATCTAAATACTTGTTTGACTTTGAATTTATTACATTTGCGAATAAGAATACATTTAAAAAAAATCATGCACTGGGAGTAAAACATCTTTCAATTTTACTCCCTTTAGTTGCTCTCCTTCATCTCATTCATCTTTTCAATTAAGTGATGTTGTAGGTTCAACATGATGCACTTTTAGTGAAAAGTTATTTAAAGTTCATTTCACAGATTTCTGAAGTATGAGTTGTTATCATGGATTGAACTACCCTATATGGCAGGAATAGAAACAATGTTTTAGCCGCTTTATCAAATGTCTTTTCACTTGTTCATTTCTTTTTGGAGTATCAGTGCTTCACCTTTGTTACTACTGTAGGTTGTGCTGACTGGATAATAAAAATAATCTGGGTGATTTGGTTCCAACTATTAACTGGGTAACTATTAACATTATTAAAATGTAACATACTTTACTGCATAAAAGATTCTCTTCTATAATTTACAGGGTTTTGTGGTACTATGCCAGAATCCAGATGCCATTTGGACATTCAGCCACCTGGATCCGAATGACACCTGTAGCCAGCATCCATGCTTACCAAACACTATGCCAACATGCTTCACAGAAATGGATCTTTCTGTACGGTAAGGAAACTGCTAAAAAAAAAAGCCACTTCTGACATCCCCTGCAGTACAAACAACCAAGAAGTGTATTTTCATGTGGTGATAACATGATCACAGTAGATAAAAATGCTCCCTACATCAGAGATGACCGGACTGCAACAAATGGTTTCCATATGTTTAGATCTGGGATTTCATTTTAGAAAAAAAAAAACATGTCAAAGTTCATCCATGTGTGGCTGGTTTCCAAGGCACCAGCCCTACTGCGTTTCTCACACACCTGAGGTGCAGACTTATGGTTAGCAGATGCTAAGCTGTGAAATATCCGGAGAGGAATTTTCACAGAGGAAAAAAATGTTTCTCTTAAAAAAAGAAGTAATGTGGTTAATGATAATGCAAAGCTTAAAAAATGATATTTTTATATGAAAATATATTGAAAAATGTTAGGGGTGCTCCGATCACGATCGGCCGATCGTTATGCGCATCTCGTCAGTAAAGCCGGTTCTCTAATCAGCGGTTAATTCCATCAGGTGCGTGATTTCACATAGAGCAGCTGTTACTACACAGAGCCGTTGTTAACTGAGAAGATGCGCAAATCCACGTTCATCATCAGCGTTTATTGGCGCATCTTCTCCGTTAATAACGGCTCTGTGTAGTAACAGCTGCTCTATGTGAAATCACGCACCTGATGGAATTAACCGCTGATTAGAGAACAGGCTTTACTGACTAGATGCGCATTAACCATCGGCCAATCGTGATCGGAGCACCCCTAAAAAATGTGTCTAGAGTTCCTTTAAGTAAAGGGTATCTCAGAGCATTGACATTATAAGTCTAGAGATGGCTCAAAAATGAAGACTAGATAGAGAGTTCGGTAAGTCTGCATCAAACCCCAGCACAACCAAATGCTCAGACCCTTTGGTGGAATGTGTGAGGCAGGTAATGAAAATAAATGTGCAATAAAACTTTGCTGCTTCGGTAATTCCAGGGAAATTTGTGGACTTTTCTATATCCATATTTGCTCCTGTATATAAAAAAAGCAGAGAAATATAATACATTGCAGAATGTCTTTCGGGGGAACTGATCAATTTATTAAGTCACCATGAAATCAAGATATTTATAAATGATTAGTTCATAAATGATAAATTTGTTTGTCCATAGCATAAAAATTTCCTACCACTGGTGTGAGACATTGTAATTTACGTTACAATAGGGAGGAAAGCACAATAACAAATTCCATTTCATACTGACTCATGATAAACAAGAAAAAGCAAGGATAAATAACATCAATAACATAAGCTGCATTTCAACCGAAATTTCCCGGAACAATTGTACCAGGAACTTTTTCCCGCCAGAACTGTTGCTTTCTGCATTTCCACTGTTGTCTGAAGTACTGTGAAGATTAGGCAAATAATCTGGTGACGTAGGTCTGCGTGCGTTTCTCAAGACAAAGTATGCAAATTTTGGACTTGCATCCTTGGTAGTTCTGACTTTGCGAGTTCGACTTGGGAGTGTGATCTCCCATGGACGGGACGCCGCATGTCCGGTAATTCTGCAAACGGGAGCATACTGCTACCGCTATTTTCCTCACTGCATATGTACAATAACATGAAATATGATTTTAAAATCAACAGCCTCCTTTACATTTAATTTAAACATATTAATAGTCACAAATATGTAGTTCAGGGAAATGTGTATATTGCCTACATTACAATGAGTAATATGAGTAATATACGAAATATCATATCAAACATTGTTGTCTCTTTTCATCATTTTAACATATTAATAGAATAATGGAATAAAGACCAAAGATTACCTGTTAAATTTACCCAAAGCTAACTATATTTTATGTTTAACCACTAAAGAGACTCTGAGACACTCAGAGCTAGCTGTAAATGTCAGAAGGACTAGCCGAGTCGAGACTGCTCTCATCGGTAAACACGAGCACTGAGCTCCCGCTAATCACGTGGAGCTGATTGTCTCCGAAATCATCTTCAGAAATAAACCTCAGATTTGAGTTTTAAACAACTACATTCTTGCCTGAAATACTTTTAAAACTACATTTCATGACACAATAACAGTAATATTTTGAAAATTATCTGAATAAATAGTGGTTAAAATCACAATGCTGCGTGATCTCAACCAGTCAGAATCACTCAGTGCCAAGTCCCGCCCCCGAAAGTTCTGGACCTTTGAAAAAGTACTAACTTGCGAGCATGGATTTCTAAGGGGCTATTTTTAACCAAGAACTTTATTTAGATCCTGGTTCCTGTGTGGAAACACACTGTGTAGCAGCCCAAAGTCCCTAGTTCCTGGGTTAAGTTCCAGCAGTGGAAATGTGGCTATAATGCTGTAATGATAGATACCAACAGTAATCAAGACACATCAAGCAGTCAGCCATTTGAAATAATTTCTGGGTAATTAGTCCAGTTATAAAACACAACGATCAAATCTGCTTCTTCAATGAGTTTCGTGTTTCACAGACGAGCTGTTCGGAAAGCTGAGTTTCTTAACGTCTCTGCCAAAATGTGCTCAAATTTTGGAGGCTTTGTTCTAGAAATGGTGTCTCAACCCAATACCCCTCCGAGAGGAATCTGGCCGAAGGAGCTCATATTGCACCCAAGTGCTCCACAGATTAACTTTTGTTCTTCTCCTGTGATCCACTGCTGTGTCACTAGTCTTGTGCTACCTTTAAAGTCTCTGCTTGACTAACTCTCTGCGATGCAGCTGCTTGACAGTGATTGGTGTTGTGTCAGGAAGAGATTTGGGACTTCAGTGAGGATGATAGAAGAGAGAGAGTTGGTCGTGGGGCACATCTCAATGTGCCTAAGTATTCTTATGTTAATCCTTTCCTGGGATGAGGCGCAAAGCAGCCAAGCAAACAATGGCAACGGAGCCAGAAAGTCTGCCCTGCAGTCTAGCAGGCCTTGAAAGGCATGTCGGGCATAGAGCCGACACTGAGTGAAGGCAGCCTCCAGTACTGGGAGCCCTGCTGTAAGGAGGGGCCCCAAGAGGGACCAGAGACCAGGGCCAAAGCAGGCCAAGAGAGCGGGGGTGAGGGGAAGACAAACACCAGACCACTCTGCTCATCATGCAGGCTGTAGTTAGAAGGGATACGAGAGGCAAGGTGAGATTTATTTCACAGCTATGTCTATTTTATAATATTGTTTATTCTAGTTGTAACCCCTGCCCAAACCTTCTGTATGTTGTTGCAATTTATGTCATTAATGTTGGCTTGTTGACGTGAGGAACCCTTGAATTATGTTCTGCACATTAAAGTTTACTAAAGTTTACTTGGGCTGACTGCATTCTGTGATGTCAATTTTGTGTCAGTGTGGATAGTGTGTGTACAACAGCGCACACGCAAAGTGAAATGTTGAGACAGAAAAGTGCCAAACTCGTCCATCTGCGCCCATCTAGTACACAAAATAAGCAGAATGCAGAAAATCAAGCATAGCCAGGCCTTCAGGTTGACTCCAAAGGTGCACCATAGTTACACATCCCCATACAATACCCCTATTCATTCAGCCTCCTTACATAAATTTATGGCGCCATCAAAGCCTTTCAGAGGGCAAAGCTCCAGGAGTGTCTACTGAAACATAGAGTGTCTTATATATTGCTTTTTAAGATCTGTGATTCTTTTGAAGCAATAATAGTGATAGATGTCCATTCAAGACACATGATCACTGAACTTGTTTTATTTGAAAGTCTTTGAGGTTTAGCAGTAGATTTAATTTGTCTAATATTAGAAGTATAGTAAGCTGTTTTCAGGGGTGTCCTTCTCTCCACACTGTGTGCGTGTGTGTGTGTGTGTGTGTGTGTGGGTGGGAGTCGTTCCGAGCTAGGGTTAGGTTTAGGACTTTTTTTAGCCATTCATGTATAAAACATCTGAATAAAAGTTTATTTTCAACATGGATATACATGGAGCACCTAATCAGCATAATACAATAATTTCTAAAGGATCATGTGATTCTGAAGACTGGGTCTTTCAATACTGGTGGCTGATACCTCTAAACAGTCTCCTGTACTGTGATGCATCTCTTCCCACTCTTTCTTCAACCATGAATGTTGTGGGTTTTTAGCCCCATGTTTCATTCCTAAAGCAAAAGACAAGTTTTTATTTTCTGCTTATCCTTATATGGTTTCTTCACCATATCAGTGTACACTTATAAATTTAACAAAGCTCTTTACACCGTTCTTTTTTCTAATGTGTTTGAAAGTGATCCCACCTGGTAAGTTGTGAGGCATCATCTTTGCAGCAGGCCTCAGAGCTAGCCTCAGACTCTTGTCTCTGTGTGTAGGTGCCTTCACAGCTATCTTGTCCCCTTGCTTTGAAGAGGTTAGCTTTGTTCCCTTGTTATCCGGTCAGGGATGTGTGAAAGTGGGGCACAGGTCGGGGCTCTTTGTCCACTTTGGGCAAATCAGAAGTGACAGACACCGGCCCGCTTCGCCACTAATTTGCCCCCCCCCCCCCCCCCCCCCCCCCAGGACAGACTTCGCTCAGGGCCACTAATTGCAGCAAGACGCACAGGCCTACAAGGGAACAGACACATCATGTTATTAACGCTGGAAGGGGCCAACGGGGTAATTGCGGAACATACTTCATCAAGTTATTTGGGCATTTTTCAGCATTCAAGAGTAGCGCCGGCCTGACAGGTTCAGGGGTCAAGCCCAGAAAAAACAAGGGGGCAATGATGTTCAGTGCTGCCAAGAAAAATTACAGCACTACTTAATCAAATCTGTTTTTTTCTTGAAATACTGAGTATTATTAAGCTATAGATGATTTTAGAATTTTTGTGTTTTAACTCGTCTAGAAAGATGCATTGAGACATGATCTGATCATCACATATTCTTTGTTTCTTTTATTATTTTAGTGCCGTGGACCCCGTGAGGAGTGATCTCTGAGTGTCTAGTGCCATCATCATCACCCCCCAGCTCTTCCTCTCATTCTCTGCATCTCTTCAGCCATAATCTCTTCCGCTCCACCTTTACGTTAGTGTTCACTGGGATTTCAGGAGCATAAGCAGCCATCATCACTGATCTCATCCTCGGTTACGACACCGCTGTTTGACGATGACTCGGCTTTTGTATGTCACTGTGGTTTTGGGCAAAGTCTGCCTGCTTCTGAGGCTCTGTGCTGGAGGTAAGGGTGTTTTCTTTTCTTCACACCTGTGTTCTTGTCTTCATCTTTCATTTACAGTAGCTTTAGCTTATATCCATACTCTTCATATATACCAAGCACAGACTCAAGCATGTAATTGGCATTCGAACAAGGTGATAGGTGCAACTTCTCTATGCAAACTCTGTGCTGAGATTTGTTATATGAGCAATCCACATAAATGTGATCTCCAGAGCTACTGTGAGAGCTCACCTCAAGCATTTCAATATTTAATTCTGAATGGAGAGTTTATCAAATACTCATTAAATGCATACAGACCCTTTTGAAGAAATTAAGAAATACATAGCTGTTATATGGTAACATAATAGTAATCAAAATTATCATGCAATATCACACAGAATGGCTGTAACTATAGTCTCATGCCACAGGTAATTTAATTCCACAGACAGGACTTTATTTTACAAAAAATAAGAATGCATTGCTTTGTTTCATGCTGGACAGGGATCATATGTGCCCATCTTAACGTTTCCATATGCTTAATAACGTTATGTTTACTGATGTCAAAAAATACTGATACCTTTGTTTAATAAAAACGCCCTCCCTGAGACAAACTAACTGATGGTTGCCTGTGGACAATCAATGAGCTGTCAAGGCAAACAGCAGCAAACGATTACTCTGAAAGCAGTTTAAGTGCGAAGAAGAAAAAAATGAGTTTGCATTGAAAAGCCTACTGCTTTATATTTTAGCTCACATTGTTTGCTTACATATTTTAACTCTGAACTGTGTAAAACTATACTTTGTTCTCTGGGTTAGAACCCCCTCTGATGTATCTGAGGTGTGTTTACTCATTCACGGGAGACATCTTTCCCGTCATGACTCACTCCTGAACCACGAGCCTGTGAGAGGCCCCCCACTAAAGGAAGCTGTAGAAGTGATTGTTGCCGCTCTCTCTTCCTTTTTTAGCACATTAACCATTTCCTCTATGGCACTTCACAATTGCTAGTTGGTAAGAACTATTCTAAACACACTTTTTTTTCTCCGGAAATACTTTTGTGCTGTTGATCTTCAGATTTAAGCCCCTATTTAGTAGATTTTTAGATATTGCCATAAGACGCTTGCGTGCTTTCTATTCTACACTGACTATAGAACTTCAGTGGTCTTAAAAAAAAAAAAAAAAAAAAAAAAAAAGGATCACTTTTTTTTTTTATTCACCTACATTTTCGATTGAACAAATAAAGCATTTATTTATTTGTTTTAATTAGAGCTAGACCGATATGGGTTTTTCTATAGCCGATGCCGATGTTTAGAGGTCAGGGTCAGCCGATGGCCGATCTGTGCTGCCGATTTTTAGGGCCGATATCTTGAAGTTTTCCCCTTCATTTGCATGCTAAAATGTCACACTAATAATAAGTGGATACACAACATTTCTAAACTTATCATTTATTGAGCACTGACTTGAACCATCTCTTGAATCTTAATTTTGTGCACTGCCCGGTATTAAAATAAAAAATGTATCCAAAGTTAACCAAACAAATCAATAAACTGACCAAGTATTAAATATATAAAACAGATAATATATATATAATATATATAAATAAATAAAGTCAATCATTTACATAAAAGTTTTAGAGCATTTATCAAGTAGAATTTTTCAAGTTTGTTGGAACATAAACTTAAATATACATTTAAATAAATACAATTTAAGAAATAAAAATCAATTAAACTGAAAAATATAAAAAAATAAATATATAAAAAATAAATAACAGTAGTGCTGCAAACAAACTAGCATCCAGCAACATTTGTGTTTGGTATAAATGACACAGAACATCTAAAGTGCATTCTACTGAACATGCGCAGCTTTTTTTTTTTTTTTTTTTCATAAATCAATCCGCGGGTCACGTGTGTGCCGAACCGAAGATATTGATCCGAACGGATCACAGATCAATGATGATCCGTTGCACCACTACTATAGTGTCATTTGAAAACATTGCAGTTGCGTTTTAAAATACAACAACGAGCACCACAAAACCATTTAAAGAGACTCATTCAGCGGTCTCTTTGACGGGAAACAGTCAACAAAGTAAAATGATCTCCAATGTATGGCCCGGTCTCTTCATTTTATCAAATGATCATAATCACATCTATTCATTTTACAGTCCTGCTACTAGCATTTTATTCAGACTAAAACCCCTTTAATTTGGGTGAGAAAGCTTTTTTTCAAAGTGGCTTTTGCACATAATAATAATACCGCTGCAGACGCATTTTGCAGCATTAAGGTTATTAATTGATCGTTAATTTAAACGACGATTGATCATGGAAATTATCGAATATTGACATCCCTAAATACAAATGAGTTGGATGGAAAACTGGTTATTGACTGCATCAAACCATGCTTCCGAACAAATGTCATTCATTGTTCTGGGCAGCTCCAGGACAGCTGTCTCTCCAAGCGCGGTGCTGTCTGTGAGCGAGGCGGAGTAACGTCAGAGACTGTTTACTTTGGTAACGTCACGCTGCAGTGTTTGTTAGAGTAGTCTTTGACTACCTTTATCTCCTAGGACTGTTGTTGAATCTTCCAAAAGTTTTGGCTTCGGGTCCTTCACAGCAGCACTTTCCCGCCGATGTGCCTGACTTTAAATCGGCGCTACTAAACACGGATATCGGCCGAT
The DNA here is from genome assembly GCF_963082965.1 of Carassius carassius. Taxonomy (NCBI): domain Eukaryota; kingdom Metazoa; phylum Chordata; class Actinopteri; order Cypriniformes; family Cyprinidae; genus Carassius; species Carassius carassius. Next base: position 20,156,054 of record NC_081768.1, read on the forward strand.
GCCGATATATTAAAAAAATGACAAATATCGGCCCGATATATCGGCCGACTGATATATCGGTCGACCGCTAGATTTATTGTGTATGTTTGAGAAGTTTTGAATGAATCCTATTTAGTGCACACTTGGATTCAACACATGCCACTGCAGATGAACTCTATTTTTTAAAAGCCTAGTATTTTTTCAGTTCTGATCAGTTAGTTGAGAGAAAGAAAAGTGGTCTTTTAACATGCCAAGTAGTCAGATTTTCAAACAGCTCAGTTTTCCTTTGGAGTTCGTATTATATCAAACATAAGTCTAATGTCCTTGTCAGTGTATTTTTGTACAGATGCAGCAGAAAAGTAGGAGATGGTTGAAATCCGAGACCGCGTGAAGGCGAGGACATTTGACTTCTCAATGCGCTGTTGTTTCTCTCAGTGTTACAGTTCTGTAACGGCTAGTTAAATACCTCTATAATACATCTTTTTTACCTTGCTCATCAAATGCACCCCTGAGATGTAATTTCAGGCAGGTGTCTGCACCTCTGAAACATAATCTTCAAGAAACAGAGAGGTGACATTGGCGACTGAAAGCCCTCAATTGCCTCCAGTAGTGCAAAGTGCTTTTTTCCCCCCAAGTAATTGTGCACTTGTACCTGGATTGAATAGTGAAATGAAGTTAGCTCTCCTCCTAAGGGAGAAGAATACGTGTTTTAAATGCAGGCAGGCATTTAATTTAGTGAGGTGAACAAATTAAATGCATGTAAAATTGCCCTAGAAATGACACAATTTATTTCAGTATACTGACTTAATAACGTTATATTTAATTCACAGTCTTCCAAGTTCAATTTCAAGTGGCATGTGTGAGGATTAATGTGAAGTGGGATATAGTCAATGAAACAATGTATAGCTCTGAAGAGAAACTGTGTAATTCAGCTTTGCTGTAGACTGAAATCTATTTTTTTTTCATTTTCCTCCCTTTGCTCTTTTTCTCAAGTTAGAGAGAGAGGGTAATGGTGTGTATCTGCTGGAGAGGCTCATTATGGGGGGATGATCTGCCAGACCTCAGACTCCACTGTAACTGGCGGCAAAATTAGGCACACATGTGAATGTGGAGGCTCTAATGGGCCCCTCTGACACATCAGTCATCACCCACAACCAGTCACAGGCCAGCAGTGGACAGAGATTCTTTACCCAGTCAGAAGGACTGCTTACAGCTATTTTGAAGGGTTTTGAAGTCATAACATTGTTCTAAGTTGCACTTTTCTGCCACACCCATAGATTTTTGTGCAGTTACAATGAAATCCAGATTCAAGATCCTTCAATCCCAAAGTCATTCCTCAAGCACTCACCCTGAGTAGAGAGAATGGAGAAGAGGAGTAAAGAGTGAAGGAGAGGGATCACTGGGCTCCCCTTTGGGGCTTTGCCCAATTGATCCTTGTCCAGCCTTCTTCTAATGCAAAATTTCCTTCTTAGCGCTGCATATCAGTATCTGCCGACATAGAGGGGGACTGTCTCCCTTAGCCTGCATGGGCTTAAGGCCACACAGCCTCTTACATTTGCTTTATGAGTAGCTCAATTACTGAAATGACCTCATTGAAATCCCTTGCGAGCAGTTGAATCAGATTAAGTCTAGACAGTGTAATTCTCTTTAAGAGTTGATTTTTATAGTTTAGTAAAGTAACATTAGACGGTGTGTTTGATCCACTTAAGTAAGAAAGATGGAGTCTGTCTCCACCCTGAACGAGAGCACTTGAGAGGCTGAGTGCATCATTTAGTTTGCGGTCTAGAATCGTTCTGATAGACTGAGCATATCAAAGGTAGCGCCTCGCAGCTTCACAGGCGTTATCTGGACATTTAACTGCTCTGCCTCTATCAGCTCTGTTTTCTCAGGGTGTTTCTCCAGCAGTCTTGTTTGTGTTGTGATCGACGGTTTTGTTAATGTTTCTAGCTGTCTCGCATTTAGTTTTTGACTCCCATAACGCTGTTGGATACGTTGGATACCAACACAATTTCCTCTTTCCACACCTTCCAGATTTAATGTTGTTTTAAGCAAATATTGTAAAATTGTTTTTAATCTGCAACTTTAACTAGAGTTGTTATATAAACAACAGTAATGACTAAAACAAATTATGTCTCATGAACCTCATTACATAATATGGCTTGTTGAGTGTTAAAGGGACGATTCACCCAAAGATTTAATCTTTTAATCACACTCGTGTTGTTCCAAACCAAAAACAACATTGGACCGTGCTTTCATTGTTTGAATGAATAACATATTTTCCCCAAATATTGTACAGGACGAAATAAGTTATATTGGTTTGGGACAACACGAGGGCAAGAAATGATAACATAATTTTCTCTTTAAGCACCCACAGCATGGTAAAATCCATTTAAACTTATTACATTTCAATATTAAAGTTTTGTTTTGCCGTGGGTCATTCAATGGTTGCAAAGCAAACTGCTGAGATATGCTTACACATGTTAGGAAAAATATGTGTTCTTCATGATATCATATGTCTAATAGCATTTCTTTCCGGCTGCCTATTTTGTTAGGCTCATACTGTGTTTATATTGAGTTGTATGTAATCATCAATCACATTTTCAGTACATTGTAAGGCGATCTATTTGCAGTGAATTGTGTCCAGCTCTCTTGTTAACCTGTTTAATCCCAAATTGTTCCCAGACAAGAAAATATCCAATAATGCGTCATTAGTAACCCTTAATAATCAATAATTGTGTTTTAAGAATTTTGGGGAAAAGTGTGTGAAAAATTTTGTTTTATGGTTGGTCTCAATTGTGACCGGTGAGATAATGTGTGTACTGAATTAACATATTTCTGCAGTCATAAAAATTGTTATATATCTTAGCCCAGCTATTTTAAACTGTTTGATTCCAGGGGTTACTATTATGCATTAAAAAAACCTTATACAACATTGATAGAAATACAGACATAAAAAAAATAGATGTTTTTCAAAATTGTTACTTCTTGTAAAATATATCATAAAATATTTATACTAGTGATACCAATATTACATCAATATTGTATCTTATTTCTTACATTTGAATCTTTAATTTAGTGCAACATTTTGTCATTGCTAGGGCTGTCACGATTATGAAATTTGGCTGACGATTAATTGTCTAAAAATAGTCAGGGTTATTGCGATTTAAATGTCTATGACTTTTATTATATAATTTAAGGGTTTAGCAAATAATTATGATGTTATCTTTTAATCCTTTTTTTAGTTATTTTTACAGTGTAAGATTCAGATTCTACAACAGCTTATAGTTGCAATGGAGAAACGTCAACGTATCGACATGCTCAGCACTTAGGCTTGCCCTACGTTTTGAGGCATTGTTCCCAGCAGCAGAGAACAAGAGCTCTGAGGGTGTTGATGTTACATACATTCATTTTCAATAGAACGCTGCACTTGACTTGCATCACTTGCATTTTAGGTGAAGCATCCGTTCGAAAAATCACGTCACATCACGTCCCGGTGTATGCAGTGAATGCATGCTGAAATTATTGTTGCGTGGCTACATAAAAGTTTAAGCATATGTGATGCATTGCCGCGATTGGTCTTACTGGCGCGTGAGACAGACGAGGGTGCATGCGTGTGTGTGAGAAGGGGTTCTTTTTTTTAGGCTATACTCTCTTGCAATTGAACGTGAATACGTTTACTACTTACGTTACCTTGTTTCAGCGACGCTTGGTGAAACAGCATGGAGTGGATGTTTTCGGGTTCAGATGCTGAATCATTGAAGTCGTACTGCTGTGGAATGCCAGGTCTACTTTGTAGTAGACACATTGCACCTTGTTCTCGTCTTTTTTAAGAATGTAATGATCCCAAACTTTAGACATTCTCTGCCGTTTATGGACATCTTTACTCTCCGCCATCGCGCCAACTAAATTCAAAATGTAACACGCGCTATGGTGTGCTTCCTGAACATTGAACAACGGTCCGTGTAAATCAGATCCATGCGCGTCATAGGAATTTAACGAGGCTTCGAGGCAGAGTTTTTGCCTCGAGGAATTTTTGTAATCGAGTTAATCGAGTAACTCGATGAAACATTTCAGCCCTAGTGTACGACTCCCCCTTGTGCCATATAAAAAGCACAATAATCGCGGTTGCGGTTAAATCAAATAACCGCGATTGGATGGTTATTTAATTATCGTGACAGGCATTGCAACATTTCAGTGTAATTTCCACTAACCACTGCAATAGGATGCATACCTAAATTCACTGTAATCCCACCGGTCACTCTTGCGACCATCAAGATGTTTACTCATTCTATGACCACACATAATATTCATATATTTAGAGACTAGACACCTTGTCATATATTGGTTAACATACTTTACTAGCCTTTCGATTTGGAGCTTTGATGCAGTCACGTCACCATCTTCTCAAGGTGCATGCAGGAAATAAACCGCTCTGGTCATGTGAAAATTTGCACTAATCATGTGAACCTGCACGTTTAATTGAGACCCTTTATTTTTTCCATATTTGTTTAAAGTGCACTAAAAAAGTTTAAGGTTTTTAGAGCTTTATAGATGAAAACCTTTTTTATGGTAACTATTGTGGATTAACTGGGTGAAACACTGAGTTCTAATAGAATTAGTCCAAGAGGAAAGTCCAGTCTAATTGTAAGATCAGTAGCACACGAGAAGGCTGTGTAAGACAGACTAGTAATGGGATCTGAAGATGGAATGCAGCTGATAAAGAGCACCGTGTCGCCCTGCCGCCCAGTCTCTCAAACTGCTGCTTTGTGAGTGATTAGCTGTGTTACAGACAGGTCTGGACTGGATTGGAGTCATGCTCAACAGAATGCTCATGCACTGTGACATGATGATAAGACTGTAAGATCAGTAGTGACATGTCTCAGAGGCCTTTATTGAACTGAAATTCAAATAAAAAGAAAAATGAATGGGTGTGAAACAGAAAGGGGCATACATGAATGCACATGGTAGTTGGCTGCATTTGAACAGGAGCAGGTTTACAGAGGAGTGAAGGGTCGGAAAATTTTTGAGGATTGACACAATACCTAAATGTCATTAGCTAACTGTCAGCCAGAACAGGAAACTAAATTGAGTGTTTGCTACAGATACTTCAGAAAGACTGGTATCAAAGTCACTACTTAAGAAATTTTATGAAGAGAAATGAGATGCACATTGCTTGATTTTAACCTAGATTTGTCGTAGTTTTTTTTCTTTCTAAATGTTTTAGAAAGAATTCTCTTGTGCGAACAGAGGCTGCATTCGTTTGATCAAAAATTCCATTACAAATTAAAATTGTGAAATACTATTTAAAATAATTGTTTTCTATTAAATGATTTTAAAATGTAACTTATTCTTTATGGCAATGCTGAATTTTCAGCTTCATTGCTCTAGTTTTCAGTGTCACAGGTTTCAGAAATCATTCTAATATGCTGATTTGCTGCTCAAGAAACATTTCTTATTATTATCATAGAATTGAAAAAGGGTTAGCAATATGTAACATATTTTCAGGATTATTTGATAAATATCAAAGGAACTGAATTTGAACAAATCTAGATCTTTAGAAACAGTGTAAATGTCCTTACAGTCAATTAAATGCATCCTTGCTGAATAAAAGTATACATTTTGTTCCTGACCCCAAACTATTAAACACTAGTGTGTGGGTTTCTGGAACCATAGACTTTGGTTTATTAAGAACTACTGGCTATACTGTTTCTCTGCTCACCCTGCCTGGCATTGATTGTTAGTGTTTTGTCCCTTACAGCGGGTCAGAATCCTGATCATGTGCTACAGGGCACTGGAGTGAAGCCTGGCTCAGACTCCAGAAGGCCCCAGGGCGATTCTACTGTGGCCCCAGAGGATGCTGCCCGCTTCCTCAGCTGCCACTGCTCAGGACACTGCCCTGATGACGCCAAGAACAACACCTGCGAGTACGGCACCTTCTAAGTGATAATTGCACATGTTTGTGCTTTGTTTATAGGTAGTCAAACAAATTGAGCAGATTGCTTTTCTTTAAAACATAACAGGACAAATGGGCAGTGCTTCGCCATCATTGAGGAAGATGAAAATGGAGATGTGATCTTAAGCTCAGGCTGTATGAAATATGAGGGCTCTCACTTTCAGTGCAAGGTAAGAAACATTGTCTCTTGTGTTTTTTGCTTTGACACCTTGTGTAATGAAATATTGGACTTTCTAAGTTTGACCCATTTGATTATTCACAGGATTCACAGTTTGCACAGACACGTCGAACCATCGAATGCTGCCAGTTTGACTTTTGTAATCGAGACCTAAAGCCAGAGTTACCGCCTCAAGACACTGGTATGCTTCAGTACTAACTGCCTGGCAGATCATACATATTGTATAATAAACAAAATAAACGCATAATCTAGCTAGCTAAAATAGATTGCAGTGACAGTTGCCAGAATGGTTTGTCTGGGACAAATCAATTAGTAATGTTAAGCATGATATACCATAATTTTTCATCAATATCCTTAAAGAATATAGGGATTAATGTATATTAATGTTTTCCATTCAGCACAAATGGATCAAGATTGTCAGTAATAAACAATTGCATTGTTTAAAAAATTAATATTTAAATAAAAATACTGAACTTTGTTCATCATAGAATTAAAAAATTCAAAATCATTCTGTTAAATTTGCCAAAATAAGGTTCTGACCAGGCCTGCTGATTGAGCCCAGGTTAACCTAATGCCTTAATGATGGACGTGTGTTTTCTCTTCATGTCTTTACAGAACCACCAGACCCTCAGTGGCTGGCCTTCCTCATTTCAGTGACTGTGTGCTTCTGCACCCTCATCTGTGTCACTGTCATCTGTTATTACAGGTGAGATCATCACCGCACTGAAGCAGCAAAACACACTGAAGCTCTTACATATAATAGCCGCTTGTGACGTGCCCATTTTTTCCACATCATTTAACTGTAACTGTAATGCTTGCTGTTTTTGCATAGTACCTTTGAAAACACATGCCACCCACATCATGGCCTGTTGTTGTCAAAAGAGAAACACTTCTGTTACTGCAAGTAGGGGCAAGACTACTAACTATGGAAAAGTTTGCCTTTATAACAGATCAATCTTTTTTAGTTTCTGTTTACTGAGCTATCTGTCAAAACATGTCATGTTGGTAAAAAAAAGAAAAGAATAGAAAGAGCTTTCAGATTTGAAGTACAGCTGTAAAAAAGATTTTGTTTTTGACTGTGTCGTCAGGTATAAGTGGCAGACAGAGAGGCAACGCTACCACAGAGACCTGGAGCAGGACGAGGCCTTTATCCCAGCAGGAGAATCTCTGAAAGATCTCATCAACCAGTCTCAGACCTCAGGCAGTGGCTCTGGGCTCCCCCTGCTGGTGAGAAATCAGAAATGCAGACAGTAGGGTCTTTGTAGGACTGTAGGTGCTCATTTTTCATACACCGTGTTCCTGCTCATTCTTACAGGTGCAGCGCACCATTGCCAAGCAGATCCAGACAGTGCGTCTTATTGGAAAAGGCAGGTATGGAGAGGTGTGGCTCGGCCGGTGGAGAGGGGAGAAGGTAGCAGTGAAGGTGTTCTTCACTCGAGAGGAGGCCAGCTGGTTCAGGGAGACAGAGATCTACCAAACTGTGCTCATGAGACACGAGAACATACTAGGTACACTTCGTGATGATCTCGTTTGTGTAGTGTTTGAAATTGTAAATCAGTTGTGTAACACAACTCTTCGATCTGTCTGAAGGCTTCATTGCTGCTGATATTAATGGCACTGGAGCATCGACGCAGCTTTACCTGATCACAGACTACCACGAGAACGGCTCTCTGTATGACTATTTGAAGTTCACCACTCTGGACACGCAGGCCCTGCTCAAACTGGCCTACTCTGCAGCCTGTGGCTTGTGCCACCTGCACACGGAGATCTACGGCACGCAGGGGAAACCAGCCATCGCTCACAGAGACCTGAAGAGCAAGAACATCCTCATAAAGAAAAACGGCACCTGTTGCATCGCTGACCTCGGGCTTGCCGTCAAATTCAACAGGTGCTTCATCGCTCTTGTTCAGTTTGAAATGCTTTGTTCAGTCATTTTGAGGAAGTAATGTTTTCTTTGTTTGTCTCAGTGACACAAATGAAGTGGACATCCCACTAAGCACACGTATGGGCACCCGACGCTATATGGCTCCAGAGGTCCTGGATGAGACTCTGAATAAGAACCACTTCCAGGCTTACATTATGGCAGACATCTACAGTTATGGCCTGGTTATATGGGAAATAGCCAGACGCTGTGTCACTGGAGGTATTCACTGGCAAATCTTTCTTTTGTTTTGTTAAAAGATTTTTGATATCACTTTAGTATTGGGACCAATTCTCACTATTAACTAGTTGCTTTTTAGCATGCCTATTATTAACATATTGGCTGTTTTTTAGTACTTATAGGTTCTCCATGACCATATTCTATATCCCTAATCCTATCAAATACCTAAATTTAACAACTACCTTACTAACTATTATTAAGCAGCAAATTAGGAGATTGAGGCCAAAAGCCCTGACTTGTCCAATCGTTTTGTCTGCATAAGCCCCGCCTTTCTTTTAATCAACTGCAAGCTTGCATTCAGAACTGCATCCATCCAATCAGCAAGTGATGGATAGAACTAAGTTTTCTGTTTTTGATAATAATTTTCATTCAGATCTGTCACTAATTCTGTTTCATTGCAACTTGAAGTATTTTGATCTAAAATGAAAACTTCCTGTCGTGGATGCTTACAGAATTTAAACCATTCATAATTAAAGAATTCATCCAATGATTGTTTCCCAGGTATCGTCGAGGACTATCAGCTGCCGTATTATGAGATGGTGCCATCAGATCCGTCGTATGCGGATATGCTTGAGGTTGTGTGCGTCAAAGGACTGCGGCCCACTGTATCCAACAGATGGAACAGTGATGAGGTGAGTCATCCAGCAGATGGCGGCATGTTGACAGATTATATTAGCAGAATGTTTACAGATTTAGTAACTATTAGTAGTTGATAAATATGTGCAGAAGAGAAATCTAATAAGAGTTACTTCTCCCCAGTGTTTGAGGGCCATGTTAAAGCTGATGTCAGAATGCTGGGCCCACAATCCTGCATCGCGCCTGACCATCCTCCGTGTCAAGAAGACTTTAGCAAAAATGGTGGAATCTCAAGACATTAAAATCTGAGTGGTTTTTATTTAGTCTTTGACATCATTGTACCTTTCACAGAGTAGGAGTAGAGTCGGTGATGGTAACACAGCTAACTATGAAATATAGCAAGCTCTCTTTCTCTGCTGGACCAGACAATGGTGCCTTTGCTGCTTTCTGTGAAAGCTCTGTCATTGCAAACTTGGATGAGAGGATTACTGCAACAGACTGAAACAGTAGAGTGGGAAAGAATGACAGACCCCACTGCCTTAAAATACACTCAAGTTATTCTGCATATGTTTCTTTAGACTTCCTGCCATATGGATGAAATGCTGTTGACTTCTCATGGAATCTGTGTAAAGCATACTGTGATTTAATGTATGATGTGTAATATATTATAGTAATAGATTAATTGACAACAGAGCAAAACAATATGCTATCAATATAATCTCGTCCAGTTGTTGTAGACTATCTGATGTGTGGCATTTAAGAATCATAATTTAAATACACAAAAGTTCTTCTCTCATCTGCCACAAAAGGTTAAAGGTACAGAGATGCATGTTGCGTTTTCAGTAGATGCAGTTTAATTTGTCAAAATGGTTATTGCTTAAACTGTATATATTGTTTGCGTTTTTAAAGCATGCTATTTTTAACATCCTCAAAATAGAAAACATTCCCAGTGTGCAGGCTTCGACCGTATAGTTTCATAAAGTGAACCAGCTACAGATACATCTCATTTTAATTAGGAAAGAAAACTCTTCATACTGACAGTTTAAGTGCAGCAGCGATTTCTTACTTCACTGCGGTCAGTATGAACAGCCCTTCAAAGTTGCCAGACTCAGTGAAGTGTTTGTTGGGGATAGGTTGATACATTCCTGAGTTCACTTTATTTAGAGATTCTGGGTGCAGGTTTTTTGGTACGAATTACTTTGTGACTTTCGAGGATTTGGTGATATTCTGACCGTATGTCCTTGCCAATGTTATGAATCTTGTTTGAACTGTGTTTATGTTTATGAGGAGGGTGAAGGGTACGACTGTAACATCTGTTAGACATCAGTGCTTTATATTTCAGTAAGGGCTGCCAAAATACGCTCTTGGTAACTGGTATAATCCAAAACACACAATGTTGCATAACATGTTTACAGAACTTCCATGCATTTTTTTATTCATTAGAAAATGCAGTGTTTTATTTACTTTTTATTCTTCTCAGTGCCATTGAAAAGCCCAATGAGATTTTTAATATTAACTGAACAATTCACAATCGTTCTTTCCACCCATATCTGGACCCTTTAAGACAGGATGTGTGAATATACTATGTGCCAGACTAAGGTGCTTTGTCAATACTTTCTGAACAGTATGCCCGGAAATGTCAAAAGGGCATCTTGATTAACACAATATGTCAAGGTTACTGACATGCTTACAAAAGGATTTAAAATATTCTGAAAATAAATAATAGATCTATTAAAGGAAACTTTATCAGTGGATAACTTCAGCATACAGTACGGTACGCTAGAGAAACACTAGATTTACTGTATATGAATCTACATTTGTATACATTTTTTTGCTCTTACTATACAAGAAGTATGAAAATTAAATCTGTGAAATTGTTCATCATCAGTACCAAATGCTTTTCTGTGCCTAAAAGGGATTTTAAAACATTAAGTTAGCTTTTGACTGCATTAAAGAAAGTTTGAATCACGGCTATTCCAGAAGAATCTTATATTTTCCCAAATGCTGAATTTTGCATTCATGCCCTAAGGCTTCTGTACTTCATCCAAAAACTGAGAATGCATCACCTCACTGTAATCTGAGTTATGAAGTATGTTGAAAGGATGTGTTTTTTCCCCTTACTGTATATATGCCTGTAGATATTTCAGTGTGCTCTCCCATAGTATCACCCAGCCCATCGCTATGTAATATATTAAACAACCTGTATAATTCTGAAACCTGTTTTTTGTTTTATTCAGCCCCTGTGTAAGATTAGCCTCGAACTGTATAATATTTGTCCATGTAATCTTTAACAAATATAATTTTAGGACAATTTTTTTTCTGTGGGTTGTTTTGTTTGTTTGGTATGAACTGAAAAAGTAAAAAACCTTGACATCCATTTTTCCGCTTATAAGGAATATTGTAGTTGTCACACTGAAACCAAAGGTAAGTTTCATAATTGCTAGCTGTTATTTTAGTCTCTCAGATCCTGAATGAGAAATTGAAGTGGTGAGCAGTGCAAAAAATAAAATAATAATATATGTTTGCCATCTTGCAGTCCTTTTGCACTTGAAGTAAGTTGCATGTTCTCAGGTGGTCTGCAGCATTAGTAGACCAGCAAACGTGTTATCTTGTGGGTTGTTGCTCTCTATCGTTCCCTGCAGCAGCTCTAGACGGAGTTCCTCTCCTTGCTCCATCCGCAGGATGCAGACACGTGTTGCAGGTGCACCCAACTTCCTCTGGTTCTGCCGTAAGGAGGCTGCTACCTCTCCACCTCTCTTTAATTGAGCCAGACATGGGCCTGGTCCAAAGTCCAGTGTTACCACAAAGAGGTAAGCACCAGAAGTAGGAGCACGAAATATGCCCGTTTTTATTGAGTATAACTGTTCATGGTTTAGGGTCACACTTTCAAAAAGGACTGTACCGGGTCCGTTAGCACCTTCTGTAGTGCTGGCCAGGAACATAATTGGACTGTCTGGGAGCTGACGAAGCACTGTTTGAAACCAAATGATAATTAAAAGGCATTAAAATATGAATGCTTTGAGAAAGAAAAAGATAATGCAATTACAAGTGACTCTCACTGGGGGTGCTCTTGTCACAAATGTCCACTAACATTTACTCTTGGTTCAATGTGAAAAACATTTGACATGCTTAATGTAGCATGTTAAATAATTACATTATTTCTGTCTAGAAAATGTTATTTAAGGCAAGGGTCTCTGAAAATTTTGTTCCCACAACCTATTAATTCATGGTCATGTTTCAATTAATTAATTCGCTCATTTTAGTTTAATAATTGCCATATTGTACTAATTTGTTTCCTCATTTTAATTTAAATCATGGCCAAGATTGAACTAAATCAAAGTGGTTCATTCATTTTAAATTTGTGGCCATAATATCATTTCCCCCCCATCAAGGCTCCCTAACCATAAAACAACAGTATATTAAAATAATTTTGATGGGGCAGTTCTTTAATAGAGAAAGCCCTGTAAGTTACATTAGCTATATTATTAAGAGTGTGAATACTTTTGCAAGGTACTGTGTGTTTAATTATGTCCTTACCTGCAGACTCCAGTGATGCATCTCTTTTGAAGCGGTAATTCACTCGTTCTCCCGTCTGAACAGCTTTATCTGCTCTCTTCCTTTGTTTCCTGTTTTGCTGTTTTGCTTCCTTTCTCTTCATCAAAGCTGACAGTTTATTCAAATCTACAGATATCTCAGGGCCAGTAAGTCCCTCTGTATTACTGAAAATGCTGTTAAAAACTCTAAGGTGGGTCTCAAGGTCCTTACGCAAAGTATCCACCTCAGACTGCAGTTTCACCTCCATGCCACCAGGGGGAGTTCTAGTGCAGTTGCAGCAAGTAGAACAACGATGTTCCTCAAGCTGTTTAATGTCAGCTCCAAGTTCTTTCACCATTTTCTCTAAAGTCCAGAAGTCATTATCAGAGTACTCCTCGGACAGGTCAAATCGTTCATCCTCACGTCTTCTTTTGATGCCCACCGAGGGCCAGTCTGAAAGCATTGAGGGCTCATCCGCTGCCGTCACCTGAGGCGAAGCAGAGTTCAACATTAAGACCAAACTGCGACTGTGTCCATTGATCTGTTTTTGCATATCTCTGATGCTTTCCTTCAATTCTGGTATAGAGAAACGTATTTTTTCCTCAGGAGACCATGCCATGAACTCCAACACCTCTTCCCCAAGCAAAATCTCAAGTACATTCGAATGACGAATGGCATCCTGGAGCAAGGTGCTGAAAATGCTATGTAGTTGCTGGATCTCCTCGACCTTGGCCCTATCATGCTCTTGGAGTATTTTAATGTCCTGCTGGTTGCCCAGAAGAGAGGCCTGGAGTTGCATCACAGTCTGCTGTAACATTCTGCTCTTTTCCTGTTCAAAAGCAAGAGACTTTTGCACATTTAGTAGCCCTAGTTTCAGATCTTCCACAGTTGGAATCAAAGACAGACTGTCTGACATCTCCCGAGCCTTACGCTCACGGGCCAGCTTATTTTCATTCGCTATCTCTTTCACATTAGCTACAGTTTCTTCCAACTGGGTCACTGATGCTCCAAGCGCGATACAGTCACAATCCTCTCTTGCCGAACTTATATGCTTGTAATAATCCGTAAAGAGATTGTCGACTTCAGTCTCCATCTGCTGCAGAGTGCTTTGGAGAACACTGATGTTGCTGTTCAGCTCATTAATGCTGTCAAGAACTGCTACCTTGGCTGCCTCCACCTCTAAAACTGTCTCCATAAACTGAACCTGGCTGTTGCGGCCAGTCTGGACTATTTTCTCGTCCAGATCTCTCCAACCATTTTGGAGGTCCTTAATGTTTGCAGTCACTTGTTCATGGCCTTCAATCAAGCCACTAAGTCTCACTGTGTTGTTGATAACTTTGTTGTCCAGACATGTGATGGCCTCCCAAACAGCTGTGCTCTCATAATACTGACTCTGTGAAGGATTGGTCTTCTTTTCAGGCCCAATCCTCTGAAGCTCCTCATCCAGCCTCTCTTGCTCCTGCCGCACCTCAGACATTGACGTGTTCAGGGAGTGGAGATTCACCTAGAGCAAGACACTCATTCAGTACAATAGTTCTGCACATATAAAAGTGTCTCGAGGTTGAATAAAAATTCTAACCTGTAACATCTTTTGGTTACGTTTGATTTTGACATCTATGTCGGTCTTGAAATTCGTCAGGTTGTAGTGCAGCATGGTTTGCTGCAAGTGGAGTCTCGTTTCTACCTCATCGCGGTGGATGCGAAACTGAGCTTTCACTTCCTCCAGTTTCTGTAAACTCTCCCTCAACTCAGCCTCCTGTGGACTGTGCTCCTCACCACCAACCTCCAGAGGCTTAGTGACCCTCCCCTGCCCCTGTTCATGTCGGAGTTGGGCCATGTCCTGCTGCAAACCCTGCACCTCCTGAGAAAGCCGTTCCAGGGTTAGATTGAAACCATCCAACACAGGTTGCAGCTGAGACAACACAGCCTCTTTCAAGATTGGTAGGAGCCCATGGTGAAGGTAAGGAGTTTCAGGTTGAGGAACACCTTCATTTAGAGCATAAGGATCTGGAAAGATAGAAAGATATTATGGGATGAAACCAAGGCACATTAACTTTAATTTGGCCTTGTTTGGAGAAAAGATTAAAATAGATATATTCTCATTATTTTCTCTGAACATTCTAAGCAACGTACAAAGAGGGGAATCCCATCAACAGTTTTGTAGGATAATAACCACATTACCAAAACAGAAATTTGATTCTATTCTCATTCTTAGATCATTTTGCCGGTGATGCTGTTTATCCTGTTTGACCTTTTGTCCTGCTCATGAGGAAACATCAAAAATATGTCGGAATGATTTATATGTCCATTTCCATGCCTGAGTCATTCAACCGACCTTTGAACCTTTTAACTGACCCGTCATCAGCCCAAGGTCTTTCACACCCCCTGCATTGTAAGAAACTATGTGTGTGGTATGTTTTGTTTTTGGATTTTGAGAACAGGTTTTAGTTAAGTGTTTGAAGCAAGAAGAGATGTGTACATGTATAAGTTCCCTGCTGGGAAGCTGAATATAGACATGCTGTCAAAACACTGTCTAGATAGCTTCAGAATTTATGCTCCTGCTGTTTTTTTTTCTGTGTTGTAAAATCTAATATATATGATTGAGTCAAATTTTATGACCCTGACAACATTGTTATTATTAGTTGAACCACACTTCATACAAACACATAAGCTCTGCCTACCCAGAACAGGGTAACTAGAAGAAAATTCTCCATTCAGACTTCAAAGTTTTTTCATTCTTTTGTCTTATTCTGTGAGAGAATGCACATTTAAAAGAGTCTCTCAAGCGTTATTTATGTGACAATTGTGTCCTTACATCAATACCTCTCCAGCCGTTCAAAGTTTTCTCAGGGTTGTTTGTGCCTGGATTCAATCTATATCTGAACCTCTGTCATTTCCATAGACCATGACATCACACTCACAACCATACAATGTTTGTATGGGGGACTTATTTCCCAGGGAAAGAGAGGATATCCTGTGCAGGAACTAGTAATGAGAAGGCACAGTGAGGAGGAGTTGGAGGAGCAGAGGAATGGAGGTTTTCGCCCAGTCTGCAACATTATTTACTGTTCTGTTAATCCGGCATCCTCTGGACAGAACAGAAGGATGTACGAGAGACCGGCTCTGGACGAGACAGACAGAATAATATCCTAATAATATCTCTGACAATGCATATTACAACCAAAGGAAGTGTCCGGCAAGCAACTTTCTGGTACGGACAACACACATGATTTGTTTTCTAGTGTTTGGATGTACAACAGAGTGAAAAGAGAGACCTATTGAATATATATTACAATAGAATGTTATGGAGGAAAGGGGATTTTAACATACTCTACAAAAAACACAAATTAACTGCCAATTTTGAAGCCTAAAGGTAGGCTATAAATAATGGACACCATGGTCACATTACTTCAGCGTCAAAACCATTAAGCTTCTGAAAACTTTTCTGTCTTTATTTAAAATCTACAGGTTGGAAAGTTTGAGTTAGAATAGCTTCAACAGTGCACGGATAAACACAAGAAGACTAAAACTGGACTATAGAGTAAATGAGTTGACCAGTTTGGCATGTTGATGTTTCATGTCAACCTCTGCAGTCCCATTTAGCAACTTGTTAGCAAGTTCTATGTGGTCAAAGCAAAGTCTATGAGGAATATTGCATAAAAAATTTAACATACCTCTCCTCTCAAAGTGGTCATGGCTAGCATGACGGCTATGCTCATAGTCATCAGTGGGCTCTGCTGCAGTTTGATTCTCTACATCAGGTTGTTGAGCTTCATATGGTGGACCGCCAAACATTTGATAATCATTCTGCTCTCCGTTCTCCTGAGCTGGTTTGAGATGTCCTAAGAAAAGAGAAGGAAAAACAGTAGTGCCAAATCAAACATGGCATTGTGATTGTATTGATTGATGATACCATTGCCATCATGTGCACTTCGACCTGTTCATTTGAATCTCAGGAAGGTCATTAGTAGGAGTACTTGGTATCAGATTGATCAGGAGCATGGGAATTTCCAAGTTTGCGTCCAAAGCCTTTGTTTGTGTCCCTACAACTAACTCGAAGGATTATTTTTAGAGATGTGGATTTGACGCCCTCCTCTGAATCATGTTATTATTCTAGCGTGCTCCAGTGCATGTGTGTATTATTGTTTTGTCCATGCTTGTACTGAAGCACAGTCTGTGTGGGCTCGCCCCGTGCCTTCAGAATGCTCATACGCCCTTTTCCGTCCTCCCATTTGGGGCAATAACATTCTCATAGCCAGCTAATAATTGCACAAACGCTTTTTTCTTTTCCTCAGTTTGTTTCAGTAGCCAGGCTGTGTCAGTCTGTTACAGGTATATAGTCATGCATGGCTAGAATGCTGTATTAACCAATCAGCATGTAGAGAAGCAGCTATACCGCCAAAGAAAATGAAGCAGTCGGCCGGCATCTCGCAAGAAATGGGAGTGACGTATTCGGCGGCAAACGTTTCCTCCCCGCCAGCGGGACGCACCTATAGCCGACAGCTTAGGGCCGGCGGCAAAAAGAAGCCGTGCGGATATTTTTTGCTATCTGGGTATCCATGTTGTATTAGAGTTCATTCAATTACAGATGGCAAAACTGTAGATTTTTAACTTATTTAAAGATGAAAGAGTTTTTACACAGTCTGTCTGTTGCTTCATGTCCCTCTGGCTGTGCTGTGCTTGCTATGCTAGGGTCTTCAGATTCTGAGATGTGGCCATCTGTGACTGAGCAAAGAAAGCCTTTCTTGTTTTCAAGAACATGTCGCACCTCACTAGTGAAAAGCTCCTTTTACAAAGTGAAGTGACATTCAGCCAAGTATGGTGACCCATACTCAGAATTTGTGCTCTGCATTTAACCCATCCGAAATGCACACACACAGAGCAGTGAACACACACACACACACACTGTGAACACACACCCGGAGCAGTGGGCAGCCATTTATGCTGCGGCGCCCGGGGAGCAGTTGGGGGTTCGATGCCTTGCTCAAGGGCACCTAAGTCGTGGTATTGAAGGTGGAGAGAGAACTTTACATGCACTCCCCCCACCTACAATTCCTGCCAGCCCGGGACTCGAACTCACAACCCTTCAATTGCAAGTCCAACTCTCTAACCACTAGGCCACGACTTCCCCAAAAGCCATTTTGCATCTGTTTAGGACAATCTGGTCCAATTTACATTAGATGAAAGAGCCATGCATGGTCATTAGAAGGGAGATGTTTGGATACGTTTGGACGAGCAGTGTATTCAGATCTTTAATCTTGTTACATGTACACAAGAGAGGAGTAACACCATGTCAATCTTTTGGAAATGGAAATACAAGTGTAGAAGCAAACAAGTTTATCGCTGATTTATAAAGCAAGTCAGGCATGGTATTGCAAGCACTTCTTGTTCTTGATTCCAATATCACCTTAAAGGGTTAGTTCACCCAAAAATGTAAATTAGCCTGTGTTTTACTCACCCGCTAGGTGTATTTGACTTCCTTCTTTCAGACAAATCCAGTCAGAGTTATATTAAAAACATTGTCCTGGCTATTCAAAGTTCTATCATTCTATCATCAGCGGGTGTTACAGTTGAACAGTCCAAAGTCGTCAAATAAAGCGAAAGCATCCATAATAAAACATGGCCCAGACGGCTCCGGGGGAGTGAATAAAGGCCTCCTATTGTGAATCCATAAATTTTTATAACGAAAAAAAATAAAAAAATTTCAAATGTAATAAACACTTTTCTCTCACTTCTGGTATCTGTCATATGCGGACTGAGTTCCGGCGAATAACAAATGACTTATGTGCAGCGTGCACCTCTGAGATATGCTAGTCTCGTGAGATTGTGTATACGAGCAAAGGATGCAGTTTCCTTACTTTAGCCATGGAAAACCAGCCTCATTTTGGTTTATATTGAAATCCTCAGACAAATATTTTTTTTTTTTTTATACAAATCCTCGGTTTGTACTTCTAATTCATGACTGAAATTTTTTGTTCTCTCTCCTCATTTGTCACTAATCACGCAAAGTCGATAGATGTGAGAGAAAAGTGTCTTACGTTTTAAATATGGATATTTTTCATATAAAAACACATGGATACGCTACAGGAGGACTTTATTTACCCCCCGGAGCGGTGTGAGGCATGTTTTATTTTGGATGCGTGCACTATTGGACGATTTGTGGACTGTTCAACTGTAACACCCGCCGACTGCAATGATAGAGCTTGGAAAAGCCAGGAAAATTTTAATATAACTCTGACTTGATTCGTCTGAAATAAGAAAGTCGTATACACCTAGGATGCCTTGTGGGTAAATAAAACACAGACAAATTTAAATTTGGGGTAAATTAATTAACCCTTTAAGTACTGTTGTGTCAAGTCTCATCAGTACCTGTTTCCTCACAGTTTTTCCCAGCATGCCCAGGGCAGCATCGCCACAACAGTGCAGTTTGGATTTTCTCCTTCTGTCTGTACACTGGCCGAGTGGACAGCTTGTACCTGCATACAAATTATGTTGCATAACGATTAAGTTATGAGATATAATATGTTTTTATGTTAAAATACCTTTTCTATTCTAGCTTAATATGCATCAACCAGTAAAAACTCAATCAGTGACAGGAGTTTATGGGCAGGACTAGCTGTCTGTTCAACCAATAGAATGCACTTTTTCATCAATCTATAGGTTCCAGAAGTGTTTTTCCCATTCATTTTTCTTTAGGGATTTTAAAAAGGCTTTGTTTAGGAGTTATACATTATGAACCAAACCAGCCAGCTAGGAGATGAATTACAACATTACAAATTTTAATTTGAAGAAGAAAAAATAAATAAATAGGTGGACAAAAAGACAATGGTACAAGACTGTGTACTGGACATCTTTATTGAGACAAACTAAAATCCTATAAAACTTTGAGAATTATATAATTGAATTAAAAACAAAAATATAAAACTATTGATTTAAAGATATTCATTTGGCACAATGTATTTCTCGTAATTACATAACTAGGATTGAGAATTGATTATTTCTCTTCAGAATCATGAGTAACAAAGTAACCCATCAGTAATTCCACTGTTGAGCACAATTATTTAAAAAACAAGTAATGCATGCCAGTGGATTCAACAAAAGCATACCATCAGTTAACAACTTCATAGTTCATAGGTCTGTCTTTAAAACTTCATTAGTCATCATGCAAAATTTAATTCTCTGTTGAGAAAATGAAAGGAATTTTTACTTCCGGATCCCAACTATGGAAGGTGATGGAACAGGTGAGGGTTTTGTGCTTGTAGTGCAGAATCTACATTTCACCTATTTCACTTTTAAAATATAATGTATTACTTACATCACTAGCTGGCAGTCTGGGGTGCGGTTAGGACAAGGACTCTGTGACCTTATGGTGTACTTCTCAGTTCCACAATATACTGCCACAGTAACAGCCTGCTTGTGAACAAACGCACACCAATTCCTGGAAGGGAGAGTGAACGTCAGCCACACAACTTGTTAAGTATACTCTGTAGTTAGGAAACATTGGAAGTATCTAGTTTGGTCAAGGCCAGAGGTTCATTGTAACCAATTAGCAATAAAATAGTTATTTTTGGATACTTGTGTTTAGCTGAACCTTTTTTCTCCTAGTTCTCAGGGTCATGCCTGAAAATATTTCATTGTCTACCGGCAAATATTAATCAACAAATGACACATTAAGCCCTTTAATGTGTTTCTTGGAATGCATCCATGGAAATCTCACGGCCGGAATAAACACCATTTACAGCAACATTAAGAGAAAATATGCTGTGATTCCAGACATTTTTCATATTGTCATTTTGGAGAGTTTCCTTCTTTATGTAAAGTTATGTGACTATACAAAGCACATGAATATTTAATGAGGCAAGCACCATGTGGCAGCTTATGATTGGTTGTCTCTTGCTGAACATCTTGACTTTTCTCACACACTGTAAACCTTCATAGATAACCTCTTTTCAGGGTAAAAAGTGGTGCAAAACACCATTCAAAATTTCAAGTGTGAAACATTAAAACAGTTCCAATCATATGTATGCTGAATTTTCGAATGGATTTGAGCCTTGATTATGTCGAAATATTTGAACATTTGCAGCTAGACCCTGTGAAACTGGATATGATGCATCTAATCAAAGCCATGAGATTAGTGAAAAATAAAGTTAGAATTACCATTGTATTTCCACAAAATATAATTTTTTAAACACTATTTCTTTAAAAATGGATCATTAGGAGGGTAACAGCAACTTCACAACCAACTTGAAAGTAGCATGCGACTGGCAAAATGAAACAACTGTATGCAAATGTTGGGAGAACAAAGGCAATTAATAGTATTCTGTAACGCACACACCTCATACAATCAGAATGAGTCTAAAATAATAGTTCTATTTACTGGGTTTTAAAAAGACCTTAACCCATGGTTAATTAAAATGTGAAAAACCTAATTTTGTTATTCTTGGTTATTGGAAATAAAAAATACTTTGTAATAACATTGAATTCCTATCAACACAATGTGTTTGGCACACAGTTGCTTCCTTTCAAACCAGGAACCAAAGAATAGGTGTTCGGGTGCCAACAGTCATGACTCATTGATACTGGTGCTGAGATCATGGCATCCCTGATCTGATCAAGCAGTGAGGGAGATGAAAAGTTCTCTATTGAATTCTCGATTGACCTGTTGAATACAAATGAGGAGTTCAATGAGGAGATAAATAAAATTGAAAGGTCATTGCTTCACACCAAGAACAGAGAAGGTCCGTACCATGTCACAGGTTTAGAGGTTGGTTACATACACTGATTGAGGGTGGCTGACCAGAAAGACAAAACACAGCTCTAAGATTTCATTGCGACCAGCTGTGAGATCCTTTTCCTGAGGTCACGGCAGAGCTGATGATGATGAGCTGCAGTTATTTTAGAGCTGATCTTTGACATGAATCTTTGTTACTGATTACGAGTTAACCGTTAACACCGAGCAGAGATCAGAGGTTTGTTGAAGTTAAAGGCTGGACAGATAAGGCTCTGTGGATAGATGTATTTGGAAATGGTCCTCTGAGGAGGAACATCATCCTGCAATAGGTTGTTTTAACTTGCTCAATCCTCTTGATGTATGATTCATAGTCCACATGCAAGATGGATCACAACCTCCCTTACAAGTCCATCACATCCACTGCCGAGTTGTGAATTGTTTGGGGTGTAATTGTTCAGTCTTTGGTCAATGTTTGGTTAATTCGTTCAGTGTGAGCTTGAGAATGAGAAACACTGTATTGGTCTCTCCATTAATCAAACATGAATGTAGGGCAAATCAGGTCAAGAGGACCGCTTCATTCTGAAAGAATTTTGATGACTAAATGACTGGGAATACGGCATGTTGAGTTTTTGACTTGTGTAACGTACCATGTGGTTTTAAACCCACAGGCCATCATACATCTTACATTAAGCATCATTTACAAGCCAAATCACAAATATACTCGTCCCAAACACTATTGGTAAGTAACAGCACTATTTATGGATGATTAGTAATAACTAATGTAGCGCTGTGCAATTAATCACATGTGATTGTCATGCGCATCTCATCAGTAAAGCCAGTCCCATGACTAGTAGTATCATCACATCAACGCATATTAATCGCATTCGATTTCAAACTTGATATCGCCTAACCTAATGTGTTTTCGATCATTAGACTATGAAACTTACAGCCTGACTTATCCTAGAGAGCTTTACACAAGGTTTGAGCTAAAACAAAATCAGTTGTGTACCATACATGCCACAGTTAGTCTTACATAAACAGCATTAGTGCTTGTCTCCAAAATAGAAGAAACTTTGATAAAAGGTATACAAAATGTCAGAGTATCACCATCTAAGTGGTGATTCTTGAGCAACACACTACATTTTCTGGTAATGCACACAAACTGAAAATGTCAAACAGAGGGGAAGCGTATTGCAGATGTAAAGACGTTTTGTCTCTGTTGTTGAGAGTTAACACAAGGAATGTTTCGAACATTACTTAGTCATTCCTCTGACATTATATTTGTTTTGATAACTAAGCTAACCATAATGTTCTCATTGATTAATAGAATCTGAAGGTAAAGGGATTAAAGGTCTCAAGACAAGTTACCTAGAGCATGTGAATCACTTTAGTTTACAAGTCTGTGATTTTGCTTTATTCTGGGGCAGACTGGGATTAAAGAATTAAAGGATGGTGCACAACAGACTTGCCTCTCGCTGCCTTCATCTCTGGTTTACTTATAGCTTCTGTAACCCTAAGAAGAGGTTAAATCGAGCTGGAATGATCTGGAGCCGAATTCTGGCCCTCTTGATACAGAAAGAAAAACAAATTAGGCAGCTTGTGTCTCAATCCATTAGCTTTCATTTTCTGTCTCCATTTAGTGAGTTCACTTGTTCAAAAAAAACTACAATTTTACAGCATCACAGACAGCAAGTTATGTACAGAACTGTGTATATTCAGTGAACATCCTAAGCCATAACATATTATGAGTTAGAGAGAAACGTATACAAATGCCTGTAACAAATCAAAGAGCTTTGAAAAGCTGTTTTGATGTTTTAATCAGCGGACATTTATCCTACTGTATACATAGTTGAAATATTAAGGCTGACTATTAATCAAGGATTTAGATTGACTTTGGATCCTATTGTACAGCAGCTGCAACCGATAAACCTCTCCACATCCATGTCATTCCTCTGATTCTGGTCCAAGAAATAAAGCTCATTATAAGCAAGTGAAGTGGTGAGTTTATATTGATTTGAGCACAAAAGGAAACAAGGATTTTCTTGTTTCTTTTCCTTTTTTTAAAGAGATTGGTTAAGACCCAAGAAGTAAATTGTATGAAAAACTTTTTTAGGGCCAGGATGTAAGCTAAAGCAGCTTCTTGAGATGGACCCAGGAGGAAAGCAGATGAACTAAAACCACATCGGAGAAAGAAGAGTGTGTGAGATGATTTGAAATATAGAAACCGAATCCACGGGTGTGGAGAGAGGTACACAAGTGTTAGGTCAGGACATCCACATTCATATGAATTCAGGGGATTTCACTGACCAAAGACGTGTGTCTTGATGATTTGACTTTGACAAAACAAGGTTTTGTTTCATAAGAACATGTAATTTGTTTTGATATTTGATTTGTTGTGATATTCCAACAGCTTTTTTATGTTCAGTACGCTTGAGAAACTTTGTGAAGTGAAATTTCTAGTTATTGCCGACAATTTTTATTTAATTGTCCCCAAAACTACAAAACATTCCCTTTGTTATCCACGCTCAATGATATTTTCCTCCAATTCCCTCCAATTTTGTGCACCTGGGCATCAAACTCTTTCTTTGTCTCTCTGTCTTTCTTTCTATCTATTCAGATCTGTCCATGCGTGCCAAGACATCACATCTCTAAAAAAGGTTCTTTTCTTTCATCCGCAGACCGAGACCTCCCCTAAATTCCACCTGTTATTTAACAAACCTTTTATGTTTCCCTAATCTAGGCTTTAATGATAAACATCAAAATATAAAAGCCAAGTTACATTACAAAATAAATGGAAGCATTGCATCTGCAAATGCCATTGATTATTAATAATCATCTGTAAAAACATAAATTTTTCATTGTTAATTTCTGCATGTGGCATTTAAATAACTGATCATTAAAAACCATTGAATGTTTCTGTAAATTAGTATCTCATATGTTGTATATATTGCTAATTCTTTATTAAATTCCTTTTTTTTTTACATAATTAGAATTCTGTAATTAATAAAGTAGTGTACAGTATTTGCTACCTCAAATCAAATTCAGTAACTGCATGAATTGGATTTTCTGAATGGGGTCGTAATGGGATCTTAATCAGACCCAAACCTGGTTTTCTTCCTTTAATCACAAGGACACTGTATTAAATACAAAGTGAGGGTGTTATCAGAGACTCAAGCCTGCTGTTGAGCAAACTGGGGTGTAATGCGTGCATGCGGGTTGACGTAAAGAGTGACCCAGCTCTTGTACAAAGATTAAACTGAGTCTGATCTCAAAGCGCAGGAAACATTCGGCTCCTATCTGCTCCAGGTAATTAGGCTGAATTATAAGGATTAGCCAGAGTTAAGAGAAAACATATGGGCACTCTTGACACTGAGATGTGAGGTTAGAGTATTCTTAGTAACAGGTACCTCCAAATGTTTGCTGGAACACTTTTCCTGTGTTTAGCTTCCACATCAGCAAAACGCTGATTGTAACCGAGATGGGGAAGATAAGAAACTTGAGGAAATGATGGAGAGGAGCCTAACTTTACTTTGTTTTTGCAGAAATTGCTTCACGAGCTGCTCTGCTTTAACCCTAATGTGGCGTATTTTTATTTTTTTTAAAGATACACTGATCGAAAGTGAAAGTAAAGAAATGGTTACAAAAATGAGCTTTGATAAGAAGATAAAAGTAAAGAAATGGTTACAAAAATGAGCTTTGATAAGAAGATAAGAAACTTGAGGAAATGATAGAGAGGAACCCAACTTCACTTTGTTTTTACAACCTCACAAGCTGCTGCTCTGCTTCAACCTGGGTTTCTGTCCAGGACAAATAATGAGCTATGCAAAACCATGCACGTTTTTTTTATGACATACATGTAATGAGATAGATTATGAGAGAATTACCCTGGTGGACAATCCCCTTTTCAGCTAAAACCTCAATAAATTACTTTATTGCACAATGTGGTCACGATTATTTGTTTGAATCAAATGAAGCATGAATGAATAAAGAACAGCAACACTTACCCAGTGCGGGGTAAAGAGCCCCCGGCTGATGGATCTGATGGATCTGATGGGTCTGGAGAAAGATGTCCAGGACTGGGATCATGGTGTCCATGACCAAGTGGATGGTGTACAGACCCATACACATCAGGAGTCTGCCTGTTTAGTCCTTGACCATGATGAGGTGCTCCAAACCCAACCAGTGGTACTCTGTGGTCCCATCCACCACCGTCTGACATGTCCTTCAGCTCATCCTCCTCTTCTAGCTCCGGGTCTCTGGCTCTGACCTCACATCGTGCTGCGAGAAGCAGCCCCTGGAGTAGCACGACCAACCTCAGCACCACCATATCTGTGTACTCCTCAAAACACACAGGAACCGCTACAAACACGTGAGGACAAGATGTTGTATAGCTGCTGCTCTCTGGTGCCTTATGGAAACTCTCCACCCCCCATCTCGAAAATGATCCACTCCCTCCCCTCTCCTGTCAGTCCACTCCCCTCCGTTCCCTGTGTCCCCCACCTCTATCTATTCCACTCCCTCATTTAATAGTTTCAAAGACCTCCAACAATCCTCGGAAATGACCCCCCCCCCCACCCCCCCACCCCAACCTCCAGCTTACTCTCCATGGAAAGGTCGCGGAGCCTGGACAATGAGGACCGTTAGCTCTCAGGCTTCACATGCTCGGAGGTGCTGGACACACACACTTGACTGTATGAGTGAGGAAGCAGTCCATTTCTCTTGGCTGGTCACCAGAGGTTTAACACTCTTATCAACTCTTGCTGCTCTTGTCACCACTCAACACTAAGTAGCTCAGGAAAGGGATGTTAAAGCTGAATGCAAGTGTATTACCAGAAGATAAAAGTACAATTGTTTTTATACATAAAACCATGAAAAAAAAAACACTTGGTTTAAGAGGAAACATTCCCGTACTTCTACGTGCTTTTTCTCTTTCTTATGTATTCAGTAGCAAATAAGGGCATTGTTAAAAAAAAGGTATATTTTAAATGATTGCTATTATTTTGAACTTTCCAAGTAATCAAAGAATCTGAATAACATGTATTATAATTTCTACCAAAATATTAAGGAGCACAACTGTTTTCAACATTGATAATAATAGGAAATGTTTCTTGAGGACCAAATCAGCATATTGCAATGATTTCTGACGGATCATGTGACACTGAAGAGAAATTCTGTTTAGTCATCAAAGGAATACATTAGATTTTTTAAATGAATTAAAATAGAAACCTGGTATTTTTTTAAGTTTAATAATATCTCACAGTATTAGTTTTTACTGAATTTTTTATCAAATAAGTGCAGCCTTAGAGACTTCTTTCAAAAACATAAAAAGATCTTAGCAACCTCAGTTTATCTTGACATCATCAAAGTTAGTGAGACTAGCCAAGCTTGATTTCATTCATAGCTCATCAAAGAATCAAGTTGATCTGGTTAACAAAGTTTAAATAAATAAAATAAAAATATATAAAATCAAACGAATCCACCACTCAAAGCATATAACAGTATGTACTGTACATAAATCTATAAATGCCATTTATGTCCAGATAATTTTGCATCATTTTTGAAGATTGAAAGCCCCAGGCCCCGTTCTTTGTAACTGCATAGAAACGATGGATAAATTCGTCAAAGAAAGTCATAAATGTTTGGAACAGGGTTCTCATTTTGGGTTGATCTGTACCTTTAAGAGATATGAATAGCTAGGAGGCCCTCTGCTGCCAGCAGTCTGCGAGGAAACATAGATTTATGACCTTTATTGTTTAGTGATGAGTCAGGACGAGCCGGCGTTATAGTTGAAATAGTATAGTTTCTCTGCTTTACCATACTTACAGAAACAGATGTTTTAGTGGTTCTGTATAAACAACGATCAAATATTTTGTCTAGAACTCATTGAAGAGAAAAGTAACTGAATGTTTAGCATATTAGAATGATAAATGGTCATAAATAATCTGAGCAGTCTGGAGGGGAATACAACCATTAGTGTGTTAAAATAGTTTTCAAATGAGCTCAGAAATAGAGATTGTATTGCTAAGAAGCGATCTAAAGCTGGACACTTTCGAATCAGGGAATATAAACTGATGAGTATGACAGACTAAGATCAAGCCTCGTGCAGGACGCTTACATCGAGTCACCAGTAGATGTCCCTGCTGTAAAGCTGAAGTGAAAGATATTACAGCATGTTGAATTCCTGAAGTACTATTGATATAGTGTATGCCTTGATGATGAGAATGCACTTCTGATGAACGAACTGCCTTTTAGACAACTTAACGTCACACAAAATAATCAAGAACTGATTCAAGATAACTGTAGAGCTAACCAAGTGAATATTTAATAACTATGATATTATGTAGTAATGTGTTGCCTTCCAAAATCATCTGAGAAATAATAGTTAATTGAAACATAACCATATAAACACCAATAATTTTTTTTTTTAAACAGTGTTGATATTAAATATTTAAATGCTTACTCACAGCTTGATCAATTATTACCAGTAATGTGCATTTATGACCTATGGGTTAAGGTATATTATTATCTTAAGCCGTGGGCATAGGGGGACTTGGGCTGTAAAGCAGAGAATGTGTTGTGTCTGAGGAAAGCTTCCCCTAGCTGTGCACCAGCTCCAGTGCAGTCAGGAGCAATGGCTAATGCTACAGTAAGCACCGAGACCTGAGCTTCAGCTGTTTTTGTTGATAAAGTTGCCGGTAACGTACACAGGTATTTGAGCAAGGCTTGTGACTGTCACCAACTGATGTGTCATTTAGCACTGCTGTGCAAATTTGGTAACCTATATTTCAGCGACCAATCGGAAAGCCTATCAACTAGGTTATGCATTTTGCTGTCATAATGAGAATGACCTCTGGTGGTGAACTACCTTTGACCTACAGTACTTGAAGAGCTACTTAGACATGTGTAGAGAAAGTGTCTTTCACAGTTCTCACCTTTGAACTAATTCTTTAGACCCAGATTCAATGAGGGGGGAAAAACATTTTGTTTCCAGGCAACACAAGCTGTTGAAATGTTTTTTTTAAGTCACTAAAACAGACACCATACAGGCATTGTGTGTGTGTGTGTGTGTGTGTGTGTGTGTGTGTGTGTGTGTGTGTGTGTGTGTGTGTGTGTGTTTGTAACGCCATTCCAGATTATTTGCAAATCCATCACAACACATGCATATAATGAAACGCGCTGCAAATCATCAAAACACATGCATATAACGAAATGCGCTGCAAATCATCAAAACACATGCATATAACGAAACGCGCTGCAAATCATCACAACACATGCATATAACGAAACACACTGCAAATCCATCACAACAGATGCATATAACGAAACGCGCTGCAAATCATCACAACACATGCATATAACGAAACGCACTGCAAATCCATCACAACAGATGCATATAACGAAACGCGCTGCAAATCCATCACAACACATGCATATAACGAAATGTGCTTCAAATCCTTCACAACACATGCAAATTAAGAAACGCTGCAAGTCCTGCTGCAAATAGCACTGACCACATTGGAAATGTTTCAAGGAGACCCCAAAAAAAGTTATTGGTGAACTGAAAGGTTTTTTTTTTAAACACCCTGATTGCATGATTCCTTTATCTTTTGGATATCATTAGCCTAAATAAGCTGAATAATTACATGATTAATGTAAAACGTTAGTTAAGATGGCTAACTTTAATTTCCTCAGCAAAATATAATTTCAAGGTTAATGAAAATAAATTTGCAATGCTTCATTAATTGTTTGTTAATGTAGATGTGTTGTGATGGATTTGCAGCGCGTTTCATTATATGCATGTGTTGTGATGATTTGCAGCGCGTTTCGTTATATGCATGTGTTGTGATGATTTGCAGCGCGTTTAGTTATATGCATGTGTTGTGATGAGTTGTAGCACGTTTCGTTATATGCATCTGTTGTGATGATTTGCAGCGCGTTTCGTTATATGCATGTGTTGTGATGATTTGCAGCGTGTTTCGTTATATGCATGTGTTGTGATGATTTGCAGCGTGTTTCGTTATATGCATGTGTTGTGATGATTTGCAGCGCGTTTCGTTATATGCATGTGTTGTGATGAGTTGTAGCACGTTTCGTTATGTGCATGTGTTGTGAAAAATTTGCAGCGCGTTTCGTTATATGCATGTGTTGTGATGATTTGCAGCGTGTTTCGTTATATGCATGTGTTGTGATGATTTGCAGCGCGTTTCGTTATATGCATGTGTTGTGATGAGTTGTAGCACGTTTCGTTATGTGCATGTGTTGTGAAAAATTTGCAGCGCGTTTCGTTATATGCATGTGTTGTGATGATTTGCAGCGCGTTTCGTTATATGTATGTGTTGTGATGATTTGCAGCGCGTTTCGTTATATCCATGTGTTGTGATGATTTGCAGCGCGTTTCGTTATATGCATGTGTTGTGATGATTTGCAGCGCGTTTCGTTATATGCATGTGTTGTGATGATTTGCAGCGCGTTTCGTTATATGCACGTGTTGTGATGATTTGCAACACTTGTGTTGTCAAACTAATTAAGATGTTTTCATCATTTGCTGGTGTTTTTTCAGTTTGCATGTGTTTTCTTAAGTTGCAGCGTGTTGAGCTTTCTCGGCCACCATAATATAGAGTTGTTGCCTTACAAAGTATTTGTCAACGGTCAACTGTATGAAATGTAAGATGACGTACGGGTCTGGGGCTGGGGCCAGTGCATTAACTGCATTAAAAAAGATTTAAATTGCATAATTTTTCATAACGAATAAGTTAATGCATTAAACTGACAGTACTAGTTTTTACAATTTATTTTTGCTAAAAACTCTAAAATTGTATTTGGCTTAACTCTTAAAAAAAATCATTAGAAGAGTTAACTGAAAAAAAAAAAGTTTTCTAATGAGTTAAAACCGTGTGTGTGTGTGTGTGTGTGTGTTTGTGTGTGTGAGAAAGAGAGAGTGTGAGAGAGAGAAATTGCAAAGTTTAGACACTTTGCTTTAAATACAATGCAACTATAACAATACACTTTTTTTTTTTTTGCTCATTTATTTATTGTATTTGGCATTTAAATTTATTTGTGTATGTTTACACACACACACACACACGCGTGCACACACACAATATTTTTAGGACAGTGGTATTTCATATAGAACCAATTTTTATTATAATACACTGTGCTGTCAAAGTTGAATTTTCAGCAGCCATTATTACAGTCTTCAGTGTCACATGATCCTTAAGAAATCATTCTAATATACTGATTTGCAGCTCAAGAAACATTTCTTCTTATTATCAATGTTGAAAACAGTTGTGCTGCTTAACACGTTTGTGGACACAGTGGTAAATTCTTTGATAAATAAAAACATTTTACTGTATTACAACATATAATTATACATTTTAAGTTAATTCATGAAATTTTGAATAATGAATATTTTGAAATGGAGTTCAGTATTGTTTCAAAAGAAATAACACTGAATGAATTAATCTGTCCAAAATGTCCAAAGGTTAAGCCTTTAGTCCTAAATCAGAGCTCTGTGTTTGAAAACATGTCTCACCATAGAGATCTAGGAGAGCAGTCATTGTTTTTAAGTGTCAACCAAGGGTCTGCCAGTGGCACTATGCATTACAAAATATGAAACTTTTATTGCAAGCCTCATCCTTTCTCCTCAGTGACTGCAGGGATGTGGTATGTGGTATGATAACAGACAGGATTTTCCCCTGAATCCCATTCTCAAAGCAGCTGCCCTGAACCAAGGAACATTAGTTGCTTCATCAAAGCCTTACAAACCACAGTCAGATGATCCATTTGGTCAACCAAAATAACTCCTGTTACAGGCAGAAGACTGAACAAAAGATAAAGAGAGACAGAAAATGAGACTTAATACCAGACGACTGAAGAGCATAAGCGACAATAAGACTAAGAACATAGAAAACTGACCTTCTCAATGAATGGAATGTTTTCATATCGTAGCACTGATGGAAAATGCTTTAAAATGCAGACTTGCACTTGCTCCTATGAAGTAAACAAGTAGCTACATTCAACATTTTGTTCATTTTTCATGTAGTTAATATAGAGCAGAATTACACTCCAGCTTTTCAGCATAAAAGGCCTTTCTGTCCACTGATGAATTCTATTAAATTAGTGCTGAGAGAATTTCAGAGAGAATTTTGTTTTGCAAAATTTGAAGTATATGCTCTAGATGTTGCTTCAAAGGTGATTTGAGAGAGTTTAGATGAGATCTTTCACACCGTTCTGTCGTCATGTCAATGATTAGTTCAGTAATGATCATGCTGTTCTCCTATGGTCTCCATTTTTGCCACGTGATGGATACATATCGACCTGATAGCACTGAGTTCTGAGCAGCCAGTATTAGATTACACTCTCTGCCCTGGGAGTTATATTTAGACATACAGTGGTGGTCATTTAGTTAGCCTGGGTTGAGCATCATCATGGCGGTGGATAATAAGGTCACATGGCTACTGGTGACCAGACGCTATTACTGCTCAGTGAGATCCGTCTGCAACATATCAGGAGCAGATGTTTAACTATCAGGCACAGCTGAGAGAATAAGTTACTGCATTTCTGCAAGGATGAATAATGTCAAAACCTTTGCATTTCTACTTTCATGAACTAATAAGGTATTTGTATCAAATCTGTCATTGTGACAGGAATCTAAATGAGCCAATCCAGTCTTATTGTGAGTTTTGAATAGTGAAATACAAACTAACAGTTGCGAGAAAAAAGTCAGAAGTGTGAGAGAATTACCCATTTAATTTATTGTATTTTTATTCCTTTGCATAAAAAAGCTTTCATTAATATTAGAATGTCCCACACCGTCCAACAGCTATTTGGAAATGCCCAAACGTCCCGTATAAACACAGGCAAGAAAACCTCTTTCATCAAGTGATTCCTAGGGTTTTTAACATATCTTAAGATATCATTCAGGCATGCTTGCTTTTTCAGTTAAGCGTGGTGCAGTTGCTCAGCACAAGTTCGCTAAGGGATTTGACTTAATAAATATATAAAGGACTATACATCATTTGCCTTGTTCATGATGGATTAGCCAACAAGATTTACATCTACTGTATGATGAAAACCCAAATTTCCTTCTGTACTGTGCCCCAGTGTGATTTTATTAAGCTCTCATCAAGATACAGTTTTTACTATTTTTGGAACTGCTTGTATAACATAGAAAGAAAAGATTATTCATTGAGACTTGTCTTTCATGTATTGCACGCATAACATAATCTAATCATGGTTATATTAGGTTCACTTCACTGTTGCATATGCTACAAAAGGGCTTCACATCAGATTCACAAAGATGGTGCACACAAAGAGGATCCATATTAGATTACAGCAAACATGTATTTATACACTCATGTCAGAATGAAAATATTATTTTATGAATATGACAGGGTCTATGAGCCTGAGGAGTGTTGCCACTGATGCGCAAGTCAGTGCAGGCTGTGCAGTTTGATATGCATATTTAACCATGTGATCTAGCCACATATTAATGTTGAATTCAATTGAATTATAATGACTTCAAACAGACTAGGAATCAGTGTTAAAAACGAAAATAAAGCTCAAATAAACAAAAGTGAAAATTTGACATTTTTGACAGATTTTTGTCAATTAGCTCAAATAAATGTTTACGTTGAATGATTAAACTTCCTGAAATTATAATTGAAATAAAAATAAAGCTATACAGAATTAAGAAAAAAACTATTAAAAATGAACTAAAATTAAAACTGAAAACCAAAAAATAAAAGCTAATTCAAAATATGAATACATAAATAGGAATCTATAGTTGGGATGTAGATGGTTTGTGACACTGGTTTTGGCTAGCATGTAAGTGTGTGTCGTGGCTTGCATGCATATGCTATGGCAGGATTAAGGGAAGATATTGTTTATAGATTTATGAAGCTGTGCGCTGATGCGGGATTTGGGTATTAACAATTTAATCTTCTAGTATGTGAATCTCATTTATTATGGGTGGCTGGAGAAAACAGGCCAAACTGAAAAAGCTTTCTTCTTGTGGAATCCAATTCTCTTCATTCCTCTCACCCACTTGTTA